>NC_083095.1:101604006-102257673 GCF_949774975.1 Lagenorhynchus albirostris | reverse complement strand
TGAACAGGAATAGGGAGAACCAATGAGAGACTAGCTGGAGGTGTCTGGACGGGCAAATTTAACTCTCATTTCCCACCAGGAAGAGGAATTAACCAAAGGCTCAGCTTGCCGTGCCGGAACCACACTAGGGCCTGAAGCAATCCTGCGGTGTTGCGGCCAGCTCACAATAAAGAGAGTTGAAGAAAGGAGCTCAGGGGCACTGTAATTCACAAACCTGCAGAGTTATAAATGACAGCTATCGTCCAAAAATATATTGAAGTAAGGCTGCCAAGAGGACTTGAAAGCGGGGCAGAATTGCAGGACACCGATTTCAGGAGGTAGACTGGAAATGCATGAAAAGCATAGGAAAAGAGGCAGAACGTCCACAATGATGCACTTGGCCAAAAAGGGCGTATGCGTTTTTTCCTGAATATATTCAGGAAAAAACGCATACGCCCTTTTTGGCCAACCAAGCAAGCTTGCAAAGGAAATCTGCACTACAATGAAGTCTCACTGCCCCACGGGCAAAAGGGCCATCTGAAAAAAGTGTAAAATCCAGAAAGGCAGGACAGGCCATGGAAAACTGGGAGCCTTGTTATGCTGATGGGCGGGATGTAAATTGCCAACAGCCACTCTGAAGAAGTGTATGGTGTTTCCTGAAACATCTAAAAAACAAAGCAACAGAGCCTAGGGCACTTCCACTTATGCTCCTATAGCTTAGGGAAATTCAAATCAAAAAGTCACAGCCACCCCAAAGTTTGGGACGGCTCTGTTTACAAGAACCTCGTTTATGGTACAAGTTCAATATCACAGAAAGCGAAAAATGAATAAAGAATTTGTGGTACTTACGTACAATGCAACATCACTCAGCAATGAAATCTATGTCATCATGCCCGTAGCAGCATAATGAGTGGACTCAGGTACGATGATTCTCAGTGAAATATGTCACACAGATAAAGAAATATCATAAGGTATCACTAATACACGGAATGTAAACTTGGCTACCCAGGAACTGAATTACAAAACACAACAGGGTCTCAAATGTAGAAAACCAACTTATGCTTGCTTAAGGGAAAGGTGAGTTGGGGTGCTGCATAAAACCAGAGATTGAAATTAGCACAGATACCGTTCCATAAGCCAAATATGTAACAGACAAGAGCTACTCCTTGCTCAACGAAGTGGACTCAACACCCCTTATTAAACGCCTAAGAATATAACTGACTAGTAAGAATCTTCAAACCTATTGATTTATATGTCTCCGAAAAGGAATCAAGCATGTGTACAGCAGCATAAACGCAGCAGTGATAGGATTGGTGAGTTTCGGTGAGGAAATGCAGACCCTTTGAAGTCATATAGCATGGTACCCATTCCATGGGTCTCAACTCTCAAGCTTTAAGTGATTCTTCCTTCAGCTAAAACATGCATGTGGAACCCAGAGTATGATCCACCGTGTGATCGGGAAACGTGTTCAAATGTGTCTCAGTTTTCGTCCCCTGGTACTCGGGTGCAACATTCCAGACGCTTTACTAACACTCTCCCCACTTGGAGAGTCAGTGCCTTTAACGTCGTGTTTGGACCAGTTTGCAATTTCTGCGGAAAATGAACAGGAATAGGGAGAACCAATGAGAGACTAGCTGGAGGTGTCTGGACGGGCAAATTTAACTCTCATTTCCCACCAGGAAGAGGAATTAACCAAAGGCTCAGCTTGCCGTGCCGGAACCACACTAGGGCCTGAAGCAATCCTGCGGTGTTGCGGCCAGCTCACAAGAAAGCGAGTTGAACAAAGTAGCTCAGGGGCACTGTCAATCACAAACCTGCAGAGTTATAAATGACAGCTATCGTCCAAAAATATATTGAAGTAAGGCTGCCAAGAGCACTTGAAAGCGGGGCAGAATTGCAGGAAACCAATTTCAGGAGGTAGACTGGAATTGCATGAAAAGCATAGGAAAAGAGGCAGAACGTCCACAATGATGCACTTCGCCAAAAAGGGCGTATGCGTTTTTTCCTGAATATATTCAGGAAAAAACGCATACGCACTTTTTGGCCAACCAAGCAAGCTTGCAAAGGAAATCTGCACTACAATGAAGTCTCACTGCCCCCCGGGCAAAAGGGCCATCTGAAAAAAGTGTAAAATCCAGAAAGGCAGGACAGGCCATGGAGAACTGGGAGCCTTGTTATGCTGATGGGCGGGATGTAAATTGCCAACAGCCACTCTGAAGAAGTGTATGGTGTTTCCTGAAACATCTAAAAAACAAAGCAACAGAGCCTAGGGCACTTCCACTTATGCTCCTATAGCTTAGGGAAATTCAAATCAAAAAGACACAGCCACCCCAAAGTTTGGGACAACTCTGTTTACAAGAACCTCGTTCATGGTACAAGTTCAATATCACAGAAAGCGAAAAATGAATAAAGAATCTGTGGTACTTACGTACAATGCAATATCACTCAGCAATGAAATCTATGTCATCAGACCCGTAGCAGCATAATGAGTGGACTCAGGTACGATGATTGTAAGAGAAATAAGTCACACAGAAAAAGAAACATCATAAGATATCACTACTACACGGAATGCAAACTTGGCTACCCAGGAACTGAATTTCAAAACAGAACAGGGTCTCAAATGTAGAAAACCAACTTATGATTGCCTAAGGGAAAGGTGAGTTGGGGTGCTGCATAAAACCAGAGATTGAAATTAGCACAGATACCGTTCCATAAGCCAAATATGTAATAGACAAGAGCTACTCCTTGCTCAACGAAGTGGACACAACACCCCTTATTAAACGCCTAAGAATATAACTGACTAGTAAGAATCTTAAAACCTATGGATTTATATGTCTCCGAAAAGGAATCAAGCATGTGTACAGCAGCATAAACGCAGCAGTGATAGGATTCGTGAGTTTCGGTGAGGAAATGCAGACCCTTTGAAGTCATATTGTATGGTACCCATTCCATGGGTCTCAACTCTCCAGGTTTAAGGGATTCTTCCTTCAGCTAAAACATGCATGTGGAACCCAGAGTATGATCCACCGTGTGATCGGGAAACGTGTTCAAATGTGTCTCAGTTTTCATCCCCTGGTACTCGGGTGCAACATTCCAGACGCTTTACTAACACTCTCCCCACTTGGAGAGTCAGTGCCTTTAACGTCGTGTTTGGACCAGTTTGCAATTTCTGCGGAAAATGAACAGGAATAGGGAGAACCAATGAGAGACTAGCTGGAGGTGTCTGGACGTGCAAATTTAACTCTCATTTCCCACCAGGAAGAGGAATTAGCCAAATGCTCACCTTGCCGTGCCGGAACCACACTAGGGCCTGAAGCAATCCTGCGGTGTTGCGGCCAGCTCACAAGAAAGCGAGTTGAACAAAGGAGCTAAGGGGCACTGTCATTCACAAACCTGCAGAGTTATAAATGACAGCTATCGTCCAAAAATATATTGAAGTAAGGCTGCCAAGAGCACTTGAAAGCGGGGCAGAATTGCAGGAAACCAATTTCAGGAGGTAGACTGGAACTGCATGAAAAGCATAGGAAAAGAGGCAGAACGTCCACAATGATGCACTTGGCCAAAAAGGGCTTATGCGTTTTTTCCTGAATATATTCAGGAAAAAACGCATACGCCCTTTTTGGCCAACCAAGCAAGCTTGCAAAGGAAATCTGCACTACAATGAAGTCTCACTGCCCCCCGGGCAAAAGGGCCATCTGAAAAAAGTGTAAAATCCAGAAAGGCAGGACAGGCCATGGAGAACTGGGAGCCTTGTTATGCTGATGGGCGGGATGTAAATTGCCAACAGCCACTCTGGAGAAGTGTATGGTGTTTCCTGAAACATGTAAAAAACAAAGCAACAGAGCCTAGGGCACTTCCACTTATGGTCCTATAGCTTAGGGAAATTCAAATCAAAAAGTCACAGCCACCCCAAAGTTTGGGACGGCTCTGTTTACAAGAACCTCGTTTATGGTACAAGTTCAATATCACAGAAAGCGAAAAATGAATAAAGAATTTGTGGTATTTACGTACAATGCAATATCACTCAGCAATGAAATCTATGTCAACAGGCCCTTAGCACCATAATGAGTGGATTCAGATACGATGATTCTAAGTGAAATAAGTCACACAGAAAAAGAAACATCATAAGATATCACTAATACACGGAATGTAAACTTGGCTACGCAGGAACTGAATTACAAAACAGAACAGGGTCTGAAATGTAGAAAACCAACTTATGCTTGCTTAAGGGGAATGGTGAGATTGGGTGCTGCATAAAACCAGAGATTGAAATTAGCACAGATACCGTTCCATAAGCCAAATATGTAACAGACAAGAGCTACTCCTTGCTCAACGAAGTGGACTCAACACCCCATATGAAACACCTAAGAATATACCTGACTAGTAAGAATCTTAAAACCTATGGAATTACATGTCTCCAAAAGAGAATCAAGCGTGTGTACAGCAGCATAAACGCAGCAGTGATAGGATTGGTGAGGTTTGGTGAGCAAATGCAGACCCTTTGAAGTCATATTGTATGGTACCCATTCCATGGGTCTCAACTCTCCAGGTTTAAGGGATTCTTCCTTCAGCTAAAACATGCATGTGGAACCCAGAGTATGATCCACCGTGTGATCGGGAAACGTGTTCAAATATGTCTCAGTTTTCGTCCCCTGGTACTTGGGTGCAACATTCCAGACGCTTTACTAACACTCTCCCCACTTGGAGAGTCAGTGCCTTTAACGTCGTGTTTGGCCCAGTTTGCAATTTCTGCGGAAAATGAACAGGAATAGGGAGAACCAATGAGAGACTAGCTGGAGGTGTCTGGACGTGCAAATTTAACTCTCATTTCCCACCAGGAAGAGGAATTAACCAAAGGCTCAGCTTGCCGTGCCGGAACCACACTAGGGCCTGAAGCAATCCTGCGGTGTTGCGGCCAGCTCACAAGAAAGCGAGTTGAACAATGGAGCTCAGGGGCACTGTCATTCACAAACCTGAAGAGTTATAAATGACAGCTATCGTCCAAAAATATATTGAAGTAAGGCTGCCAAGAGGACTTGAAAGCGGGGCAGAATTGCAAGAAACCGATTTCAGGAGGTAGACTGGAATTGCATGAAAAGCATAGGAAAAGAGGCAGAACGTCCACAATGATGCACTTGGCCAAAAAGGGCGTATGCGTTTTTTCCTGAATATATTCAGGAAAAAACGCATACGCCCTTTTTGGCCAACCAAGCAAGCTTGCAAAGGAAATCTGCACTACAATGAAGTCTCACTGCCCCCCGGGCAAAAGGGCCCTCTGAAAAAAGTGTAAAATCCAGAAAGGCAGGACAGGCCATGGAGAACTGGGAGCCTTGTTATGCTGATGGGCGGGATGTAAATTGCCAACAGCCACTCTGGAGAAGTGTATGGTGTTTCCTGAAACATCTAAAAAACAAAGCAACAGAGCCTAGGGCACTTCCACTTATGGTCCTATAGCTTAGGGAAATTAAAATAAAAAAGACACAGCCACCCCAAAATTTGGGACGGCTCTGTTTACAAGAACCTCGTTTATGGTACAAGTTCAATATCACAGAAAGCGAAAAATGAATAAAGAATTTGTGGTACTTACGTACAATGCAATATCACTCAGCAATGAAATCTATGTCATCAGGTCCGTAGCAGCATAATGAGTGGACTCAGGTACGATGATTCTAAGAGAAATAAGTCACACAGAAAAAGAAATATCATAAGGTATCACTAATACACGGAATGTAAACTTGGCTACCCAGGAACTGAATTACAAAACAGAACAGTGTCTCAAATGTAGAAAACCAACTTATGCTTGCTTAAGGGAAAGGTGAGTTGGGGTGCTGCATAAAACCAGAGATTGAAATTAGCACAGACACCGTTCCATAAGCCAAATATGTAATAGACAAGAGCTACTCCTTGCTCAACGAAGTGGACTCAACATCCCATATTAAACGCCTGAGAATATACCTGAATAGTAAGAATCTTAAAACCTATGGATTTACATGTCTCTGAAAGAGAATCAAGCATGTGTACAGCAGCATAAACGCAGCAGTGATAGGATTGGTGAGGTTCGGTGAGCAAATGCAGACCCTTTGAAGTCATATTGCATGGTACCCATTCCATGGGTCTCAACTCTCCAGGTTTAAGGGATTCTTCCTTCAGCTAAAACATGCATGTGGAGCCCAGAGTATGATCCACCGTGTGATCGGGAAACGTGTTCAAATATGTCTCAGTTTAAGTCCCCTGGTCCTCGGGTGCAACATTCCAGACGCTTTACTAACACTCTCCCCACTTGGAGAGTCAGTGCCTTTAACCTCCTGTTTGGCCCAGTTTGCAATTTCTGCGGGAAATGAACAGGAATAGGGAGAACCAATGAGAGACTAGCTGGAGGTGTCTGGACGGGCAAATTTAACTCTCATTTCCCACCAGGAAGAGGAATTAACCAAAGGCTCAGCTTGCCGTGCCGGAACCACACTAGGGCCTGAAGCAATTCTGCGGTGTTGCGTCCAGCTGACAATAAAGAGAGTTGAAGAAAGGATCTCAGGGGAACTGTCATTCACAAAACTGCAGAGATATAAATGACAGCTATCGTCCAAATATATTGAAGTAAGGCTGCCAAGAGCACTTGAAAGCGGGGCAGAATTGCAGGAAACCGATTTCAGGAGGTAGACTGGAATTGCATGAAAAGCATAGGAAAAGAGGCAGAACGTCCACAATGATGCACTTGGCCAAACAGGGCGTATGTGTTTTTTCCTATCTATATTCAGGAAAAAACGCATACGCCATTTCTGGCCAACCAAGCAAGCTTACAAAGGAAATCTGCACTACAATGAAGTCTCACTGCCCCCCGGGCAAAATGGCCATCTGAAAAAAGTGTAAAATCCAGAAAGGCAGGACAGGCCATGGAGAACTGGGAGCCTTGTTATGCTGATGGGAGGGATGTAAATTGCCAACAGCCACTCTGGAGAAGTGTATGGTGTTTCCTGAAACATGTAAAAAACAAAGCAACAGAGCCTAGGGCACTTCCACTTATGGTCCTATAGCTTAGGAAAATTCAAATCAAAAAGTCACAGCCACCCCAAAGTTTGGGACGGCTCTGTTTACAAGATCCTCGTTTATGGTACAAGTTCAATATCACAGAAAGCGAAAAATGAATAAAGAATTTGTGGTATTTACGTACAATGCAATATCACTCAGCAATGAAATCTATGTCAACAGGCCCGTAGCAGCATAATGAGTGGACTCAGGTACGATGATTCTAAGTGAAATAAGTCACACAGAAAAAGAAACATCATAAGATATCACTAATACACGGAATGTAAACTTGGCTACCCAGGAACTGAATTACAAAACAGAACAGGGTCTCAAATGTAGAAAACCAACTTATGCTTGCTTAAGGGAAAGGTGAGTTGGGGTGCTGCATAAAACCAGAGATTGAAATTAGCACAGATACCGTTCCATAAGCCAAATATGTAATAGACAAGAGCTACTCCTTGCTCAACGAAGTGGACTCAACACCCCATATTAAACGCCTAAGAATATACCTGACTAGTAAGAATCTTAAAACCTATGGATTTACATGTCTCCGAAAGAGAATCAAGCGTGTGTACAGCAGCATAAACGCAGCAGTGATAGGATTGGTGAGTTTCGGTGAGGAAATGCAGACCCTTTGAAGTCATATTGCATGGTACCCATTCCATGGGTCTCAACTCTCCAGGTTTAAGGGATTCTTCCTTCAGCTAAAACATGCATATGGAACCCAGAGTATGATCCACCGTGTGATCGGGAAACGTGTTCAAATGTGTCTCAGTTTTCGTCCCCTGGTACTCGGGTGCAACATTCCAGACGCTTTACTAACACTCTCCCCACTTGGAGAGTCAGTGCCTTTAACGTCGTGTTTGGACCAGTTTGCAATTTCTGCGGAAAATGAACAGGAATAGGGAGAACCAATGAGAGACTAGCTGGAGGTGTCTGGACGTGGAAATTTAACTCTCATTTCCCACCAGGAAGAGGAATTAACCAAAGGCTCAGCTTGCCGTGCCGGAACCACACTAGGGCCTGAAGCAATCCTGCGGTGTTGCGGCCAGCTCACAAGAAAGCGAGTTGAACAAAGGAGCTCAGGGGCACTGTCATTCACAAACCTGCAGAGTTATAAATGACACCTATCGTCCAAAAATATATTGAAGTAAGGCTGCCAACAGCACTTGAAAGCGGGGCAGAATTGCAGGACACCGATTTCAGGAGGTAGACTGGAATTGCATGAAAAGCATAGGAAAAGAGGCAGAACGTCCACAATGATGCACTTGGCCAAAAAGGGCGTATGCGTTTTTTCCTGAATATATTCAGGAAAAAACGCATACGCCCTTTTTGGCCAACCAAGCAAGCTTGCAAAGGAAATCTGCACTACAATGAAGTCTCACTGCCCCACGGGCAAAAGGGCCATCTGAAAAAAGTGTAAAATCCAGAAAGGCAGGACAGGCCATGGAGAACTGGGAGCCTTGTTATGCTGATGGGCGGGATGTAAATTGCCAACAGCCACTCTGGAGAAGTGTATGGTGTTTCCTGAAACATCTAAAAAACAAAGCAACAGAGCCTAGGGCACTTCCACTTATGCTCCTATAGCTTAGGGAAATTCAAATCAAAAAGTCACAGCCACCCCAAAGTTTGGGACCGCTCTGTTTACAAGATCCTCGTTTATGGTACAAGTTCAATATCACAGAAAGCGAAAAATGAATAAAGAATTTGTGGTATTTACGTACAATGCAATATCACTCAGCAATGAAATCTATGTCAACAGGCCCGTAGCAGCATAATGAGTGGACTCAGGTACGATGATTCTAAGTGAAATAAGTCACACAGAAAAAGAAACATCATAAGATATCACTAATACACGGAATGTAAACTTGGCTACCCAGGAACTGAATTACAAAACAGAACAGGGTCTCAAATGTAGAAAACCAACTTATGCTTGCTTAAGGGAAAGGTGAGTTGGGGTGCTGCATAAAACCAGAGATTGAAATTAGCACAGATACCGTTCCATAAGCCAAATATGTAACAGACAAGAGCTACTCCTTGCTCAACGAAGTGGACTCAACACCCCTTATTAATCGCCTAAGAATATAACTGACTAGTAAGAATCTTAAAACCTATGGATTTATATGTCTCCGAAAAGGAATCAAGCATGTGTACAGCAGCATAAACGCAGCACTGATAGGATTGGTGAGGTTCGGTGAGCAAATGCAGACCCTTGGAGTCATATAGCATGGTACCCATTCCATGGGTCTCAACTCTCCAGCTTTAAGGGATTCTTCCTTCAGCTAAAACATGCATGTGGAACCCAGAGTATGATCCACCGTGTGATCGGGAAATGTGTTCAAATATGTCTCAGTTTAAGTCCCCTGGTACTCGGGTGCAACATTCCAGACGCTTTACTAACAGTCTCCCCACTTGGAGAGTCAGTGCCTTTAACCTCCTGTTTGGCCCAGTTTGCAATTTCTGCGGGAAATGAACAGGAATAGGGAGAACCAATGAGAGACTAGCTGGAGGTGTCTGGACGGGCAAATTTAACTCTCATTTCCCACCAGGAAGAGGAATTAACCAAAGGCTCAGCTTGCCGTGCCGGAACCACACTAGGGCCTGAAGCAATCCTGCGGTGTTGCGGCCAGCTCACAATAAAGAGAGTTGAAGAAAGTAGCTCAGGGGCACTGTCAATCACAAACCTGCAGAGTTATAAATGACAGCTATCGTCCAAAAATATATTGAAGTAAGGCTGCCAAGAGGACTTGAAAGCGGGGCAGAATTGCAGGAAACCGATTTCAGGAGGTAGACTGGAAATGCATGAAAAGCATAGGAAAAGAGGCAGAACGTCCACAATGATGCACTTGGCCAAAAAGGGCGTATGCGTTTTTTCCTGAATATATTCAGGAAAAAACGCATACGCCCTTTTTGGCCAACCAAGCAAGCTTGCAAAGGAAATCTGCACTACAATGAAGTCTCACTGCCCCACGGGCAAAAGGGCCATCTGAAAAAAGTGTAAAATCCAGAAAGGCAGGACAGGCCATGGAAAACTGGGAGCCTTGTTATGCTGATGGGCGGGATGTCAATTGCCAACAGCCACTCTGAAGAAGTGTATGGTGTTTCCTGAAACATCTAAAAAACAAAGCAACAGAGCCTAGGGCACTTCCACTTATGCTCCTATAGCTTAGGGAAATTCAAATCAAAAAGTCACAGCCACCCCAAAGTTTGGGACGGCTCTGTTTACAAGAACCTCGTTTATGGTACAAGTTCAATATCACAGAAAGCGAAAAATGAATAAAGAATTTGTGGTACTTACGTACAATGCAATACCACTCAGCAATGAAATCTATGTCATCAGACCCGTAGCAGCATAATGAGTGGACTCAGGTACGATGATTCTAAGAGAAATAAGTCACACAGAAAAAGAAATATCATAAGGTATCACTAATACACGGAATGTAAACTTGGCTACCCAGGAACTGAATTACAAAACAGAACAGGGTCTGAAATGTAGAAAACCAACTTATGCTTGCTTAAGGGGAAAGGTGAGTTGGGGTGCTGCATAAAACCAGAGATTGAAATTAGCACAGATACCATTCCATAAGCCAAATATGTAATAGACAAGAGCTACTCCTTGCTCAATGAAGTGGACTCAACACCCCATATTAAACGCCTAAGAATATACCTGACTAGTAAGAATCTTAAAACCTATGGATTTACATGTCTCCAAAAGAGAATCAAGCGTGTGTACAGCAGCATAAACGCAGCAGTGATAGGATTAGTGAGGTTCGGTGAGCAAATGCAGACCCTTTGAAGTCATATTGCATGGTACCCATTCCATGGGTCTCAACTCTCCAGGTTTAAGGGATTCTTCCTTCAGCTAAAACATGCATGTGGAACCCAGAGTATGATCCACTGTGTGATCGGGAAACGTGTTCATATATGTCTCAGTTTTCGTCCCCTGGTACTCGGGTGCAACATTCCAGACGCTTTACTAACACTCTCCCCACTTGGAGAGTCAGTGCCTTTAACCTCCTGTTTGGCCCAGCTTGCAATTTCTGCGGGAAATGAACAGGAATAGAGAGAACCAATGAGAGACTAGCTGGAGGTGTCTGGACGGGCAAATTTAACTCTCATTTCCCACCAGGAAGAGGAATTAACCAAAGGCTCAGCTTGCCGTGCCGGAACCACACTAGGGCCTGAAGCAATCCTGCGGTGTTGCGGCCAGCTCACAATAAAGAGAGTTGAAGAAAGGAGCTCAGGGGCACTGTCATTCACAAACCTGCAGAGTTATAAATGACAGCTATCGTCCAAAAATATATTGAAGTAAGGCTGCCAAGAGCACTTGAAAGCGGGGCAGAATTGCAGGAAACCAATTTCAGGAGGTAGACTGGAATTGCATGAAAAGCATAGGAAAAGAGGCAGAACGTCCACAATGATGCACTTGGCCAAAAAGGGCGTATGCGTTTTTTCCCGAATATATTCAGGAAAAAACGCATACGCCCTTTTTGGCCAACCAAGCAAGCTTGCAAAGGAAATCTGCACTACAATGAAGTCTCACTGCCCCCTGGGCAAAAGGGCCATCTGAAAAAAGTGTAAAATCCAGAAAGGCAGGACAGGCCATGGAGAACTGGGAGCCTTGTTATGCTGATGGGCGGGATGTAAATTGCCAACAGCCACTCTGGAGAAGTGTATGGTGTTTCCTGAAACATGTAAA
Organism: Lagenorhynchus albirostris; assembly: GCF_949774975.1. Classification (NCBI taxonomy): domain Eukaryota; kingdom Metazoa; phylum Chordata; class Mammalia; order Artiodactyla; family Delphinidae; genus Lagenorhynchus; species Lagenorhynchus albirostris. The sequence goes on along the minus strand of NC_083095.1, from coordinate 102,245,972 downwards.
AAACAAAGCAACAGAGCCTAGGGCACTTCCACTTATGCTCCTATAGCTTAGGGAAATTCAAATCAAAAAGTCACAGCCACCCCAAAGTTTGGGACGGCTCTGTTTACAAGAATCTCGTTTATGGTACAAGTTCAATATCATAGAAAGCCAAAAATGCATAAAGAATTTGTGGTACTTACGTACAATGCAATATCACTCAGCAATGAAATCTATGTCATCAGGCCCGTAGCAGCATAATGAGTGGACTCAGGTACGATGATTCTAAGAGAAATAGGTCACACAGAAAAAGAAATATCATAAGTTATCACTAATACACGGAATGTAAACTTGGCTACCCAGGAACTGAATTACAAAACAGAACAGGGTCTGAAATGTAGAAAACCAACTTATGCTTGCTTAAGGGGAAAGGTGAGTTAGGGTGCTTCATAAAACCAGAGCTTGAAATTAGTACAGATACCGTTCCATAAGCCAAATATGTAATAGACAAGAGCTACTCCTTGCTCAACGAAGTGGACTCAACACCCCATATTAAACGCCTAAGAATATACCTGACTAGTAAGAATCTTAAAACCTATGGATTTACATGTCTCCGAAAGAGAATCAAGCGTGTGTACAGCAGCATAAACGCAGCAGTGATAGGATTGGTGAGTTTCGGTGAGGAAATGCAGACCCTTTGAAGTCATATTGCATGGTACCCATTCCATGGGTCTCAACTCTCCAGGTTTAAGGGATTCTTCCTTCAGCTAAAACATGCATATGGAACCCAGAGTATGATCCACCGTGTGATCGGGAAACGTGTTCAAATGTGTCTCAGTTTTCGTCCCCTGGTACTCGGGTGCAACATTCCAGACGCTTTACTAACACTCTCCCCACTTGGAGAGTCAGTGCCTTTAACGTCGTGTTTGGACCAGTTTGCAATTTCTGCGGAAAATGAACAGGAATAGGGAGAACCAATGAGAGACTAGCTGGAGGTGTCTGGACGTGCAAATTTAACTCTCATTTCCCACCAGGAAGAGGAATTAACCAAAGGCTCAGCTTGCTGTGCCGGAACCACACTAGGGCCTGAAGCAATCCTGCGGTGTTGCGGCCAGCTCACAAGAAAGCGAGTTGAACAAAGGAGCTCAGGGGCACTGTCATTCACAAACCTGCAGAGTTATAAATGACAGCTATCGTCCAAAAATATATTGAAGTAAGGCTGCCAACAGCACTTGAAAGCGGGGCAGAATTGCAGGACACCGATTTCAGGAGGTAGACTGGAATTGCATGAAAAGCATAGGAAAAGAGGCAGAACGTCCACAATGATGCACTTGGCCAAAAAGGGCGTATGCGTTTTTTCCTGAATATATTCAGGAAAAAACGCATACGCCCTTTTTGGCCAACCAAGCAAGCGTGCAAAGGAAATCTGCACTACAATGAAGTCTCACTGCCCCACGGGCAAAAGGGCCATCTGAAAAAAGTGTAAAATCCAGAAAGGCAGGACAGGCCATGGAGAACTGGGAGCCTTGTTATGCTGATGGGCGGGATGTAAATTGCCAACAGCCACTCTGGAGAAGTGTATGGTGTTTCCTGAAACATGTAAAAAACAAAGCAACAGAGCCTAGGGCACTTCCACTTATGCTCCTATAGCTTAGGGAAATTCAAATCAAAAAGTCACAGCCACCCCAAAGTTTGGGACGGCTCTGTTTACAAGAACCTCGTTTATGGTACAAGTTCAATATCACAGAAAGCGAAAAATGAATAAAGAATTTGTGGTACTTATGTACAATGCAATACCACTCAGCAATGAAATCTATGTCATCAGACCCGTAGCAGCATAATGAGTGGACTCAGGTACGATGATTCTAAGAGAAATAAGTCACACAGAAAAAGAAATATCATAAGGTATCACTAATACACGGAATGTAAACTTGGCTACCCAGGAACTGAATTACAAAACAGAACAGGGTCTGAAATGTAGAAAACCAACTTATGCTTGCTTAAGGGGAAAGGTGAGTTGGGGTGCTGCATAAAACCAGAGATTGAAATTAGCACAGATACCATTCCATAAGCCAAATATGTAATAGACAAGAGCTACTCCTTGCTCAATGAAGTGGACTCAACACCCCATATTAAACGCCTAAGAATATACCTGACTAGTAAGAATCTTAAAACCTATGGATTTACATGTCTCCAAAAGAGAATCAAGCGTGTGTACAGCAGCATAAACGCAGCAGTGATAGGATTAGTGAGGTTCGGTGAGCAAATGCAGACCCTTTGAAGTCATATTGCATGGTACCCATTCCATGGGTCTCAACTCTCCAGGTTTAAGGGATTCTTCCTTCAGCTAAAACATGCATGTGGAACCCAGAGTATGATCCACTGTGTGATCGGGAAACGTGTTCATATATGTCTCAGTTTTCGTCCCCTGGTACTCGGGTGCAACATTCCAGACGCTTTACTAACACTCTCCCCACTTGGAGAGTCAGTGCCTTTAACCTCCTGTTTGGCCCAGCTTGCAATTTCTGCGGGAAATGAACAGGAATAGGGAGAACCAATGAGAGACTAGCTGGAGGTGTCTGGACGGGCAAATTTAACTCTCATTTCCCACCAGGAAGAGGAATTAACCAAAGGCTCAGCTTGCCGTGCCGGAACCACACTAGGGCCTGAAGCAATCCTGCGGTGTTGCGGCCAGCTCACAATAAAGAGAGTTGAAGAAAGGAGCTCAGGGGCACTGTCATTCACAAACCTGCAGAGTTATAAATGACAGCTATCGTCCAAAAATATATTGAAGTAAGGCTGCCAAGAGCACTTGAAAGCGGGGCAGAATTGCAGGAAACCAATTTCAGGAGGTAGACTGGAATTGCATGAAAAGCATAGGAAAAGAGGCAGAACGTCCACAATGATGCACTTGGCCAAAAAGGGCGTATGCGTTTTTTCCCGAATATATTCAGGAAAAAACGCATACGCCCTTTTTGGCCAACCAAGCAAGCTTGCAAAGGAAATCTGCACTACAATGAAGTCTCACTGCCCCCTGGGCAAAAGGGCCATCTGAAAAAAGTGTAAAATCCAGAAAGGCAGGACAGGCCATGGAGAACTGGGAGCCTTGTTATGCTGATGGGCGGGATGTAAATTGCCAACAGCCACTCTGGAGAAGTGTATGGTGTTTCCTGAAACATGTAAAAAACAAAGCAACAGAGCCTAGGGCACTTCCACTTATGCTCCTATAGCTTAGGGAAATTCAAATCAAAAAGTCACAGCCACCCCAAAGTTTGGGACGGCTCTGTTTACAAGAATCTCGTTTATGGTACAAGTTCAATATCATAGAAAGCCAAAAATGCATAAAGAATTTGTGGTACTTACGTACAATGCAATATCACTCAGCAATGAAATCTATGTCATCAGGCCCGTAGCAGCATAATGAGTGGACTCAGGTACGATGATTCTAAGAGAAATAGGTCACACAGAAAAAGAAATATCATAAGTTATCACTAATACACGGAATGTAAACTTGGCTACCCAGGAACTGAATTACAAAACAGAACAGGGTCTGAAATGTAGAAAACCAACTTATGCTTGCTTAAGGGGAAAGGTGAGTTAGGGTGCTTCATAAAACCAGAGCTTGAAATTAGTACAGATACCGTTCCATAAGCCAAATATGTAATAGACAAGAGCTACTCCTTGCTCAACGAAGTGGACTCAACACCCCATATTAAACGCCTAAGAATATACCTGACTAGTAAGAATCTTAAAACCTATGGATTTACATGTCTCCGAAAGAGAATCAAGCGTGTGTACAGCAGCATAAACGCAGCAGTGATAGGATTGGTGAGTTTCGGTGAGGAAATGCAGACCCTTTGAAGTCATATTGCATGGTACCCATTCCATGGGTCTCAACTCTCCAGGTTTAAGGGATTCTTCCTTCAGCTAAAACATGCATATGGAACCCAGAGTATGATCCACCGTGTGATCGGGAAACGTGTTCAAATGTGTCTCAGTTTTCGTCCCCTGGTACTCGGGTGCAACATTCCAGACGCTTTACTAACACTCTCCCCACTTGGAGAGTCAGTGCCTTTAACGTCGTGTTTGGACCAGTTTGCAATTTCTGCGGAAAATGAACAGGAATAGGGAGAACCAATGAGAGACTAGCTGGAGGTGTCTGGACGTGCAAATTTAACTCTCATTTCCCACCAGGAAGAGGAATTAACCAAAGGCTCAGCTTGCCGTGCCGGAACCACACTAGGGCCTGAAGCAATCCTGCGGTGTTGCGGCCAGCTCACAAGAAAGCGAGTTGAACAAAGGAGCTCAGGGGCACTGTCATTCACAAACCTGCAGAGTTATAAATGACAGCTATCGTCCAAAAATATATTGAAGTAAGGCTGCCAACAGCACTTGAAAGCGGGGCAGAATTGCAGGACACCGATTTCAGGAGGTAGACTGGAATTGCATGAAAAGCATAGGAAAAGAGGCAGAACGTCCACAATGATGCACTTGGCCAAAAAGGGCGTATGCGTTTTTTCCTGAATATATTCAGGAAAAAACGCATACGCCCTTTTTGGCCAACCAAGCAAGCGTGCAAAGGAAATCTGCACTACAATGAAGTCTCACTGCCCCACGGGCAAAAGGGCCATCTGAAAAAAGTGTAAAATCCAGAAAGGCAGGACAGGCCATGGAGAACTGGGAGCCTTGTTATGCTGATGGGCGGGATGTAAATTGCCAACAGCCACTCTGGAGAAGTGTATGGTGTTTCCTGAAACATGTAAAAAACAAAGCAACAGAGCCTAGGGCACTTCCACTTATGCTCCTATAGCTTAGGGAAATTCAAATCAAAAAGTCACAGCCACCCCAAAGGTTGTGACGGCTCTGTTTACAAGATCCTCGTTTATGGTACAAGTTCAATATCACAGAAAGCGAAAAATGAATAAAGAATTTGTGGTATTTACGTACAATGCAATATCACTCAGCAATGAAATCTATGTCAACAGGCCCGTAGCAGCATAATGAGTGGACTCAGGTACGATGATTCTAAGTGAAATAAGTCACACAGAAAAAGAAACATCATAAGATATCACTAATACACGGAATGTAAACTTGGCTACCCAGGAACTGAATTACAAAACAGAACAGGGTCTCAAATGTAGAAAACCAACTTATGCTTGCTTAAGGGAAAGGTGAGTTGGGGTGCTGCATAAAACCAGAGATTGAAATTAGCACAGATACCGTTCCATAAGCCAAATATGTAATAGACAAGAGCTACTCCTTGCTCAACGAAGTGGACTCAACACCCCATATTAAACGCCTAAGAATATACCTGACTAGTAAGAATCTTAAAACCTATGGATTTACATGTCTCCGAAAGAGAATCAAGCGTGTGTACAGCAGCATAAACGCAGCAGTGATAGGATTGGTGAGTTTCGGTGAGGAAATGCAGACCCTTTGAAGTCATATTGCATGGTACCCATTCCATGGGTCTCAACTCTCCAGGTTTAAGGGATTCTTCCTTCAGCTAAAACATGCATATGGAACCCAGAGTATGATCCACCGTGTGATCGGGAAATGTGTTCAAATGTGTCTCAGTTTTCGTCCCCTGGTACTCGGGTGCAACATTCCAGACGCTTTACTAACACTCTCCCCACTTGGAGAGTCAGTGCCTTTAACGTCGTGTTTGGACCAGTTTGCAATTTCTGCGGAAAATGAACAGGAATAGGGAGAACCAATGAGAGACTAGCTGGAGGTGTCTGGACGTGCAAATTTAACTCTCATTTCCCACCAGGAAGAGGAATTAACCAAAGGCTCAGCTTGCCGTGCCGGAACCACACTAGGGCCTGAAGCAATCCTGCGGTGTTGCGGCCAGCTCACAAGAAAGCGAGTTGAACAAAGGAGCTCAGGGGCACTGTCATTCACAAACCTGCAGAGTTATAAATGACAGCTATCGTCCAAAAATATATTGAAGTAAGGCTGCCAAGAGGACTTGAAAGCGGGGCAGAATTGCAGGAAACCGATTTCAGGAGGTAGACTGGAATTGCATGAAAAGCATAGGAAAAGAGGCAGAACGTCCACAATGATGCACTTGGCCAAAAAGGGCGTATGCGTTTTTTCCTGAATATATTCAGGAAAAAACGCATACGCCCTTTTTGGCCAACCAAGCAAGCGTGCAAAGGAAATCTGCACTACAATGAAGTCTCACAGCCCGCCGGGCAAAAGGGCCATCTGAAAAAAGTGTAAAATCCAGAAAGGCAGGACAGGCCATGGAGAACTGGGAGCCTTGTTATGCTGATGGGCGGGATGTAAATTGCCAACAGCCACTCTGGAGAAGTGTATGGTGTTTCCTGAAACATGTAAAAAACAAAGCAACAGAGCCTAGGGCACTTCCACTTATGCTCCTATACCTTAGGGAAATTCAAATCAAAAAGTCACAGCCACCCCAAAGTTTGTGACGGCTCTGTTTACAAGATCCTCGTTTATGGTACAAGTTCAATATCACAGAAAGCGAAAAATGAATAAAGAATTTGTGGTATTTACGTACAATGCAATATCACTCAGCAATGAAATCTATGTCAACAGGCCCGTAGCAGCATAATGAGTGGACTCAGGTACGATGATTCTAAGTGAAATAAGTCACACAGAAAAAGAAACATCATAAGATATCACTAATACACGGAATGTAAACTTGGCTACCCAGGAACTGAATTACAAAACAGAACAGGGTCTCAAATGTAGAAAACCAACTTATGCTTGCTTAAGGGAAAGGTGAGTTGGGGTGCTGCATAAAACCAGAGATTGAAATTAGCACAGATACCGTTCCATAAGCCAAATATGTAATAGACAAGAGCTACTCCTTGCTCAACGAAGTGGACTCAACACCCCATATTAAACGCCTAAGAATATACCTGACTAGTAAGAATCTTAAAACCTATGGATTTACATGTCTCCGAAAGAGAATCAAGCGTGTGTACAGCAGCACAAACGCAGCAGTGATAGGATTAGTGAGGTTCGGTGAGCAAATGCAGACCCTTTGAAATCATATTGCATGGTACCCATTCCATGGGTCTCAACTCTCCAGGTTTAAGGGATTCTTCCTTCAGCTAAAACATGCATGTGGAACCCAGAGTATGATCCACCGTGTGATCGGGAAACGTGTTCATATATGTCTCAGTTTTCGTCCCCTGGTACTCGGGTGCAACATTCCAGACGCTTTACTAACAGTCTCCCCACTTGGAGAGTCAGTGCCTTTAACCTCCTGTTTGGCCCAGCTTGCAATTTCTGTGGGAAATGAACAGGAATAGGGAGAACCAATGAGAGACTAGCTGGAGGTGTCTGGACGGGCAAATTTAACTCTCATTTCCCACCAGGAAGAGGAATTAACCAAAGGCTCAGCTTGCCGTGCCGGAACCACACTAGGGCCTGAAGCAATCTTGCGGTGTTGCGGCCAGCTCACAAGAAAGCGAGTTGAACAAAGGAGCTCAGGGGCACTGTAATTCCCAAACCTGCAGAGTTATAAATAACAGCTATCGTCCAAAAATATATTGAAGTAAGGCTGCCAAGAGGACTTGAAAGTGGGGCAGAATTGCAGGAAACCGATTTCAGGAGGTAGACTGGAATTGCATGAAAAGCATAGGAAAAGAGGCAGAACGTCCACAATGATGCACTTGGCCAAAAAGGGCATATGCCTTTTTTCCTGAATATATTCAGGAAAAAACGCATACGCCCTTTTTGGCCAACCAAGCAAGCGTGCAAAGGAAATCTGCACTACAATGAAGTCTCACTGCCCCACGGGCAAAAGGGCCATCTGAAAAAAGTGTAAAATCCAGAAAGGCAGGACAGGCCATGGAGAACTGGGAGCCTTGTTATGCTGATGGGCGGGATGTAAATTGCCAACAGCCACTCTGGAGAAGTGTATGGTGTTTCCTGAAACATGTAAAAAACAAAGCAACAGAGCCTAGGGCACTTCCACTTATGCTCCTATAGCTTAGGGAAATTCAAATCAAAAAGTCACAGCCACCCCAAAGTTTGGGACGGCTCTGTTTACAAGATCCTCGTTTATGGTACAAGTTCAATATCACAGAAAGCGAAAAATGAATAAAGAATTTGTGGTACTTACGTACAATGCAATACCACTCAGCAATGAAATCTATGTCAACAGGCCCGTAGCAGCATAATGAGTGGACTCAGGTACGATGATTCTAAGTGAAATAAGTCACACAGAAAGAGAAACATCATAAGATATCACTAATACACGGAATGTAAACTTGGCTACCCAGGAACTGAATTACAAAACAGAACAGGGTCTCAAATGTAGAAAACCAACTTATGCTTGCTTAAGGGAAAGGTGAGTTGGGGTGCTGCATAAAACCAGAGATTGAAATTAGCACAGATACCGTTCCATAAGCCAAATATGTAATAGACAAGAGCTACTCCTTGCTCAACGAAGTGGACTCAACACCCCATATTAAACGCCTAAGAATATACCTGACTAGTAAGAATCTTAAAACCTATGGATTTACATGTCTCCAAAAGAGAATCAAGCGTGTGTACAGCAGCATAAACGCAGCAGTGATAGGATTGGTGAGTTTCGGTGAGGAAATGCAGACCCTTTGAAGTCATATTGCATGGTACCCATTCCATGGGTCTCAACTCTCCAGGTTTAAGGGATTCTTCCTTCAGCTAAAACATGCATATGGAACCCAGAGTATGATCCACCGTGTGATCGGGAAACGTGTTCAAATGTGTCTCAGTTTTCGTCCCCTGGTACTCGGGTGCAACATTCCAGACGCTTTACTAACACTCTCCCCACTTGGAGAGTCAGTGCCTTTAACGTCGTGTTTGGACCAGTTTGCAATTTCTGCGGAAAATGAACAGGAATAGGGAGAACCAATGAGAGACTAGCTGGAGGTGTCTGGACGTGCAAATTTAACTCTCATTTCCCACCAGGAAGAGGAATTAACCAAAGGCTCAGCTTGCCGTGCCGGAACCACACTAGGGCCTGAAGCAATCTTGCGGTGTTGCGGCCAGCTCACAAGAAAGCGAGTTGAACAAAGGAGCTCAGGGGCACTGTCATTCACAAACCTGCAGAGTTATAAATGACAGCTATCGTCCAAAAATATATTGAAGTAAGGCTGCCAAGAGGACTTGAAAGCGGGGCAGAATTGCAGGACACCGATTTCAGGAGGTAGACTGGAATTGCATGAAAAGCATAGGAAAAGAGGCAGAACGTCCACAATGATGCACTTGGCCAAAAAGGGCGTATGCGTTTTTTCCTGAATATATTCAGGAAAAAACGCATACGCCCTTTTTGGCCAACCAAGCAAGCTTGCAAAGGAAATCTGCACTACAATGAAGTCTCACTGCCCCACGGGCAAAAGGGCCATCTGAAAAAAGTGTAAAATCCAGAAAGGCAGGACAGGCCATGGAGAACTGGGAGCCTTGTTATGCTGATGGGCGGGATGTAAATTGCCAACAGCCACTCTGGAGAAGTGTATGGTGTTTCCTGAAACATGTAAAAAACAAAGCAACAGAGCCTAGGGCACTTCCACTTATGCTCCTATAGCTTAGGGAAATTCAAATCAAAAAGTCACAGCCACCCCAAAGTTTGGGACGGCTCTGTTTACAAGATCCTCGTTTATGGTACAAGTTCAATATCACAGAAAGCGAAAAATGAATAAAGAATTTGTGGTATTTACGTACAATGCAATATCACTCAGCAATGAAATCTATGTCAACAGGCCCGTAGCAGCATAATGAGTGGACTCAGGTACGATGATTCTAAGTGAAATAAGTCACACAGAAAAAGAAACATCATAAGATATCACTAATACACGGAATGTAAACTTGGCTACCCAGGAACTGAATTACAAAACAGAACAGGGTCTCAAATGTAGAAAACCAACTTATGCTTGCTTAAGGGAAAGGTGAGTTGGGGTGCTGCATAAAACCAGAGATTGAAATTAGCACAGATACCGTTCCATAAGCCAAATATGTAACACACAAGAGCTACTCCTTGCTCAACGAAGTGGACTCAACACCCCTTATTAAACGCCTAAGAATATAACTGACTAGTAAGAATCTTAAAACCTATGGATTTATATGTCTCCGAAAAGGAATCAAGCATGTGTACAGCAGCATAAACGCAGCACTGATAGGATTGGTGAGGTTCGGTGAGCAAATGCAGACCCTTGGAGTCATATAGCATGGTACCCATTCCATGGGTCTCAACTCTCCAGCTTTAAGGGATTCTTCCTTCAGCTAAAACATGCATGTGGAACCCAGAGTATGATCCACCGTGTGATCGGGAAATGTGTTCAAATATGTCTCAGTTTAAGTCCCCTGGTACTCGGGTGCAACATTCCAGACGCTTTACTAACAGTCTCCCCACTTGGAGAGTCAGTGCCTTTAACCTCCTGTTTGGCCCAGTTTGCAATTTCTGCGGGAAATGAACAGGAATAGGGAGAACCAATGAGAGACTAGCTGGAGGTGTCTGGACGGGCAAATTTAACTCTCATTTCCCACCAGGAAGAGGAATTAACCAAAGGCTCAGCTTGCCGTGCCGGAACCACACTAGGGCCTGAAGCAATCCTGCGGTGTTGCGGCCAGCTCACAATAAAGAGAGTTGAAGAAAGGAGCTCAGGGTCACTGTAATTCACAAACCTGCAGAGTTATAAATGACAGCTATCGTCCAAAAATATATTGAAGTAAGGCTGCCAAGAGGACTTGAAAGCGGGGCAGAATTGCAGGAAACCGATTTCAGGAGGTAGACTGGAAATGCATGAAAAGCATAGGAAAAGAGGCAGAACGTCCACAATGATGCACTTGGCCAAAAAGGGCGTATGCGTTTTTTCCTGAATATATTCAGGAAAAAACGCATACGCCCTTTTTGGCCAACCAAGCAAGCTTGCAAAGGAAATCTGCACTACAATGAAGTCTCACTGCCCCCGGGGCAAAAGGGCCATCTGAAAAAAGTGTAAAATCCAGAAAGGCAGGACAGGCCATGGAGAACTGGGAGCCTTGTTATGCTGATGGGCGGGATGTAAATTGCCAACAGCCACTCTGGAGAAGTGTATGGTGTTTCCTGAAACATCTAAAAAACAAAGCAACAGAGCCTAGGGCACTTCCACTTATGCTCCTATAGCTTAGGGAAATTCAAATCAAAAAGACACAGCCACCCCAAAGTTTGGGACAACTCTGTTTACAAGAACCTCGTTCATGGTACAAGTTCAATATCACAGAAAGCGAAAAATGAATAAAGAATCTGTGGTACTTACGTACAATGCAATATCACTCAGCAATGAAATCTATGTCATCAGACCCGTAGCAGCATAATGAGTGGACTCAGGTACGATGATTGTAAGAGAAATAAGTCACACAGAAAAAGAAACATCATAAGATATCACTACTACACGGAATGCAAACTTGGCTACCCAGGAACTGAATTTCAAAACAGAACAGGGTCTCAAATGTAGAAAACCAACTTATGATTGCCTAAGGGAAAGGTGAGTTGGGGTGCTGCATAAAACCAGAGATTGAAATTAGCACAGATACCGTTCCATAAGCCAAATATGTAATAGACAAGAGCTACTCCTTGCTCAACGAAGTGGACTCAACACCCCTTATTAAACGCCTAAGAATATAACTGACTAGTAAGAATCTTAAAACCTATGGATTTATATGTCTCCGAAAAGGAATCAAGCATGTGTACAGTAGCATAAACGCAGCAGTGATAGGATTCGTGAGTTTCGGTGAGGAAATGCAGACCCTTTGAAGTCATATTGTATGGTACCCATTCCATGGGTCTCAACTCTCCAGGTTTAAGGGATTCTTCCTTCAGCTAAAACATGCATGTGGAACCCAGAGTATGATCCACCGTGTGATCGGGAAACGTGTTCAAATGTGTCTCAGTTTTCGTCCCCTGGTACTCGGGTGCAACATTCCAGACGCTTTACTAACACTCTCCCCACTTGGAGAGTCAGTGCCTTTAACGTCGTGTTTGGACCAGTTTGCAATTTCTGCGGAAAATGAACAGGAATAGGGAGAACCAATGAGAGACTAGCTGGAGGTGTCTGGACGTGCAAATTTAACTCTCATTTCCCACCAGGAAGAGGAATTAGCCAAAGGCTCAGCTTGCCGTGCCGGAACCACACTAGGGCCTGAAGCAATCCTGCGGTGTTGCGGCCAGCTCACAAGAAAGCGAGTTGAACAAAGGAGCTAAGGGGCACTGTCATTCACAAACCTGCAGAGTTATAAATGACAGCTATCGTCCAAAAATATATTGAAGTAAGGCTGCCAAGAGCACTTGAAAGCGGGGCAGAATTGCAGGAAACCAATTTCAGGAGGTAGACTGGAACTGCATGAAAAGCATAGGAAAAGAGGCAGAACGTCCACAATGATGCACTTGGCCAAAAAGGGCTTATGCGTTTTTTCCTGAATATATTCAGGAAAAAACGCATACGCCCTTTTTGGCCAACCAAGCAAGCTTGCAAAGGAAATCTGCACTACAATGAAGTCTCACTGCCGCCCGGGCAAAAGGGCCATCTGAAAAAAGTGTAAAATCCAGAAAGGCAGGACAGGCCATGGAGAACTGGGAGCCTTGTTATGCTGATGGGCGGGATGTAAATTGCCAACAGCCACTCTGGAGAAGTGTATGGTGTTTCCTGAAACATGTAAAAAACAAAGCAACAGAGCCTAGGGCACTTCCACTTATGGTCCTATAGCTTAGGGAAATTCAAATCAAAAAGTCACAGCCACCCCAAAGTTTGGGACAGCTCTGTTTACAAGATCCTCGTTTATGGTACAAGTTCAATATCACAGAAAGCGAAAAATGAATAAAGAATTTGTGGTATTTACGTACAATGCAATATCACTCAGCAATGAAATCTATGTCAACAGGCCCGTAGCACCATAATGAGTGGATTCAGATACGATGATTCTAAGTGAAATAAGTCACACAGAAAAAGAAACATCATAAGATATCACTAATACACGGAATGTAAACTTGGCTACGCAGGAACTGAATTACAAAACAGAACAGTGTCTCAAATGTAGAAAACCAACTTATGCTTGCTTAAGGGAAAGGTGAGTTGGGGTGCTGCATAAAACCAGAGATTGAAATTAGCACAGACACCGTTCCATAAGCCAAATATGTAATAGACAAGAGCTACTCCTTGCTCAACGAAGTGGACTCAACATCCCATATTAAACGCCTAAGAATATACCTGACTAGTAAGAATCTTAAAACCTATGGATTTACATGTCTCCAAAAGAGAATCAAGCGTGTGTACAGCAGCATAAACGCAGCAGTGATAGGATTAGTGAGGTTCGGTGAGCAAATGCAGACCCTTTGAAGTCATATTGCATGGTACCCATTCCATGGGTCTCAACTCTCCAGGTTTAAGGGATTCTTCCTTCAGCTAAAACATGCATGTGGAACCCAGAGTATGATCCACTGTGTGATCGGGAAACGTGTTCATATATGTCTCAGTTTTCGTCCCCTGGTACTCGGGTGCAACATTCCAGACGCTTTACTAACACTCTCCCCACTTGGAGAGTCAGTGCCTTTAACCTCCTGTTTGGCCCAGCTTGCAATTTCTGCGGGAAATGAACAGGAATAGGGAGAACCAATGAGAGACTAGCTGGAGGTGTCTGGACGGGCAAATTTAACTCTCATTTCCCACCAGGAAGAGGAATTAACCAAAGGCTCAGCTTGCCGTGCCGGAACCACACTAGGGCCTGAAGCAATCCTGCGGTGTTGCGGCCAGCTCACAATAAAGAGAGTTGAAGAAAGGAGCTCAGGGGCACTGTCATTCACAAACCTGCAGAGTTATAAATGACAGCTATCGTCCAAAAATATATTGAAGTAAGGCTGCCAAGAGCACTTGAAAGCGGGGCAGAATTGCAGGAAACCAATTTCAGGAGGTAGACTGGAATTGCATGAAAAGCATAGGAAAAGAGGCAGAACGTCCACAATGATGCACTTGGCCAAAAAGGGCGTATGCGTTTTTTCCCGAATATATTCAGGAAAAAACGCATACGCCCTTTTTGGCCAACCAAGCAAGCTTGCAAAGGAAATCTGCACTACAATGAAGTCTCACTGCCCCCTGGGCAAAAGGGCCATCTGAAAAAAGTGTAAAATCCAGAAAGGCAGGACAGGCCATGGAGAACTGGGAGCCTTGTTATGCTGATGGGCGGGATGTAAATTGCCAACAGCCACTCTGGAGAAGTGTATGGTGTTTCCTGAAACATGTAAAAAACAAAGCAACAGAGCCTAGGGCACTTCCACTTATGCTCCTATAGCTTAGGGAAATTCAAATCAAAAAGTCACAGCCACCCCAAAGTTTGGGACGGCTCTGTTTACAAGAATCTCGTTTATGGTACAAGTTCAATATCATAGAAAGCCAAAAATGCATAAAGAATTTGTGGTACTTACGTACAATGCAATATCACTCAGCAATGAAATCTATGTCATCAGGCCCGTAGCAGCATAATGAGTGGACTCAGGTACGATGATTCTAAGAGAAATAGGTCACACAGAAAAAGAAATATCATAAGTTATCACTAATACACGGAATGTAAACTTGGCTACCCAGGAACTGAATTACAAAACAGAACAGGGTCTGAAATGTAGAAAACCAACTTATGCTTGCTTAAGGGGAAAGGTGAGTTAGGGTGCTTCATAAAACCAGAGCTTGAAATTAGTACAGATACCGTTCCATAAGCCAAATATGTAATAGACAAGAGCTACTCCTTGCTCAACGAAGTGGACTCAACACCCCATATTAAACGCCTAAGAATATACCTGACTAGTAAGAATCTTAAAACCTATGGATTTACATGTCTCCGAAAGAGAATCAAGCGTGTGTACAGCAGCATAAACGCAGCAGTGATAGGATTGGTGAGTTTCGGTGAGGAAATGCAGACCCTTTGAAGTCATATTGCATGGTACCCATTCCATGGGTCTCAACTCTCCAGGTTTAAGGGATTCTTCCTTCAGCTAAAACATGCATATGGAACCCAGAGTATGATCCACCGTGTGATCGGGAAACGTGTTCAAATGTGTCTCAGTTTTCGTCCCCTGGTACTCGGGTGCAACATTCCAGACGCTTTACTAACACTCTCCCCACTTGGAGAGTCAGTGCCTTTAACGTCGTGTTTGGACCAGTTTGCAATTTCTGCGGAAAATGAACAGGAATAGGGAGAACCAATGAGAGACTAGCTGGAGGTGTCTGGACGTGCAAATTTAACTCTCATTTCCCACCAGGAAGAGGAATTAACCAAAGGCTCAGCTTGCCGTGCCGGAACCACACTAGGGCCTGAAGCAATCCTGCGGTGTTGCGGCCAGCTCACAAGAAAGCGAGTTGAACAAAGGAGCTCAGGGGCACTGTCATTCACAAACCTGCAGAGTTATAAATGACAGCTATCGTCCAAAAATATATTGAAGTAAGGCTGCCAACAGCACTTGAAAGCGGGGCAGAATTGCAGGACACCGATTTCAGGAGGTAGACTGGAATTGCATGAAAAGCATAGGAAAAGAGGCAGAACGTCCACAATGATGCACTTGGCCAAAAAGGGCGTATGCGTTTTTTCCTGAATATATTCAGGAAAAAACGCATACGCCCTTTTTGGCCAACCAAGCAAGCGTGCAAAGGAAATCTGCACTACAATGAAGTCTCACTGCCCCACGGGCAAAAGGGCCATCTGAAAAAAGTGTAAAATCCAGAAAGGCAGGACAGGCCATGGAGAACTGGGAGCCTTGTTATGCTGATGGGCGGGATGTAAATTGCCAACAGCCACTCTGGAGAAGTGTATGGTGTTTCCTGAAACATGTAAAAAACAAAGCAACAGAGCCTAGGGCACTTCCACTTATGCTCCTATAGCTTAGGGAAATTCAAATCAAAAAGTCACAGCCACCCCAAAGTTTGTGACGGCTCTGTTTACAAGATCCTCGTTTATGGTACAAGTTCAATATCACAGAAAGCGAAAAATGAATAAAGAATTTGTGGTATTTACGTACAATGCAATATCACTCAGCAATGAAATCTATGTCAACAGGCCCGTAGCAGCATAATGAGTGGACTCAGGTACGATGATTCTAAGTGAAATAAGTCACACAGAAAAAGAAACATCATAAGATATCACTAATACACGGAATGTAAACTTGGCTACCCAGGAACTGAATTACAAAACAGAACAGGGTCTCAAATGTAGAAAACCAACTTATGCTTGCTTAAGGGAAAGGTGAGTTGGGGTGCTGCATAAAACCAGAGATTGAAATTAGCACAGATACCGTTCCATAAGCCAAATATGTAATAGACAAGAGCTACTCCTTGCTCAACGAAGTGGACTCAACACCCCATATTAAACGCCTAAGAATATACCTGACTAGTAAGAATCTTAAAACCTATGGATTTACATGTCTCCGAAAGAGAATCAAGCGTGTGTACAGCAGCATAAACGCAGCAGTGATAGGATTGGTGAGTTTCGGTGAGGAAATGCAGACCCTTTGAAGTCATATTGCATGGTACCCATTCCATGGGTCTCAACTCTCCAGGTTTAAGGGATTCTTCCTTCAGCTAAAACATGCATATGGAACCCAGAGTATGATCCACCGTGTGATCGGGAAATGTGTTCAAATGTGTCTCAGTTTTCGTCCCCTGGTACTCGGGTGCAACATTCCAGACGCTTTACTAACACTCTCCCCACTTGGAGAGTCAGTGCCTTTAACGTCGTGTTTGGACCAGTTTGCAATTTCTGCGGAAAATGAACAGGAATAGGGAGAACCAATGAGAGACTAGCTGGAGGTGTCTGGACGTGCAAATTTAACTCTCATTTCCCACCAGGAAGAGGAATTAACCAAAGGCTCAGCTTGCCGTGCCGGAACAACACTAGGGCCTGAAGCAATCCTGCGGTGTTGCGGCCAGCTCACAAGAAAGCGAGTTGAACAAAGGAGCTCAGGGGCACTGTCATTCACAAACCTGCAGAGTTATAAATGACAGCTATCGTCCAAAAATATATTGAAGTAAGGCTGCCAAGAGGACTTGAAAGCGGGGCAGAATTGCAGGAAACCGATTTCAGGAGGTAGACTGGAATTGCATGAAAAGCATAGGAAAAGAGGCAGAACGTCCACAATGATGCACTTGGCCAAAAAGGGCGTATGCGTTTTTTCCTGAATATATTCAGGAAAAAACGCATACGCCCTTTTTGGCCAACCAAGCAAGCGTGCAAAGGAAATCTGCACTACAATGAAGTCTCACAGCCCGCCGGGCAAAAGGGCCATCTGAAAAAAGTGTAAAATCCAGAAAGGCAGGACAGGCCATGGAGAACTGGGAGCCTTGTTATGCTGATGGGCGGGATGTAAATTGCCAACAGCCACTCTGGAGAAGTGTATGGTGTTTCCTGAAACATGTAAAAAACAAAGCAACAGAGCCTAGGGCACTTCCACTTATGCTCCTATAGCTTAGGGAAATTCAAATCAAAAAGTCACAGCCACCCCAAAGTTTGGGACGGCTCTGTTTACAAGATCCTCGTTTATGGTACAAGTTCAATATCACAGAAAGCGAAAAATGAATAAAGAATTTGTGGTATTTACGTACAATGCAATATCACTCAGCAATGAAATCTATGTCAACAGGCCCGTAGCAGCATAATGAGTGGACTCAGGTACGATGATTCTAAGTGAAATAAGTCACACAGAAAAAGAAACATCATAAGATATCACTAATACACGGAATGTAAACTTGGCTACCCAGGAACTGAATTACAAAACAGAACAGGGTCTCAAATGTAGAAAACCAACTTATGCTTGCTTAAGGGAAAGGTGAGTTGGGGTGCTGCATAAAACCAGAGATTGAAATTAGCACAGATACCGTTCCATAAGCCAAATATGTAATAGACAAGAGCTACTCCTTGCTCAACGAAGTGGACTCAACACCCCATATTAAACGCCTAAGAATATACCTGACTAGTAAGAATCTTAAAACCTATGGATTTACATGTCTCCGAAAGAGAATCAAGCGTGTGTACAGCAGCACAAACGCAGCAGTGATAGGATTAGTGAGGTTCGGTGAGCAAATGCAGACCCTTTGAAATCATATTGCATGGTACCCATTCCATGGGTCTCAACTCTCAAGCTTTAAGGGATTCTTCCTTCAGCTAAAACATGCATGTGGAACCCAGAGTATGATCCACCGTGTGATCGGGAAACGTGTTCATATATGTCTCAGTTTTCGTCCCCTGGTACTCGGGTGCAACATTCCAGACGCTTTACTAACACTCTCCCCACTTGGAGAGTCAGTGCCTTTAACCTCCTGTTTGGCCCAGCTTGCAATTTCTGTGGGAAATGAACAGGAATAGGGAGAACCAATGAGAGACTAGCTGGAGGTGTCTGGACGGGCAAATTTAACTCTCATTTCCCACCAGGAAGAGGAATTAACCAAAGGCTCAGCTTGCCGTGCCGGAACCACACTAGGGCCTGAAGCAATCTTGCGGTGTTGCGGCCAGCTCACAAGAAAGCGAGTTGAACAAAGGAGCTCAGGGGCACTGTAATTCCCAAACCTGCAGAGTTATAAATAACAGCTATCGTCCAAAAATATATTGAAGTAAGGCTGCCAAGAGGACTTGAAAGCGGGGCAGAATTGCAGGACACCGATTTCAGGAGGTAGACTGGAATTGCATGAAAAGCATAGGAAAAGAGGCAGAACGTCCACAATGATGCACTTGGCCAAAAAGGGCGTATGCGTTTTTTCCTGAATATATTCAGGAAAAAACGCATACGCCCTTTTTGGCCAACCAAGCAAGCTTGCAAAGGAAATCTGCACTACAATGAAGTCTCACTGCCCCACGGGCAAAAGGGCCATCTGAAAAAAGTGTAAAATCCAGAAAGGCAGGACAGGCCATGGAGAACTGGGAGCCTTGTTATGCTGATGGGCGGGATGTAAATTGCCAACAGCCACTCTGGAGAAGTGTATGGTGTTTCCTGAAACATGTAAAAAACAAAGCAACAGAGCCTAGGGCACTTCCACTTATGCTCCTATAGCTTAGGGAAATTCAAATCAAAAAGTCACAGCCACCCCAAAGTTTGGGACGGCTCTGTTTACAAGATCCTCGTTTATGGTACAAGTTCAATATCACAGAAAGCGAAAAATGAATAAAGAATTTGTGGTATTTACGTACAATGCAATATCACTCAGCAATGAAATCTATGTCAACAGGCCCGTAGCAGCATAATGAGTGGACTCAGGTACGATGATTCTAAGTGAAATAAGTCACACAGAAAAAGAAACATCATAAGATATCACTAATACACGGAATGTAAACTTGGCTACCCAGGAACTGAATTACAAAACAGAACAGGGTCTCAAATGTAGAAAACCAACTTATGCTTGCTTAAGGGAAAGGTGAGTTGGGGTGCTGCATAAAACCAGAGATTGAAATTAGCACAGATACCGTTCCATAAGCCAAATATGTAACACACAAGAGCTACTCCTTGCTCAACGAAGTGGACTCAACACCCCTTATTAAACGCCTAAGAATATAACTGACTAGTAAGAATCTTAAAACCTATGGATTTATATGTCTCCGAAAAGGAATCAAGCATGTGTACAGCAGCATAAACGCAGCACTGATAGGATTGGTGAGGTTCGGTGAGCAAATGCAGACCCTTGGAGTCATATAGCATGGTACCCATTCCATGGGTCTCAACTCTCCAGCTTTAAGGGATTCTTCCTTCAGCTAAAACATGCATGTGGAACCCAGAGTATGATCCACCGTGTGATCGGGAAATGTGTTCAAATATGTCTCAGTTTAAGTCCCCTGGTACTCGGGTGCAACATTCCAGACGCTTTACTAACAGTCTCCCCACTTGGAGAGTCAGTGCCTTTAACCTCCTGTTTGGCCCAGTTTGCAATTTCTGCGGGAAATGAACAGGAATAGGGAGAACCAATGAGAGACTAGCTGGAGGTGTCTGGACGGGCAAATTTAACTCTCATTTCCCACCAGGAAGAGGAATTAACCAAAGGCTCAGCTTGCCGTGCCGGAACCACACTAGGGCCTGAAGCAATCCTGCGGTGTTGCGGCCAGCTCACAATAAAGAGAGTTGAAGAAAGGAGCTCAGGGTCACTGTAATTCACAAACCTGCAGAGTTATAAATGACAGCTATCGTCCAAAAATATATTGAAGTAAGGCTGCCAAGAGGACTTGAAAGCGGGGCAGAATTGCAGGAAACCGATTTCAGGAGGTAGACTGGAATTGCATGAAAAGCATAGGAAAAGAGGCAGAACGTCCACAATGATGCACTTGGCCAAAAAGGGCGTATGCGTTTTTTCCTGAATATATTCAGGAAAAAACGCATACGCCCTTTTTGGCCAACCAAGCAAGCTTGCAAAGGAAATCTGCACTACAATGAAGTCTCACTGCCCCCGGGGCAAAAGGGCCATCTGAAAAAAGTGTAAAATCCAGAAAGGCAGGACAGGCCATGGAGAACTGGGAGCCTTGTTATGCTGATGGGCGGGATGTAAATTGCCAACAGCCACTCTGGAGAAGTGTATGGTGTTTCCTGAAACATCTAAAAAACAAAGCAACAGAGCCTAGGGCACTTCCACTTATGCTCCTATAGCTTAGGGAAATTCAAATCAAAAAGACACAGCCACCCCAAAGTTTGGGACAACTCTGTTTACAAGAACCTCGTTCATGGTACAAGTTCAATATCACAGAAAGCGAAAAATGAATAAAGAATCTGTGGTACTTACGTACAATGCAATATCACTCAGCAATGAAATCTATGTCATCAGACCCGTAGCAGCATAATGAGTGGACTCAGGTACGATGATTGTAAGAGAAATAAGTCACACAGAAAAAGAAACATCATAAGATATCACTACTACACGGAATGCAAACTTGGCTACCCAGGAACTGAATTTCAAAACAGAACAGGGTCTCAAATGTAGAAAACCAACTTATGATTGCCTAAGGGAAAGGTGAGTTGGGGTGCTGCATAAAACCAGAGATTGAAATTAGCACAGATACCGTTCCATAAGCCAAATATGTAATAGACAAGAGCTACTCCTTGCTCAACGAAGTGGACTCAACACCCCTTATTAAACGCCTAAGAATATAACTGACTAGTAAGAATCTTAAAACCTATGGATTTATATGTCTCCGAAAAGGAATCAAGCATGTGTACAGTAGCATAAACGCAGCAGTGATAGGATTCGTGAGTTTCGGTGAGGAAATGCAGACCCTTTGAAGTCATATTGTATGGTACCCATTCCATGGGTCTCAACTCTCCAGGTTTAAGGGATTCTTCCTTCAGCTAAAACATGCATGTGGAACCCAGAGTATGATCCACCGTGTGATCGGGAAACGTGTTCAAATGTGTCTCAGTTTTCGTCCCCTGGTACTCGGGTGCAACATTCCAGACGCTTTACTAACACTCTCCCCACTTGGAGAGTCAGTGCCTTTAACGTCGTGTTTGGACCAGTTTGCAATTTCTGCGGAAAATGAACAGGAATAGGGAGAACCAATGAGAGACTAGCTGGAGGTGTCTGGACGTGCAAATTTAACTCTCATTTCCCACCAGGAAGAGGAATTAGCCAAAGGCTCAGCTTGCCGTGCCGGAACCACACTAGGGCCTGAAGCAATCCTGCGGTGTTGCGGCCAGCTCACAAGAAAGCGAGTTGAACAAAGGAGCTAAGGGGCACTGTCATTCACAAACCTGCAGAGTTATAAATGACAGCTATCGTCCAAAAATATATTGAAGTAAGGCTGCCAAGAGCACTTGAAAGCGGGGCAGAATTGCAGGAAACCAATTTCAGGAGGTAGACTGGAACTGCATGAAAAGCATAGGAAAAGAGGCAGAACGTCCACAATGATGCACTTGGCCAAAAAGGGCTTATGCGTTTTTTCCTGAATATATTCAGGAAAAAACGCATACGCCCTTTTTGGCCAACCAAGCAAGCTTGCAAAGGAAATCTGCACTACAATGAAGTCTCACTGCCCCCCGGGCAAAAGGGCCATCTGAAAAAAGTGTAAAATCCAGAAAGGCAGGACAGGCCATGGAGAACTGGGAGCCTTGTTATGCTGATGGGCGGGATGTAAATTGCCAACAGCCACTCTGGAGAAGTGTATGGTGTTTCCTGAAACATGTAAAAAACAAAGCAACAGAGCCTAGGGCACTTCCACTTATGGTCCTATAGCTTAGGGAAATTCAAATCAATAAGTCACAGCCACCCCAAAGTTTGGGACGGCTCTGTTTACAAGATCCTCGTTTATGGTACAAGTTCAATATCACAGAAAGCGAAAAATGAATAAAGAATTTGTGGTATTTACGTACAATGCAATATCACTCAGCAATGAAATCTATGTCAACAGGCCCGTAGCACCATAATGAGTGGATTCAGATACGATGATTCTAAGTGAAATAAGTCACACAGAAAAAGAAACATCATAAGATATCACTAATACACGGAATGTAAACTTGGCTACGCAGGAACTGAATTACAAAACAGAACAGTGTCTCAAATGTAGAAAACCAACTTATGCTTGCTTAAGGGAAAGGTGAGTTGGGGTGCTGCATAAAACCAGAGATTGAAATTAGCACAGACACCGTTCCATAAGCCAAATATGTAATAGACAAGAGCTACTCCTTGCTCAACGAAGTGGACTCAACATCCCATATTAAACGCCTGAGAATATACCTGAATAGTAAGAATCTTAAAACCTATGGATTTACATGTCTCTGAAAGAGAATCAAGCATGTGTACAGCAGCATAAATGCAGCAGTGATAGGATTGGTGAGGTTCGGTGAGCAAATGCAGACCCTTTGAAGTCATATTGCATGGTACCCATTCCATGGGTCTCAACTCTCCAGGTTTAAGGGATTCTTCCTTCAGCTAAAACATGCATGTGGAGCCCAGAGTATGATCCACCGTGTGATCGGGAAACGTGTTCAAATATGTCTCAGTTTAAGTCCCCTGGTCCTCGGGTGCAACATTCCAGACGCTTTACTAACACTCTCCCCACTTGGAGAGTCAGTGCCTTTAACCTCCTGTTTGGCCCAGTTTGCAATTTCTGCGGGAAATGAACAGGAATAGGGAGAACCAATGAGAGACTAGCTGGAGGTGTCTGGACGGGCAAATTTAACTCTCATTTCCCACCAGGAAGAGGAATTAACCAAAGGCTCAGCTTGCCGTGCCGGAACTACACTAGGGCCTGAAGCAATCCTGCGGTGTTGCGTCCAGCTGACAATAAAGAGAGTTGAAGAAAGGATCTCAGGGGAACTGTCATTCACAAAACTGCAGAGATATAAATGACAGCTATCGTCCAAATATATTGAAGTAAGGCTGCCAAGAGCACTTGAAAGCGGGGCAGAATTGCAGGAAACCGATTTCAGGAGGTAGACTGGAATTGCATGAAAAGCATAGGAAAAGAGGCAGAACGTCCACAATGATGCACTTGGCCAAACAGGGCGTATGTGTTTTTTCCTGTCTATATTCAGGAAAAAACGCATACGCCATTTCTGGCCAACCAAGCAAGCTTACAAAGGAAATCTGCACTACAATGAAGTCTCACTGCCCCCCGGGCAAAATGGCCATCTGAAAAAAGTGTAAAATCCAGAAAGGCAGGACAGGCCATGGAGAACTGGGAGCCTTGTTATGCTGATGGGAGGGATGTAAATTGCCAACAGCCACTCTGGAGAAGTGTATGGTGTTTCCTGAAACATGTAAAAAACAAAGCAACAGAGCCTAGGGCACTTCCACTTATGGTCCTATAGCTTAGGAAAATTCAAATCAAAAAGTCACAGCCACCCCAAAGTTTGGGACGGCTCTGTTTACAAGATCCTCGTTTATGGTACAAGTTCAATATCACAGAAAGCGAAAAATGAATAAAGAATTTGTGGTATTTACGTACAATGCAATATCACTCAGCAATGAAATCTATGTCAACAGGCCCGTAGCAGCATAATGAGTGGACTCAGGTACGATGATTCTAAGTGAAATAAGTCACACAGAAAAAGAAACATCATAAGATATCACTAATACACGGAATGTAAACTTGGCTACCCAGGAACTGAATTACAAAACAGAACAGGGTCTCAAATGTAGAAAACCAACTTATGCTTGCTTAAGGGAAAGGTGAGTTGGGGTGCTGCATAAAACCAGAGATTGAAATTAGCACAGATACCGTTCCATAAGCCAAATATGTAATAGACAAGAGCTACTCCTTGCTCAACGAAGTGGACTCAACACCCCATATTAAACGCCTAAGAATATACCTGACTAGTAAGAATCTTAAAACCTATGGATTTACATGTCTCCGAAAGAGAATCAAGCGTGTGTACAGCAGCATAAACGCAGCAGTGATAGGATTGGTGAGTTTCGGTGAGCAAATGCAGACCCTTTGAAGTCATATTGCATGGTACCCATTCCATGGGTCTCAACTCTCCAGGTTTAAGGGATTCTTCCTTCAGCTAAAACATGCATATGGAACCCAGAGTATGATCCACCGTGTGATCGGGAAACGTGTTCAAATGTGTCTCAGTTTTCGTCCCCTGGTACTCGGGTGCAACATTCCAGACGCTTTACTAACACTCTCCCCACTTGGAGAGTCAGTGCCTTTAACGTCGTGTTTGGACCAGTTTGCAATTTCTGCGGAAAATGAACAGGAATAGGGAGAACCAATGAGAGACTAGCTGGAGGTGTCTGGACGTGCAAATTTAACTCTCATTTCCCACCAGGAAGAGGAATTAACCAAAGGCTCAGCTTGCCGTGCCGGAACCACACTAGGGCCTGAAGCAATCCTGCGGTGTTGCGGCCAGCTCACAAGAAAGCGAGTTGAACAAAGGAGCTCAGGGGCACTGTCATTCACAAACCTGCAGAGTTATAAATGACAGCTATCGTCCAAAAATATATTGAAGTAAGGCTGCCAACAGCACTTGAAAGCGGGGCAGAATTGCAGGACACCGATTTCAGGAGGTAGACTGGAATTGCATGAAAAGCATAGGAAAAGAGGCAGAACGTCCACAATGATGCACTTGGCCAAAAAGGGCGTATGCGTTTTTTCCTGAATATATTCAGGAAAAAACGCATACGCCCTTTTTGGCCAACCAAGCAAGCTTGCAAAGGAAATCTGCACTACAATGAAGTCTCACTGCCCCACGGGCAAAAGGGCCATCTGAAAAAAGTGTAAAATCCAGAAAGGCAGGACAGGCCATGGAGAACTGGGAGCCTTGTTATGCTGATGGGCGGGATGTAAATTGCCAACAGCCACTCTGGAGAAGTGTATGGTGTTTCCTGAAACATGTAAAAAACAAAGCAACAGAGCCTAGGGCACTTCCACTTAAGCTCCTATAGCTTAGGGAAATTCAAATCAAAAAGTCACAGCCACCCCAAAGTTTGGGACCGCTCTGTTTACAAGATCCTCGTTTATGGTACAAGTTCAATATCACAGAAAGCGAAAAATGAATAAAGAATTTGTGGTATTTACGTACAATGCAATATCACTCAGCAATGAAATCTATGTCAACAGGCCCGTAGCAGCATAATGAGTGGACTCAGGTACGATGATTCTAAGTGAAATAAGTCACACAGAAAAAGAAACATCATAAGATATCACTAATACACGGAATGTAAACTTGGCTACCCAGGAACTGAATTACAAAACAGAACAGGGTCTCAAATGTAGAAAACCAACTTATGCTTGCTTAAGGGAAAGGTGAGTTGGGGTGCTGCATAAAACCAGAGATTGAAATTAGCACAGATACCGTTCCATAAGCCAAATATGTAACAGACAAGAGCTACTCCTTGCTCAACGAAGTGGACTCAACACCCCTTATTAATCGCCTAAGAATATAACTGACTAGTAAGAATCTTAAAACCTATGGATTTATATGTCTCCGAAAAGGAATCAAGCATGTGTACAGCAGAATAAACGCAGCACTGATAGGATTGGTGAGGTTCGGTGAGCAAATGCAGACCCTTGGAGTCATATAGCATGGTACCCATTCCATGGGTCTCAACTCTCCAGCTTTAAGGGATTCTTCCTTCAGCTAAAACATGCATGTGGAACCCAGAGTATGATCCACCGTGTGATCGGGAAATGTGTTCAAATATGTCTCAGTTTAAGTCCCCTGGTACTCGGGTGCAACATTCCAGACGCTTTACTAACAGTCTCCCCACTTGGAGAGTCAGTGCCTTTAACCTCCTGTTTGGCCCAGTTTGCAATTTCTGCGGGAAATGAACAGGAATAGGGAGAACCAATGAGAGACTAGCTGGAGGTGTCTGGACGGGCAAATTTAACTCTCATTTCCCACCAGGAAGAGGAATTAACCAAAGGCTCAGCTTGCCGTGCCGGAACCACACTAGGGCCTGAAGCAATCCTGCGGTGTTGCGGCCAGCTCACAATAAAGAGAGTTGAAGAAAGGAGCTCAGGGTCACTGTAATTCACAAACCTGCAGAGTTATAAATGACAGCTATCGTCCAAAAATATATTGAAGTAAGGCTGCCAAGAGGACTTGAAAGCGGGGCAGAATTGCAGGAAACCGATTTCAGGAGGTAGACTGGAAATGCATGAAAAGCATAGGAAAAGAGGCAGAACGTCCACAATGATGCACTTGGCCAAAAAGGGCGTATGCGTTTTTTCCTGAATATATTCAGGAAAAAACGCATACGCCCTTTTTGGCCAACCAAGCAAGCTTGCAAAGGAAATCTGCACTACAATGAAGTCTCACTGCCCCACGGGCAAAAGGGCCATCTGAAAAAAGTGTAAAATCCAGAAAGGCAGGACAGGCCATGGAAAACTGGGAGCCTTGTTATGCTGATGGGCGGGATGTCAATTGCAAACAGCCACTCTGAAGAAGTGTATGGTGTTTCCTGAAACATCTAAAAAACAAAGCAACAGAGCCTAGGGCACTTCCACTTATGCTCCTATAGCTTAGGGAAATTCAAATCAAAAAGTCACAGCCACCCCAAAGTTTGGGACGGCTCTGTTTACAAGAACCTCGTTTATGGTACAAGTTCAATATCACAGAAAGCGAAAAATGAATAAAGAATTTGTGGTACTTATGTACAATGCAATACCACTCAGCAATGAAATCTATGTCATCAGACCCGTAGCAGCATAATGAGTGGACTCAGGTACGATGATTCTAAGAGAAATAAGTCACACAGAAAAAGAAATATCATAAGGTATCACTAATACACGGAATGTAAACTTGGCTACCCAGGAACTGAATTACAAAACAGAACAGGGTCTGAAATGTAGAAAACCAACTTATGCTTGCTTAAGGGGAAAGGTGAGTTGGGGTGCTGCATAAAACCAGAGATTGAAATTAGCACAGATACCATTCCATAAGCCAAATATGTAATAGACAAGAGCTACTCCTTGCTCAATGAAGTGGACTCAACACCCCAAATTAAACGCCTAAGAATATACCTGACTAGTAAGAATCTTAAAACCTATGGATTTACATGTCTCCAAAAGAGAATCAAGCGTGTGTACAGCAGCATAAACACAGCAGTGATAGGATTAGTGAGGTTCGGTGAGCAAATGCAGACCCTTTGAAGTCATATTGCATGGTACCCATTCCATGGGTCTCAACTCTCCAGGTTTAAGGGATTCTTCCTTCAGCTAAAACATGCATGTGGAACCCAGAGTATGATCCACTGTGTGATCGGGAAACGTGTTCATATATGTCTCAGTTTTCGTCCCCTGGTACTCGGGTGCAACATTCCAGACGCTTTACTAACACTCTCCCCACTTGGAGAGTCAGTGCCTTTAACCTCCTGTTTGGCCCAGCTTGCAATTTCTGCGGGAAATGAACAGGAATAGGGAGAACCAATGAGAGACTAGCTGGAGGTGTCTGGACGGGCAAATTTAACTCTCATTTCCCACCAGGAAGAGGAATTAACCAAAGGCTCAGCTTGCCGTGCCGGAACCACACTAGGGCCTGAAGCAATCCTGCGGTGTTGCGGCCAGCTCACAATAAAGAGAGTTGAAGAAAGGAGCTCAGGGGCACTGTCATTCACAAACCTGCAGAGTTATAAATGACAGCTATCGTCCAAAAATATATTGAAGTAAGGCTGCCAAGAGCACTTGAAAGCGGGGCAGAATTGCAGGAAACCAATTTCAGGAGGTAGACAGGAATTGCATGAAAAGCATAGGAAAAGAGGCAGAACGTCCACAATGATGCACTTGGCCAAAAAGGGCGTATGCGTTTTTTCCCGAATATATTCAGGAAAAAACGCATACGCCCTTTTTGGCCAACCAAGCAAGCTTGCAAAGGAAATCTGCACTACAATGAAGTCTCACTGCCCCCTGGGCAAAAGGGCCATCTGAAAAAAGTGTAAAATCCAGAAAGGCAGGACAGGCCATGGAGAACTGGGAGCCTTGTTATGCTGATGGGCGGGATGTAAATTGCCAACAGCCACTCTGGAGAAGTGTATGGTGTTTCCTGAAACATGTAAAAAACAAAGCAACAGAGCCTAGGGCACTTCCACTTATGCTCCTATAGCTTAGGGAAATTCAAATCAAAAAAACACAGCCACTCCAACGTTTGGGACGGCTCTGTTTACAAGATCCTCGTTTACGGTACAAGTTCAATATCACAGAAAGCGAAAAATGAATAAAGAATTTGTGGTATTTACGTACAATGCAATATCACTCAGCAATGAAATCTATGTCATCAGACCCGTAGCAGCATAATGAGTGGACTCAGGTACGATGATTCTAAGAGAAATAGGTCACACAGAAAAAGAAATATCATAAGTTATCACTAATACACGGAATGTAAACTTGGCTACCCAGGAACTGAATTACAAACAGAACAGGGTCTGAAATGTAGAAAACCAACTTATGCTTGCTTAAGGGGAAAGGTGAGTTAGGGTGCTTCATAAAACCAGAGATTGAAATTAGTACAGATACCGTTCCATAAGCCAAATATGTAATAGACAAGAGCTACTCCTTGCTCAACGAAGTGGACTCAACACCCCATATTAAACGCCTAAGAATATACCTGACTAGTAAGAATCTTAAAACCTATGGATTTACATGTCTCCGAAAGAGAATCAAGCGTGTGTACAGCAGCATAAACGCAGCAGTGATAGGATTGGTGAGTTTCGGTGAGGAAATGCAGACCCTTTGAAGTCATATTGCATGGTACCCATTCCATGGGTCTCAACTCTCCAGGTTTAAGGGATTCTTCCTTCAGCTAAAACATGCATATGGAACCCAGAGTATGATCCACCGTGTGATCGGGAAACGTGTTCAAATGTGTCTCAGTTTTCGTCCCCTGGTACTCGGGTGCAACATTCCAGACGCTTTACTAACACTCTCCCCACTTGGAGAGTCAGTGCCTTTAACGTCGTGTTTGGACCAGTTTGCAATTTCTGCGGAAAATGAACAGGAATAGGGAGAACCAATGAGAGACTAGCTGGAGGTGTCTGGACGTGCAAATTTAACTCTCATTTCCCACCAGGAAGAGGAATTAACCAAAGGCTCAGCTTGCCGTGCCGGAACCACACTAGGGCCTGAAGCAATCCTGCGGTGTTGCGGCCAGCTCACAAGAAAGCGAGTTGAACAAAGGAGCTCAGGGGCACTGTCATTCACAAACCTGCAGAGTTATAAATGACAGCTATCGTCCAAAAATATATTGAAGTAAGGCTGCCAACAGCACTTGAAAGCGGGGCAGAATTGCAGGACACCGATTTCAGGAGGTAGACTGGAATTGCATGAAAAGCATAGGAAAAGAGGCAGAACGTCCACAATGATGCACTTGGCCAAAAAGGGCGTATGCGTTTTTTCCTGAATATATTCAGGAAAAAACGCATACGCCCTTTTTGGCCAACCAAGCAAGCGTGCAAAGGAAATCTGCACTACAATGAAGTCTCACTGCCCCACGGGCAAAAGGGCCATCTGAAAAAAGTGTAAAATCCAGAAAGGCAGGACAGGCCATGGAGAACTGGGAGCCTTGTTATGCTGATGGGCGGGATGTAAATTGCCAACAGCCACTCTGGAGAAGTGTATGGTGTTTCCTGAAACATGTAAAAAACAAAGCAACAGAGCCTAGGGCACTTCCACTTATGCTCCTATAGCTTAGGGAAATTCAAATCAAAAAGTCACAGCCACCCCAAAGTTTGTGACGGCTCTGTTTACAAGATCCTCGTTTATGGTACAAGTTCAATATCACAGAAAGCGAAAAATGAATAAAGAATTTGTGGTATTTACGTACAATGCAATATCACTCAGCAATGAAATCTATGTCAACAGGCCCGTAGCAGCATAATGAGTGGACTCAGGTACGATGATTCTAAGTGAAATAAGTCACACAGAAAAAGAAACATCATAAGATATCACTAATACACGGAATGTAAACTTGGCTACCCAGGAACTGAATTACAAAACAGAACAGGGTCTCAAATGTAGAAAACCAACTTATGCTTGCTTAAGGGAAAGGTGAGTTGGGGTGCTGCATAAAACCAGAGATTGAAATTAGCACAGATACCGTTCCATAAGCCAAATATGTAATAGACAAGAGCTACTCCTTGCTCAACGAAGTGGACTCAACACCCCATATTAAACGCCTAAGAATATACCTGACTAGTAAGAATCTTAAAACCTATGGATTTACATGTCTCCGAAAGAGAATCAAGCGTGTGTACAGCAGCATAAACGCAGCAGTGATAGGATTGGTGAGTTTCGGTGAGGAAATGCAGACCCTTTGAAGTCATATTGCATGGTACCCATTCCATGGGTCTCAACTCTCCAGGTTTAAGGGATTCTTCCTTCAGCTAAAACATGCATATGGAACCCAGAGTATGATCCACCGTGTGATCGGGAAACGTGTTCAAATGTGTCTCAGTTTTCGTCCCCTGGTACTCGGGTGCAACATTCCAGACGCTTTACTAACACTCTCCCCACTTGGAGAGTCAGTGCCTTTAACGTCGTGTTTGGACCAGTTTGCAATTTCTGCGGAAAATGAACAGGAATAGGGAGAACCAATGAGAGACTAGCTGGAGGTGTCTGGACGTGCAAATTTAACTCTCATTTCCCACCAGGAAGAGGAATTAACCAAAGGCTCAGCTTGCCGTGCCGGAACCACACTAGGGCCTGAAGCAATCCTGCGGTGTTGCGGCCAGCTCACAAGAAAGCGAGTTGAACAAAGGAGCTCAGGGGCACTGTCATTCACAAACCTGCAGAGTTATAAATGACAGCTATCGTCCAAAAATATATTGAAGTAAGGCTGCCAACAGCACTTGAAAGCGGGGCAGAATTGCAGGACACCGATTTCAGGAGGTAGACTGGAATTGCATGAAAAGCATAGGAAAAGAGGCAGAACGTCCACAATGATGCACTTGGCCAAAAAGGGCGTATGCGTTTTTTCCTGAATATATTCAGGAAAAAACGCATACGCCCTTTTTGGCCAACCAAGCAAGCGTGCAAAGGAAATCTGCACTACAATGAAGTCTCACTGCCCCACGGGCAAAAGGGCCATCTGAAAAAAGTGTAAAATCCAGAAAGGCAGGACAGGCCATGGAGAACTGGGAGCCTTGTTATGCTGATGGGCGGGATGTAAATTGCCAACAGCCACTCTGGAGAAGTGTATGGTGTTTCCTGAAACATGTAAAAAACAAAGCAACAGAGCCTAGGGCACTTCCACTTATGCTCCTATAGCTTAGGGAAATTCAAATCAAAAAGTCACAGCCACCCCAAAGTTTGTGACGGCTCTGTTTACAAGATCCTCGTTTATGGTACAAGTTCAATATCACAGAAAGCGAAAAATGAATAAAGAATTTGTGGTATTTACGTACAATGCAATATCACTCAGCAATGAAATCTATGTCAACAGGCCCGTAGCAGCATAATGAGTGGACTCAGGTACGATGATTCTAAGTGAAATAAGTCACACAGAAAAAGAAACATCATAAGATATCACTAATACACGGAATGTAAACTTGGCTACCCAGGAACTGAATTACAAAACAGAACAGGGTCTCAAATGTAGAAAACCAACTTATGCTTGCTTAAGGGAAAGGTGAGTTGGGGTGCTGCATAAAACCAGAGATTGAAATTAGCACAGATACCGTTCCATAAGCCAAATATGTAATAGACAAGAGCTACTCCTTGCTCAACGAAGTGGACTCAACACCCCATATTAAACGCCTAAGAATATACCTGACTAGTAAGAATCTTAAAACCTATGGATTTACATGTCTCCGAAAGAGAATCAAGCGTGTGTACAGCAGCATAAACGCAGCAGTGATAGGATTGGTGAGTTTCGGTGAGGAAATGCAGACCCTTTGAAGTCATATTGCATGGTACCCATTCCATGGGTCTCAACTCTCCAGGTTTAAGGGATTCTTCCTTCAGCTAAAACATGCATATGGAACCCAGAGTATGATCCACCGTGTGATCGGGAAACGTGTTCAAATGTGTCTCAGTTTTCGTCCCCTGGTACTCGGGTGCAACATTCCAGACGCTTTACTAACACTCTCCCCACTTGGAGAGTCAGTGCCTTTAACGTCGTGTTTGGACCAGTTTGCAATTTCTGCGGAAAATGAACAGGAATAGGGAGAACCAATGAGAGACTAGCTGGAGGTGTCTGGACGTGCAAATTTAACTCTCATTTCCCACCAGGAAGAGGAATTAACCAAAGGCTCAGCTTGCCGTGCCGGAACCACACTAGGGCCTGAAGCAATCCTGCGGTGTTGCGGCCAGCTCACAAGAAAGCGAGTTGAACAAAGGAGCTCAGGGGCACTGTCATTCACAAACCTGCAGAGTTATAAATGACAGCTATCGTCCAAAAATATATTGAAGTAAGGCTGCCAAGAGGACTTGAAAGCGGGGCAGAATTGCAAGAAACCGATTTCAGGAGGTAGACTGGAATTGCATGAAAAGCATAGGAAAAGAGGCAGAACGTCCACAATGATGCACTTGGCCAAAAAGGGCGTATGCGTTTTTTCCTGAATATATTCAGGAAAAAACGCATACGCCCTTTTTGGCCAACCAAGCAAGCTTGCAAAGGAAATCTGCACTACAATGAAGTCTCACAGCCCGCCGGGCAAAAGGGCCATCTGAAAAAAGTGTAAAATCCAGAAAGGCAGGACAGGCCATGGAGAACTGGGAGCCTTGTTATGCTGATGGGCGGGATGTAAATTGCCAACAGCCACTCTGGAGAAGTGTATGGTGTTTCCTGAAACATGTAAAAAACAAAGCAACAGAGCCTAGGGCACTTCCACTTATGCTCCTATACCTTAGGGAAATTCAAATCAAAAAGTCACAGCCACCCCAAAGTTTGTGACGGCTCTGTTTACAAGATCCTCGTTTATGGTACAAGTTCAATATCACAGAAAGCGAAAAATGAATAAAGAATTTGTGGTATTTACGTACAATGCAATATCACTCAGCAATGAAATCTATGTCAACAGGCCCGTAGCAGCATAATGAGTGGACTCAGGTACGATGATTCTAAGTGAAATAAGTCACACAGAAAAAGAAACATCATAAGATATCACTAATACACGGAATGTAAACTTGGCTACCCAGGAACTGAATTACAAAACAGAACAGGGTCTCAAATGTAGAAAACCAACTTATGCTTGCGTAAGGGAAAGGTGAGTTGGGGTGCTGCATAAAACCAGAGATTGAAATTAGCACAGATACCGTTCCATAAGCCAAATATGTAATAGACAAGAGCTACTCCTTGCTCAACGAAGTGGACTCAACACCCCATATTAAACGCCTAAGAATATACCTGACTAGTAAGAATCTTAAAACCTATGGATTTACATGTCTCCGAAAGAGAATCAAGCGTGTGTACAGCAGCATAAACGCAGCAGTGATAGGATTGGTGAGTTTCGGTGAGGAAATGCAGACCCTTTGAAGTCATATTGCATGGTACCCATTCCATGGGTCTCAACTCTCCAGGTTTAAGGGATTCTTCCTTCAGCTAAAACATGAATATGGAACCCAGAGTATGATCCACCGTGTGATCGGGAAACGTGTTCAAATGTGTCTCAGTTTTCGTCCCCTGGTACTCGGGTGCAACATTCCAGACGCTTTACTAACACTCTCCCCACTTGGAGAGTCAGTGCCTTTAACGTCGTGTTTGGACCAGTTTGCAATTTCTGCGGAAAATGAACAGGAATAGGGAGAACCAATGAGAGACTAGCTGGAGGTGTCTGGACGTGCAAATTTAACTCTCATTTCCCACCAGGAAGAGGAATTAACCAAAGGCTCAGCTTGCCGTGCCGGAACCACACTAGGGCCTGAAGCAATCCTGCGGTGTTGCGGCCAGCTCACAAGAAAGCGAGTTGAACAAAGGAGCTCAGGGGCACTGTCATTCACAAACCTGCAGAGTTATAAATGACAGCTATCGTCCAAAAATATATTGAAGTAAGGCTGCCAAGAGCACTTGAAAGCGGGGCAGAATTGCAGGACACCGATTTCAGGAGGTAGACTGGAATTGCATGAAAAGCATAGGAAAAGAGGCAGAACGTCCACAATGATGCACTTGGCCAAAAAGGGCGTATGCGTTTTTTCCTGAATATATTCAGGAAAAAACGCATACGTCCTTTTTGGCCAACCAAGCAAGCTTGCAAAGGAAATCTGCACTACAATGAAGTCTCACTGCCCCACGGGCAAAAGGGCCATCTGAAAAAAGTGTAAAATCCAGAAAGGCAGGACAGGCCATGGAGAACAGGGAGCCTTGTTATGCTGATGGGCGGGATGTAAATTGCCAACAGCCACTCTGGAGAAGTGTATGGTGTTTCCTGAAACATCTAAAAAACAAAGCAACAGAGCCTAGGGCACTTCCACTTATGGTCCTATAGCTTAGGGAAATTCAAATCAAAAAGACACAGCCACCCCAAAATTTGGGACGGCTCTGTTTAGAAGAACCTCGTTTATGGTACAAGTTCATTATCACAGAAAGCGGAAAATGAATAAAGAATTTGTGGTACTTACGTACAATGCAATATCACTCAGCAATGAAATCTATGTCATCAGGCCCGTAGCAGCATAATGAGTGGATTCAGGTACGATGATTCTAAGTGAAATATGTCACACAGAAAAAGAAATATCATAAGGTATCACTAATACACGGAATGTAAACTTGGCTACCCAGGAACTGAATTACAAAACAGAACAGGGTCTCAAATGTAGAAAACCAACTTATGCTTGCTTCAGGGAAAGTTGAGTTGAGGTGCTGCATAAAACCAGAGATTGAAATTAGCACAGATACCATTCCATAAGCCAAATATGTAATAGAGAAGAGCTACTCCTTGCTCAACGAAGTGGACTCAACACCCCATATTAAACGCCTAAGAATTTACCTGACTAGTAAGAATCTTAAATCCTATGGATTTACATGTCTCCAAAAGAGAATCAAGTGTGTGTACAGCAGCATAAAAGCAGCAGTGATAGGATTAGTGAGGTTCGGTGAGCAAATGCAGACCCTTTGAAGTCATATTGCATGGCACCCATTCCATGGGTCTCAACTCTCCAGGTTTAAGGGATTCTTCCTTCAGCTAAAACATGCATGTGGAACCCAGAGTATGATCCACCGTGTGATCGGGAAACGTGTTCAAATGTGTCTCAGTTTTCGTCCCCTGGTACTCGGGTGCAACATTCCAGACGCTTTACTAACACTCTCCCCACTTGGAGAGTCAGTGCCTTTAACCTCCTGTTTGGCCCAGTTTGCAATTTCTGCGGGAAATGAACAGGAATAGGGAGAACCAATGAGAGACTAGCTGGAGGTGTCTGGACGGGCAAATTTAACTCTCATTTCCCACCAGGAAGAGGAATTAACCAAAGGCTCAGCTTGCCGTGCCGGAACCACACTAGGGTCTAAAGCAATCCTGCGGTGTTGCGGCCAGCTCACAATAAAGAGAGTTGAAGAAAGGAGCTCAGGGGCACTGTCATTCACAAACCTGCAGAGTTATAAATGACAGCTATCGTCCAAAAATATATTGAAGTAAGGCTGCCAAGAGCACTTGAAAGCGGGGCAGAATTGCAGGACACCGATTTCAGGAGGTAGACTGGAATTGCATGAAAAGCATAGGAAAAGAGGCAGAACGTCCACAATGATGCACTTGGCCAAAAAGGGCGTATGCGTTTTTTCCTGAATATATTCAGGAAAAAACGCATACGCCCTTTTTGGCCAACCAAGCAAGCTTGCAAAGGAAATCTGCACTACAATGAAATCTCACTGCCCCACGGGCAAAAGGGCCATCTGAAAAAGGTGTAAAATCCAGAAAGGCAGGACAGGCCATGGAGAACTGGGAGCCTTGTTATGCTGATGGGCGGGATGTAAATTGCCAACAGCCACTCTGGAGAAGTGTATGGTGTTTCCTGAAACATCTAAAAAACAAAGCAACAGAGCCTAGGGCACTTCCACTTATGGTCCTATAGCTTAGGGAAATTCAAATCAAAATGACACAGCCACCCCAAAATTTGGGACGGCTCTGTTTACAAGAACCTCGTTTATGGTACAAGTTCATTATCACAGAAAGCGAAAAATGAATAAAGAATTTGTGGTACTTACGTACAATGCAATATCACTCAGCAATGAAATCTATGTCATCAGGCCCATAGCAGCATAATGAGTGGATTCAGGTACGATGATTCTAAGTGAAATATGTCACACAGAAAAAGAAATATCATAAGGTATCACTAATACACGAAATGTAAACTTGGCTACACAGGAACTGAATTACAAAACAGAACAGGGTCTCAAATGTAGAAAACCAACTTATGCTTGCTTCAGGGAAAGGTGAGTTGAGGTGCTGCAAAGAACCAGAGATTGAAATTAGCACAGATACCGTTCCATAAGCCAAATATGTAATAGAGAAGAGCTACTCCTTGCTCAACGAAGTGGACTCAACACCCCATATTAAACGCCTAAGAATATACCTGTCTAGTAAGAATCTTAAAACCTATGGATTTACATGTCTCCAAAAGAGAATGAAGCGTGTGTACAGCAGCATAAACGCAGCAGTGCTAGGATTGGTGAGGTTCGGTGAGCAAATGCAGACCCTTTGAAGTCATATTGCATGGTACCCATTCCATGGGTCTCAACTCTCCAGGTTTAAGGGATTCTTCCTTCAGCTAAAACATGCATGTGGAACCCAGAGTATGATCCACCGTGTGATCGGGAAACGTGTTCAAATGTGTCTCAGTTTTCGTCCCCTGGTACTCGGGTGCAACATTCCAGACGCTTTACTAACACTCTCCCCACTTGGAGAGTCAGTGCCTTTAACGTCGTGTTTGGCCCAGTTTGCAATTTCTGCGGGAAATGAACAGGAATAGGGAGAACCAATGAGAGACTAGCTGGAGGTGTCTGGACGGGCAAATTTAACTCTCATTTCCCACCAGGAAGAGGAATTAACCAAAGGCTCAGCTTGCCGTGCCGGAACCACACTAGGGCCTGAAGCAATCCTGCGGTGTTGCGGCCAGCTCACAAGAAAGCGAGTTGAACAAAGGAGCTCAGGGGCACTGTCATTCACAAACTTGCAGAGTTATAAATGACAGCTATCGTCCAAAAATATATGGAAGTAAGGCTGCCAAGAGGACTTGAAAGCGGGGCAGAATTGCAGGAAACCGATTTCAGGTGGTAGACTGGAATTGCAAGAAAAGCATAGGAATAGAGGCAGAACGTCCACAATGATGCACTTGGACAGAAAGTGCGTATGCGTTTTTTCCTGAATATATTCAGGAAAAAACGCATACGCCCTTTTTGGCCAAGCAAGCAAGCTTGCAAAGGAAATCTGCACTACAATGAAGTCTCACTGCCCCCCGGGCAAAAGGGCCATCTGAAAAAAGTGTAAAATCCAGAAAGGCAGGACAGGCCATGGAGAACTGGGAGCCTTGTTATGCTGATGGGCGGGATGAAAATTGCCAACAGCCACTCTGGAGAAGTGTATGGTGTTTCCTGAAACATCTAAAAAACACAGCAACAGAGCCTAGGGCATTTCCACTTATGCTCCTATAGCTTAGGGAAATTAAAATCAAAAAGACACAGCCACCCCAAAATTTGGGACGGCTCTGTTTACAAGAACCTCGTTTATGGTACACGTTCATTATCACAGAAAGCGAAAAATGAATAAAGAATTTGTGGTACTTACGTACAATGCAATATCACTCAGCAATGAAATCTATGTCATCAGGCCCGTAGCAGCATAATGAGTGGATTCAGGTACGATGATTCTAAGTGAAATATGTCACACAGAAAAAGAAATATCATAAGGTATCACTAATACACGGAATGTAAACTTGGCTACACAGGAACTGAATTACAAAACAGAACAGGGTCTCAAATTAGAAAACCAACTTATGCTTGCTTAAGGGAAAGGTGAGTATGGGTGCTGCATAAAACCAGAGATTGAAATTAGCACAGATACCGTTCCATAAGCCAAATATGTAATAGACAAGAGCTACTCCTTGCTCAACGAAGTGGACTCAACACCCCATATTAAACGCCTAAGAATATACCTGACTAGTAAGAATCTTAAAACCTATGGATTTACATGTCTCTGAAAGAGAATCAAGCATGTGTACAGCATCATAAATGCAGCAGTGATAGGATTGGTGAGTTTCAGTGAGCAAATGCAGACCCTTTGAAGTCATATTGCATGGTACCCATTCCATGGGTCACAACTCTCCAGGTTTAAGGGATTCCTCCTTCAGCTAAAACATGCATGTGGAACCCAGAGTATGATCCACCGTGTGATCGGGAAACGTGTTCAAATGTGTCTCAGTTTTCGTCCCCTGGTACTCGGGTGCAACATTCCAGACGCTTTACTAACACTCTCCCCACTTGGAGAGTCAGTACCTTTAACCTACTGTTTGGCCCAGTTTGCAATTTCTGCGGGAAATGAACAGGAATAGGGAGAACCAATGAGAGACTAGCTGGAGGTGTCTGGACGGGCAAATTTAACTCTCATTTCCCACCAGGAAGAGGAATTAACCAAAGGCTCAGCTTGCTGTGCCGGAACCACACTAGGGCCTGAAGCAATCCTGCGGTGTTGCGGCCAGCTCACAATAAAGAGAATTGAAGAAAGGAGCTCAGGGGCACTGTCATTCACAAACCTGCAGAGTTATAAATGACAGCTATCGTCCAAAAATATATTGAAGTAAGGCTGCCAAGAGCACTTGAAAGCGGGGCAGAATTGCAGGACACCGATTTCAGGAGGTAGACAGGAATTGCATGAAAAGCATAGGAAAAGAGGCAGAACGTCCACAATGATGCACTTGGCCAAAAAGGGCGTATGCGTTTTTTCCTGAATATATTCACGAAAAAACGCATACGCCCTTTTTGGCCAACCAAGCAAGCTTGCAAAGGAAATCTGCACTACAATGAAGTCTCACTGCCCCACGGGCAAAAGGGCCATCTGAAAAAGGTGTAAAATCCAGAAAGGCAGGACAGGCCATGGAGAACTGGGAGCCTTGTTATGCTGATGGGCGGGATGTAAATTGCCAACAGCCACTCTGGAGAAGTGTATGGTGTTTCCTGAAACATCTAAAAAACACAGCAACAGAGCCTAGGGCATTTCCACTTATGCTCCTATAGCTTAGGGAAATTCAAATCAAAAAGACACAGCCACCCCAAAATTTGGGACGGCTCTGTTTACAAGAACCTCGTTTATGGTACAAGTTCATTATCACAGAAAGTGAAAAATGAATAAAGAATTTGTGGTACTTACGTACAATGCAATATCACTCAGCAATGAAATCTATGTCATCAGACCCGTAGCAGCATAATGAGTGGACTCAGGTACGATGATTCTAAGAGAAATAAGTCACACAGAAAAAGAAATATCATAAGGTATCACTAATACACGGAATGTAAACTTGGCTACCCAGGAACTGAATTACAAAACAGAACAGGGTCTCAAATGTAGAAAACCAACTTATGCTTGCTTAAGGGGAAAGGTGAGTTGGGGTGCTGCATAAAACCAGAGATTGAAATTAGCACAGATACCATTCCATAAGCCAAATATGTAATAGACAAGAGCTACTCCTTGCTCAACGAAGTGGACTCAACACCCCATATTAAACGCCTAAGAATATACCTGACTAGTAAGAATCTTAAAACCTATGGATTTACATGACTCAAAAAGAGAATCAAGCGTGTGTACAGCAGCATAAACGCAGCAGTGATAGGATTGGTGAGGTTCGGTGAGCAAATGCAGACCCTTTGAAGTCATATTGCATGGTACCCATTCCATGGGTCTCAACTCTCCAGGTTTAAGGGATTCTTCCTTCAGCTAAAACATGCATGTGGAACCCAGAGTATGATCCACCGTGTGATCGGGAAACATGTTCAAATATGTCTCAGTTTAAGTCCCCTGGTACTCGGGTGCAACATTCCAGACGCTTTACTAACACTCTCCCCACTTGGAGAGTCAGTGCCTTTAACCTCCTCTTTGGCCCAGTTTGCAATTTCTGCGGGAAATGAACAGGAATAGGGATAACCAATGAGAGACTAGCTGGAGGTGTCTGGACAGGCAAATTTAACTCTCATTTCCCACCAGGAAGAGGAATTAACCAAAGGCTCAGCTTGCCGTGCTGGAACCACACTAGGGCCTGAAGCAATCTTGCGGTGTTGCGGCCAGCTCACAAGAAAGCGAGTTGAACAAAGGAGCTCAGGGGCACTGTCATTCACAAACCTGCAGAGTTATAAATGACAGCTATCGTCCAAAAATATATTGAAGTAAGGCTGCCAAGAGCACTTGAAAGCGGGGCAGAATTGCAGGAAACCGATTTCAGGAGGTAGACTGGAATTGCATGAAAAGCATAGGAAAAGAGGCAGAACGTCCACAATGATGCACTTGGCCAAAAAGGGCGTATGCGTTTTTTCCTGAATATATTCAGGAAAAAACGTATACGCACTTTTTGGCCAACCAAGCAAGCTTGCAAAGGAAATCTGCACTACAATGAAGTCTCACTGCCCACGGGCAAAAGGGCCATCTGAAAAAAGTGTAAAATCCAGAAAGGCAGGACAGGCCATGGAGAACTGGGAGCCTTGTTATGCTGATGGGCGGGATGTAAATTGCCAACAGCCACTCTGGAGAAGTGTATGGTGTTTCCTGAAACATCTAAAAAACAAAGCAACAGAGCCTAGGGCACTTCCACTTATGCTCCTATAGCTTAGGGAAATTAAAATAAAAAAAAACACAGCCACCCCAAAATTTGGGACGGCTCTGTTTACAAGAACCTCGTTTATGGTACAAGTTCAATATCACAGAAAGCGAAAAATGAATAAAGAATTTGTGGTACTTACGTACAAAGCAATATCACTCAGCAATGAATTCTATGTCATCAGGCCCGTAGCAGCATAATGAGTGGATTCAGGTCCGATGATTCTAAGTGAAATATGTCACACAGAAAAAGAAATATCATAAGGTATCACTAATACACGGAATGTAAACTTGGCTACACAGGAACTGAATTACAAAACAGAACAGGGTCTCAAATGTAGAAAACCAACTTATGCTTGCTTCAGGGAAAGGTGAGTTGAGGTGCTGCATAAAACCAGAGATTGAAATTAGCACAGATACCGTTCCATAAGCCAAATATGTAGTAGAGAAGAGCTACTCCTTGCTCAACGAAGTGGACTCAACACCCCATATTAAACGCCTAAGAATATACCTGACTAGTAAGAATCTTAAAACCTATGGATTTACATGTCTCCAAAAGAGAATCAAGCGTGTGTACAGCAGCATAAACGCAGCAGTTATAGGATTAGTGAGGTTCGGTGAGCAAATGCAGACCCTTTGAAGTCATATTGCATGGTACCCATTCCATGGGTCTCAACTCTCCAGGTTTAAGGGATTCTTCCTTCAGCTAAAACATGCATGTGGAACCCAGAGTATGATCCACCGTGTGATCGGGAAACATGTTCAAATATGTCTCAGTTTAAGTCCCCTGGTACTCGGGTGCAACATTCCAGACGCTTTACTAACACTCTCCCCACTTGGAGAGTCAGTGCCTTTAACCTCCTCTTTGGCCCAGTTTGCAATTTCTGCGGGAAATGAACAGGAATAGGGAGAACCAATGAGAGACTAGCTGGAGGTGTCTGGACGGGCAAATTTAACTCTCATTTCCCACCAGGAAGAGGAATTAACCAAAGGCTCAGCTGGCCATGCCGGAACCACACTAGGGCCTGAATCAACATTGCGGTGTTGCGGCCAGCTCACAAAAAGCGAGTAGAACAAAGGAGCTCAGGGGCACTGTCATTCACAAACCTGCAGAGTTGTAAATGACAGCTATCGTCCAAAAATATATTGAAGTAAGGCTGCCAAGAGCACTTGAAAGCGGGGCAGAATTGCAGGAAACCGATTTCAGGAGGTAGACTGGAATTGCATGAAAAGCATAGGAAAAGAGGCAGAACGTCCACAATGATGCACTTGGCCAAAAAGGGCGTATGCGTTTTTTCCTGAATATATTCAGGAAAAAACGCATACGCCCTTTTTGGCCAACCAAGCAAGCTTGCAAAGGAAATCTGCACTACAATGAAGTCTCACTGCCCCACGGGCAAAAGGGCCATCTGAAAAAAGTGTAAAATCCAGAAAGGCAGGACAGGCCATGGAGAACTGGGAGCCTTGTTATGCTGATGGGCGGGATGTAAATTGCCAACAGCCACTCTGGAGAAGTGTATGGTGTTTCCTGAAACATCTAAAAAACAAAGCAACAGAGCCTAGGGCACTTCCATTTATGCTCCTATAGCTTAGGGAAATTCAAATCAAAAAGACACAGCCACCCCAAAATTTGGGACGGCTCTGTTTACAAGAACCTCGTTTATGGTACAAGTTCATTATCACAGAAAGCGAAAAATGAATAAAGAATTTGTGGTACTTACGTACAATGCAATATCACTCAGCAATGAAATCTATGTCATCAGGCCCGTAGCAGCATAATGAGTGGATTCAGGTACGATGATTCTAAGTGAAATATGTCACACAGAAAAAGAAATATCATAAGGTATCACTAATACACGGAATGTAAACTTGGCTACACAGGAACTGAATTACAAAACAGAACAGGGTCTCAAATGTAGAAAACCAACTTATGCTTGCTTCAGGGAAAGGTGAGTTGAGGTGCTGCATAAAACCAGAGATTGAAATTAGCACAGATACCGTTCCATAAGCCAAATATGTAATAGACAAGAGCTACTCCTTGCTCAACGAAGTGGACTCAACACCCCATATTAAACGCCTAAGAATATACCTGACTAGTAAGAATCTTAAAACCTATGGATTTACATGTCTCCAAAAGAGAATCAAGCGTGTGTACAGCAGCATAAACGCAGCAGTGATAGGATTAGTGAGGTTCGGTGAGCAAATGCAGACCCTTTGAAGTCATATTGCATGGTACCCATTCCATGGGTCTCAACTCTCCAGGTTTAAGGGATTCTTCCTTCAGCTAAAACATGCATGTGGAACCCAGAGTATGATCCACCGTGTGATCGGGAAACGTGTTCAAATATGTCTCAGTTTTCTTCCCCTGGTACTCGGGTGCAACATTCCAGACGCTTTACTAACACTCTCCCCACTTGGAGAGTCAGTGCCTTTAACCTCCTGTTTGGCCCAGTTTGCAATTTCTGCGGGAAATGAACAGGAATAGGGAGAACCAATGAGAGACTAGCTGGAGGTGTCTGGACGGGCAAATTTAACTCTCATTTCCCACCAGGAAGAGGAATTAACCAAAGGCTCAGCTTGCTGTGCCGGAACCACACTAGGGCCTGAAGCAATCCTGCGGTGTTGCGGCCAGCTCACAATAAAGAGAGTTGAAGAAAGGAGCTCAGGGGCACTGTCATTCACAAACCTGCAGAGTTATAAATGACAGCTATCGTCCAAAAATATATTGAAGTAAGGCTGCCAAGAGCACTTGAAAGCGGGGCAGAATTGCAGGACACCGATTTCAGGAGGTAGACTGGAATTGCATGAAAAGCATAGGAAAAGAGGCAGAACGTCCACAATGATGCACTTGGCCAAAAAGGGCGTATGCGTTTTTTCCTGAATATATTCAGGAAAAAACGCATACGCCCTTTTTGGCCAACCAAGCAAGCTTGCAAAGGAAATCTGCACTACAATGAAGTCTCACTGCCCCACGGGCAAAAGGGCCATCTGAAAAAGGTGTAAAATCCAGAAAGGCAGGACAGGCCATGGAGAACTGGGAGCCTTGTTATGCTGATGGGCGGGATGTAAATTGCCAACAGCCACTCTGGAGAAGTGTATGGTGTTTCCTGAAACATCTAAAAAACAAAGCAACAGAGCCTAGGGCACTTCCACTTATGCTCCTATAGCTTAGGGAAATTCAAATCAAAAAGACACAGCCACCCCAAAATTTGGGACGGCTCTGTTTACAAGAACCTCGTTTATGGTACAAGTTCAATATCACAGAAAGCAAAAAATGAATAAAGAATTTGTGGTACTTACGTACAATGCAATATCACTCAGCAATGAAATCTATGTCATCAGACCCGTAGCAGCATAATGAGTGGACTCAGGTACGATGATTCTAAGAGAAATAAGTCACACAGAAAAAGAAATATCATAAGGTATCACTAATACACGGAATGTAAACTTGGCTACCCAGGAACT
This sequence comes from Lagenorhynchus albirostris, assembly GCF_949774975.1. Taxonomy (NCBI): domain Eukaryota; kingdom Metazoa; phylum Chordata; class Mammalia; order Artiodactyla; family Delphinidae; genus Lagenorhynchus; species Lagenorhynchus albirostris. Next base: position 102,201,417 of record NC_083095.1, on the reverse strand, counting down.
GAATTACAAAACAGAACAGGGTCTCAATGTAGAAAACCAACTTATGCTTGCTTAAGGGGAAAGGTGAGTTGGGGTGCTGCATAAAACCAGAGATTGAAATTAGCACAGATACCATTCCATAAGCCAAATATGTAATAGACAAGAGCTACTCCTTGCTCAACGAAGTGGACTCAACACCCGATATTAAACGCCTAAGAATATACCTGACTAGTAAGAATCTTAAAACCTATGGATTTACATGTCTCCAAAAGAGAATCAAGCGTGTGTACAACAGCATAAACGCAGCAGTGATAGGATTAGTGAGGTTCGGTGAGCAAATGCAGACCCTTTGAAGTCATATTGCATGGTACCCATTCCATGGGTCTCAACTCTCCAGGTTTAAGGGATTCTTCCTTCAGCTAAAACATGCATGTGGAACCCAGAGTATGATCCACCGTGTGATCGGGAAACATGTTCAAATATGTCTCAGTTTAAGTCCCCTGGTACTCGGGTGCAACATTCCAGACGCTTTACTAACACTCTCCCCACTTGGAGAGTCAGTGCCTTTAACCTCCTCTTTGGCCCAGTTTGCAATTTCGGCGGAAATGAACAGGAATAGGGAGAACCAATGAGAGACTAGCTGGAGGTGTCTGGACGGGCAAATTTAACTCTCATTTCCCACCAGGAAGAGGAATTAACCAAAGGCTCAGCTGGCCGTGCCTGAACCACACTAGGGCCTGAATCAATATAGCGGTGATGCGGCCAGCTCACAAGAAAGCGAGTTGAACAAAGGAGCTCAGGGGCACTGTCATTCACAAACCTGCAGAGTTGTAAATGACAGCTATCGTTCAAAAATATATTGAAGTAAGGCTGCCAAGAGCACTTGAAAGTGGGGCAGAATTTCAGGACACCGATTTCAGGAGGTAGACTGGAATTGCATGAAAAGCATAGGAAAAGAGGCAGAACGTCCACAATGATGCACTTGGCCAAAAAGGGTGTATGCGTGTTTTCCTGAATATATTCAGGAAAAAACGCATATGCCCTTTTTGGCCAACCAAGCAAGCTTGCAAAGGAAATCTGCACTACAATGAAGTCTCACTGCCCCCCGGGCAAAAGGGCCATCTGAAAAAAGTGTAAAATCCAGAAAGGCAGGACAGGCCATGGAGAACTGGGAGCCTTGTTATGCTGATGGGCGGGATGTAAATTGCCAACAGCCACTCTGGAGAAGTGTATGGTATTTCCTGAAACATCTAAAAAACAAAGCAACAGAGCCTAGGGCACTTCCACTTATGCTCCTATAGCTTAGGGAAATTCAAATCAAAAAGACACAGCCACCCCAAAATTTGGGACGGCTCTGTTTACAAGAACCTCGTTTATGGTACAAGTTCATTATCACAGAAAGCGGAAAATGAATAAAGAATTTGTGGTACTTACGTACAATGCAATATCACTCAACAATGAAATCTATGTCATCAGGCCCGTAGCAGCATAATGAGTGGATTCAGGTACGATGATTCTAAGTGAAATATGTCACACAGAAAAAGAAATATCATAAGGTATCACTAATACACGGAATGTAAACTTGGCTACCCAGGAACTGAATTACAAAACAGAACAGGGTCTCAAATGTAGAAAACCAACTTATGCTTGCTTAAGGGGAAAGGTGAGTTGGGGTTCTGTATAAAACCAGAGATTGAAATTAGCACAGATACCGTTCCATAAGCCAAATATGTAATAGACAAGAGCTACTCCTTGCTCAACGAAGTGGACTCAACACCCGATATTAAACGGCTAAGAATATACCTGACTAGTAAGAATCTTAAAACCTATGGATTTACATGTCTCCAAAAGAGAATCAAGCGTGTGTACAGCAGCATAAACTCAGCAGTGATAGGATTGGTGAGGTTCGGTGAGCAAATGCAGACCCTTTGAAGTCATATAGCATGGTACCCATTCCATGGGTCTCAACTCTCCAGGTTTAAGGGATTCTTCCTTCAGCTAAAACATGCATGTGGAACCCAGAGTATGATCCACCGTGTGATCGGGAAACGTGTTCAAATGTGTCTCAGTTTTCGTCCCCTGGTACTCGGGTGCAACATTCCACACGCTTTACTAACACTCTCCCCACTTGGAGAGTCAGTGCCTTTAACCTCCTGTTTGGCCCAGTTTGCAATTTCTGCGGGAAATGAACAGGAATAGGGAGAACCAATGAGAGACTAGCTGGAGGTGTCTGGACGGGCAAATTTAACTCTCATTTCCCACCAGGAAGAGGAATTAACCAAAGGCTCAGCTTGCCGTGCCGGAACAACACTAGGGTCTAAAGCAATCCTGCGGTGTTGCGGCCAGCTCACAATAAAGAGAGTTGAAGAAAGGAGCTCAGGGGCACTGTGTTCACAAACCTGCAGAGTTATAAATGACAGCTATCGTCCAAAAATATATTGAAGTAAGGCTGCCAAGAGCACTTGAAAGCGGGGCAGAATTGCAGGACACCGATTTCAGGAGGTAGACAGGAATTGCATGAAAAGCATAGGAAAAGAGGCAGAACGTCCACAATGATGCACTTGGCCAAAAAGGGCGTATGCGTTTTTTCCTGAATGTATTCAGGAAAAAACGCATACGCCCTTTTTGGCCAACCAAGCAAGCTTGCAAAGGAAATCTGCACTACAATGAAGTCTCACTGCCCCACGGGCAAAAGGGCCATCTGAAAAAGGTGTAAAATCCAGAAAGGCAGGACAGGCCATGGAGAACTGGGAGCCTTGTTATGCTGATGGGCGGGATGTAAATTGCCAACAGCCACTCTGGAGAAGTGTATGGTGTTTCCTGAAACATCTAAAAAACACAGCAACAGAGCCTAGGGCATTTCCACTTATGCTCCTATAGCTTAGGGAAATTCAAATCAAAAAGACACAGCCACCCCAAAATTTGGGACGGCTCTGTTTACAAGAACCTCGTTTATGGTACAAGTTCATTATCACAGAAAGTGAAAAATGAATAAAGAATTTGTGGTACTTACGTACAATGCAATATCACTCAGCAATGAAATCTATGTCATCAGACCCGTAGCAGCATAATGAGTGGACTCAGGTACGATGATTCTAAGAGAAATAAGTCACACAGAAAAAGAAATATCATAAGGTATCACTAATACACGGAATGTAAACTTGGCTACCCAGGAACTGAATTACAAAACAGAACAGGGTCTCAAATGTAGAAAACCAACTTATGCTTGCTTAAGGGGAAAGGTGAGTTGGGGTGCTGCATAAAACCAGAGATTGAAATTAGCACAGATACCATTCCATAAGCCAAATATGTAATAGACAAGAGCTACTCCTTGCTCAACGAAGTGGACTCAACACCCCATATTAAACGCCTAAGAATATACCTGACTAGTAAGAATCTTAAAACGTATGGATTTACATGACTCAAAAAGAGAATCAAGCGTGTGTACAGCAGCATAAACGCAGCAGTGATAGGATTGGTGAGGTTCGGTGAGCAAATGCAGACCCTTTGAAGTCATATTGCATGGTACCCATTCCATGGGTCTCAACTCTCCAGGTTTAAGGGATTCTTCCTTCAGCTAAAACATGCATGTGGAACCCAGAGTATGATCCACCGTGTGATCGGGAAACATGTTCAAATATGTCTCAGTTTAAGTCCCCTGGTACTCGGGTGCAACATTCCAGACGCTTTACTAACACTCTCCCCACTTGGAGAGTCAGTGCCTTTAACCTCCTCTTTGGCCCAGTTTGCAATTTCTGCGGGAAATGAACAGGAATAGGGAGAACCAATGAGAGACTAGCTGGAGGTGTCTGGACAGGCAAATTTAACTCTCATTTCCCACCAGGAAGAGGAATTAACCAAAGGCTCAGCTTGCCGTGCTGGAACCACACTAGGGCCTGAAGCAATCTTGCGGTGTTGCGGCCAGCTCACAAGAAAGCGAGTTGAACAAAGGAGCTCAGGGGCACTGTCATTCACAAACCTGCAGAGTTATAAATGACAGCTATCGTCCAAAAATATATTGAAGTAAGGCTGCCAAGAGCACTTGAAAGCGGGGCAGAATTGCAGGAAACCGATTTCAGGAGGTAGACTGGAATTGCATGAAAAGCATAGGAAAAGAGGCAGAACGTCCACAATGATGCACTTGGCCAAAAAGGGCGTATGCGTTTTTTCCTGAATATATTCAGGAAAAAACGTATACGCACTTTTTGGCCAACCAAGCAAGCTTGCAAAGGAAATCTGCACTACAATGAAGTCTCACTGCCCACGGGCAAAAGGGCCATCTGAAAAAAGTGTAAAATCCAGAAAGGCAGGACAGGCCATGGAGAACTGGGAGCCTTGTTATGCTGATGGGCAGGATGTAAATTGCCAACAGCCACTCTGGAGAAGTGTATGGTGTTTCCTGAAACATCTAAAAAACAAAGCAACAGAGCCTAGGGCACTTCCACTTATGCTCCTATAGCTTAGGGAAATTAAAATAAAAAAAAACACAGCCACCCCAAAATTTGGGACGGCTCTGTTTACAAGAACCTCGTTTATGGTAGAAGTTCAATATCACAGAAAGCGAAAAATGAATAAAGAATTTGTGGTACTTACGTACAAAGCAATATCACTCAGCAATGAATTCTATGTCATCAGGCCCGTAGCAGCATAATGAGTGGATTCAGGTCCGATGATTCTAAGTGAAATATGTCACACAGAAAAAGAAATATCATAAGGTATCACTAATACACGGAATGTAAACTTGGCTACACAGGAACTGAATTACAAAACAGAACAGGGTCTCAAATGTAGAAAACCAACTTATGCTTGCTTCAGGGAAAGGTGAGTTGAGGTGCTGCATAAAACCAGAGATTGAAATTAGCACAGATACCGTTCCATAAGCCAAATATGTAGTAGAGAAGAGCTACTCCTTGCTCAACGAAGTGGACTCAACACCCCATATTAAACGCCTAAGAATATACCTGACTAGTAAGAATCTTAAAACCTATGGATTTACATGTCTCCAAAAGAGAATCAAGCGTGTGTACAGCAGCATAAACGCAGCAGTTATAGGATTAGTGAGGTTCGGTGAGCAAATGCAGACCCTTTGAAGTCATATTGCATGGTACCCATTCCATGGGTCTCAACTCTCCAGGTTTAAGGGATTCTTCCTTCAGCTAAAACATGCATGTGGAACCCAGAGTATGATCCACCGTGTGATCGGGAAACATGTTCAAATATGTCTCAGTTTAAGTCCCCTGGTACTCGGGTGCAACATTCCAGACGCTTTACTAACACTCTCCCCACTTGGAGAGTCAGTGCCTTTAACCTCCTGTTTGGCCCAGTTTGCAATTTCTGCGGGAAATGAACAGGAATAGGGAGAACCAATGAGAGACTAGCTGGAGGTGTCTGGACGGGCAAATTTAACTCTCATTTCCCACCAGGAAGAGGAATTAACCAAAGGCTCAGCTGGCCATGCCGGAACCACACTAGGGCCTGAATCAACATTGCGGTGTTGCGGCCAGCTCACAAAAAGCGAGTAGAACAAAGGAGCTCAGGGGCACTGTCATTCACAAACCTGCAGAGTTGTAAATGACAGCTATCGTCCAAAAATATATTGAAGTAAGGCTGCCAAGAGCACTTGAAAGCGGGGCAGAATTGCAGGAAACCGATTTCAGGAGGTAGACTGGAATTGAATGAAAAGCATAGGAAAAGAGGCAGAACGTCCACAATGATGCACTTGGCCAAAAAGGGCGTATGCGTTTTTTCCTGAATATATTCAGGAAAAAACGCATACGCCCTTTTTGGCCAACCAAGCAAGCTTGCAAAGGAAATCTGCACTACAATGAAGTCTCACTGCCCACGGGCAAAAGGGCCATCTGAAAAAAGTGTAAAATCCAGAAAGGCAGGACAGGCCATGGAGAACTGGGAGCCTTGTTATGCTGATGGGCGGGATGTAAATTGCCAACAGCCACTCTGGAGAAGTGTATGGTGTTTCCTGAAACATCTAAAAAACAAAGCAACAGAGCCTAGGGCACTTCCATTTATGCTCCTATAGCTTAGGGAAATTCAAATCAAAAAGACACAGCCACCCCAAAATTTGGGACGGCTCTGTTTACAAGAACCTCGTTTATGGTACAAGTTCATTATCACAGAAAGCGAAAAATGAATAAAGAATTTGTGGTACTTACGTACAATGCAATATCACTCAGCAATGAAATCTATGTCATCAGGCCCGTAGCAGCATAATGAGTGGATTCAGGTACGATGATTCTAAGTGAAATATGTCACACAGAAAAAGAAATATCATAAGGTATCACTAATACACGGAATGTAAACTTGGCTACACAGGAACTGAATTACAAAACAGAACAGGGTCTCAAATGTAGAAAACCAACTTATGCTTGCTTCAGGGAAAGGTGAGTTGAGGTGCTGCATAAAACCAGAGATTGAAATTAGCACAGATACCGTTCCATAAGCCAAATATGTAATAGACAAGAGCTACTCCTTGCTCAACGAAGTGGACTCAACACCCCATATTAAACGCCTAAGAATATACCTGACTAGTAAGAATCTTAAAACCTATGGATTTACATGTCTCCAAAAGAGAATCAAGCGTGTGTACAGCAGCATAAACGCAGCAGTGATAGGATTAGTGAGGTTCGGTGAGCAAATGCAGACCCTTTGAAGTCATATTGCATGGTACCCATTCCATGGGTCTCAACTCTCCAGGTTTAAGGGATTCTTCCTTCAGCTAAAACATGCATGTGGAACCCAGAGTATGATCCACCGTGTGATCGGGAAACGTGTTCAAATATGTCTCAGTTTTCTTCCCCTGGTACTCGGGTGCAACATTCCAGACGCTTTACTAACACTCTCCCCACTTGGAGAGTCAGTGCCTTTAACCTCCTGTTTGGCCCAGTTTGCAATTTCTGCGGGAAATGAACAGGAATAGGGAGAACCAATGAGAGACTAGCTGGAGGTGTCTGGACGGGCAAATTTAACTCTCATTTCCCACCAGGAAGAGGAATTAACCAAAGGCTCAGCTTGCTGTGCCGGAACCACACTAGGGCCTGAAGCAATCCTGCGGTGTTGCGGCCAGCTCACAATAAAGAGAGTTGAAGAAAGGAGCTCAGGGGCACTGTCATTCACAAACCTGCAGAGTTATAAATGACAGCTATCGTCCAAAAATATATTGAAGTAAGGCTGCCAAGAGCACTTGAAAGCGGGGCAGAATTGCAGGACACCGATTTCAGGAGGTAGACTGGAATTGCATGAAAAGCATAGGAAAAGAGGCAGAACGTCCACAATGATGCACTTGGCCAAAAAGGGCGTATGCGTTTTTTCCTGAATATATTCAGGAAAAAACGCATACGCCCTTTTTGGCCAACCAAGCAAGCTTGCAAAGGAAATCTGCACTACAATGAAGTCTCACTGCCCCACGGGCAAAAGGGCCATCTGAAAAAGGTGTAAAATCCAGAAAGGCAGGACAGGCCATGGAGAACTGGGAGCCTTGTTATGCTGATGGGCGGGATGTAAATTGCCAACAGCCACTCTGGAGAAGTGTATGGTGTTTCCTGAAACATCTAAAAAACAAAGCAACAGAGCCTAGGGCACTTCCACTTATGCTCCTATAGCTTAGGGAAATTCAAATCAAAAAGACACAGCCACCCCAAAATTTGGGACGGCTCTGTTTACAAGAACCTCGTTTATGGTACAAGTTCAATATCACAGAAAGCAAAAAATGAATAAAGAATTTGTGGTACTTACGTACAATGCAATATCACTCAGCAATGAAATCTATGTCATCAGACCCGTAGCAGCATAATGAGTGGACTCAGGTACGATGATTCTAAGAGAAATAAGTCACACAGAAAAAGAAATATCATAAGGTATCACTAATACACGGAATGTAAACTTGGCTACCCAGGAACTGAATTACAAAACAGAACAGGGTCTCAATGTAGAAAACCAACTTATGCTTGCTTAAGGGGAAAGGTGAGTTGGGGTGCTGCATAAAACCAGAGATTGAAATTAGCACAGATACCATTCCATAAGCCAAATATGTAATAGACAAGAGCTACTCCTTGCTCAACGAAGTGGACTCAACACCCGATATTAAACGCCTAAGAATATACCTGACTAGTAAGAATCTTAAAACCTATGGATTTACATGTCTCCAAAAGAGAATCAAGCGTGTGTACAACAGCATAAACGCAGCAGTGATAGGATTAGTGAGGTTCGGTGAGCAAATGCAGACCCTTTGAAGTCATATTGCATGGTACCCATTCCATGGGTCTCAACTCTCCAGGTTTAAGGGATTCTTCCTTCAGCTAAAACATGCATGTGGAACCCAGAGTATGATCCACCGTGTGATCGGGAAACATGTTCAAATATGTCTCAGTTTAAGTCCCCTGGTACTCGGGTGCAACATTCCAGACGCTTTACTAACACTCTCCCCACTTGGAGAGTCAGTGCCTTTAACCTCCTCTTTGGCCCAGTTTGCAATTTCGGCGGAAATGAACAGGAATAGGGAGAACCAATGAGAGACTAGCTGGAGGTGTCTGGACGGGCAAATTTAACTCTCATTTCCCACCAGGAAGAGGAATTAACCAAAGGCTCAGCTGGCCGTGCCTGAACCACACTAGGGCCTGAATCAATATAGCGGTGATGCGGCCAGCTCACAAGAAAGCGAGTTGAACAAAGGAGCTCAGGGGCACTGTCATTCACAAACCTGCAGAGTTGTAAATGACAGCTATCGTTCAAAAATATATTGAAGTAAGGCTGCCAAGAGCACTTGAAAGTGGGGCAGAATTTCAGGACACCGATTTCAGGAGGTAGACTGGAATTGCATGAAAAGCATAGGAAAAGAGGCAGAACGTCCACAATGATGCACTTGGCCAAAAAGGGTGTATGCGTGTTTTCCTGAATATATTCAGGAAAAAACGCATATGCCCTTTTTGGCCAACCAAGCAAGCTTGCAAAGGAAATCTGCACTACAATGAAGTCTCACTGCCCCCCGGGCAAAAGGGCCATCTGAAAAAAGTGTAAAATCCAGAAAGGCAGGACAGGCCATGGAGAACTGGGAGCCTTGTTATGCTGATGGGCGGGATGTAAATTGCCAACAGCCACTCTGGAGAAGTGTATGGTATTTCCTGAAACATCTAAAAAACAAAGCAACAGAGCCTAGGGCACTTCCACTTATGCTCCTATAGCTTAGGGAAATTCAAATCAAAAAGACACAGCCACCCCAAAATTTGGGACGGCTCTGTTTACAAGAACCTCGTTTATGGTACAAGTTCATTATCACAGAAAGCGGAAAATGAATAAAGAATTTGTGGTACTTACGTACAACGCAATATCACTCAGCAATGAAATCTATGTCATCAGGCCCGTAGCAGCATAATGAGTGGACTCAGGTACGATGATTCTAAGAGAAATAGGTCACACAGAAAAAGAAATATCATAAGGTATCACTAATACACGGAATGTAAACTTGGCTACCCAGGAACTGAATTACAAAACAGAACAGGGTCTCAAATGTAGAAAACCAACTTATGTTTGCTTAAGGGGAAAGGTGGGTTGGGGTTCTGTATAAAACCAGAGATTGAAATTAGCACAGATACCGTTCCATAAGCCAAATATATAATAGACAAGAGCTACTCCTTGCTCAACGAAGTGGACTCAACACCCGATATTAAACGCCTAAGAATATACCTGACTAGTAAGAATCTTAAAACCTATGGATTTACATGTCTCCAAAAGAGAATCAAGCGTGTGTACAGCAGCATAAATGCAGCAGTGATAGGATTGGTGAGGTTCGGTGAGCAAATGCAGACCCTTTGAAGTCATATTGCATGGTACCCATTCCATGGGTCTCAACTCTCCAGGTTTAAGGGATTCTTCCTTCAGCTAAAACATGCATGTGGAACACAGAGTATGATCCACCGTGTGATCGGGAAACGTGTTCAAATGTGTCTCAGTTTTCATCCCCTGATACTCGGGTGCAACATTCCAGAAGCTTTACTAACACTCTCCCCACTTGGAGAGTCAGGGCCTTTAACCTCCTGTTTGGCCCAGTTTGCAATTTCTGCGGGAAATGAACAGGAATAGGGAGAACCAATGAGAGACTAGCTGGAGGTGTCTGGACGGGCAAATTTAACTCTCATTTCCCACCAGGAAGAGGAATTAACCAAAGGCTCAGCTTGCCGTGCCGGAACAACACTAGGGTCTAAAGCAATCCTGCGGTGTTGCGGCCAGCTCACAATAAAGAGAGTTGAAGAAAGGAGCTCAGGGGCACTGTCATTCACAAACCTGCAGAGTTATAAATGACAGCTATGGTCCAAAAATATATTGAAGTAAGGCTGCCAAGAGCACTTGAAAGCGGGGCAGAATTGCAGGAAACCGATTTCAGGTGGTAGACTGGAATTGCATGAAAAGCATAGGAAAAGAGGCAGAACGTCCACAATGATGCACTTGGCCAAAAAGGGCGTATGCGTTTTTTCCTGAATATATTCAGGAAAAAACGCATACGCCCTTTTTGGCCAACCAAGCAAGCTTGCAAAGGAAATCTGCACTACAATGAAGTCTCACTGCCCCCCGGGCAAAAGGGCCATCTGAGAAAAGTGTAAAATCCAGAAAGGCGGGACAGGCCATGGAGAACTGGGAGCCTTGTTATGCTGATGGGCGGGATGTAAATTGCCAACAGCCACTCTGGAGAAGTGTATGGTGTTTCCTGAAACATCTAAAAAACAAAGCAACAGAGCCTAGGGCACTTCCACTTATGCTCCTATAGCTTAGGGAAATTAAAATCAAAAAGACACAGCCACCCCAAAATTTGGGACGGCTCTGTTTACAAGAACCTCGTTTATGGTACACGTTCATTATCACAGAAAGCGAAAAATGAATAAAGAATTTGTGGTACTTACGTACAATGCAATATCACTCAGCAATGAAATCTATGTCATCAGGCCCGTAGCAGCATAATGAGTGGATTCAGGTACGATGATTCTAAGTGAAATATGTCACACAGAAAAAGAAATATCATAAGGTATCACTAATACACGGAATGTAAACTTGGCTACACAGGAACTGAATTACAAAACAGAACAGGGTCTCAAATGTAGAAAACCAACTTATGCTTGCTTAAGGGAAAGGTGAGTTGGGGTGCTGCATAAAACCAGAGATTGAAATTGGCACAGATACCGTTCCATAAGCCAAATATGTAATAGACAAGAGCTACTCCTTGCTCAACGAAGTGGACTCAACACCCCATATTAAACGCCTAAGAATATACCTGACTAGTAAGAATCTTAAAACCTATGGATTTACATGTCTCTGAAAGAGAATCAAGCGTGTGTACAGCAGCATAAACGCAGCAGTGATAGGATTGGTGAGGTTCGGTGAGCAAATGCAGACCCTTTGAAGTCATATTGCATGGTACCCATTCCATGGGTCTCAACTCTCCAGGTTTAAGGGATTCTTCCTTCAGCTAAAACATGCATGTGGAACCCAGAGTATGATCCACCGTGTGATCGGAAACATGTTCAAATATGTCTCAGTTTAAGTCCCCTGGTACTCGGGTGCAACATTCCAGACGCTTTACTAACACTCTCCCCACTTGGAGAGTCAGTGCCTTTAACCTCCTGTTTGGCCCAGTTTGCAATTTCTGCGGGAAATGAACAGGAATAGGGAGAACCAATGAGAGACTAGCTGGAGGTGTCTGGACGGGCAAATTTAACTCTCATTTCCCACCAGGAAGAGGAATTAACCAAAGGCTCAGCTTGCCGTGCCGGAACCACACTAGGGCCTGAAGCAATCCTGCGGTGTTGCGGCCAGCTCACAATAAAGAGAATTGAAGAAAGGAGCTCAGGGGCACTGTCATTCACAAACCTGCAGAGTTATAAATGACAGCTATCGTCCAAAAATATATTGAAGTAAGGCTGCCAAGAGCACTTGAAAGCGGGGCAGAATTTCAGGACACCGATTTCAGGAGGTAGACAGGAATTGCATGAAAAGCATAGGAAAAGAGGTAGAACGGCCACAATGATGCACTTGGCCAAAAAGGGCGTATGCGTTTTTTCCTGAATATATTCAGGAAAAAACGCATACGCCCTTTTTGGCCAACCAAGCAAGCTTGCAAAGGAAATCTGCACTACAATGAAGTCTCACTGCCCCACGGGCAAAAGGGCCATCTGAAAAAGGTGTAAAATCCAGAAAGGCAGGACAGGCCATGGAGAACTGGGAGCCTTGTTATGCTGATGGGCAGGATGTAAATTGCCAACAGCCACTCTGGAGAAGTGTATGGTGTTTCCTGAAACATCTAAAAAACAAAGCAACAGAGCCTAGGGCACTTCCACTTATGCTCCTATAGCTTAGGGAAATTAAAATCAAAAAGACACAGCCACCCCAAAATTTGGGACGGCTCTGTTTACAAGAACCTCGTTTATGGTACAAGTTCATTATCACAGAAAGCGAAAAATGAATAAAGAATTTGTGGTACTTACGTACAATGCAATATCACTCAGCAATGAAATCTATGTCATCAGGCCCGTAGCAGCATAATGAGTGGACTCAGGTACGATGATTCTAAGAGAAATAACTCACACAGAAAAACAAATATCATAAGGTATCACTAATACAGGAATGTAAACTTGGCTACCCAGGAACTGAATTACAAAACAGAACAGGGTCTCAAATGTAGAAAACCAACTTATGCTTGCTTAAGGGGAAAGGTGAGTTAGGGTGCTGCATAAAACCAGAGATTGAAATTAGTACAGATACCGTTCCATAAGCCAAATATGTAATAGACAAGAGCTACTCCTTCCTCAACGAAGTGGACTCACCACCCCATATTAAACGCCTAAGAATATACCTGACTAGTAAGAATCTTAAAACCTATGGATTTACATGCCTCCGAAAGAGAATCAAGCATGTGTACAGCAGCATAAATGCAGCAGTGATAGGATTGGTGAGGTTCAGTGAGCAAATGCAGACCCTTTGAAGTCATATTGCATGGTACTCATTCCATGGGTCTCAACTCTCCAGGTTTAAGGGATTCTTCCTTCAGCTAAAACATGCATATGGAACCCAGAGTATGATCCACCGTGTGATCGGGAAACGTGTTCAAATGTGTCTCAGTTTTCGTACCCTGGTACTCGGGTGCAACATTCCAGACGCTTTACTAACACTCTCCCCACTTGGAGAGTCAGTGCCTTTAACCTCCTGTTTGGCCCAGTTTGCAATTTCTGCGGGAAATGAACAGGAATAGGGAGAACCAATGAGAGACTAGCTGGAGGTGTCTGGATGGGCAAATTTAACTCTCATTTCCCACCAGGAAGAGGAATTAACCAAAGGCTCAGCTGGCCGTGCCGGAACCACACTAGGGCCTGAAGCAATCTTGCGGTGTTGCGGTCAGCTCACAAGAAAGCGAGTTGAACAAAGGAGCTCAGGGGCACTGTCATTCACAAACCTGCATTGTTATAAATGACAGCTATCGTCCAAAAATATATTGAAGTAAGGCTGCCAAGAGCACTTGAAAGTGGGGCAGAATTGCAGGAAACCGATTTCAGGAGGTAGACTGGAATTGCATGAAAAGCATAGGAAAAGAGGCAGAACGTCCACAATGATGCACTTGGCCAAAAAGGGCGTATGCGTTTTTTCCTGAATATATTCAGGAAAAAACGCATACGCCCTTTTTGGCCAACCAAGCAAGATTGCAAAGGAAATCTGCACTACAATGAAGTCTCACTGCCCCACGGGCAAAAGGGCCATCTGAAAAAAGTGTAAAATCCAGAAAGGCAGGACAGGCCATGGAGAACTGGGAGCCTTGTTATGCTGATGGGCGGGATGTAAATTGCCAACAGCCACTCTGGAGAAGTGTATGGTGTTTCCTGAAACATCTAAAAATCAAAGCAACAGAGCCTAGGGCACTTCCACTTATGCTCCTATAGCTTAGGGAAATTAAAATCAAAAAGACACAGCCACCCCAAAATTTGGGACGGCTCTGTTTACAAGAACCTCGTTTATGGTACACGTTCATTATCACAGAAAGCGAAAAATGAATAAAGAATTTGTGGTACTTAAGTACAATGCAATATCACTCAGCAATGAAATCTATCTCATCAGGCCCGTAGCAGCATAATGAGTGGACTCAGGTACGATGATTCTAACAGAAATAACTCACACAGAAAAAGAAATATCATAAGGTATCACTAGTACAGGAATGTAAACTTGGCTACCCAGGAACTGAATTACAAAACAGAACAGGGTCTCAAATGTAGAAAACCAGCTTATGCTTGCTTAAGGGGAAAGGTGAGTTAGGTTGCTGCATAAAACCAGAGATTGAAATTAGTACAGATACCGTTCCATAAGCCAAATATGTAATAGACAAGAGCTACTCCTTCCTCAACGAAGTGGACTCACCACCCCATATTAAACGCCTAAGAATATACCTGACTAGTAAGAATCTTAAAACCTATGGATTTACATGTCTCCGAAAGAGAATCAAGCATGTGTACAGCAGCATAAACGCAGCAGTGATAGGATTGGTGAGGTTCGGTGAGCAAATGCAGACCCTTTGAAGTCATATTGCATGGTACCCATTCCATGGGTCTCAACTCTCCAGGTTTAAGGGATTCTTCCTTCAGCTAAAACATGCATATGGAACCCAGAGTATGATCCACCGTGTGATCGGGAAACGTGTTCAAATGTGTCTCAGTTTTCGTCCCCTGGTACTCGGGTGCAACATTCCAGACGCTTTACTAACACTCTCCCCACTTGGAGAGTCAGTGCCTTTAACGTCGTGTTTGGCCCAGTTTGCAATTTCTGCGGGAAATGAACAGGAATAGGGAGAACCAATGAGAGACTAGCTGGAGGTGTCTGTACGGGCAAATTTAACTCTCATTTCCCACCAGGAAGAGGAATTAACCAAAGGCTCAGCTTGCCGTGCCGGAACCACACAAGGGCCTGAAGCAATCTTGCGGTGTTGCGGCCAGCTCACATAAAGAGAGTTGAAGAAAGGAGCTCATGGGCACTGTCATTCACAAACCTGCAGAGTTATAAATGACAGCTATCGTCCAAAAATATATTGAAGTAAGGATGCCAAGAGCACTTGAAAGCGGGGCAGAATTGCAGGACACCGATTTCAGGAGGTAGACTGGAATTGCATGAAAAGCATAGGAAAAGAGGCAGAATGTCCACAATGATGCACTTGGCCAAAAAGGGCGTATGCATTTTTTCCTGAATATATTCAGGAAAAAACGCATACGCCCTTTTTGGCCAACCAAGCAAGCTTGCAAAGAAATCTGCACTAGAATGAAGTCTCACTGCCCCCCGGGCTAAAGGGCCATCTGAAAAATGTGTAAAATCCAGAAAGGCAGGACAGGCCATGGAGAACTGGGAGCCTTGTTATGCTGATGGGCGGGATGTAAATTGCCAACAGCCACTCTGGAGAAGTGTATGGTGTTTCCTGAAACATCTAAAAAACAAAGCAACAGAGCCTAGGGCACTTCCACTTATGCTCCTATAGCTTAGGGAAATTAAAATCAAAAAGACACAGCCACCCCAAATTTTGGGACGGCTCTGTTTACAAGAACCTCGTTTATGGTACAAGTTCAATATCACAGAAAGCGAAAAATGAATAAAGAATTTGTGGTACTTACGTACAATGCAATATCACACAGCAATGAAATCTATGTCATCAGGCCCGTAGCAGCATAATGAGTGCACTCAGGTACGATGATTCTAAGAGAAATAACTCACACAGAAAAACAAATATCATAAGGTATCACTAATACAGGAATGTAAACTTGGCTACCCAGGAACTGAATTACAAAACAGAACAGGGTCTCAAATGTAGAAAACCAACTTATGCTTGCTTAAGGGGAAAGGTGAGTTAGGGTGCTGCATAAAACCAGAGATTGAAATTAGTACAGATACCGTTCCATAAGCCAAATATGTAATAGACAAGAGCTACTCCTTCCTCAAAGAAGTGGACTCACCACCCCATATTAAACGCCTAAGAATATACCTGACTAGTAAGAATCTTAAAACCTATGGATTTACATGCCTCCGAAAGAGAATCAAGCATGTGTACAGCAGCATAAATGCAGCAGTGATAGGATTGGTGAGGTTCAGTGAGCAAATGCAGACCCTTTGAAGTCATATTGCATGGTACTCATTCCATGGGTCTCAACTCTCCAGGTTTAAGGGATTCTTCCTTCAGCTAAAACATGCATATGGAACCCAGAGTATGATCCACCGTGTGATCGGGAAACGTGTTCAAATGTGTCTCAGTTTTCGTCCCCTGGTACTCGGGTGCAACATTCCAGACGCTTTACTAACACTCTCCCCACTTGGAGAGTCAGTGCCTTTAACCTCCTGTTTGGCCCAGTTTGCAATTTCTGCGGGAAATGAACAGGAATAGGGAGAACCAATGAGAGACTAGCTGGAGGTGTCTGGATGGGCAAATTTAACTCTCATTTCCCACCAGGAAGAGGAATTAACCAAAGGCTCAGCTGGCCGTGCCGGAACCACACTAGGGCCTGAAGCAATCTTGTGGTGTTGCGGTCAGCTCACAAGAAAGCGAGTTGAACAAAGGAGCTCAGGGGCACTGTCATTCACAAACCTGCAGAGTTATAAATGACAGCTATCGTCCAAAAATATATTGAAGTAAGGCTGCCAAGAGCACTTGAAAGTGGGGCAGAATTGCAGGAAACCGATTTCAGGAGGTAGACTGGAATTGCATGAAAAGCATAGGAAAAGAGGCAGAACGTCCACAATGATGCACTTGGCCAAAAAGGGCGTATGCGTTTTTTCCTGAATATATTCAGGAAAAAACGCATACGCCCTTTTTGGCCAACCAAGCAAGATTGCAAAGGAAATCTGCACTACAATGAAGTCTCACTGCCCCACGGGCAAAAGGGCCATCTGAAAAAAGTGTAAAATCCAGAAAGGCAGGACAGGCCATGGAGAACTGGGAGCCTTGTTATGCTGATGGGCGGGATGTAAATTGCCAACAGCCACTCTGGAGAAGTGTATGGTGTTTCCTGAAACATCTAAAAATCAAAGCAACAGAGCCTAGGGCACTTCCACTTATGCTCCTATAGCTTAGGGAAATTAAAATCAAAAAGACACAGCCACCCCAAAATTTGGGACCGCTCTGTTTACAAGAACCTCGTTTATGGTACACGTTCATTATCACAGAAAGCGAAAAATGAATAAAGAATTTGTGGTACTTACGTACAATGCAATATCACTCAGCAATGAAATCTATGTCATCAGGCCCGTAGCAGCATAATGAGTGGCCTCAGGTACGATGATTCTAACAGAAATAACTCACACAGAAAAAGAAATATCATAAGGTATCACTAGTACAGGAATGTAAACTTGGCTACCCAGGAACTGAATTACAAAACAGAACAGGGTCTCAAATGTAGAAAACCAGCTTATGCTTGCTTAAGGGGAAAGGTGAGTTAGGTTGCTGCATAAAACCAGAGATTGAAATTAGTACAGATACCGTTCCATAAGCCAAATATGTAATAGACAAGAGCTACTCCTTCCTCAACGAAGTGGACTCACCACCCCATATTAAACGCCTAAGAATATACCTGACTAGTAAGAATCTTAAAACCTATGGATTTACATGTCTCCGAAAGAGAATCAAGCATGTGTACAGCAGCATAAACGCAGCAGTGATAGGATTGGTGAGGTTCGGTGAGCAAATGCAGACCCTTTGAAGTCATATTGCATGGTACCCATTCCATGGGTCTCAACTCTCCAGGTTTAAGGGATTCTTCCTTCAGCTAAAACATGCATATGGAACCCAGAGTATGATCCACCGTGTGATCGGGAAACGTGTTCAAATGTGTCTCAGTTTTCGTCCCCTGGTACTCGGGTGCAACATTCCAGACGCTTTACTAACACTCTCCCCACTTGGAGAGTCAGTGCCTTTAACGTCGTGTTTGGGCAGTTTGCAATTTCTGCGGGAAATGAACAGGAATAGGGAGAACCAATGAGAGACTAGCTGGAGGTGTCTGGACGGGCAAATTTAACTCTCATTTCCCACCAGGAAGAGGAATTAACCAAAGGCTCAGCTTGCTGTGCCGGAACCACACTAGGGCCTGAAGCAATCTTGCGGTGTTGCGGCCAGCTCACAAGAAAGCGAGTTGAACAAAGGAGCTCAGGGGCACTGTCATTCACAAACCTGCAGAGTTATAAATGACAGCTATCGTCCAAAAATATATTGAAGTAAGGCTGCCAAGAGCACTTGAAAGCGGGGCAGAATTGCAGGATACCGATTTCAGGAGGTAGACTGGAATTGCATGAAAAGCATAGGAAAAGAGGCAGAACGTCCACAATGATGCACTTGGCCAAAAAGGGCGTATGCGTTTTTTCCTGAATATATTCAGGAAAAAACGCATACGCCCTTTTTGGCCAACCAAGCAAGCTTGCAAAGGAAATCTGCACTACAATGAAGTCTCACTGCCCCCCGGGCAAAAGGGCCATCTGAAAAAAGTGTAAAATCCAGAAACGCAGGACAGGCCATGGAGAACTGGGAGCCTTGTTATGCTGATGGGGGGATGTAAATTGCCAACAGCCACTCTGGAGAAGTGTATGGTGTTTCCTGAAACATCTAAAAAACACAGCAACAGAGCCTAGGGCATTTCCACTTATGCTCCTATAGCTTAGGGAAATTAAAATCAAAAAGACACAGCCACCCCAAAATTTGGGACGGCTCTGTTTACAAGAACCTCGTTTATGGTACACGTTCATTATCACAGAAAGCGAAAAATGAATAAAGAATTTGTGGTACTTACGTACAATGCAATATCACTCAGCAATGAAATCTATGTCATCAGGCCCGTAGCAGCATAATGAGTGGACTCAGGTACGATGATTCTAACAGAAATAACTCACACAGAAAAAGAAATATCATAAGGTATCACTAGTACAGGAATGTAAACTAGGCTACCCAGGAACTGAATTACAAAACAGAACAGGGTCTCAAATTAGAAAACCAACTTATGCTTGCTTAAGGGAAAGGTGAGTAGGGGTGCTGCATAAAACCAGAGATTGAAATTAGCACAGATACCGTTCCATAAGCCAAATATGTAATAGACAAGAGCTACTCCTTGCTCAACGAAGTGGACTCAACACCCCATATTAAACGCCTAAGAATATACCTGACTAGTAAGAATCTTAAAACCTATGGATTTACATGTCTCTGAAAGAGAATCAAGCGTGTGTACAGCAGCATAAACGCAGCAGTGATAGGATTGTTGAGGTTCGGTGAGCAAATACAGACCCTTTGAAGTCATATAGCATGGTACCCATTCCATGGGTCTCAACTCTCCAGGTTTAAGGGATTCTTCCT
Organism: Lagenorhynchus albirostris; assembly: GCF_949774975.1. Classification (NCBI taxonomy): domain Eukaryota; kingdom Metazoa; phylum Chordata; class Mammalia; order Artiodactyla; family Delphinidae; genus Lagenorhynchus; species Lagenorhynchus albirostris. The sequence goes on along the minus strand of NC_083095.1, from coordinate 102,182,084 downwards.
TCAGCTAAAACATGCATGTGGAACCCAGAGTATGATCCACCGTGTGATCGGGAAACGTGTTCAAATGTGTCTCAGTTTTCGTCCCCTGGTACTCGGGTGCAACATTCCAGACGCTTTACTAACACTCTCCCTCTTGGAGAGTCAGTGCCTTTAACGTCGTGTTTGGCCCAGTTTGCAATTTCTGCGGGAAATGAACAGGAATAGGGAGAACCAATGAGAGACTAGCTGGAGGTGTCTGGACGGGCAAATTTAACTCTCATTTCCCACCAGGAAGAGGAATTAACCAAAGGCTCAGCTTGCCGTGCCGGAACCACACTAGGGCCTGAAGCAATCTTGCGGTGTTGCGGCCAGCTCACAAGAAAGCGAGTTGAAGAAAGGAGCTCACGGGCAATGTAATTCACAAACCTGCAGAGTTATAAATGACAGCTATCGTCCAAAAATATATTGAAGTAAGGCTGCCAAGAGGACTTGAAAGCGGGGCAGAATTGCAGGAAACCGATTTCAGGAGGTAGACTGGAATTGCATGAAAAGCATAGGAAAAGAGGCAGAACGTCCACAATGATGCACTTGGCCAAAAAGCGCGTATGCGTTTTTTCCTGAATATATTCAGGAAAAAACGCATACGCCCTTTTTGGCCAACCAAGCAAGCTTGCAAAGGAAATCTGCACTACAATGAAGTCTCACTGCCCCACGGGCAAAAGGGCCATCTGAAAAAAGTGTAAAATCCAGAAAGGCAGGACAGGCCATGGAGAACTGGGAGCCTTGTTATGCTGATGGGCGGGATGTAAATTGCCAACAGCCACTCTGGAGAAGTGTATGGTGTTTCCTGAAACATCTAAAAAACAAAGCAACAGAGCCTAGGGCACTTCCACTTATGCTCCTATAGCTTAGGGAAATTAAAATCAAAAAGACACAGCCACCCCAAAGTTTGGGATGGCTCTGTTTACAAGATCCTCGTTTATGTTACAAGTTCAATATCACAGAAAGTGAAAAATGAATAAAGAATTTGTGGTATTTACGTACAATGCAACATCACTCAGCAATGAAATCTATGTCATCAGGCCCGTAGCAGCATAATGAGTGGATTCAGGTATGATGATTCTAAGTGAAATATGTCACACAGAAAAAGAAATATCATAAGGTATCACTAATACATGGAATGTAAACTTGGCTACCCAGGAAATGAATTACAAAACAGAACAGGGTCTCAAATGTAGAAAACCAACTTATGCTTGCTTAAGGGAAAGGTGAGTTGGGGTGCTGCATAAAACCAGAGATTGAAATTAGCACAGATACCGTTCCATAAGCCAAATATGTAATAGACAAGAGCTACTCCTTGCTCAACGAAGTGGACTCAACACCCCATATTAAACGCCTAAGAATATACCTGACTAGTAAGAATCTTAAAACCTATGGATTTACATGTCTCTGAAAGAGAATCAAGCATGTGTACAGCAGCATAAATGCAGCAGTGATAGGATTGGTGAGGTTCGGTGAGCAAATGCAGACCCTTTGAAATCATATAGCATGGTACCCATTCCATGGGTCTCAACTCTCCAGGTTTAAGGGATTCTTCCTTCAGCTAAAACATGCATGTGGAACCCAGAGTATGATCCACCGTGTGATCGGAAAACGTGTTCAAATGTGTCTCAGTTTTCGTCCCCTGGTACTCGGGTGCAACATTCCAGACGCTTTACTAACACTCTCCCCACTTGGAGAGTCAGTGCCTTTAACGTCGTGTTTGGCCCAGTTTGCAATTTCTGCGGGAAATGAACAGGAATAGGGAGAACCAATGAGAGACTAGCTGGAGGTGTCTGGATGGGCAAATTTAACTCTCATTTCCCACCAGGAAGAGGAATTAACCAAAGGCTCAGCTTGCCGTGCCGGAACCACACTAGGGCCTGAAGCAATCCTGCGGTGTTGTGGCCAGCTCACATAAAGAGAGTTGAAGAAAGGAGCTCAGGGGCACTGTCATTCACAAACCTGCAGAGTTATAAATGACAGCTATCGTCCAAAAATATATTGAAGTAAGGCTGCCAAGAGCACTTGAAAGCGGGGCAGAATTGCAGGAAACCGATTTCAGGAGGTAGACTGGAATTGCATGAAAAGCATAGGAAAAGAGGCAGAACGTCCACAATGATGCACTTGGCCAAAAAGGGCGTATGCGTTTTTTCCTGAATATATTCAGGAAAAAACGCATACGCCCTTTTTGGCCAACCAAGCAAGATTGCAAAGGAAATCTGCACTACAATGAAGTCTCACTGCCCCCCGGGCAAAAGGGACATCTGAAAAAAGTGTAAAATCCAGAAGGCAGGACAGGCCATGGAGAACTGGGAGCCTTGTTATGCTGATGGGCGGGATGTAAATTGCCAACAGCCACTCTGGAGAAGTGTATGGTGTTTCCTGAAACATCTAAAAATCAAAGCAACAGAGCCTAGGGCACTTCCACTTATGCTCCTATAGCTTAGGGAAATTAAAATCAAAAAGACACAGCCACCCCAAAATTTGGGACGGCTCTGTTTACGAGAACCTCGTTTATGGTACACGTTAATTATCACAGAAAGCGAAAAATGAATAAAGAATTTGTGGTACTTACGTACAATGCAATATCACTCAGCAATGAAATCTATGTCATCAGGCCCGTAGCAGCATAATGAGTGGATTCAGGTACGATGATTCTAAGTGAAATATGTCACACAGAAAAAGAAATATCATAAGGTATCACTAATACACGGAATGTAAACTTGGCTACCCAGGAAATGAATTACAAAACAGAACAGGGTCTCAAATGTAGAAAACCAACTTATGCTTGCTTAAGGGAAAGGTGAGTTGGGGTGCTGCATAAAACCAGAGATTGAAATTACCACAGATACCGTTCCATAAGCCAAATATGTAATAGACAAGAGCTACTCCTTGCTCAACGAAGTGGACTCAACACCCCATATTAAACGCCTAAGAATATACCTGACTAGTAAGAATCTTAAAACCTATGGATTTACATGTCTCTGAAAGAGAATCAAGCATGTGTACAGCAGCATAAAAGCAGCAGTGATAGGATTGGTGAGGTTCGGTGAGCAAATACAGACCCTTTGAAATCATATAGCATGGTACCCATTCCATGGGTCTCAACTCTCCAGGTTTAAGGGATTCTTCCTTCAGCTAAAACATGCATGTGGAACCCAGAGTATGATCCACCGTGTGATCGGGAAACGTGTTCAAATGTGTCTCAGTTTTCGTCCCCTGGTACTCGGGTGCAACATTCCAGACGCTTTACTAACACTCTCCCCACTTGGAGAGTCAGTGCCTTTAACGTCGTGTTTGGCCCAGTTTGCAATTTCTGCGGGAAATGAACAGGAATAGGGAGAACCAATGAGAGACTAGCTGGAGGTGTCTGGATGGGCAAATTTAACTCTCATTTCCCACCAGGAAGAGGAATTAACCAAAGGCTCAGCTTGCCATGCCGGAACCACACTAGGGCCTGAAGCAATCTTGCGGTGTTGCGGGCAGCTCACAAGAAAGCGAGTTGAAGAAAGGAGCTCACGGGCACTGTAATTCACAAACCTGCAGAGTTATAAATGACAGCTATCGTCCAAAAATATATTGAAGTAAGGCTGCCAAGAGGACTTGAAAGCGGGGCAGAATTGCAGGAAACCGATTTCAGGGGGTAGACTGGAATTGCATGAAAAGCATAGGAAAAGAGGCAGAACGTCCACAATGATGCACTTGGCCAAAAAGCGCGTATGCGTTTTTTCCTGAATATATTCAGGAAAAAACGCATACGCCGTTTTTGGCCAACCAAGCAAGCTTGCAAAGGAAATCTGCACTACAATGAAGTCTCACTGCCCCACGGGCAAAAGGGCCATCTGAAAAAAGTGTAAAATCCAGAAAGGCAGGACAGGCCATGGAGAACTGGGAGCCTTGTTATGCTGATGGGCGGGATGTAAATTGCCAACAGCCACTCTGGAGAAGTGTATGGTGTTTCCTGAAACATCTAAAAAACAAAGCAACAAAGCCTAGGGCACTTCCACTTATGCTCCTATAGCTTAGGGAAATTAAAATCAAAAAGACACAGCCACCCCAAAGTTTGGGATGGCTCTGTTTACAAGATCCTCGTTTATGGTACAAGTTCAATATCACAGAAAGTGAAAAATGAATAAAGAATTTGTGGTATTTACGTACAATGCAATATCACTCAGCAATGAAATCTATGTCATCAGGCCCGTACGTAGCAGCATAATGAGTGGACTCAGGTACGATGATTCTAAGAGAAATAAGTCACACACAAAAAGAAACATCATAAGATATCACTAATACAGGAATGTAAACTTGGCTACCCAGGAACTGAATTACAAAACAGAACAGGGTCTCAAATGTAGAAAACCAACTTATGCTTGTTTAAGGGGAAAGGTGAGTTAGGGTGCTGCATAAAACCAGAGATTGAAATTAGTACAGATACCGTTCCATAAGCCAAATATGTAATAGACAAGAGCTACTCCTTCCTCAACGAAGTGGACTCACCACCCCATATTAAACGCCTAAGAATATACCTGACTAGTAAGAATCTTAAAACCTATGGATTTACATGTCTCCGAAAGAGAATCAAGCATGTGTACAGCAGCATAAATGCAGCAGTGATAGGATTGGTGAGGTTCGGTGAGCAAATGCAGACCCTTTGAAGTCATATTGCATGGTACCCATTCCATGGGTCACAACTCTCCAGGTTTAAGGGATTCCTCCTTCAGCTAATACATGCATGTGGAACCCAGAGTATGATCCACCGTGTGATCGGGAAACGTGTTCAAATGTGTCTCAGTTTTCGTCCCCTGGTACTCGGGTGCAACATTCCAGACGCTTTACTAACACTCTCCCCACTTGGAGAGTCAGTGCCTTTAACGTCGTGTTTGGCCCAGTTTGCAATTTCTGCGGGAAATGAACAGGAATAGGGAGAACCAATGAGAGACTAGCTGGAGGTGTCTGGACGGACAAATTTAACTCTCATTTCCCACCAGGAAGAGGAATTAACCAAAGGCTCAGCTTGCCGTGCCGGAACCACACTAGGGCCTGAAGCAATCCTGCGGTGTTGCAGGCAGCTCACAAGAAAGCGAGTTGAACAAAGGAGCTCAGGGGCACTGTCATTCACAAACCTGCAGAGTTGTAAATGACAGCTATCGTCCAAAAATATATTGAAGTAAGGCTGCCAAGAGGACTTGAAAGCGGGGCAGAATTGCAGGAAACCGATTTCAGGAGGTAGACTGGAATTGCATGAAAAGCATAGGAAAAGAGGCAGAACGTCCACAATGATGCACTTGGCCAAAAAGGGCGTATGCGTTTTTTCCTGAATATATTCAGGAAAAAACGCATACGCCCTTTTTGGCCAACCAAGCAAGCTTGCAAAGGAAATCTGCACTACAATGAAGTCTCACTGCCCCACGGGCAAAAGGGCGATCTGAAAAAAGTGTAAAATCCAGAAAGGCAGGACAGGCCACGGAGAACTGGGAGCCTTGTTATGCTGATGGGCGGGATGTAAATTGCCAACAGCCACTCTGGAGAAGTGTATGGTGTTTCCTGAAACATCTAAAAAACAAAGCAACAGAGCCTAGGGCACTTCCACTTATGCTCCTATAGCTTAGGGAAATTAAAATCAAAAAGACACAGCCACCCCAAAGTTTGGGACGGCTCTGTTTACAAGAACCTCGTTTATGGTACAAGTTCAATATCACAGAAAGCGAAAAATGAATAAAGAATTTGTGGTACTTACGTACAATGCAATATCACTCAGCAATGAAATCTATGTCATCAGACCCGTAACAGCATAATGAGTGGACTCAGGTGATGATTCTAAGAGAAATAAGTCACACAGAAAAAGAAATATCATAAGGTATCACTAATACACGGAATGTAAACTTGGCTACCCAGGGACTGAATTACAAAACAGAACAGGGTCTCAAATGTAGAAAACCAACTTATGCTTGCTTAAGGGCAAAGGTGAGTTGGGGTGCTGCATAAAACAAGAGATTGAAATTAGCACAGATACCGTTCCATAAGCCAAATATGTAATAGACAAGAGTTACTCCTTGCTCAACGAAGTGGACTCAACACCCCATATTAAACGCCTAAAAATATACCTGAAGAGTAAGAATCTTAAAACCTATGGATTTATATGTCTCTGAAAAGGAATCAAGCGTGTGTACAGCAGCATAAACGCAGCAGTGATAGGATTGGTGAGTTTTGGTGAGCAAATGCAGACCCTTTGAAGTCATATTGCATGGTACCCATTCCATGGGTCACAACTCTCCAGTTTTAAGGGATTCCTCCTTCAGCTAAAACATGCATGTGGAACCCAGAGTATGATCCACCGTGTGATCGGGAAACGTGTTCAAATGTGTCTCAGTTTTCGTCCCCAAGTACTCGGGTGCAACATTCCAGACGCTTTACTAACATTCTCCCCACTTGGAGAGTCAGTGCCTTTAACCTCCTGTTTGGCCCAGTTTGCAATTTCTGCGGGAAATGAACAGGAATAGGGAGAACCAATGAGAGACTAGCTGGAGGTGTCTGGACGGGCAAATTTAACTCTCATTTCCCACCAGGAAGAGGAATTAACCAAAGGCTCAGCTGGCCGTGCCGGAACCACACTAGGGCCTGAAGCAATCTTGCGGTGTTGCGGCCAGCTCACAAGAAAGCGAGCTGAAGAAAGGACCTCACGGTCACTGCAATTCACAAACCTGCAGAGTTATAAATGACAGCTATCGTCCAATAATATATTGAAGTAAGGCTGCCATGAGGACTTGAAAGCGGGGCAGAATTGCAGGAAACCGATTTCAGGAGGTAGACTGGAATTGCATGAAAAGCATAGGAAAAGAGGCAGAACGTCCACAATGATGCACTTGGCCAAAAAGGGCGTATGCGTTTTTTCCTGAATATATTCAGGAAAAAACGCATACGTCCTTTTCGGCCAACCAAGCAAGCTTGCAAAGGAAATCTGCACTACAATGAAGTCTCACTGCCCCCCGGGCAAAAGGGCCATCTGAAAAATGTGTAAAATCCAGAAAGACAGGACAGGCCATGGAGAACTGGAAGCCTTGTTATGCTGATGGGCGGGATGTCAATTGCCAACAGCCACTCTGGAGAAGTGTATGGTGTTTCCTGAAACATCTAAAAAACAAAGCAACAGAGCCTAGGGCACTTCCACTTATGCTCCTATAGCTTAGGGAAATTAAAATAAAAAAGACACAGCCACCCCAAAATTTTGATGGCTCTGTTTACAAGAACCTCGTTTATGGTACAAGTTCAATATCACAGAAAGCGAAAAATGAATAAAGAATTTGTGGTACTTACGTACAATGCAATATCACTCAGCAATGAAATCTATGTCATCAGGCCCGTAGCTGCATAATGAGTGGATTCAGGTACGATGATTCTAAGTGAAATATGTCACACAGAAAAAGAAATATCATAAGGCATCACTAATACACAAAATGTAAACTTGGCTACACAGGAACTGAATTACAAAACAGAACAGCGTCTCAAATGTAGAAAAGCAACTTATGCTTGCTTAAGGGGAAAGGTGAGTTGGGGTGCTGCATAAAACCAGAGATTGAAATTAACACAGATACCGTTCCATAAGCCAAATATGTAATAGACAAGAGCTACTCCTTGCTCAACGAAGTGGACTCAACCTCCCATATTAAACGCCTAAAAATATACCTGAATAGTAAGAATCTTAAAACCTATGGATTTATATGTCTCCGAAAAGGAATCAAGCGTGTGTACAGCAGCATAAACGCAGCAGTGATAGGATTGGTGAGTTTCGGTGAGCAAATGCAGACCCTTTGAAGTCATATTGCATGGTACCCATTCCATGGGTCACAACTCTCCAGGTTTAAGGGATTCCTCCTTCAGCTAAAACATGCATGTGGAACCCAGAGTATGATCCACCGTGTGATCGGGAAACGTGTTCAAATATGTCTCAGTTTTCGTCCCCTGGTACTCGGGTGCAACATTCCAGACACTTTACTAACACTCTCCCCACTTGGTGAGTCAGTGCCTTTAACCTCCTGTTTGGCCCAGTTTGCAATTTCTGCGGGAAATGAACAGGAATAGGGAGAACCAATGAGAGACTAGCTGGAGGTGTATGGACGGGCAAATTTAACTCTCATTTCCCACCAGGAAGAGGAAGTAAACAAAGGCTCAGCTTGCCGTGCCGGAACCACACTAGGGCCTGAAGCAATCCTGCGGTGTTGCGGCCAGCTCACAAGAAAGCGAGTTGAAGAAAGGAGCTCAGGGGCACTGTCATTCACAAACCTGCAGAGTTATAAATGACAGCTATCGTCCAGAAATATATTGAAGTAAGGCTGCCAAGAGGACATGAAAGCGGGGCAGAATTGCAGGACACCGATTTCAGGAGGTAGACTGGAATTGCATGAAAAGCATAGGAAAAGAGGCAGAACGTCCACAATGATGCACTTGGCCAAAAAGGGCGTAAGCGTTTTTTCCTGAATATATTCAGGAAAAAACGCATACGCCCTTTTTGGCCAACCAAGCAAGCTTGCAAAGGAAATCTGCACTACAATGAAGTCTCACTGCCCCCCGAGCAAAAGGGCCATCTGAAAAAAGTGTAAAATCCAGAAAGGCAGGACAGGCCATGGAGAACTGGGAGCCTTGTTATGCTGATGGGCGGGATGTCAATTGCCAACAGCCACTCTGGAGAAATGTATGGTGTTTCCTGAAACATCTAAAAAACAAAGCAACAGAGCCTAGGGCAATTCCACTTATGGTCCTATAGATTAGGGAAATTAAAATCAAAAAGACACAGCCACCCCAATGTTTGGGCCAGCACTGTTTACAAGATCCTCGTTTACGGTACAAGTTCAATATCACAGAAAGCAAAAAATGAATAAAGAATTTGTGGTATTTACGTACAATGCAATATCACTCAGCAATGAAATCTATGTCATCAGGCCTGTAGCACCATAATGAGTGGATTCAGATACAATGATTCTAAGTGAAATGAGTCACACAGAAAAAGAAACATCATAAGATATCACTAATACACGGAATGTAAACTTGGCTACTCAGGAACTGAATTACAAAACAGAACAGGGTCTCAAATGTAGAAAACCAACTTATGCTTGCTTAAGGGGAAAGGTGAGTTGGGGTGCTGCATAAAACCAGAGATTGAAATTAGCACAGATACCGTTCCATAAGCCAAACATGTAATAGACAAGAGCTACTCCTTGCTCAACGAAGTGGACTCAACACCCCATATTAAACGCCTAAAAATATACCTGAATAGTAAGAATCTTAAAACCTATGGATTTATATGTCTCCGAAAAGGAATCAAGCGTGTGTACAGCAGCATAAACGCAGCAGTGATAAGATTGGTGAGTTTCGGTGAGCAAATGCAGACCCTTTGAAGTCATATTGCATGGTACCCATTCCATGGGTCACAACTCTCCTGGTTTAAGGGATTCCTCCTTCAGTTAAAACATGCATGTGGAACCCAGAGTATGATCCACCATGTGATCGGGAAACGTGTTCAAATGTGTCTCAGTTTTCGTCCCCTGGTACTCGGGTGCAACATTCCAGACGCTTTACTAACACTCTTCCCACTTGGAGAGTCAGTGCCTTTAACCTCCTGTTTGGCCCAGTTTGCAATTTCTGTGGAAAATGAACAGGAATAGGGAGAACCAATGAGAGACTAGCTGGAGGTGTCTGGACGGGCAAATTTAACTCTCATTTCCCACCAGGAAGAGGAATTAACCAAAGGCTCAGCTTGCCGTGCCGGAACCACACTAGGGCCTGAAGCAATCTTGCGGTGTTGCGGCCAGCTCACAAGAAAGCGAGTTGAACAAAGGAGCTCAGGGGCACTGTCATTCCCAAACCTGCAGAGTTATAAATGACAGCTATCGTCCAAAAATATATTGAAGTAAGGCTGCCAAGAGCACTTGAAAGCGGGGCAGAATTGCAGGACACCGATTTCAGGAGGTAGACTGGAATTGCATGAAAAGCATAGGAAAAGAGGCAGAACGTCCACAATGATGCACTTGGCCAAAAAGGGCGTATGCGTTTTTTCCTGAATATATTCAGGAAAAAACGCATACGCCCTTTTTGGCCAACCAAGCAAGCTTGCAAAGGAAATCTGCACTAAAATGAAGTCTCACTGCCCCCCGGGCAAAAGGGCCATCTGAAAAATGTGTAAAATCCAGAAAGGCAGGACAGGCCATGGAGAACTGGGAGCCTTGTTATGCTGATGGGCGGGATGTAAATTGCCAACAGGCACTCTGGAGAAGTGTATGGTGTTTCCTGAAACATCTAAAAAACAAAGCAACAGAGCCTAGGGCACTTCCACTTATGCTCCTATAGCTTAGAAATATTAAAATCAAAAAGACACAGCCACCCCAAAGTTTGGGACGGCTCTGTTTAGAAGATCCTCGTTTACGGTACAAGTTCAATATCACAGAAAGCGAAAAATGAATAAAGAATTTGTGGTATTTACGTACAATGCAATATCACTCAGCAATGAAATCTATGTCATCAGGCCCGTAGCACCATAATGAGTGGATTCAGATACAATGATTCTAAGTGAAATAAGTCACACAGAAAAAGAAACATCATAAGATATCACTAATACACGGAATGTAAACTTGGCTACACAGGAACTGAATTACAAAACAGAACAGGGTCTCAAATGTAGAAAACCAACTTATGCTTGCTTAAGGGAAAGGTGAGTTGGGGTGCTGCATAAAACCAGAGATTGAAATTAGCACAGATACCGTTCCATAAGCCAAATATGTAATAGACAAGAGCTACTCCTTGCTGAACGAAGTGGACTCAACACTCCATATTAAACGCCTAAGAATATACCTGACTAGTAAGAATCTTAAAACCTATGGATTTACATGTCTCTGAAAGAGAATCAAGCGTGTGTACAGCAGCATAAATGCAGCAGTGATAGGATTGGTGAGGTTCGGTGAGCAAATGCAGACACTTTGAAGTCATATAGCATGGTACCCATTCCATGGGTCTCAACTCTCCAGGTTTAAGGGATTCTTCCTTCAGCTAAAACATGCATGTGGAACCCAGAGTATGATCCACCGTGTGATCGGGAAACGTGTTCAAATGTGTCTCAGTTTTCGTCCCCTGGTACTCGGGTGCAACATTCCAGACGCTTTACTAACACTCTCCCCACTTGGAGAGTCAGTGCCTTTAACGTCCTGTTTCGCCCAGTTTGCAATTTCTGCGGGAAATGAACAGGAATAGGGAGAACCAATGAGAGACTAGCTGGAGGTGTCTGGACGTGCAAATTTAACTCTCATTTCCCACCAGGAAGAGGAATTAACCAAAGGCTCAGCTTGCCGTGCCGGAACCACACTAGGGTCTAAAGCAATCCTGCGGTGTTGCGGCCAGCTCACAATAAAGAGAGTTGAACAAAGGAGCTCAGGGGCACTGTCATTCACAAACCTGCAGAGTTATAAATGACAGCTATCGTCCAAAAATATATTGAAGTAAGGCTGCCAACAGCACTTGAAAGCGGGGCAGAATTTCAGGACACCGATTTCAGGAGGTAGACTGGAATTGCATGAAAAGCATAGGAAAAGAGGCAGAACGTCCACAATGATGCACTTGGCCAAAAAGGGCGTATGCGTTTTTTCCTGAATATATTCAGGAAAAAACGCATACGCCCTTTTTGGCCAACCAAGCAAGCTTGCAAAGGAAATCTGCACTACAATGAAGTCTCACTGCCCCACGGGCAAAGGGGCCATCTGAAAAAAGTGTAAAATCCAGAAAGGCAGGACAGGCCATGGAGAACTGGGAGCCTTGTTATGCTGATGGGCGGGATGTAAATTGCCAACAGCCACTCTGGAGAAGTGTATGGTGTTTCCTGAAACATCTAAAAAACAAAGCAACAGAGCCTAGGGCACTTCCACTTATGCTCCTATAGCTTAGGGAAATTAAATAAAAAACACAGCCACCCCAAAGTTTGGGATGGCTCTGTTTACAAGATCCTCGTTTACGGTACAATTTCAATATCACAGAAAGCGAAAAATGGATAAAGAAGTTGTGGTACTTACGTACAATGCAATATAAATCAGCAATGAAATCTATATCATCAGGACCGTAGCAGCATAATGAGTGGATTCATGTACGATGATTCTAAGAGAAATAAGTCACACAGAAAAAGAAACATCATAAGATATCACTAATACACGGAATGTAAACTTGGTTACACAGGAACTGAATTACAAAACAGAACAGGGTCTCAAATGTAGAAAACCAACTTATGCTTGCTTAAGGGGAAAGGTGAGTTGGGGTGCTGCATAAAACCAGAGATTGAAATTAGCACAGATACCGTTCCATAAGCCAAATATGTAATAGACAAGAGCTACTCCTTGCTCAACGAAGTGGACTCAACACCCCATATTAAACGCCTAAGAATATACCTGACTAGTAAGAATCTTAAAACCTATGGATTTACATGTCTCTGAAAGAGAATCAAGCGTGTGTACAGCAGCATAAACTCAGCAGTTATAGGATTGGTGAGGTTCGGTGAGCAAATGCAGACCCTTTATAGTCATATTGCATGGTACCCATTCCATGGGTCTCAACTCTCCAGGTTTAAGGGATTTTTCCTTCAGCTAAAACATGCATGTGGAACCTAGAGTATGATCCACCGTGTGATCGGGAAACGTGTTCAAATGTGTCTCAGTTTTCGTCCCCTGGTACTCGGGTGCAACATTCCAGACGCTTTACTAACACTCTCCCCACTTGGAGAGTCAGTGCCTTTAACCTCCTGTTTGGCCCAGTTTGCAATTTCTGCGGAAGATGGACAGGAATAGGGAGAACCAATGAGAGACTAGCTGGAGGTGTCTGGACGGGCAAATTTAACTCTCATTTCCCACCAGGAAGAGGAATTAACCAAAGGCTCAACATGCCATGCCGGAACCACACTAGGGCCTGAACCGTCCTGCGGTGTTGCGGCCAGCTCACAAAAAAGCGAGTTGAAGAAGGGAGTTCAGGGGCACTGTGATTCACAAAACTGCAGAGTTATAAATGACAGCTATCGTCCAAAAATATATTGAAGTAAGGCTGCCAAGAGGACTTGAAAGCGGGGCAGAATTGCAGGAAACCGATTTCAGGAGGTAGACTGGAATTGCATGTAAAGCATAGGAAAAGAGGCAGAACGTCCACAATGATGCACTTTGCCAAAAAGGGCGTATGCGTTTTTCCTGTATATATTCAGGAAAAAACGCATACGGCATTTTTGGCCAACAAAGCAAGCTTGCAAATGAAATCTGCAGTAAAATGAAGTCTCACAGCCCCCCGGTCAAAAGGGCCATCTGAAAAAAGTGTAAAATCCAGAAAGGCAGGACAGGCTATGGAGAACTGGGAGCCTTGTTATGCTGATGGGCGAGATGTAAATTGCCAACAGCCACTCTGGAGAAGTGTATGGTGTTTCCTGAAATATCTAAAAAACAAAGCAACAGAGCCTAGGGCGCTTCCACTTATGGTCCTATAGCTTAGGGAAATTAAAATCAAAAACACAGCCACCGTACAGCTTGGGATGGCTCTATTTACAAGAACCTCATTTACTGTACAATTTCAATATCACAAAAAAGCGAAAAATGGATAAAGAAGTTTTGGTACTTACGTACAATGCAATATCACTCAGCAATGAAATCTATGTCATCAGGCCCGTAGCAGCATAATGAGTGGATTCAGGTATGATGATTCTAAGTGAAATAAGTTACACAGAAAAAGAAACATCATAAGATATCTTTACTACACGGAATGTAAACTTGGCTACACAGGAACTGAATTACAAAACAGAACAGGGTTTCAAATGTAGAAAACCAACTTATGCTTGCTTAAGGGGAAAGGTGAATTGGAGTGCTGCATAAAACCAGATTGAAATTAGCACAAATACCGTTCCATAAGCCAAATATGTAATAGACAAGAGCTACTCCTTGCTCAACGAAGTGGACTCAACACCCCATATTAAACGCCTAAGAATATACCTGACTAGTAAGAATCTTAAAACCTATGGATTTATACGTCTCCAAAAGAGAATCAAGCATGTGTACAGCAGCATAAACGCAGCAGTGATAGGATTGGTGAAGTTCGGTGAGCAAATGCAGACCCTTTGAAGTCATATTGCATGGTACCCATTCCATGGGTCTCAACTCTCCAGGTTTAAGGGATTCTTCCTTCAGCTAAAACATGCATATGGCACGCAGAGTATGATCCACCATGTGATCAGGAAACGTGTTCAAATGTGTCTCAGTTTGTCCCTGGTACTCGGGTGCAACATTCCAGATGCTTTACTAACACTCTCCCCACTTGGAGAGTCAGTGTCTTTAACCTCCTGTTTGGCCCAGTTTGCAATTTCTGTGGGAAATGAACAGGAATAGGGAGAACCAATGAGAGATTAGCTGGAGGTGTCTGGACAGGCAAATTTAACTCTCATTTCCCACCAGGAGGAGGAATTAAACAAAGGCTCAACATGCCATGCCGGAACCACGCTAGGGCCTGTAGGAATCATGTGGTGTTGAGGCCAGCTCACAAGAAAGAAAGTTGAAGAAAGGAGCTCATGGGCACTGTAATTCACAAACCTGCGGAGTTATAAATGACAGCTATCATCCAAAATTATACTGAAGTAAGGCTGCGAAGAGGACTTGAATGCGGGGCAGATTGCTGGAAACCGATTTCAGAAGGTACACGGGAGTCGCTCTTAAAGCATAGGAAAAGAGACAGAACTTGGAAAATAATGCACTTGGCAAAAAAGGGCATATGTGTTTTATCCAGAGCTCTCATAACTGAGGGGCGGAGATTCCCAGCAGGCTCCAACTGCCACCTGAGGGCTCACATTGCCAAGGCAACGTGAGCAAGCCAGGCAGGAGTTACCCAACAGCAGAGGTCCCACCTCACAGAAGGGTGAGAAACCCAGCCAACATCAGACTCTCACCAGAGGGCCCACATCACCATGGGGATGGGAACCAGGCAGGAGTGTCTTCACACCAGTGGGGCCACATCATCGAAATGTGAGGTACTCAGCACATGTGTCCTCCAACCAGAGGACCCACATCACCAAAGGCCTCGGAGTGAGGCAGGCAGGAGTAGCCTCACAACACTGGGCCCATAGAATAAAAAAGTGAGGAATCCAGCATTTGGAACCTCCCAGCAGGTGGCCCAGAGCACTGAGGCTATGGGATCCAGGCCACAGTGAACTCACAGAAGAGGGCCCATGTCATGAAACTGAGCAACCCAGCCATTGGGACCTCAGAGCAGGAGGCCCACATCCCCATGGGGATGGAAATCTGGTAGGAGTGTCCTCGCACCACTGAGAACATATCAGAAAATTTTGGGCGACCAGCAGTTAGGGCCTGACGCCAGAGGACCCTCATCACCAAGGGAAGGAGGCTCCCAGCAGGCTCCAACTGCCACCAGAGGGCTGACGTCGCCAAGGCGATGTGTGCCAACCAGGCACGAATGACCTCACAGCAGAGGGCCCACCTCAGAGAAGTGTGACGAACCCAGTCAGGATCAGACTCACACCAGAGGGCCCACATCACCAAATTGAATTGAACCAGGCAGGAGTGTCCTCACATGAGTAGGACCACATCATCTAAAGGTGAGGAACCCAGAACATGTGGCTTCAAACCATAGGACACACATCACCAAGGGGCTGGGAGTGAGGCAGGCAGGAGGAGCCTCATAACAGAGGGCCCAAAAATAAGAAAGGTGAGGAATCCAGCAGTTGGAACCTCCCAGCAGGCGGCCCAGAGCACAGAGGCTAGGGGATCCAGGCCAGAGTGAACTAACACCAGACAGCCCACATCATGAACCCAGACATTGGGACCTCAGAGCAGAAGGCCCACATCCCCATGGTGATGGGAACATGACAGAAGTGTCCTGGCATCACTGGGCTCACATCAGAAAACGTGGGGTGCTCAGAAGTTAGGGCCTGACGCTAGAGGGCACTCATCACCGAGAGGAGGAGGCTCCCAGCAGGCTCCAGTTGCCACCAGAGGGCCAACGTCGCCAAGGCGATGTGTGCCAGCCTGGCAGGAGTGACCTCACAGCAGAGGGCCCACCTCACAGAAGGGTGAGGAACACAGCCAGGATCAGACTCTCACCAGAGGGCCCACATCACCAAGGGGATGGGAACCAGGCAGGAGTGTCCCCACACCAGTGGGACAACATCATTGAAAGGTGAGGATCCCAGCACATGTGTCCTCAAATAGAGGAACCACATCACCAAGGGGTCGGAATGAGGCTGGCAGAACCGGCCTCACAACACAGGGTCCATAGAATATAAAAGTTGAGGAATCGAGCAGTTGGAACCTCCCAGCAAGTGGCCCAGAGCACCGAGGCTATGGGATCCAGGCCGCAGTGAACTCACAGCAGAGGGCCCACATCATGAACCTGTGAGCAGCCCAGCCGTTGGGACCTCAGAACAGAAGGCCCACATCCCCATTGGGATGGGAACCTGGCAGGTGTGGCTTTGCACCACTTAGCACATATCAGAAAATGTTAGGAGCCCAGCAGTTAGGGCCTGACGCCAGGGGGCCCTCATAACTGAGGGGAGGAGACTCCCAGCAGGTTCCAACTGCCAACAGAGGGCCCACGTCTACAAGGTGGCATGCGCCAGCCAGGCAGTAGTGACCTCACAGCAGAGGGCCTATCTCACAGAAGTGTGAGGAACCGAGGCAGGATGAGACTCTCACCAGAGGGCCCACAACAACAAGGGGATGGGAACCAGTCAGGACTGTCCTCCCACCAGTGGGGCCACATCATCGAAAGGTGAGGAACCCAGCACATGTGGCCTCATATCAGAGGACATACATCACAAAGGGGATGGGAGTGAGGCAGGTAGGAGTAGCCTAAAAACAGAGGGCCCAAAGAATAAAAAAGGTGAGGAATCCAGCATTTGGAACCTCCCAGCAGGCGGCCGAGAGCACAGAAGCTATGGGATGCAGGCAGGAGTGAACTAACAGCAGAGAGCCCACATCATGAAACTGTGAGCAACCCAGGCGTTGGGACCTCAGAGCAGAAAGCCCACATCCCCATGGGGATGGGAACCTGACAGGAGTGTCCTGGCATCACTGGGCTCACATCAGAAAACGTGGGGAGCCCAGCAGTTAGAGCCTGATGCTAGAGGGCCGTCATCACCGAGGACAGGAGGCTCCCAGCAGGTTCCATGTGCCAACAGAGGGCCCACGTCGCCAAGGTGATGTGTGCAAGTCAGGCAGGATTGACCTCACAGCAGAGGGCCTACCTCACAGAAGAGTGAGGAGCCCAGCCATGATAAGACTTCACCAGAAGGCCCACATCACCAAGGGGATGGGAACCAGGCAGGAGTGTCCTCACACCAGTGGGGCCACATCATTGAAAGTTGCGGAACCCAGCACATGTAGCCTCAAACCAGAGGACCCACATCACGAAGGGGTTGCGAGTGAGGCAGGCAGGAGGAGCATCACAACACAGGACCCATAGAATACAAAAGTTGAGGAATCGAGCAGTTGGAACCTCCCAGCAGGCGGCCCAGAGCACAGAGGCTATGGGATCCAGGCCACAGTCAACTAACACCAGAGAGCCCACATCATGAAATTGTGATCAACCCAGCCGTTGGGACCTCAGAGCAGAAGGCCCACATCCCCATGGAGATGGGAACCTAAGAGGAGTGCCTGAGCATCACTGGGCTCACTAAGAAAAGTTGGGGAGCCCAGCAGTTAGGGCCTGACGTCAGAGGGCCCTCATCACAGAGGTGAGGAGGCTCCCAGCAGGGTCCAAGTGCCACCAGAGGGCTCAGGTCCACAAGGCGAGGTGAGCCAGCCAGGCAAGAGTTACCTGATAGTAGAGGGCCCACCTCACAGATGGGTGAGGAACCCAGCCAGGATCAGACTCTCACCAGAGGGCCCACATCACAAAGGGGATGGGAACCAGTCAGGATTATCCTCACACCAGTGGGGTCTCATCATCTTAAGGTGAGGAACCCAGCACATGTGTCCTCAAACCAGAGGACCCACATCACCAAGGGCCTTGGAGTGAGGCAGGCAGGAGTAGCCTCACAACACAGGGCACATAATATAAAAAACGTGAGGATTCCAGCATTTAGACCTTCCAGCAGGCGGGCCAGAACACCGAGGCTATGGGATTCAGGCCACAGTGAACTCACATCAGAGGGCCCACATCATATAACTGTGAGCAACCCAGGCGTTGGGACCTCAGCGCAGAAGGCCAACATCCCCATGGGAATGGGAACCTGGCTGGAGTGTCCTCGCACCACTGGGAGCACATGAGAAAATGTGGGGAGCCCACCATCTAGGGCCTGACGCCAGAGGGCCATCATCACCGAGAGGAGGAGGCACCCTGCATGCTCCAACTGCCACCAGAGGGCTCACGTCTCCAAGGTGATGTGTGCCAGCCAGGCAGGAGTGACCTCACAGCAGAGGGCCTACCTCACAGAACGTTGAGGAACCCAGCCAGCATTAGACTCTTGCCAGAGGGCCCACCTCACCAAGGGGATGGGAACCAGGCAGGAGTGTCCTCACACGAGTGGGGCCACATCATCGAAAGGTGAGGAATGCAGCACATGTGGCCTCAAGCCATAGGACAGTCATCACCAAGGGGCTGGCAGTGAGGCAGGCAGGAGGAGCCTCACAACAGAGGGCACATAGAATAAAAAAGTTGAGGAATCCAGCAGTTGGAACCTCCCAGCAGGCGGCTCAGAGCACCGATGATAAGGGATCCTTGCCAGAGTGAACTCATAGTAGAGGGCCCACATCATGGTACTGTGAGCAAGCGAGCCGTTTTGACCTCAGAGCAGAAGGCCCATATCCCCATGGGGATGGGAACCTGGCAAGAGTGTCCTCACTCACTTGGCGCACATCAGAAAATGTGGGGAGCCCAGCAGTTATGGCCTAAGGCAAGAGGGCCCTCATCACCGAGGGGAGGAGGATCCCAGCACACTCCAACTGCTACAGAGGGCCCACGTCACCAAGGTGACGTGCGCCAGACAGGCATGATTGACCTCACAGCAGAGGGCCCACCTCACAGAAGGGTGAGGAACCCAGCCAGGATCAGACTCTCACCTGAGGGCCCACATCAGCAAGGGGATGGGAACCAGTCAGGACTGTCTTCCCTCCAGTGGGGTCACATCATCGAAAGGTGCGGAACCCAGCACATGTGGCCTCAAATCAGAGGACACATATCACAAAGGGAATGGGAGTGAGGCAGGCAGGAGTAGCCTAAAAACAGAGCGCCCAAAGAATAAGAAAGGTGAGGAATCCAGCAGTTGGAACCTCCCAGCAGGCGGCCGAGAGCACAGAAGCTATGGGATGCAGGCAGGAGTGAACTAACAGCAGAGAGCCCACATCATGAAACTGTGAGCAACCCAGGCGTTGGGACCTCAGAGCAGAAGGCCCACATCCCAATGGGGATGTGAACCTGGCTGGAGTGTCCTCGCACCACTGGGCGCACATCACAAAATGTGGGGAGCCCAGCAGTTAGGGCCTGACGCCAGAGGGCTCTCATCACCGAGGGGAGGAGGCTCCCAGCAGGCTCCAAGTGCCACCAGAGGGCTCATGTCCACAAGGCGAGGTGAGCAAGCCAGGCAGGAGTGACCTCACAGCAGAAGGCCCACCTCACAGATGGGTGTGGAACCCAGCCAGGATCAGACTCTCAACAGAGGGCCCACATCACCAAGGGGATGGGAACCAGGCAGGAGTCTCCTAAGACCATTGGTCCCACATCATCGAAAGGTGAGGAACCCAGCACATGTGGCCTCAAACCAGACGACACACATCACGAAGGGGCTGGGAGTGAGGCAGGCAGGAGGATCCTCACAACAGAGGGCCCAAAAAATTAAAAAAGTGAGGAATCCAGCAGTTGGAACCTCCCAGCAGGCGGCCAAGAGCACAGAGGCTATGGGATCCAGGCCTCTGTGAACTAACACCAGAGAGCCCACATGATGAAAATGTGAACAACCCAGCCGTTGGGACCTCAGAGCAGAAGGCCCACATCCCCATGGAGATGGGATCCTAAGAGGAGTGCCAAAGCATCACTGGGCTCACTAAGAAAAGTTGGTGAGCCCAGCAGTTAGGGCCTGACGCAAGAGGGCCCTCATCACCGGGGGGAGGAGATTCCCAGCACGCTCCAACTGCCACCACAAGGCTGACTTCACCAAGGCAATGTGTGCCAGCCATGCAGGAGTGACCTATCAGCAGAGGGTCTCCCTCACAGAAGGGTGAGGAACACAGCCAGGAACAGACTCTCACCAGGGCTTCCACATAACCACGTGGATGAGAACCAGGCAGGAGTGTCCTCACACTAGTGGGGCCACATCATCGAAAGGTGAGGAACCCAGCAAAGGTGGCCACAAACCAGAGGACCCACATCACCAAGGGGTTGAGAGTGAGGTAGGTGTCTGGACGGGCATATTTAACACTCATTTCCCACCAGGAAGAGGAATTGAACAAAGGCTCAGCGTGCCCTGCCAGAAGCAGATTAGGGCCTGAAGCAGCCTTGCCGGTTTGCGGCCAGCTCACAAGAAAGCGAGTTGAAGAAAGGAGCTCAGGGGCCCTGTAATTCACAAGCCTGCAGAGTTATAAATGTCAGATAACTTCCAAAAATATATTGAAGTAAGGCTGCGAAGAGGACTTGAAAGCGGGGCAGAATTGCAGGAAACCAATTTCAGGAGGTAGACTGGATTTGCATTTAAAGCATAGGAAAAGAGGCAGAACATCGACAATGATGCACTTGGCAAAAAACGGCATATGAGTTTTTTCCTGAATATATTCAGGAAGAAACACATACGCCCTTTTTGGCAAACCAAGCAAGCTTGCAATGGAAATCCGAACTACTATGAAGTGCCACTTCCCCCCGGTCTAAAGGGCCATCTGTGAAAAGTGTAAAATCCAGAAAGGCAAGACAGGCCATGGGGAAAAAGGAGCCTTGTTATGCTGATGGGCGGGATGTAAATTGCCAACAGCCACTCTGGAGAAGTGTATGGTGTTTCCTGATACATCTCAAAAACAAAGCAACAGAGTCTAGGGCATTTCCACTTATGGTCCTATAGCTTAGGGAAATTAAAATCAAAAAGACACAGCCACCCCAAAATTTGGGACGGCTCTGTTTACAGGAACCTCTTCTATGGTACAAGTTAAATATCCCAGAGAACAAATAATTGATAAAGAAGTTGCGGTACTTACGTACAACAGAATACCACTCAGCAATGAAATCTGTGTCACCAGGCCTGTACCAGCATAATGAGTGGATTGAGGCACGATGATTCTAAGTGAAATAAGTCACACAGAAAAAGAAACATCATAAGGTATCACTAATGCACGGAATGTAAACTTGGCTACACATGAACTGAATTACAAAACAGAACAGGGTCTCAAGTTTAGAAAACCAACTTATGCTTGCTTAAGGGGAAAGGTGAGTTGGGGTGCTGTATAAAACCAGAGTTTGAAATTAGCACAGATACCGTTCCATAAGCCAAATATGTAATAGACAAGACCTACCCCTTGCTCAACGAAATGGACTCAACAATGAGGTATCACCTCACACCTGTTAGAATGGGCATCATCTGAAAATCTACAAACAACAAATGCTGGAAAGGGTGTGGAGAAAAGGAAGCCTCTTCCACTATTGTTGGGAATATAAATTGATACAGTCGCTAAGGAGAACAATATGGAGTTTCTTAAGAAACTAATAATAGAATTACCATATGATACAGCAATCCCAGTACTGGACATATACCCAGACAAAACCATAAATCAAAAAGAGACATTCACCGCAATGTTCATTGCATCACTATTTACAATATCGAGGTAATGGAAGCAACCTAAATGCCCACAGACAGACGAATGCATAAAGATGTGGTACATATATAAAATGGAATATTACTAAGCCATGAAAGGAATGAAATTGGGTCATTTGTAGAGACGTCGATGGATCTAGAGACTGTCATACAGAGTGAAGTAAGTCAGAAAAACAAATCTTGTATATTCATGCATCTATGTGGAAAGAAAAACTGTACAGATTAACCATTTTGCAAGGCATAAATAGAGCAACAGATGTAGACAACAATCGTATGGACAACAAGGGGGGAAAGCTCTTGGAGGGGTGGTGGTGGGAGGAGTTGAGCGATTGGGATTGGCATGTAAACATTTATATGTATAAAATAGATAACCAATAAGAACCTGCTGTATAAAAATATAAAATAAAATTCAAAATTAAAAAGAAATAAAATTTAAAAAATAAAACAGAAAAAACAATTATTCCCTTCACATACATGTATTTATATGAATAAATTATTTCCATGCTTATATCTGTAAATACAAAAAAGAGGAATAAAATCTACCTTGAACCAAAAACGAAAAAGAGAAAAAAAAAAACAGAACCCACCAGTTACTCAGAGGAAAACCGTATCAGGGCACTTGCTCCAGTTGTAAACAATTCTGAAGTTGGTCAGTGGTGGGGAATCGTCTCCCATTCAGCCAGCAGCCCCCACACAACAAGCTTCCTCATTACAAAGCTGGGGCACCGTGCCGAGGCATCTGTGAGTAAACGTGAGCTGAGCCCCAGGCCAGTTGCTGCTGAACTGTTCCCACCCTTCCCAGGTAAAACACCTGAATATATACAAGGACTTGAAAGCCTAGAGGAAGGGCCATGGAGCCACACGAGTGACAGCATGCCAGCTGACTTGGTGCCTGCAGGCCAGCCAAGATGGTCCTGGCCCTGGGTGCTCTTCTGGAAGATTTCCATTTCCCTGCCTGAGATACCCGTCCTGTCCCTGCCCCCACTGCTTTTTTCCTTCCTCACCTCTGCCCAGGGAGACATTCCAGCAGCAGGTATGGGTGACACATCCTCTTCTTTAGCAGGTGGCAGCCTGGCAACTGCTGCAGAAAGTCCAGCAGAGCCACACTCACACTGGGCCACCCACAAAGCCATGGCCTCTCACTCCCTCCCACCAGCCCAGCCCCGAGACTGCTGACAGGGCAGAGAAAATGGCCTCAGGCACAGCTGCACGGGCTTTTGCTGCCTGGAGTGGTATTTATATTGATCTCAACCCAGGCACACCTGGGGAGGGCTGGCCGGCACTGCCAGGTCAGCCAATCATCACCCCTCAGGGGCTCACAGTTGCAGAAAATGGAACTTGCTGAACCGGCCTGGTCCAAGGAACAGGTGTGGGCTCCTGAGAGTCAGGATAGACAAGGGGCTGCAGCTTTGGCTTGTTTTCTAATCATTTTATCTGGCCCATGAGTGGGAGACAACTTCAAGAAAACCCTCTCCTAATGAGAGGAACCCAGGAGTCAGGGAGAGGAGGGGTGGGTGGTGGTTGGAGACAGAGGCCTGGTGCCCTGGGTGCAGTGGAAGTCTCTGGAAGACCAGGTGGAGGGAGGCCACACAGAGTGATGCCCAGGGTCACAGACCTGTTGGAGCTGCTGTCTGTTAGTTCAAGTCCTGCTCTGAGGTGCTCTGTGTCAGCTCTGAGCGACAGGTGAGCTGGGGGTGCTCTTCAATGAGGGCTATGTGCACAGTTCCTGTGTGCCCAGCCCTGCCACGGTACCTGCAAGGGTAGCTCTGTATCCTGGGAGGGGCCTGACCATGAGAGCCCCGTGGGCTGGGTTGGGGGTGGGGTACCTGCCCAGGAGAGCTCCATATCCTGGGATTGACCTGACCACGAGAGCCCCATGGGCTGCTGGGGACCTGGTAAAGGATGTCAGGACAGTCAGTGAAGCCACCGAGGATATACCTCCAGTTGCTCCTGATTCCTACACCCTGCTGGTCATTCTACCAACCACCAGGACATGGTATTCTGTATTAGTCTTCAATGATGCCTTCTTTTGTATTCCATTAGTCCCAGAGTCACAAGAAATTTTGGCTTGTGAGTGGCAGGACTCAACATACAACTAAAACAATACTTCCGGGCCGTCTTGCCCCAAGGGTTCAAAAATTCCCACACCATCTTTGGGGAAAGCTTAGCTAAAGACCGAAAAGTTCTACCTCTGGAAAAGGAAACCCTCCTTCAATATGCAGATGACATTCTGATCGCCAGCCCTACTAAGGAGGCCTCTGAACTACCAAGCCAATAAAGGATAGAAGTTGTCCAAGAAAAAGCTCAAATATCACAGACTGCGGTGACCTGCCTGGGCTTCATTCTCACACAAGGTCAGAGAATCCCATCCCAGGAAAAGGAAGAAACCATTTGCAGCCTTACCCCTTTCTAAAACGAGAAGACAGCTTAGGTGTTCCTGGGGAGGCCAGGGTTTGCTGCTTCTGGATCCCTAACTAGAGTCTACTAGCTGGGCCTCTATATGAAACACTGAAAGGAAAAGATGATGATCCTTTTGAACAGAATCCAGAAGTGGCCTTTCAAGAATGGAAAGAGCAGTCAATTCAGACCCTTGCCCTGGAACTCCCTAATTGAGCTAAACCCTTTGACCTTTACACTCCCGGTGAAAGGTGAATCGCCATTGCAGAATTAGTGCAAAAACTGGGACCACTTGAAATGGAACAATGCAAGAATGCCATCCAAGTAGGATAAACTACAGTCACCAAGGGGCTTGGCCCACTGCCACATCTGGCCAAGATACTGGCGGTATCTAAAAACCTGGAAATCAGCAGCCCAAAAGGCCACCTCCCTCCTAAGGGAAAAGGACCCCACGTGGTGATCCTAATCACCAACCATGCCCTGAAGTTGCAGGGTTCGCTCCGTGGGCACACCGACCTCGAGTGAGGAGGCCCTCCAACTCCAACATCCAGAGAGATAACCGGGGGCAACAGGGCACCATGACGACTCGTGTGAACATCACTTGACCTGGAGTTTCTCTCATAAAACAACAATAGTGTGTCCCGAAGGAGTAGACTACTGCTTGCAGGACTTACTGCACCCGGAGGGGAGCTAATAAACTTGGCGGGGGAACCGTATATCACACTGTCACCATAGAAAAGCCTACAGACACCGTGATGATGGTGGCCAATAAGACCGGCTGGACTCCTGTTTACTTCAAAAGGCTGTTGACTCAGTGGCCATCATGGTCCTTGATCACCACTGACCCTGGACTGTCTGGGAGTGGAGCGGGCAGGGCTCTGACACCTGGTGCTGTTTTTACGTTAATTCAGGGGCCTAATTGAAGAAAGAGCAGACTACTGGTCAGAGCATCTAGGCTGGCAGAAACGGTCAGCCTAAGGTGGCCGAACAAATGTGGGGTGGGGTGAAACCGGCCCCCACAGCGTCTCTGCACATCTCTTTCCTGGACCCTTAAAGGTCATTAGAATCTATAACACTTCCAATGCTGGTGCTCAGGCGGACGAGCAGGGAGGCAGGGGGCCTGGGGACAATCAACGTCACCTGGAGGCTGCTGGGGAGAAGTTCTGACTCTCGTCCCCTGGTATGAGGGCTCCCAACTCAGCACTCAGCAGTTACAGAAGAAGGGTCTGCACCCTCAGCACTCCAAGAATGAGGAACGGGACAAAAGGCAGAGGAGGGGTTTGTCCCCAGCAAAGCCCATTAAAAATCCCTGGGAGATAAAAATAGAATCTGGGCAATAAAGTCAAGTCTGACCTTTTTGATCCTTTGTGCTTTGTCTAATTTCACGTGCTCCTAGGGTCCCGCATGCAGAGGTTCCACACCCGGCACTTCAGACCAGATTTCCTAGTGCAGAATGGCTGGGTCGACACCTCAGCTCCTGGGGCCCAGTGCAGACTCCGAGATATAGAGCCTGAGCTGCAGCCAACCTGGCCCTCGAGAGCTCCGCCCCCTCCCTCCCACTGACTCTGACAGGATCTCTACACAGCAGCCCAGCCCACAGCCCACGGGGTAGTGCATGCTCTCACCTCTCCATTCTCTGATCAAAATATAAAGCTTCCTTTGCTTGTGAACCAAACTCAGTCTCGATCTGTTGGCCCCAATGACACTGGGCAGGGGGACACTTGTTGGGGTCCACTCTGGAGGATCAGTAACAGAAATTGAGACTATTGTAACTTCAATGAACAGATGTGTGAGCCAAACTGTCGTTAACATAGAACAGTTTATAAGGCTCGGGTAAAATAAGATGTTTCTAACACTTCCATTTGATATTTCCATCACTTTATTATAAGCAAGTTCAGTGAAAAGGTTTGTCTTATTTGTCAGGTCAATATTAGAGAAATGAAGTGATTTCTTTCCAAGGATGTACATCTAATAATCTTGGTTAAAGCTTCAATCTTGTTTTAAATGCTTTTCCATTGAAAATGATACCTCTCTTTCAGCTCCCCCATTTCTGAGAAGTATAAAATCTTATAATTTATTATTACCAAAGGGGAAAGGTGGGAGGAGGGATAAATTAACAGTTTGGAATTAACACATACACACTGCTATGTATAAAATAGATCATCAACAAGGAACTACTGTATAGCACAGGGAACTACACTCAATATTTTGCAATAACCTATAAGGGGAAATAATCGGAAAAAGAATAGATATTTTTATTGACATCATCTATCAATGACAGTTAAAGTGTAACCTAAGGGAAGCCGGTGGTGAGTGCTTCTGACCCTGAAGACTTCAATCATCTAAAGTTTGGACTCTGCCTACTTCCCAAGGCCCTTAATGAACATATGTGTAGCCGTAGCTTAAAAAATTCCCCAGTTTGGGTTTCGGGGAGACACTGATTTTGAAAAAGCCCTGGTGTTCTCCTTACATGAATGGGACTCTTCCTACTGCTAAAACATGTCTGTCACACCCAGAGGATGGTATACAATCTGATCAGGAAGAGTTTGGAAAAGGCATCTCATCTCCTCATCTCCTGGTGCTCGGGTTCACCCCTCCAGCGTCTTTACTAACAGTCTCCCCACTTGGAGATGTCAGCACTGTCAACATCCTGTTGCGTACAGTTTGGAATTTGTCCAGTGGATGAAGCGGAAGTTTGAAGAACAATGAGAGACAAGTCCTAAGTGTTCAGACAGGCACATGTCACTCTAATTTCCAATCAGGAAGATGAATTGACCAAAGGCTAGGGTTGCCCATGGAAACAGTATAGGGCTTGAGGAAATCCCACTGCTTTGTGGCCAGTTCCCATAAACACAAGTTGAACAATGGAACTCAGGGGCAGTAAAATTCATGAAACTGCAGAGTTGAAAATATCTATCACTGAAAAATGTCTTGAGGAAAGTCAGAGAAAAGGATTGGTAAGCAAGGGAGAATGGCAGGAAAGGGATTTGAGGAGGTAGAAAGGACTCGCCATTAAGCACAAAAAAGGGGCTGAACATTGCCAACATTGCAGTTGGCCAAAAAGGCTGTATGCGTTTTTTTCTGTATATATTCAAGAAAAGGGCATACACTTTTTTAGCCAACCAAACAGGTGGGCACTGGAAATCAATACTACAAAAGATATCACTTCGCATCAGTCAGAAGAGCCATCGTCATAAAGTGTAAACACCAGAAATGCAGGACAGGGCAAGGAGAAGAGGGAGCCCTGTGAGGCTTATAGTGGAAATGTATATTGCCAACGGCCATTCTGGAGAAGTGTTTTGTGTTTACTAAAGCATCTAAAAAATGAGCTACAGAGCATAGGGCACTTGCACTCATGGGCGTATATCTTGGGAAAAACAAAAATCGAGAGGACACAGGCACCCCAATGTTTACTGCCTCTCTGTTTAAAAGATCCTCGACTAGGATATAACTTAAATGTCTCTGGAGGGAAAAAATGGATAGAGATGTGGTACTTATGTAGAGTGGAATATTACTCAGCCTAGAAATCAATGAAATATGGCCAGGTGTAACAACTCCGGAGGAGTTATGTATGATCATTCTAAGTGACATAATTCAAAAAGAAAAAGACACATATCATAAGATATCACTTAAAGGTGGAATCCAAAATGGCTACACATGAAATAAATTACAAAACAAAAACATAGTCAAATATGTAGAAAACACGCGTAAGGCTGCTAACCGGGAAAGGTGGGGAGGGGTGAGGCATCATCCAGGAGGTTGAAATTAGCAAAGATACCATTCCAAATACCAAACTGATAATCAACAAGGCCTACACGGTAGCTAAAAGAACTGCACTCAGCACACTCAAGTGACCGGAAAAGAATATCTATGACTGGTAAGAATCTGAAGAAGAATTTATTGATGTCTCTCTGTATGTGAATCAAGTGGATGTACAGCAGCAAGAAACAGTGCTTTGAAAATCAGCTGTAACCAATATAGTAATAAATTGAAAAAAGTAAACGACAGAGAGACAGAGAAAACCTCTTACAACTTTTCCTCAGGGACGGTGATGCAACATGGATTGAACACATCTAGACCCACAGCAGGATGAGACATAAGGCTGGAAACTGTTCGCGCTAAGAGAAATGTGAGGTTGGGTGAGGAAATGCACACCCTTTAAAGTAATACTACCTGGTACCCATTCAATGGGTCCCAAATCTGCAGATTCAAGGAATCTTCCTACAGCTAAAACATGCATGGAAAACCCAGAGGACTGTACACCATGTGATCGGGAGATGTGTCTAAAATGCACCTCATTTATCCTCTCCTGGTGCTCCTGTTCATCATTCTAGCCACGTTACTTAGAATCTCCCCCACTTAGAGAATCAGCACATTTAAACTTCTGTTTCACACATTTTGCAAATTGTGAGGAGGATGAACGGGAAGAGGGGGAACCAATGAGAGAATAGTTGTAGGGGTTTGGACGGGCACATGTCACTCTAATTTCCCATTAAGAATAAGAATTAATAAAAGGCTCAGCCCACCTCGCCGGAGCCAAAATAGGGCCTGAAGCAATCCTGCGGTTTTGAGGCCAGCTCACAAAAGAGCAACTTAAAAAATGGAGCTCAGGGTCACTGCAATTCACAAACCTGCAGAGTTATAAATGAAAACTAACGTCCAAAAATATGTTGAGGTAAGGCAAAGAAGAGGATCTGAATGCAAGACAGAATTGCAAGAAACAGATTTCAAGAGATAGATTGGACTCGTCTTTAAAGCACATGAAAAGCGGCAGAATTTCGACAATGATGCAGTTGGCCCAAAAGAGAGTATGCATTTTTTCCTGAATATATCCAGGAAAAAACGCATACGCACTTTATGGGCAACCAAGCAAGCAAGCAATGCAAATGTGCACAACAAAGAAGTCTCATTTCCCACCGGTCAAAAGGGCCATCCGAAAAAATTGTAAAAACCAGAAATGCAGGACAGGCCATGGAGAACAGGAAGCCTTTATACGCTGATGGACAGTGTGTGAACTGCTGAGAGCCACTCTGGAGAAGTGTATGATGGTTCCTAAATCATCTAAAAAACAGAGCTAAAATTTCTGTGGAAGATGAACAGGAATAGGGAGAACCAATGAGAGACTAGCTGTAGGTGTCCGGACGGGCAAATTTAACTCTCATTTCCCACCAGGAAGAGGAATTAACCAAAGGCTCAGTGTGCCATGCCAGAACCACACTAGGGCCTAAAGCAATCCTGCGGTGTTGCGGCCAGCTCACAAGAAATCGAGTTGAAGAAAGTAGCTCAGGGGCACTGTCATTCAAAAACCTGCAGAGTTATAAATGACAGCTATCGTCCAAAAATATATTGAAGTAAGGCTGCCAAGAGGACTTGAAAGCGGGGCAGAATTGCAGGAAACCGATTTCAGGAGGTAGACTAGAATTGCATGTAAAGCATAGGAAAAGAGGCAGAACGTCCACAATGATGCACTTGGCCAAAAAGGGCGTATGCGTTTTTTCCTGAATATATTCAGGAAAAAACGCATACGCCCTTTTTGGACAACCAAGCAACTTGCAAAGGAAATCTGCACTACAATGAAGTCTCACTGCCCCCCGGTCAAAAGGGCCATCTGAAAAAAGTGTAAACTCCAGAAAGGCACGACAGGCCATGGAGAACTGGGAGCCTTGTTATGCTGATGGGCGGGATGTAAATTGCCAACAGCCACTCTGGAGAAGTGTATGGTGTTTCCTGAGACATCTAAAAAACAAAGCAACAGAGCCTAGGGCACTTCCACTTATGGTCCTATAGATTAGGGAAATTAAAATCAAAAAGACACAGCCACCCCAAATTTTGGGATGGCTCTGTTTAAAAGAACCTCGTTCACGGAACAAGTTCAATATCGCAGAAAGCGAAAAATGAATAAAGAATTTGTGGTACTTACGTACAATGCAATATCACTCAGCAATGAAATCTATGTCATCAGGCCCGTAGCAGCATAATGAGTGGATTCAGGTACAATGATTCTAAGTGAAATAAGTCACACAGAAAAAGAAACATCATAAGATATCACTAATACACGGAATGTAAACTTGGCTACACAGGAACTGAATTACAAAACAGAACAGGATCTCAAATGTAGAAAACCAACTTATGCTTGCTTAAGGGGAAAGGTGAGTTGGGGTGCTGCATAAAACCAGAGATTGAAATTAGCACAGGTACCGTTCCATAAGCCAAATATGTAATAGACAAGAGCTACTCCTTGCTCAACGAAGTGGACTCAACACCCCATATTAAACGCCTAAGAATATACCTGACTAGTAAGAATATTAAAACCTATGTATTTATATATCTGCGATAGAGAACCAAGCTAGTGTACAGAGGCATAAACGCAGCAGTGATAGGATTGGTGAGGTTCGGTGAGCAAATGCAGACCCTTTGAAATCATATTGCATGGTACCCATTCCATGGGCCTCAACTCTCCAGGTTGAAGGGATTTTTCCTTCAGCTAAAACATGCATGAGGTTCGCAGTGTATGATCCACCATGTGATCGGGAAACGTGTTCAAATGTGTCTCAGTTTTCGTCCCTGGTACTCGGGTGCAACATTCCAGACGCTTTACTAACACTCTCCCCACTTGGAGAGTCAGTGCCTTTAACCTCCTGTTTGGCCCAGTTTTCAATTTCTGCGGGAAATGAACAGGAATAGGGAGAACCAATGAGAGACTAGCTGGAGGTGTCTGGACGGGCAAATTTAACTCTCATTTCCCACCAGGAAGAGGAATTAACCAAGGGCTCAACGTGCCGTGCCGGAACCACACTAGGGCCTGAAGCAATCCTGCGGTGTTGCGGCCAGCTCACAATAAAGAGAGTTGAAGAAAGGATCTCAGGGGCACTGTCATTCACAAACCTGCAGAGTTATAAATGACAGCTATCGTCCAAAAATATATTGAAGTAAGGCTGCCAAGAGCACTTGAAAGCGGGGCAGAATTGCAGGAAACTGATTTCAGGAGGTAGACTGGAATTGCATGAAAAGCATAGGAAAAGAGGCAGAACGTCCACAATGATGCACTTGGCCAAAAAGGGCATATGCGTTTTTTCCTGAATATATTCAGGAAAAAACGCATACGCCCTTTTTGGCCAACCAAGCAAGCTTGCAAAGGAAATCTGCACTACAATGAAGTCTCACTGCCCCACGGGCAAAAGGGCCATCTGAAAAAAGTGTAAAATCCAGAAAGGCAGGACAGGACATGGAGAACTGGGAGCCTTGTTATGCTGATGGGCGGGATGTAAATTGCCAACAGCCACTCTGGAGAAGTGTATGGTGTTTCCTGAAACATCTAAAAAACAAAGCAACAGAGCCTAGGGCAATTCCACTTATGTTCCTATAGCTTAGGGAAATTCAAATCAAAAACACACAACCACCCCAAAGTTTGGGACAGTTCTGTTTACAAGAACCTCGTTTATGGTACAAGTTCAATATCACAGAAAGCGAAAAATGAATAAAGAATTTGTGGTATTTACGTACAATGCAATATCACTCAGCAATGAAATCTATGTCATCAGGCCCGTAGCACCATAATGAGTGGATTCAGATACGATGATTGTAAGTGAAATAAGTCACACAGAAAAAGAAACATCATAAGATATGACTAATACACGGAATGTAAACTTGGCTACACAGGAACTGAATTACAAAACAGAACAGGGTCTCAAATGTAGAAAACCAACTTATGCTTACTTAAGGGGAAAGGTGAGTTGGGGTGCTGCATAAAACCAGAGATTGAAATTAGCACAGATACCGTTCCATAAGCCAAATATGTAATAGACAAGAGCTACTCCTTGCTCAACGAAGTGGACTCAACACCCCATATTAAACGCCTAAGAATATACCTGAATAGTAAGAATCTTAAAACCTATGGATTTATATGTCTCCGAAAAGGAATCAAGCGTGTGTACAGCAGCATAAACGCAGCAGTGATAGGATTGGTGAGTTTCGGTGAGCAAATGCAGACCCTTTGAAGTCATATTGCATGGTACCCATTCCATGGGTCACAACTCTCCAGGTTTAAGGGATTCCTCCTTCAGCTAAAACATGCATGTGGCACCCAGAGTATGATCCACCATGTGATCGGGAAACGTGTTCAAATGTGTCTCAGTTTTCATCCCCTGCTACTCGGGTGCAACATTCCAGACGCTTTACTAACACTCTCCCCACTTGGAGAGTCAGTGCCTTTAACCTCCTGTTTGGCCCAGTTTGCAATTTCTGCGGGAAATGAACAGGAATAGGGAGAACCAATGAGAGACTAGCTGGAGGTGTCTGGACGTGAAAATTTAACTCTCATTTCCCACCAGGAAGAGGAATTAACCAAAGGCTCAGCTTGCCATGCCGGAACCACACTAGGGCCTGAAGCAATCCTGCGGTGTTGCGGCCAGCTCACAATAAAGAGAGTTGAAGAAAGGATCTCAGGGTCCCTCTCATTCACAAACCTGCAGAGTTATAAATGACAGCTATCGTCCAAAAATATATTGAAGTAAGGCTGCCAAGAGGACTTGAAAGCGGGGCAGAATTGCAGGAAACCGATTTCAGGAGGTAGACTGGAATTGCATGAAAAGCATAGGAAAAGAGGCAGAACGTCCACAATGATGCACTTGGCCAAAAAGGGCGTATGCGTTTTTTCCTGAATATATTCAGGAAAAAACGCATACGCACTTTTTGGCCAACCAAGCAAGCTTGCAAAGGAAATCTGCACTACAATGAAGTCTCACTGCCCCATGGGCAAAAGGGCCATCTGAAAAAAGTGTAAAATCCAGAAAGGCAGGACAGGCCATGGAGAATTGGGAGCCTTGTTATGCTGATGGGCGGGATGTAAATTGCCAACAGCCACTCTGGAGAAGTGTATGGTGTTTCCTGAAACATCTAAAAAACAAAGCAACAGAGCCTAGGGCACTTCCACTTATGCTCCTATAGCTTAGGGAAATTAAAATCAAAAAGACACAGCCACCTCAAAGTTTGGGACGGCTCTGTTTACAAGAACCTCGTTTATGGTACAAGTTCAATATCACAGAAAGCGAAAAATGAATAAAGAATTTGTGGTATTTACGTACAATGCAATATCACTCAGCAATGAAATCTATGTCATCAGACCCGAAGCAGCATAATGAGTGCTCTCAGGTACGATGATTCTAAGAGAAATAAGTCACACAGAAAAAGAAATATCAGAAGGTTTCACTAATACATGGAATGTAAACTTGGCTACCCAGGAACTGAATTACAAAACAGAACAGGGTCTCAAATGTAGAAAACCAACTTATGCTTGCTTAAGGGGAAAGGTGAGTTGGGGTGCTGCATAAAACAAGAGATTGAAATTAGCACAGATACTGTTCCATAAGCCAAATATGTAATAGACAAGAGCTACTCCTTCCTCAACGAAGTGGACTCAACACCCCATATTAAACGCCTAAGGATATACCTGACTAGTAAGAATCTTAAAACCTATGGATTTACATGTCTCCAAAAGAGAATCAAGCGTGTGTACAGCAGCATAAATGCAGCAGTGATAGGATTAGTGAGGTTCGGTGAGCAAATGCAGACCCTTTGAAGTCATATTGCATGGTACCCATTCCATGGGTCTCAACTCTCCAGGTTTAAGGGATTCTTCCTTCAGCTAAAACATGCATGTGGAACCCAGAGTATGATCCACCGTGTGATCGGGAAACGTGTTCAAATATGTCTCAGTTTTCGTCCCCTGGTACTCGGGTGCAACATTCCAGACGCTTTACTAACACTCTCCCCACTTGGAGAGTCCGTGCCTTTAACCTCCTGTTTGGCCCAGTTTGCAATTTCTGCGGGAAATGAACAGGAATAGGGAGAACCAATGAGAGACTAGCTGGAGGTGTCTGGACGGGCAAATTTAACTCTCATTTCCCACCAGGAAGAGGAATCAACCAAAGGCTCAGCTTGCCGTGCCGGAACCACACTAGGGCCTGAAGCAATCTTGCGGTGTTGCGGCCATCTCACAAGAAAGCGAGTTGAACAAAGGAGCTCAGGGGCACTGTCATTCACAAACCTGCAGAGTTATAAATGACAGCTATCGTCCAAAAATATATTGAAGTAAGGCTGCCAAGAGGACTTGAAAGCGGGGCAGAATTGCAGGAAACCGATTTCAGGAGGTAGACTGGAATTGCATGAAAACATAGGAAAAGAGGCAGAACGTCCACAATGATGCACTTGGCCAAATAGGGCGTATGCGTTTTTTCCTGAATATATTCAGGAAAAAACGCATACGCACTTTTTGGCCAACGAAGCAAGCTTGCAAAGGAAATCTGCACTACAATGAAGTCTCACTGCCCCACGGGCAAAAGGGCCATCTGAAAAAAGTGTAAAATCCAGAAAGACAGGACAGGCCATGGAGAACTGGAAGCCTTGTTATGCTGATGGGCGGGATGTAAATTGCCAACAGCCACTCTGGAGAAGTGTATGGTGTTTCCTGAAACATCTAAAAAACAAAGCAACAGAGCCTAGGGCACTTCCACTTATGCTCCTATAGCTTAGGGAAATTAAAATAAAAAAGTCACAGCCACCCCAAAATTTGGGATGGCTCTGTTTACAAGAACCTCGTTTATGGTACAAGTTCAATATCACAGAAAACGAAAAATGAATAAAGAATTTGTGGTACTTACGTACAATGCAATATCACTCAGCAATGAAATCTATGTCATCAGGCCCGTAGCTGCATAATGAGTGGATTCAGGTACGATGATTCTAAGTGAAATATGTCACACAGAAAAAGAAATATCATAAGGCATCACTAATACACAAAATGTAAACTTGGCTACACAGGAACTGAATTACAAAACAGAACAGCGTCTCTAATGTAGAAAACCAACTTATGCTTGCTTAAGGGGAAAGGTGAGTTGGGGTGCTGCATAAAACCAGAGATTGAAATTAGCACAGATACCGTTCCATAAGCCAAATATGTAATAGACAAGAGCTACTCCTTGCTCAACGAAGTGGACTCAACACCCCATATTAAACGCCTAAAAATATACCTGAATAGTAAGAATCTTAAAACCTATGGATTTATATGTCTCCGAAAAGGAATCAAGCGTGTGTACAGCAGCATAAACGCAGCAGTGATAGGATTGGTGAGTTTCGGTGAGCAAATGCAGACCCTTTGAAGTCATATTGCATGGTACCCATTCCATGGGTCACAACTCTCCAGGTTTAAGGGATTCCTCCTTCAGCTAAAACATGCATGTGGAACCCAGAGTATGATCCACCGTGTGATCGGGAAACGTGTTCAAATATGTCTCAGTTTTCGTCCCCTGGTACTCGGGTGCAACATTCCAGACGCTTTACTAACACTCTCCCCACTTGGAGAGTCAGTGCCTTTAACCTCCTGTTTGGCCCAGTTTGCAATTTCTGCGGGAAATGAACAGGAATAGGGAGAACCAATGAGAGACTAGCTGGAGGTGTCTGGACGGGCAAATTTAACTCTCATTTCCCACCAGGAAGAGGAATTAACCAAAGGCTCAGCTTGCCATGCCGGAACCACACTAGGGCCTGAAGCAATCCTGCGGTGTTGCGGCCAGCTCACAAGAAAGCGAGTTGAAGAAAGGAGCTCAGGGGCACTGTCATTCACAAACCTGCAGAGTTATAAATGACAGCTATCGTCCAAAAATATATTGAAGTAAGGCTGCCAAGAGGTCATGAAAGCGGGGCAGAATTGCAGGACACCGATTTCAGGAGGTAGACTGGAATTGCATGAAAAGCATAGGAAAAGAGGCAGAACGTCCACAATGATGCACTTGGCCAAAAAGGGCGTAAGCGTTTTTTCCTGAATATATTCAGGAAAAAACGCATACGCCCTTTTTGGCCAACCAAGCAAGCTTGCAAAGGAAATCTGCACTACAATGAAGTCTCACTGCCCCCGAGCAAAAGGGCCATCTGAAAAAAGTGTAAAATCCAGAAAGGCAGGACAGGCCATGGAGAACTGGGAGCCTTGTTATGCTGATGGGCGGGATGTAAATTGCCAACAGCCACTCTGGAGAAATGTATGGTGTTTCCTGAAACATCTAAAAAACAAAGCAACAGAGCCTAGGGCAATTCCACTTATGGTCCTATAGCTTAGGGAAATTAAAATCAAAAAGACACAGCCACCCCAATGATTGGGCCAGCACTGTTTACAAGATCCTCGTTTACAGTACAAGTTCAATATCACAGAAAGCAAAAAATGAATAAAGAATTTGTGGTATTTACGTACAATGCAATATCACTCAGCAATGAAATCTATGTCATCAGGCCCGTAGCACCATAATGAGTGGATTCAGATACAATGATTCTAAGTGAAATGAGTCACACAGAAAAAGAAACATCATAAGATATCACTAATACACGGAATGTAAACTTGGCTACTCAGGAACTGAATTACAAAACAGAACAGGGTCTCAAATGTAGAAAACCAACTTATGCTTGCTTAAGGGGAAAGGTGAGTTGGGGTGCTGCATAAAGCCAGAGATTGAAATTAGCACAGATACCGTTCCATAAGCCAAATATGTAATAGACAAGAGCTACTCCTTGCTCAACGAAGTGGACTCAACACCCCATATTAAACGCCTAAAAATATACTTGAATAGTAAGAATCTTAAAACCTATGGATTTATATGTCTCCGAAAAGGAATCAAGCGTGTGTACAGCAGCATAAACGCAGCAGTGATAAGATTGGTGAGTTTCGGTGAGCAAATGCAGACCCTTTGAAGTCATATTGCATCGTACCCATTCCATGGGTCACAACTCTCCTGGTTTAAGGGATTCCTCCTTCAGTTAAAACATGCATGTGGAACCCAGAGTATGATACACCATGTGATCGGGAAACGTGTTCAAATGTGTCTCAGTTTTCGTCCCCTGGTACTCGGGTGCAACATTCCAGACGCTTTACTAACACTCTCCCCACTTGGAGAGTCAGTGCCTTTAACCTCCTGTTTGGCCCAGTTTGCAATTTCTGTGGGAAATGAACAGGAATAGGGAGAACCAATGAGAGACTAGCTGGAGGTGTCTGGACGGGCAAATTTAACTCTCATTACCCACCAGGAAGAGGAATTAACCAAAGGCTCAGCTTGCCGTGCCAGAACCACACTAGGGCCTGAAGCAATCCTGCGGTGTTGCGGCCAGCTCACAATAAAGAGAGTTGAAGAAAGGATCTCAGGGGCACTGTCATTCACAAACCTGCAGAGTTATAAATGACAGCTATCATCCAAAAATATATTGAAGTAAGGCTGCCAAGAGCACTTGAAAGCAGGGCAGAATTGCAGGACACCGATTTCAGGAGGTAGACTGGAATTGCATGAAAAGCATAGGAAAAGAGGCAGAACGTCCACAATGATGCACTTGGCCAAAAAGGGCGTATGCGTTTTTTCCTGAATATATTCAGGAAAAAACGCATACGCCCTTTTTGGCCAACCAAGCAAGCTTGCAAAGGAAATCTGCACTACAATGAAGTCTCACTGCCCCACGGGCAAAAGGGCCATCTGAAAAAAGTGTAAAATCCAGAAAGGCAGGACAGGCAATGGAGAACTGGGAGCCTTGTTATGCTGATGGGCGGGATGTAAATTGCCAACAGCCACTCTGGAAAAGTGTATGGTGTTTCCTGAAACATCTAAAAAACAAAGCAACAGAGCCTAGGGCACTTCCACTTATGGTCCTATAGCTTAGGGAAATTAAAATCAAAAAGACACAGCCACCCCAAATGTTGGGACGGCTCTCTTTACAAGAACCTGGTTTACGGTACAAGTTCAATATCGCAGAAAGTGAAAAATGGATAAAGAAGTTGTGGTACTTACGTACAATGCAGTATCACTCAGCAATGAAATCTATGTCATCAGGCCCGTAGCAGCATAATGAGTGGATTCAGGTACGATGATTCTAACTGAAATAAGTCACACAGAAAAAGAAACATCATAAGATATCACTAATACACGGAATGTAAACTTGGCTACACAGGAACTGAATTACAAAACAGAACAGGGTCTCAAATTTAGAAAACCAACTTATGCTTGCTTAAGGGGAAAGGTGAGTTGGGGTGCTGCATAAAACCAGAGATTGAAATGAGCACAGATAAAGTTCCTTAAGCCAAATATGGAATAGACAAGAGCTACTCCTTGCTCAACGAAATGGACTCAACACCCCATATTAAATGCCTAAGAGTGTACCTGACTAGGAAGTATCTTAAAACCTATGGATTGCTATGTCTCCGAAAGAGAATCAAGCGTGTGTCCAGGGGCATAAACGCAGCTGTGATAGGACTGGAGAGGTTCGGTGAGCAAATGAAGACCCTTTGAAGTCATATTGCATGGTACCCATTCCACGGGTCTCAACTCTCCAGGTTTAAGGTATTCTTCCTTCAGCTAAAACATGCATGTGGAACCCAGAGTATGATCAACCGTGTGATCGGGAGACGTGTTCCAATATGTGTCAGTTTTCGTCCCCTGGTACTCGGGTGCAGCATTCCAGATGCTTTACTAACACTCTCCCGACTTGGAGAGTCAGTGCCTTTAACCTCCTGTTTGGCCCAGTTTGCAATTTCTGCGGAAGATGAACAGGAATAGGGAGAACCAATGACAGACTAGCTGGAGGTGTCTGGACGGGCCAATTTAACTCTCATTTCCCACCAGGAAGAGGAATTAACCAAAGGCTCAGCGTGCCGTGCCGGAACCAAATTAGGGCCTGAAGCAATCCTGCGGTGTTGCGGCCAGCTCATGAGAAAGTGAGTTGAAGAAAGGACCTCAGGGGCACTGTAATTCACAAACCTGCAGAGTTATAAATGACATCTATCGACCAATAATATACTGAAGTAAGGCTGCCAAGAGGACTTGAAAGCGGGGCAGAATTGCAGGAAACCGATTTCAGGAGGTAGACTGGAATTGCATTTAAAGCATAGGAAAAGAGGCAGAACGTCCACAATGATGCACTTGGCCAAAAAGGGCGTATGTGTTTTTTCCTGAATATATTCAGGAAAAAACGCATACGCCCTTTTTGGCCAACCAAGCAAGCTTGCAAAGGAAATCTGCACTACAATGAAGTCTCACTGCCCCACGGGCAAAGGGGCCATCTGAAAAAAGTGTAAAATCCAGAAAGGCAGGACAGGCCATGGAGAACTGGGAGCCTTGTTATGCTGATGGGCGGGATGTAAATTGCCAACAGCCACTCTGGAGAAGTGTATGGTGTTTCCTGAAACATCTAAAAAACAAAGCAACAGAGCCTAGGGCACTTCCACTTATGCTCCTATAGCTTAGGGAAATTAAATAAAAAACACAGCCACCCCAAAGTTTGGGATGGCTCTGTTTACAAGATCCTCGTTTACGGTACAATTTCAATATCACAGAAAGCGAAAAATGGATAAAGAAGTTGTGGTACTTACGTACAATGCAATATAAATCAGCAATGAAATCTATATCATCAGGACCGTAGCAGCATAATGAGTGGATTCATGTACGATGATTCTAAGAGAAATAAGTCACACAGAAAAAGAAACATCATAAGATATCACTAATACACGGAATGTAAACTTGGTTACACAGGAACTGAATTACAAAACAGAACAGGGTCTCAAATGTAGAAAACCAACTTATGCTTGCTTAAGGGGAAAGGCGAGTTGGGGTGCTGCATAAAACCAGAGATTGAAATTAGCACAGATACCGTTCCATAAGCCAAATATGTAATAGACAAGAGCTACTCCTTGCTCAACGAAGTGGACTCAACACCCCATATTAAACGCCTAAGAATATACCTGACTAGTAAGAATCTTAAAACCTATGGATTTATATGTCTCTGAAAGAGAATCAAGCGTGTGTACAGCAGCATAAACTCAGCAGTTATAGGATTGGTGAGGTTCGGTGAGCAAATGCAGACCCTTTATAGTCATATTGCATGGTACCCATTCCATGGGTCTCAACTCTCCAGGTTTAAGGGATTTTTCCTTCAGCTAAAACATGCATGTGGAACCTAGAGTATGATCCACCGTGTGATCGGGAAACGTGTTCAAATGTGTCTCAGTTTTCGTCCCCTGCTACTCGGGTGCAACATTCCAGACGCTTTACTAACACTCTCCCCACTTGGAGAGTCAGTGCCTTTAACCTCCTGTTTGGCCCAGTTTTCAATTTCTGCGGGAAATGAACAGGAATAGGGAGAACCAATGAGAGACTAGCTGGAGGTGTCTGGACGGGAAAATTTAACTCTCATTTCCCACCAGGAAGAGGAATTAACCAAAGGCTCAACATGCCATGCCGGAACCACACTAGGGCCTGAACCGTCCTGCGGTGTTGCGGCCAGCTCACAAAAAAGCGAGTTGAAGAAGGGAGTTCAGGGGCACTGTGATTCACAAAACTGCAGAGTTATAAATGACAGCTATCGTCCAAAAATATATTGAAGTAAGGCTGCCAAGAGGACTTGAAAGCGGGGCAGAATTGCAGGAAACCGATTTCAGGAGGTAGACTGGAATTGCATGTAAAGCATAGGAAAAGAGGCAGAACGTCCACAATGATGCACTTTGCCAAAATGGGCGTATGCATTTTTCCTGTATATATTCAGGAAAAAACGCATACGGCATTTTTGGCCAACAAAGCAAGCTTGCAAATGAAATCTGCAGTAAAATGAAGTCTCACAGCCCCCCGGTCAAAAGGGCCATCTGAAAAAAGTGTAAAATCCAGAAAGGCAGGACAGGCTATGGAGAACTGGGAGCCTTGTTATGCTGATGGGCGAGATGTAAATTGCCAACAGCCACTCTGGAGAAGTGTATGGTGTTTCCTGAAATATCTAAAAAACAAAGCAACAGAGCCTAGGGCGCTTCCACTTATGGTCCTATAGCTTAGGGAAATTAAAATCAAAAACACAGCCACCGTACAGCTTGGGATGGCTCTATTTACAAGAACCTCATTTACTGTACAATTTCAATATCACAAAAAAGCGAAAAATGGATAAAGAAGTTTTGGTACTTACGTACAATGCAATATCACTCAGCAATGAAATCTATGTCATCAGGCCCGTAGCAGCATAATGAGTGGATTCAGGTATGATGATTCTAAGTGAAATAAGTTACACAGAAAAAGAAACATCATAAGATATCTTTACTACACGGAATGTAAACTTGGCTACACAGGAACTGAATTACAAAACAGAACAGGGTTTCAAATGTAGAAAACCAACTTATGCTTGCTTAAGGGGAAAGGTGAGTTGGAGTGCTGCATAAAACCAGATTGAAATTAGCACAGATACCGTTCCATAAGCCAAATATGTAATAGACAAGAGCTACTCCTTGCTCAACGAAGTGGACTCAACACCCCATATTAAACGCCTAAGAATATACCTGACTAGTAAGAATCTTAAAACCTATGGATTTATACGTCTCCGAAAGAGAATCAAGCATGTGTACAGCAGCATAAACGCAGCAGTGATAGGATTGGTGAAGTTCGGTGAGCAAATGCAGACCCTTTGAAGTCATATTGCATGGTACCCATTCCATGGGTCTCAACTCTCCAGGTTTAAGGGATTCTTCCTTCAGCTAAAACATGCATATGGCACGCAGAGTATGATCCACCATGTGATCAGGAAACGTGTTCAAATGTGTCTCAGTTTGTCCCTGGTACTCGGGTGCAACATTCCAGATGCTTTACTAACACTCTCCCCACTTTGAGAGTCAGTGCCTTTAACCTCCTGTTTGGCCCAGTTTGCAATTTCTGTGGGAAATGAACAGGAATAGGGAGAACCAATGAGAGATTAGCTGGAGGTGTCTGGACAGGCAAATTTAACTCTCATTTCCCACCAGGAGGAGGAATTAAACAAAGGCTCAACATGCCATGCCGGAACCACGCTAGGGCCTGTAGGAATCATGCGGTGTTGAGGCCAGCTCACAAGAAAGAGAGTTGAAGAAAGGAGCTCATGGGCACTGTAATTCACAAACCTGCGGAGTTATAAATGACAGCTATCATCCAAAATTATACTGAAGTAAGGCTGCGAAGAGGACTTGAATGCGGGGCAGATTGCTGGAAACCGATTTCAGAAGGTACACGGGAGTCGCTCTTAAAGCATAGGAAAAGAGACAGAACTTGGAAAATAATGCACTTGGCAAAAAAGGGCATATGTGTTTTATCCAGAGCTCTCATAACTGAGGGGCGGAGATTCCCAGCAGGCTCCAACTGCCACCTGAGGGCTCACATTGCCAAGGCAACGTGAGCAAGCCAGGCAGGAGTTACCCAACAGCAGAGGTCCCACCTCACAGAAGGGTGAGAAACCCAGCCAACATCAGACTCTCACCAGAGGGCCCACATCACCATGGGAATGGGAACCAGGCAGGAGTGTCTTCACACCAGTGGGGCCACATCATCGAAATGTGAGGTACTCAGCACATGTGTCCTCCAACCAGAGGACCCACATCACCAAAGGCCTCGGAGTGAGGCAGGCAGGAGTAGCCTCACAACACTGGGCCCATAGAATAAAAAAGTGAGGAATCCAGCATTTGGAACCTCCCAGCAGGTGGCCCAGAGCACTGAGGCTATGGGATCCAGGCCACAGTGAACTCACAGAAGAGGGCCCATGTCATGAAACTGAGCAACCCAGCCATTGGGACCTCAGAGCAGGAGGCCCACATCCCCATGGGGATGGAAATCTGGTAGGAGTGTCCTCGCACCACTGAGAACATATCAGAAAATTTTGGGCGACCAGCAGTTAGGGCCTGACGCCAGAGGACCCTCATCACCAAGGGAAGGAGGCTCCCAGCAGGCTCCAACTGCCACCAGAGGGCTGACGTCGCCAAGGCGATGTGTGCCAACCAGGCACGAATGACCTCACAGCAGAGGGCCCACCTCAGAGAAGTGTGACGAACCCAGTCAGGATCAGACTCACACCAGAGGGCCCACATCACCAAATTGAATTGAACCAGGCAGGAGTGTCCTCACATGAGTAGGACCACATCATCTAAAGGTGAGGAACCCAGAACATGTGGCTTCAAACCATAGGACACACATCACCAAGGGGCTGGGAGTGAGGCAGGCAGGAGGAGCCTCATAACAGAGGGCCCAAAAATAAGAAAGGTGAGGAATCCAGCAGTTGGAACCTCCCAGCAGGCGGCCCAGAGCACAGAGGCTAGGGGATCCAGGCCAGAGTGAACTAACACCAGACAGCCCACATCATGAACCCAGACATTGGGACCTCAGAGCAGAAGGCCCACATCCCCATGGTGATGGGAACATGACAGAAGTGTCCTGGCATCACTGGGCTCACATCAGAAAACGTGGGGTGCTCAGAAGTTAGGGCCTGACGCTAGAGGGCACTCATCACTGAGAGGAGGAGGCTCCCAGCAGGCTCCAGCTGCCACCAGAGGGCCAACGTCGCCAAGGCGATGTGTGCCAGCCTGGCAGGAGTGACCTCACAGCAGAGGGCCCACCTCACAGAAGGGTGAGGAACACAGCCAGGATCAGACTCTCACCAGAGGGCCCACATCACCAAGGGGATGGGAACCAGGCAGGAGTGTCCCCACACCAGTGGGACAACATCATTGAAAGGTGAGGATCCCAGCACATGTGTCCTCAAATAGAGGAACCACATCACCAAGGGGTCGGAATGAGGCTGGCAGAACCGGCCTCACAACACAGGGTCCATAGAATATAAAAGTTGAGGAATCGAGCAGTTGGAACCTCCCAGCAAGTGGCCCAGAGCACCGAGGCTATGGGATCCAGGCCGCAGTGAACTCACAGCAGAGGGCCCACATCATGAACCTGTGAGCAGCCCAGCCGTTGGGACCTCAGAACAGAAGGCCCACATCCCCATTGGGATGGGAACCTGGCAGGTGTGGCTTTGCACCACTTAGCACATATCAGAAAATGTTAG
This sequence comes from Lagenorhynchus albirostris, assembly GCF_949774975.1. Classification (NCBI taxonomy): domain Eukaryota; kingdom Metazoa; phylum Chordata; class Mammalia; order Artiodactyla; family Delphinidae; genus Lagenorhynchus; species Lagenorhynchus albirostris. The sequence continues at coordinate 102,138,007 of NC_083095.1, read as the reverse complement.
GAGCCCAGCAGTTAGGGCCTGACGCCAGGGGGCCCTCATAACTGAGGGGAGGAGACTCCCAGCAGGTTCCAACTGCCAACAGAGGGCCCACGTCTACAAGGTGGCATGCGCCAGCCAGGCAGTAGTGACCTCACAGCAGAGGGCCTATCTCACAGAAGTGTGAGGAACCGAGGCAGGATGAGACTCTCACCAGAGGGCCCACAACAACAAGGGGATGGGAACCAGTCAGGACTGTCCTCCCACCAGTGGGGCCACATCATCGAAAGGTGAGGAACCCAGCACATGTGGCCTCATATCAGAGGACATACATCACAAAGGGGATGGGAGTGAGGCAGGTAGGAGTAGCCTAAAAACAGAGGGCCCAAAGAATAAAAAAGGTGAGGAATCCAGCATTTGGAACCTCCCAGCAGGTGGCCGAGAGCACAGAAGCTATGGGATGCAGGCAGGAGTGAACTAACACCAGAGAGCCCACATCATGAAACTGTGAGCAACCCAGGCGTTGGGACCTCAGAGCAGAAAGCCCACATCCCCATGGGGATGGGAACCTGACAGGAGTGTCCTGGCATCACTGGGCTCACATCAGAAAACGTGGGGAGCCCAGCAGTTAGAGCCTGATGCTAGAGGGCCGTCATCACCGAGGACAGGAGGCTCCCAGCAGGTTCCATGTGCCAACAGAGGGCCCACGTCGCCAAGGTGATGTGTGCAAGTCAGGCAGGATTGACCTCACAGCAGAGGGCCTACCTCACAGAAGAGTGAGGAGCCCAGCCATGATAAGACTTCACCAGAAGGCCCACATCACCAAGGGGATGGGAACCAGGCAGGAGTGTCCTCACACCAGTGGGGCCACATCATTGAAAGTTGCGGAACCCAGCACATGTAGCCTCAAACCAGAGGACCCACATCACGAAGGGGTTGCGAGTGAGGCAGGCAGGAGGAGCATCACAACACAGGACCCATAGAATACAAAAGTTGAGGAATCGAGCAGTTGGAACCTCCCAGCAGGCGGCCCAGAGCACAGAGGCTATGGGATCCAGGCCACAGTCAACTAACACCAGAGAGCCCACATCATGAAATTGTGATCAACCCAGCCGTTGGGACCTCAGAGCAGAAGGCCCACATCCCCATGGAGATGGGAACCTAAGAGGAGTGCCTGAGCATCACTGGGCTCACTAAGAAAAGTTGGGGAGCCCAGCAGTTAGGGCCTGACGTCAGAGGGCCCTCATCACAGAGGTGAGGAGGCTCCCAGCAGGGTCCAAGTGCCACCAGAGGGCTCAGGTCCACAAGGCGAGGTGAGCCAGCCAGGCAAGAGTTACCTGATAGTAGAGGGCCCACCTCACAGATGGGTGAGGAACCCAGCCAGGATCAGACTCTCACCAGAGGGCCCACATCACAAAGGGGATGGGAACCAGTCAGGATTATCCTCACACCAGTGGGGTCTCATCATCTTAAGGTGAGGAACCCAGCACATGTGTCCTCAAACCAGAGGACCCACATCACCAAGGGCCTTGGAGTGAGGCAGGCAGGAGTAGCCTCACAACACAGGGCACATAATATAAAAAACGTGAGGATTCCAGCATTTAGACCTTCCAGCAGGCGGGCCAGAACACCGAGGCTATGGGATTCAGGCCACAGTGAACTCACATCAGAGGGCCCACATCATATAACTGTGAGCAACCCAGGCGTTGGGACCTCAGCGCAGAAGGCCAACATCCCCATGGGAATGGGAACCTGGCTGGAGTGTCCTCGCACCACTGGGAGCACATGAGAAAATGTGGGGAGCCCACCATCTAGGGCCTGACGCCAGAGGGCCATCATCACCGAGAGGAGGAGGCACCCTGCATGCTCCAACTGCCACCAGAGGGCTCACGTCTCCAAGGTGATGTGTGCCAGCCAGGCAGGAGTGACCTCACAGCAGAGGGCCTACCTCACAGAACGTTGAGGAACCCAGCCAGCATTAGACTCTTGCCAGAGGGCCCACCTCACCAAGGGGATGGGAACCAGGCAGGAGTGTCCTCACACGAGTGGGGCCACATCATCGAAAGGTGAGGAATGCAGCACATGTGGCCTCAAGCCATAGGACAGTCATCACCAAGGGGCTGGCAGTGAGGCAGGCAGGAGGAGCCTCACAACAGAGGGCACATAGAATAAAAAAGTTGAGGAATCCAGCAGTTGGAACCTCCCAGCAGGCGGCTCAGAGCACCGATGATAAGGGATCCTTGCCAGAGTGAACTCATAGTAGAGGGCCCACATCATGGTACTGTGAGCAAGCGAGCCGTTTTGACCTCAGAGCAGAAGGCCCATATCCCCATGGGGATGGGAACCTGGCAAGAGTGTCCTCACTCACTTGGCGCACATCAGAAAATGTGGGGAGCCCAGCAGTTATGGCCTAAGGCAAGAGGGCCCTCATCACCGAGGGGAGGAGGATCCCAGCACACTCCAACTGCTACAGAGGGCCCACGTCACCAAGGTGACGTGCGCCAGACAGGCATGATTGACCTCACAGCAGAGGGCCCACCTCACAGAAGGGTGAGGAACCCAGCCAGGATCAGACTCTCACCTGAGGGCCCACATCAGCAAGGGGATGGGAACCAGTCAGGACTGTCTTCCCTCCAGTGGGGTCACATCATCGAAAGGTGCGGAACCCAGCACATGTGGCCTCAAATCAGAGGACACATATCACAAAGGGAATGGGAGTGAGGCAGGCAGGAGTAGCCTAAAAACAGAGCGCCCAAAGAATAAGAAAGGTGAGGAATCCAGCAGTTGGAACCTCCCAGCAGGCGGCCGAGAGCACAGAAGCTATGGGATGCAGGCAGGAGTGAACTAACAGCAGAGAGCCCACATCATGAAACTGTGAGCAACCCAGGCGTTGGGACCTCAGAGCAGAAGGCCCACATCCCAATGGGGATGTGAACCTGGCTGGAGTGTCCTCGCACCACTGGGCGCACATCACAAAATGTGGGGAGCCCAGCAGTTAGGGCCTGACGCCAGAGGGCTCTCATCACCGAGGGGAGGAGGCTCCCAGCAGGCTCCAAGTGCCACCAGAGGGCTCATGTCCACAAGGCGAGGTGAGCAAGCCAGGCAGGAGTGACCTCACAGCAGAAGGCCCACCTCACAGATGGGTGTGGAACCCAGCCAGGATCAGACTCTCAACAGAGGGCCCACATCACCAAGGGGATGGGAACCAGGCAGGAGTCTCCTAAGACCATTGGTCCCACATCATCGAAAGGTGAGGAACCCAGCACATGTGGCCTCAAACCAGACGACACACATCACGAAGGGGCTGGGAGTGAGGCAGGCAGGAGGATCCTCACAACAGAGGGCCCAAAAAATTAAAAAAGTGAGGAATCCAGCAGTTGGAACCTCCCAGCAGGCGGCCAAGAGCACAGAGGCTATGGGATCCAGGCCTCTGTGAACTAACACCAGAGAGCCCACATGATGAAAATGTGAACAACCCAGCCGTTGGGACCTCAGAGCAGAAGGCCCACATCCCCATGGAGATGGGATCCTAAGAGGAGTGCCAAAGCATCACTGGGCTCACTAAGAAAAGTTGGTGAGCCCAGCAGTTAGGGCCTGACGCAAGAGGGCCCTCATCACCGGGGGGAGGAGATTCCCAGCACGCTCCAACTGCCACCACAAGGCTGACTTCACCAAGGCAATGTGTGCCAGCCATGCAGGAGTGACCTATCAGCAGAGGGTCTCCCTCACAGAAGGGTGAGGAACACAGCCAGGAACAGACTCTCACCAGGGCTTCCACATAACCACGTGGATGAGAACCAGGCAGGAGTGTCCTCACACTAGTGGGGCCACATCATCGAAAGGTGAGGAACCCAGCAAAGGTGGCCACAAACCAGAGGACCCACATCACCAAGGGGTTGAGAGTGAGGTAGGTGTCTGGACGGGCATATTTAACACTCATTTCCCACCAGGAAGAGGAATTAAACAAAGGCTCAGCGTGCCCTGCCAGAAGCAGATTAGGGCCTGAAGCAGCCTTGCCGGTTTGCGGCCAGCTCACAAGAAAGCGAGTTGAAGAAAGGAGCTCAGGGGCCCTGTAATTCACAAGCCTGCAGAGTTATAAATGTCAGATAACTTCCAAAAATATATTGAAGTAAGGCTGCGAAGAGGACTTGAAAGCGGGGCAGAATTGCAGGAAACCAATTTCAGGAGGTAGACTGGATTTGCATTTAAAGCATAGGAAAAGAGGCAGAACATCGACAATGATGCACTTGGCAAAAAACGGCATATGAGTTTTTTCCTGAATATATTCAGGAAGAAACACATACGCCCTTTTTGGCAAACCAAGCAAGCTTGCAATGGAAATCCGAACTACTATGAAGTGCCACTTCCCCCCGGTCTAAAGGGCCATCTGTGAAAAGTGTAAAATCCAGAAAGGCAAGACAGGCCATGGGGAAAAAGGAGCCTTGTTATGCTGATGGGCGGGATGTAAATTGCCAACAGCCACTCTGGAGAAGTGTATGGTGTTTCCTGATACATCTCAAAAACAAAGCAACAGAGTCTAGGGCATTTCCACTTATGGTCCTATAGCTTAGGGAAATTAAAATCAAAAAGACACAGCCACCCCAAAATTTGGGACGGCTCTGTTTACAGGAACCTCTTCTATGGTACAAGTTAAATATCCCAGAGAACAAATAATTGATAAAGAAGTTGCGGTACTTACGTACAACAGAATACCACTCAGCAATGAAATCTGTGTCACCAGGCCTGTACCAGCATAATGAGTGGATTGAGGCACGATGATTCTAAGTGAAATAAGTCACACAGAAAAAGAAACATCATAAGGTATCACTAATGCACGGAATGTAAACTTGGCTACACATGAACTGAATTACAAAACAGAACAGGGTCTCAAGTTTAGAAAACCAACTTATGCTTGCTTAAGGGGAAAGGTGAGTTGGGGTGCTGTATAAAACCAGAGTTTGAAATTAGCACAGATACCGTTCCATAAGCCAAATATGTAATAGACAAGACCTACCCCTTGCTCAACGAAATGGACTCAACAATGAGGTATCACCTCACACCTGTTAGAATGGGCATCATCTGAAAATCTACAAACAACAAATGCTGGAAAGGGTGTGGAGAAAAGGAAGCCTCTTCCACTATTGTTGGGAATATAAATTGATACAGTCGCTAAGGAGAACAATATGGAGTTTCTTAAGAAACTAATAATAGAATTACCATATGATACAGCAATCCCAGTACTGGACATATACCCAGACAAAACCATAAATCAAAAAGAGACATTCACCGCAATGTTCATTGCATCACTATTTACAATATCGAGGTAATGGAAGCAACCTAAATGCCCACAGACAGACGAATGCATAAAGATGTGGTACATATATAAAATGGAATATTACTAAGCCATGAAAGGAATGAAATTGGGTCATTTGTAGAGACGTCGATGGATCTAGAGACTGTCATACAGAGTGAAGTAAGTCAGAAAAACAAATCTTGTATATTCATGCATCTATGTGGAAAGAAAAACTGTACAGATTAACCATTTTGCAAGGCATAAATAGAGCAACAGATGTAGACAACAATCGTATGGACAACAAGGGGGGAAAGCTCTTGGAGGGGTGGTGGTGGGAGGAGTTGAGCGATTGGGATTGGCATGTAAACATTTATATGTATAAAATAGATAACCAATAAGAACCTGCTGTATAAAAATATAAAATAAAATTCAAAATTAAAAAGAAATAAAATTTAAAAAATAAAACAGAAAAAACAATTATTCCCTTCACATACATGTATTTATATGAATAAATTATTTCCATGCTTATATCTGTAAATACAAAAAAGAGGAATAAAATCTACCTTGAACCAAAAACGAAAAAGAGAAAAAAAAAAACAGAACCCACCAGTTACTCAGAGGAAAACCGTATCAGGGCACTTGCTCCAGTTGTAAACAATTCTGAAGTTGGTCAGTGGTGGGGAATCGTCTCCCATTCAGCCAGCAGCCCCCACACAACAAGCTTCCTCATTACAAAGCTGGGGCACCGTGCCGAGGCATCTGTGAGTAAACGTGAGCTGAGCCCCAGGCCAGTTGCTGCTGAACTGTTCCCACCCTTCCCAGGTAAAACACCTGAATATATACAAGGACTTGAAAGCCTAGAGGAAGGGCCATGGAGCCACACGAGTGACAGCATGCCAGCTGACTTGGTGCCTGCAGGCCAGCCAAGATGGTCCTGGCCCTGGGTGCTCTTCTGGAAGATTTCCATTTCCCTGCCTGAGATACCCGTCCTGTCCCTGCCCCCACTGCTTTTTTCCTTCCTCACCTCTGCCCAGGGAGACATTCCAGCAGCAGGTATGGGTGACACATCCTCTTCTTTAGCAGGTGGCAGCCTGGCAACTGCTGCAGAAAGTCCAGCAGAGCCACACTCACACTGGGCCACCCACAAAGCCATGGCCTCTCACTCCCTCCCACCAGCCCAGCCCCGAGACTGCTGACAGGGCAGAGAAAATGGCGTCAGGCACAGCTGCACGGGCTTTTGCTGCCTGGAGTGGTATTTATATTGATCTCAACCCAGGCACACCTGGGGAGGGCTGGCCGGCACTGCCAGGTCAGCCAATCATCACCCCTCAGGGGCTCACAGTTGCAGAAAATGGAACTTGCTGAACCGGCCTGGTCCAAGGAACAGGTGTGGGCTCCTGAGAGTCAGGATAGACAAGGGGCTGCAGCTTTGGCTTGTTTTCTAATCATTTTATCTGGCCCATGAGTGGGAGACAACTTCAAGAAAACCCTCTCCTAATGAGAGGAACCCAGGAGTCAGGGAGAGGAGGGGTGGGTGGTGGTTGGAGACAGAGGCCTGGTGCCCTGGGTGCAGTGGAAGTCTCTGGAAGACCAGGTGGAGGGAGGCCACACAGAGTGATGCCCAGGGTCACAGACCTGTTGGAGCTGCTGTCTGTTAGTTCAAGTCCTGCTCTGAGGTGCTCTGTGTCAGCTCTGAGCGACAGGTGAGCTGGGGGTGCTCTTCAATGAGGGCTATGTGCACAGTTCCTGTGTGCCCAGCCCTGCCACGGTACCTGCAAGGGTAGCTCTGTATCCTGGGAGGGGCCTGACCATGAGAGCCCCGTGGGCTGGGTTGGGGGTGGGGTACCTGCCCAGGAGAGCTCCATATCCTGGGATTGACCTGACCACGAGAGCCCCATGGGCTGCTGGGGACCTGGTAAAGGATGTCAGGACAGTCAGTGAAGCCACCGAGGATATACCTCCAGTTGCTCCTGATTCCTACACCCTGCTGGTCATTCTACCAACCACCAGGACATGGTATTCTGTATTAGTCTTCAATGATGCCTTCTTTTGTATTCCATTAGTCCCAGAGTCACAAGAAATTTTGGCTTGTGAGTGGCAGGACTCAACATACAACTAAAACAATACTTCCGGGCCGTCTTGCCCCAAGGGTTCAAAAATTCCCACACCATCTTTGGGGAAAGCTTAGCTAAAGACCGAAAAGTTCTACCTCTGGAAAAGGAAACCCTCCTTCAATATGCAGATGACATTCTGATCGCCAGCCCTACTAAGGAGGCCTCTGAACTACCAAGCCAATAAAGGATAGAAGTTGTCCAAGAAAAAGCTCAAATATCACAGACTGCGGTGACCTGCCTGGGCTTCATTCTCACACAAGGTCAGAGAATCCCATCCCAGGAAAAGGAAGAAACCATTTGCAGCCTTACCCCTTTCTAAAACGAGAAGACAGCTTAGGTGTTCCTGGGGAGGCCAGGGTTTGCTGCTTCTGGATCCCTAACTAGAGTCTACTAGCTGGGCCTCTATATGAAACACTGAAAGGAAAAGATGATGATCCTTTTGAACAGAATCCAGAAGTGGCCTTTCAAGAATGGAAAGAGCAGTCAATTCAGACCCTTGCCCTGGAACTCCCTAATTGAGCTAAACCCTTTGACCTTTACACTCCCGGTGAAAGGTGAATCGCCATTGCAGAATTAGTGCAAAAACTGGGACCACTTGAAATGGAACAATGCAAGAATGCCATCCAAGTAGGATAAACTACAGTCACCAAGGGGCTTGGCCCACTGCCACATCTGGCCAAGATACTGGCGGTATCTAAAAACCTGGAAATCAGCAGCCCAAAAGGCCACCTCCCTCCTAAGGGAAAAGGACCCCACGTGGTGATCCTAATCACCAACCATGCCCTGAAGTTGCAGGGTTCGCTCCGTGGGCACACCGACCTCGAGTGAGGAGGCCCTCCAACTCCAACATCCAGAGAGATAACCGGGGGCAACAGGGCACCATGACGACTCGTGTGAACATCACTTGACCTGGAGTTTCTCTCATAAAACAACAATAGTGTGTCCCGAAGGAGTAGACTACTGCTTGCAGGACTTACTGCACCCGGAGGGGAGCTAATAAACTTGGCGGGGGAACCGTATATCACACTGTCACCATAGAAAAGCCTACAGACACCGTGATGATGGTGGCCAATAAGACCGGCTGGACTCCTGTTTACTTCAAAAGGCTGTTGACTCAGTGGCCATCATGGTCCTTGATCACCACTGACCCTGGACTGTCTGGGAGTGGAGCGGGCAGGGCTCTGACACCTGGTGCTGTTTTTACATTAATTCAGGGGCCTAATTGAAGAAAGAGCAGACTACTGGTCAGAGCATCTAGGCTGGCAGAAACGGTCAGCCTAAGGTGGCCGAACAAATGTGGGGCGGGGTGAAACCGGCCCCCACAGCGTCTCTGCACATCTCTTTCCTGGACCCTTAAAGGTCATTAGAATCTATAACACTTCCAATGCTGGTGCTCAGGCGGACGAGCAGGGAGGCAGGGGGCCTGGGGACAATCAACGTCACCTGGAGGCTGCTGGGGAGAAGTTCTGACCCTCGTCCCCTGGTATGAGGGCTCCCAACTCAGCACTCAGCAGTTACAGAAGAAGGGTCTGCACCCTCAGCACTCCAAGAATGAGGAACGGGACAAAAGGCAGAGGAGGGGTTTGTCCCCAGCAAAGCCCATTAAAAATCCCTGGGAGATAAAAATAGAATCTGGGCAATAAAGTCAAGTCTGACCTTTTTGATCCTTTGTGCTTTGTCTAATTTCACGTGCTCCTAGGGTCCCGCATGCAGAGGTTCCACACCCGGCACTTCAGACCAGATTTCCTAGTGCAGAATGGCTGGGTCGACACCTCAGCTCCTGGGGCCCAGTGCAGACTCCGAGATATAGAGCCTGAGCTGCAGCCAACCTGGCCCTCGAGAGCTCCGCCCCCTCCCTCCCACTGACTCTGACAGGATCTCTACACAGCAGCCCAGCCCACAGCCCACGGGGTAGTGCATGCTCTCACCTCTCCATTCTCTGATCAAAATATAAAGCTTCCTTTGCTTGTGAACCAAACTCAGTCTCGATCTGTTGGCCCCAATGACACTGGGCAGGGGGACACTTGTTGGGGTCCACTCTGGAGGATCAGTAACAGAAATTGAGACTATTGTAACTTCAATGAACAGATGTGTGAGCCAAACTGTCGTTAACATAGAACAGTTTATAAGGCTCGGGTAAAATAAGATGTTTCTAACACTTCCATTTGATATTTCCATCACTTTATTATAAGCAAGTTCAGTGAAAAGGTTTGTCTTATTTGTCAGGTCAATATTAGAGAAATGAAGTGATTTCTTTCCAAGGATGTACATCTAATAATCTTGGTTAAAGCTTCAATCTTGTTTTAAATGCTTTTCCATTGAAAATGATACCTCTCTTTCAGCTCCCCCATTTCTGAGAAGTATAAAATCTTATAATTTATTATTACCAAAGGGGAAAGGTGGGAGGAGGGATAAATTAACAGTTTGGAATTAACACATACACACTGCTATGTATAAAATAGATCATCAACAAGGAACTACTGTATAGCACAGGGAACTACACTCAATATTTTGCAATAACCTATAAGGGGAAATAATCGGAAAAAGAATAGATATTTTTATTGACATCATCTATCAATGACAGTTAAAGTGTAACCTAAGGGAAGCCGGTGGTGAGTGCTTCTGACCCTGAAGACTTCAATCATCTAAAGTTTGGACTCTGCCTACTTCCCAAGGCCCTTAATGAACATATGTGTAGCCGTAGCTTAAAAAATTCCCCAGTTTGGGTTTCGGGGAGACACTGATTTTGAAAAAGCCCTGGTGTTCTCCTTACATGAATGGGACTCTTCCTACTGCTAAAACATGTCTGTCACACCCAGAGGATGGTATACAATCTGATCAGGAAGAGTTTGGAAAAGGCATCTCATCTCCTCATCTCCTGGTGCTCGGGTTCACCCCTCCAGCGTCTTTACTAACAGTCTCCCCACTTGGAGATGTCAGCACTGTCAACATCCTGTTGCGTACAGTTTGGAATTTGTCCAGTGGATGAAGCGGAAGTTTGAAGAACAATGAGAGACAAGTCCTAAGTGTTCAGACAGGCACATGTCACTCTAATTTCCAATCAGGAAGATGAATTGACCAAAGGCTAGGGTTGCCCATGGAAACAGTATAGGGCTTGAGGAAATCCCACTGCTTTGTGGCCAGTTCCCATAAACACAAGTTGAACAATGGAACTCAGGGGCAGTAAAATTCATGAAACTGCAGAGTTGAAAATATCTATCACTGAAAAATGTCTTGAGGAAAGTCAGAGAAAAGGATTGGTAAGCAAGGGAGAATGGCAGGAAAGGGATTTGAGGAGGTAGAAAGGACTCGCCATTAAGCACAAAAAAGGGGCTGAACATTGCCAACATTGCAGTTGGCCAAAAAGGCTGTATGCGTTTTTTTCTGTATATATTCAAGAAAAGGGCATACACTTTTTTAGCCAACCAAACAGGTGGGCACTGGAAATCAATACTACAAAAGATATCACTTCGCATCAGTCAGAAGAGCCATCGTCATAAAGTGTAAACACCAGAAATGCAGGACAGGGCAAGGAGAAGAGGGAGCCCTGTGAGGCTTATAGTGGAAATGTATATTGCCAACGGCCATTCTGGAGAAGTGTTTTGTGTTTACCAAAGCATCTAAAAAATGAGCTACAGAGCATAGGGCACTTGCACTCATGGGCGTATATCTTGGGAAAAACAAAAATCGAGAGGACACAGGCACCCCAATGTTTACTGCCTCTCTGTTTAAAAGATCCTCGACTAGGATATAACTTAAATGTCTCTGGAGGGAAAAAATGGATAGAGATGTGGTACTTATGTAGAGTGGAATATTACTCAGCCTAGAAATCAATGAAATATGGCCAGGTGTAACAACTCCGGAGGAGTTATGTATGATCATTCTAAGTGACATAATTCAAAAAGAAAAAGACACATATCATAAGATATCACTTAAAGGTGGAATCCAAAATGGCTACACATGAAATAAATTACAAAACAAAAACATAGTCAAATATGTAGAAAACACGCGTAAGGCTGCTAACCGGGAAAGGTGGGGAGGGGTGAGGCATCATCCAGGAGGTTGAAATTAGCAAAGATACCATTCCAAATACCAAACTGATAATCAACAAGGCCTACACGGTAGCTAAAAGAACTGCACTCAGCACACTCAAGTGACCGGAAAAGAATATCTATGACTGGTAAGAATCTGAAGAAGAATTTATTGATGTCTCTCTGTATGTGAATCAAGTGGATGTACAGCAGCAAGAAACAGTGCTTTGAAAATCAGCTGTAACCAATATAGTAATAAATTGAAAAAAGTAAACGACAGAGAGACAGAGAAAACCTCTTACAACTTTTCCTCAGGGACGGTGATGCAACATGGATTGAACACATCTAGACCCACAGCAGGATGAGACATAAGGCTGGAAACTGTTCGCGCTAAGAGAAATGTGAGGTTGGGTGAGGAAATGCACACCCTTTAAAGTAATACTACCTGGTACCCATTCAATGGGTCCCAAATCTGCAGATTCAAGGAATCTTCCTACAGCTAAAACATGCATGGAAAACCCAGAGGACTGTACACCATGTGATCGGGAGATGTGTCTAAAATGCACCTCATTTATCCTCTCCTGGTGCTCCTGTTCATCATTCTAGCCACGTTACTTAGAATCTCCCCCACTTAGAGAATCAGCACATTTAAACTTCTGTTTCACACATTTTGCAAATTGTGAGGAGGATGAACGGGAAGAGGGGGAACCAATGAGAGAATAGTTGTAGGGGTTTGGACGGGCACATGTCACTCTAATTTCCCATTAAGAATAAGAATTAATAAAAGGCTCAGCCCACCTCGCCGGAGCCAAAATAGGGCCTGAAGCAATCCTGCGGTTTTGAGGCCAGCTCACAAAAGAGCAACTTAAAAAATGGAGCTCAGGGTCACTGCAATTCACAAACCTGCAGAGTTATAAATGAAAACTAACGTCCAAAAATATGTTGAGGTAAGGCAAAGAAGAGGATCTGAATGCAAGACAGAATTGCAAGAAACAGATTTCAAGAGATAGATTGGACTCGTCTTTAAAGCACATGAAAAGCGGCAGAATTTCGACAATGATGCAGTTGGCCCAAAAGAGAGTATGCATTTTTTCCTGAATATATCCAGGAAAAAACGCATACGCACTTTATGGGCAACCAAGCAAGCAAGCAATGCAAATGTGCACAACAAAGAAGTCTCATTTCCCACCGGTCAAAAGGGCCATCCGAAAAAATTGTAAAAACCAGAAATGCAGGACAGGCCATGGAGAACAGGAAGCCTTTATACGCTGATGGACAGTGTGTGAACTGCTGAGAGCCACTCTGGAGAAGTGTATGATGGTTCCTAAATCATCTAAAAAACAGAGCTAAAATTTCTGTGGAAGATGAACAGGAATAGGGAGAACCAATGAGAGACTAGCTGTAGGTGTCCGGACGGGCAAATTTAACTCTCATTTCCCACCAGGAAGAGGAATTAACCAAAGGCTCAGTGTGCCATGCCAGAACCACACTAGGGACTAAAGCAATCCTGCGGTGTTGCGGCCAGCTCACAAGAAATCGAGTTGAAGAAAGTAGCTCAGGGGCACTGTCATTCAAAAACCTGCAGAGTTATAAATGACAGCTATCGTCCAAAAATATATTGAAGTAAGGCTGCCAAGAGGACTTGAAAGCGGGGCAGAATTGCAGGAAACCGATTTCAGGAGGTAGACTAGAATTGCATGTAAAGCATAGGAAAAGAGGCAGAACGTCCACAATGATGCACTTGGCCAAAAAGGGCGTATGCGTTTTTTCCTGAATATATTCAGGAAAAAACGCATACGCCCTTTTTGGACAACCAAGCAACTTGCAAAGGAAATCTGCACTACAATGAAGTCTCACTGCCCCCCGGTCAAAAGGGCCATCTGAAAAAAGTGTAAACTCCAGAAAGGCACGACAGGCCATGGAGAACTGGGAGCCTTGTTATGCTGATGGGCGGGATGTAAATTGCCAACAGCCACTCTGGAGAAGTGTATGGTGTTTCCTGAGACATCTAAAAAACAAAGCAACAGAGCCTAGGGCACTTCCACTTATGGTCCTATAGATTAGGGAAATTAAAATCAAAAAGACACAGCCACCCCAAATTTTGGGATGGCTCTGTTTAAAAGAACCTCGTTCACGGAACAAGTTCAATATCGCAGAAAGCGAAAAATGAATAAAGAATTTGTGGTACTTACGTACAATGCAATATCACTCAGCAATGAAATCTATGTCATCAGGCCCGTAGCAGCATAATGAGTGGATTCAGGTACGATGATTCTAAGTGAAATAAGTCACACAGAAAAAGAAACATCATAAGATATCACTAATACACGGAATGTAAACTTGGCTACACAGGAACTGAATTACAAAACAGAACAGGATCTCAAATGTAGAAAACCAACTTATGCTTGCTTAAGGGGAAAGGTGAGTTGGGGTGCTGCATAAAACCAGAGATTGAAATTAGCACAGGTACCGTTCCATAAGCCAAATATGTAATAGACAAGAGCTACTCCTTGCTCAACGAAGTGGACTCAACACCCCATATTAAACGCCTAAAAATATACCTGAATAGTAAGAATCTTAAAACCTATGGATTTATATGTCTCCGAAAAGGAATCAAGCGTGTGTACAGCAGCATAAACGCAGCAGTGATAGGATTGGTGAGTTTCGGTGAGCAAATGCAGACCCTTTGAAGTCATATTGCATGGTACCCATTCCATGGGTCACAACTCTCCAGGTTTAAGGGATTCCTCCTTCAGCTAAAACATGCATGTGGAACCCAGAGTATGATCCACCGTGTGATCGGGAAACGTGTTCAAATATGTCTCAGTTTTCGTCCCCTGGTACTCGGGTGCAACATTCCAGACGCTTTACTAACACTCTCCCCACTTGGAGAGTCAGTGCCTTTAACCTCCTGTTTGGCCCAGTTTGCAATTTCTGCGGGAAATGAACAGGAATAGGGAGAACCAATGAGAGACTAGCTGGAGGTGTCTGGACGGGCAAATTTAACTCTCATTTCCCACCAGGAAGAGGAATTAACCAAAGGCTCAGCTTGCCATGCCGGAACCACACTAGGGCCTGAAGCAATCCTGCGGTGTTGCGGCCAGCTCACAAGAAAGCGAGTTGAAGAAAGGAGCTCAGGGGCACTGTCATTCACAAACCTGCAGAGTTATAAATGACAGCTATCGTCCAAAAATATATTGAAGTAAGGCTGCCAAGAGGTCATGAAAGCGGGGCAGAATTGCAGGACACCGATTTCAGGAGGTAGACTGGAATTGCATGAAAAGCATAGGAAAAGAGGCAGAACGTCCACAATGATGCACTTGGCCAAAAAGGGCGTAAGCGTTTTTTCCTGAATATATTCAGGAAAAAACGCATACGCCCTTTTTGGCCAACCAAGCAAGCTTGCAAAGGAAATCTGCACTACAATGAAGTCTCACTGCCCCCGAGCAAAAGGGCCATCTGAAAAAAGTGTAAAATCCAGAAAGGCAGGACAGGCCATGGAGAACTGGGAGCCTTGTTATGCTGATGGGCGGGATGTAAATTGCCAACAGCCACTCTGGAGAAATGTATGGTGTTTCCTGAAACATCTAAAAAACAAAGCAACAGAGCCTAGGGCAATTCCACTTATGGTCCTATAGCTTAGGGAAATTAAAATCAAAAAGACACAGCCACCCCAATGATTGGGCCAGCACTGTTTACAAGATCCTCGTTTACAGTACAAGTTCAATATCACAGAAAGCAAAAAATGAATAAAGAATTTGTGGTATTTACGTACAATGCAATATCACTCAGCAATGAAATCTATGTCATCAGGCCCGTAGCACCATAATGAGTGGATTCAGATACAATGATTCTAAGTGAAATGAGTCACACAGAAAAAGAAACATCATAAGATATCACTAATACACGGAATGTAAACTTGGCTACTCAGGAACTGAATTACAAAACAGAACAGGGTCTCAAATGTAGAAAACCAACTTATGCTTGCTTAAGGGGAAAGGTGAGTTGGGGTGCTGCATAAAGCCAGAGATTGAAATTAGCACAGATACCGTTCCATAAGCCAAATATGTAATAGACAAGAGCTACTCCTTGCTCAACGAAGTGGACTCAACACCCCATATTAAACGCCTAAAAATATACTTGAATAGTAAGAATCTTAAAACCTATGGATTTATATGTCTCCGAAAAGGAATCAAGCGTGTGTACAGCAGCATAAACGCAGCAGTGATAAGATTGGTGAGTTTCGGTGAGCAAATGCAGACCCTTTGAAGTCATATTGCATGGTACCCATTCCATGGGTCACAACTCTCCTGGTTTAAGGGATTCCTCCTTCAGTTAAAACATGCATGTGGAACCCAGAGTATGATACACCATGTGATCGGGAAACGTGTTCAAATATGTCTCAGTTTTCGTCCCCTGGTACTCGGGTGCAACATTCCAGACGCTTTACTAACACTCTCCCCACTTGGAGAGTCAGTGCCTTTAACCTCCTGTTTGGCCCAGTTTGCAATTTCTGTGGGAAATGAACAGGAATAGGGAGAACCAATGAGAGACTAGCTGGAGGTGTCTGGACGGGCAAATTTAACTCTCATTTCGCACCAGGAAGAGGAATTAACCAAAGGCTCAGCTTGCCGTGCCGGAACCACACTAGGGCCTGAAGCAATCCTGCGGTGTTGCGGCCAGCTCACAATAAAGAGAGTTGAAGAAAGGATCTCAGGGGCACTGTCATTCCCAAACCTGCAGAGTTATAAATGACAGCTATCGTCCAAAAATATATTGAAGTAAGGCTGCCAAGAGCACTTGAAAGCAGGGCAGAATTGCAGGACACCGATTTCAGGAGGTAGACTGGAATTGCATGAAAAGCATAGGAAAAGAGGCAGAACGTCCACAATGATGCACTTGGCCAAAAAGGGCGTATGCGTTTTTTCCTGAATATATTCAGGAAAAAACGCATACGCCCTTTTTGGCCAACCAAGCAAGCTTGCAAAGGAAATCTGCACTACAATGAAGTCTCACTGCCCCACGGGCAAAAGGGCCATCTGAAAAACGTGTAAAATCCAGAAAGGCAGGACAGGCCATGGAGAACTGGGAGCCTTGTTATGCTGATGGGCGGGATGTAAATTGCCAACAGCCACTCTGGAAAAGTGTATGGTGTTTCCTGAAACATCTAAAAAACAAAGCAACAGAGCCTAGGGCACTTCCACTTATGCTCCTATAGCTTAGGGAAATTAAATAAAAAACACAGCCACCCCAAAGTTTGGGATGGCTCTGTTTACAAGATCCTCGTTTACGGTACAATTTCAATATCACAGAAAGCGAAAAATGGATAAAGAAGTTGTGGTACTTACGTACAATGCAATATAAATCAGCAATGAAATCTATATCATCAGGACCGTAGCAGCATAATGAGTGGATTCATGTACGATGATTCTAAGAGAAATAAGTCACACAGAAAAAGAAACATCATAAGATATCACTAATACACGGAATGTAAACTTGGCTACACAGGAACTGAATTACAAAACAGAACAGGGTCTCAAATGTAGAAAACCAACTTATGCTTGCTTAAGGGGAAAGGCGAGTTGGGGTGCTGCATAAAACCAGAGATTGAAATTAGCACAGATACCATTCCATAAGCCAAATATGTAATAGACAAGAGCTACTCCTTGCTCAACGAAGTGGACTCAACACCCCATATTAAACGCCTAAGAATATACCTGACTAGTAAGAATCTTAAAACCTATGGATTTACATGTCTCTGAAAGAGAATCAAGCGTGTGTACAGCAGCATAAACTCAGCAGTTATAGGATTGGTGAGGTTCGGTGAGCAAATGCAGACCCTTTATAGTCATATTGCATGGTACCCATTCCATGGGTCTCAACTCTCCAGGTTTAAGGGATTTTTCCTGCAGCTAAAACATGCATGTGGAACCTAGAGTATGATCCACCGTGTGATCGGGAAACGTGTTCAAATGTGTCTCAGTTTTCGTCCCCTGCTACTCGGGTGCAACATTCCAGACGCTTTACTAACACTCTCCCCACTTGGAGAGTCAGTGCCTTTAACCTCCTGTTTGGCCCAGTTTTCAATTTCTGCGGGAAATGAACAGGAATAGGGAGAACCAATGAGAGACTAGCTGGAGGTGTCTGGACGGGAAAATTTAACTCTCATTTCCCACCAGGAAGAGGAATTAACCAAAGGCTCAACATGCCATGCCGGAACCACACTAGGGCCTGAACCGTCCTGCGGTGTTGCGGCCAGCTCACAAAAAAGCGAGTTGAAGAAGGGAGTTCAGGGGCACTGTGATTCACAAAACTGCAGAGTTATAAATGACAGCTATCGTCCAAAAATATATTGAAGTAAGGCTGCCAAGAGGACTTGAAAGCGGGGCAGAATTGCAGGAAACCGATTTCAGGAGGTAGACTGGAATTGCATGTAAAGCATAGGAAAAGAGGCAGAACGTCCACAATGATGCACTTTGCCAAAAAGGGCGTATGCATTTTTCCTGTATATATTCAGGAAAAAACGCATACGGCATTTTTGGCCAACAAAGCAAGCTTGCAAATGAAATCTGCAGTAAAATGAAGTCTCACAGCCCCCCGGTCAAAAGGGCCATCTGAAAAAAGTGTAAAATCCAGAAAGGCAGGACAGGCTATGGAGAACTGGGAGCCTTGTTATGCTGATGGGCGAGATGTAAATTGCCAACAGCCACTCTGGAGAAGTGTATGGTGTTTCCTGAAATATCTAAAAAACAAAGCAACAGAGCCTAGGGCGCTTCCACTTATGGTCCTATAGCTTAGGGAAATTAAAATCAAAAACACAGCCACCGTACAGCTTGGGATGGCTCTATTTACAAGAACCTCATTTACTGTACAATTTCAATATCACAAAAAAGCGAAAAATGGATAAAGAAGTTTTGGTACTTACGTACAATGCAATATCACTCAGCAATGAAATCTATGTCATCAGGCCCGTAGCAGCATAATGAGTGGATTCAGGTATGATGATTCTAAGTGAAATAAGTTACACAGAAAAAGAAACATCATAAGATATCTTTACTACACGGAATGTAAACTTGGCTACACAGGAACTGAATTACAAAACAGAACAGGGTTTCAAATGTAGAAAACCAACTTATGCTTGCTTAAGGGGAAAGGTGAGTTGGAGTGCTGCATAAAACCAGATTGAAATTAGCACAGATACCGTTCCATAAGCCAAATATGTAATAGACAAGAGCTACTCCTTGCTCAACGAAGTGGACTCAACACCCCATATTAAACGCCTAAGAATATACCTGACTAGTAAGAATCTTAAAACCTATGGATTTATACGTCTCCGAAAGAGAATCAAGCATGTGTACAGCAGCATAAACGCAGCAGTGATAGGATTGGTGAAGTTCGGTGAGCAAATGCAGACCCTTTGAAGTCATATTGCATGGTACCCATTCCATGGGTCTCAACTCTCCAGGTTTAAGGGATTCTTCCTTCAGCTAAAACATGCATATGGCACGCAGAGTATGATCCACCATGTGATCAGGAAACGTGTTCAAATGTGTCTCAGTTTGTCCCTGGTACTCGGGTGCAACATTCCAGATGCTTTACTAACACTCTCCCCACTTTGAGAGTCAGTGCCTTTAACCTCCTGTTTGGCCCAGTTTGCAATTTCTGTGGGAAATGAACAGGAATAGGGAGAACCAATGAGAGATTAGCTGGAGGTGTCTGGACAGGCAAATTTAACTCTCATTTCCCACCAGGAGGAGGAATTAAACAAAGGCTCAACATGCCATGCCGGAACCACGCTAGGGCCTGTAGGAATCATGCGGTGTTGAGGCCAGCTCACAAGAAAGAGAGTTGAAGAAAGGAGCTCATGGGCACTGTAATTCACAAACCTGCGGAGTTATAAATGACAGCTATCATCCAAAATTATACTGAAGTAAGGCTGCGAAGAGGACTTGAATGCGGGGCAGATTGCTGGAAACCGATTTCAGAAGGTACACGGGAGTCGCTCTTAAAGCATAGGAAAAGAGACAGAACTTGGAAAATAATGCACTTGGCAAAAAAGGGCATATGTGTTTTATCCAGAGCTCTCATAACTGAGGGGCGGAGATTCCCAGCAGGCTCCAACTGCCACCTGAGGGCTCACATTGCCAAGGCAACGTGAGCAAGCCAGGCAGGAGTTACCCAACAGCAGAGGTCCCACCTCACAGAAGGGTGAGAAACCCAGCCAACATCAGACTCTCACCAGAGGGCCCACATCACCATGGGAATGGGAACCAGGCAGGAGTGTCTTCACACCAGTGGGGCCACATCATCGAAATGTGAGGTACTCAGCACATGTGTCCTCCAACCAGAGGACCCACATCACCAAAGGCCTCGGAGTGAGGCAGGCAGGAGTAGCCTCACAACACTGGGCCCATAGAATAAAAAAGTGAGGAATCCAGCATTTGGAACCTCCCAGCAGGTGGCCCAGAGCACTGAGGCTATGGGATCCAGGCCACAGTGAACTCACAGAAGAGGGCCCATGTCATGAAACTGAGCAACCCAGCCATTGGGACCTCAGAGCAGGAGGCCCACATCCCCATGGGGATGGAAATCTGGTAGGAGTGTCCTCGCACCACTGAGAACATATCAGAAAATTTTGGGCGACCAGCAGTTAGGGCCTGACGCCAGAGGACCCTCATCACCAAGGGAAGGAGGCTCCCAGCAGGCTCCAACTGCCACCAGAGGGCTGACGTCGCCAAGGCGATGTGTGCCAACCAGGCACGAATGACCTCACAGCAGAGGGCCCACCTCAGAGAAGTGTGACGAACCCAGTCAGGATCAGACTCACACCAGAGGGCCCACATCACCAAATTGAATTGAACCAGGCAGGAGTGTCCTCACATGAGTAGGACCACATCATCTAAAGGTGAGGAACCCAGAACATGTGGCTTCAAACCATAGGACACACATCACCAAGGGGCTGGGAGTGAGGCAGGCAGGAGGAGCCTCATAACAGAGGGCCCAAAAATAAGAAAGGTGAGGAATCCAGCAGTTGGAACCTCCCAGCAGGCGGCCCAGAGCACAGAGGCTAGGGGATCCAGGCCAGAGTGAACTAACACCAGACAGCCCACATCATGAACCCAGACATTGGGACCTCAGAGCAGAAGGCCCACATCCCCATGGTGATGGGAACATGACAGAAGTGTCCTGGCATCACTGGGCTCACATCAGAAAACGTGGGGTGCTCAGAAGTTAGGGCCTGACGCTAGAGGGCACTCATCACCGAGAGGAGGAGGCTCCCAGCAGGCTCCAGCTGCCACCAGAGGGCCAACGTCGCCAAGGCGATGTGTGCCAGCCTGGCAGGAGTGACCTCACAGCAGAGGGCCCACCTCACAGAAGGGTGAGGAACACAGCCAGGATCAGACTCTCACCAGAGGGCCCACATCACCAAGGGGATGGGAACCAGGCAGGAGTGTCCCCACACCAGTGGGACAACATCATTGAAAGGTGAGGATCCCAGCACATGTGTCCTCAAATAGAGGAACCACATCACCAAGGGGTCGGAATGAGGCTGGCAGAACCGGCCTCACAACACAGGGTCCATAGAATATAAAAGTTGAGGAATCGAGCAGTTGGAACCTCCCAGCAAGTGGCCCAGAGCACCGAGGCTATGGGATCCAGGCCGCAGTGAACTCACAGCAGAGGGCCCACATCATGAACCTGTGAGCAGCCCAGCCGTTGGGACCTCAGAACAGAAGGCCCACATCCCCATTGGGATGGGAACCTGGCAGGTGTGGCTTTGCACCACTTAGCACATATCAGAAAATGTTAGGAGCCCAGCAGTTAGGGCCTGACGCCAGGGGGCCCTCATAACTGAGGGGAGGAGACTCCCAGCAGGTTCCAACTGCCAACAGAGGGCCCACGTCTACAAGGTGGCATGCGCCAGCCAGGCAGTAGTGACCTCACAGCAGAGGGCCTATCTCACAGAAGTGTGAGGAACCGAGGCAGGATGAGACTCTCACCAGAGGGCCCACAACAACAAGGGGATGGGAACCAGTCAGGACTGTCCTCCCACCAGTGGGGCCACATCATCGAAAGGTGAGGAACCCAGCACATGTGGCCTCATATCAGAGGACATACATCACAAAGGGGATGGGAGTGAGGCAGGTAGGAGTAGCCTAAAAACAGAGGGCCCAAAGAATAAAAAAGGTGAGGAATCCAGCATTTGGAACCTCCCAGCAGGCGGCCGAGAGCACAGAAGCTATGGGATGCAGGCAGGAGTGAACTAACACCAGAGAGCCCACATCATGAAACTGTGAGCAACCCAGGCGTTGGGACCTCAGAGCAGAAAGCCCACATCCCCATGGGGATGGGAACCTGACAGGAGTGTCCTGGCATCACTGGGCTCACATCAGAAAACGTGGGGAGCCCAGCAGTTAGAGCCTGATGCTAGAGGGCCGTCATCACCGAGGACAGGAGGCTCCCAGCAGGTTCCATGTGCCAACAGAGGGCCCACGTCGCCAAGGTGATGTGTGCAAGTCAGGCAGGATTGACCTCACAGCAGAGGGCCTACCTCACAGAAGAGTGAGGAGCCCAGCCATGATAAGACTTCACCAGAAGGCCCACATCACCAAGGGGATGGGAACCAGGCAGGAGTGTCCTCACACCAGTGGGGCCACATCATTGAAAGTTGCGGAACCCAGCACATGTAGCCTCAAACCAGAGGACCCACATCACGAAGGGGTTGCGAGTGAGGCAGGCAGGAGGAGCATCACAACACAGGACCCATAGAATACAAAAGTTGAGGAATCGAGCAGTTGGAACCTCCCAGCAGGCGGCCCAGAGCACAGAGGCTATGGGATCCAGGCCACAGTCAACTAACACCAGAGAGCCCACATCATGAAATTGTGATCAACCCAGCCGTTGGGACCTCAGAGCAGAAGGCCCACATCCCCATGGAGATGGGAACCTAAGAGGAGTGCCTGAGCATCACTGGGCTCACTAAGAAAAGTTGGGGAGCCCAGCAGTTAGGGCCTGACGTCAGAGGGCCCTCATCACAGAGGTGAGGAGGCTCCCAGCAGGGTCCAAGTGCCACCAGAGGGCTCAGGTCCACAAGGCGAGGTGAGCCAGCCAGGCAAGAGTTACCTGATAGTAGAGGGCCCACCTCACAGATGGGTGAGGAACCCAGCCAGGATCAGACTCTCACCAGAGGGCCCACATCACAAAGGGGATGGGAACCAGTCAGGATTATCCTCACACCAGTGGGGTCTCATCATCTTAAGGTGAGGAACCCAGCACATGTGTCCTCAAACCAGAGGACCCACATCACCAAGGGCCTTGGAGTGAGGCAGGCAGGAGTAGCCTCACAACACAGGGCACATAATATAAAAAACGTGAGGATTCCAGCATTTAGACCTTCCAGCAGGCGGGCCAGAACACCGAGGCTATGGGATTCAGGCCACAGTGAACTCACATCAGAGGGCCCACATCATATAACTGTGAGCAACCCAGGCGTTGGGACCTCAGCGCAGAAGGCCAACATCCCCATGGGAATGGGAACCTGGCTGGAGTGTCCTCGCACCACTGGGAGCACATGAGAAAATGTGGGGAGCCCACCATCTAGGGCCTGACGCCAGAGGGCCATCATCACCGAGAGGAGGAGGCACCCTGCATGCTCCAACTGCCACCAGAGGGCTCACGTCTCCAAGGTGATGTGTGCCAGCCAGGCAGGAGTGACCTCACAGCAGAGGGCCTACCTCACAGAACGTTGAGGAACCCAGCCAGCATTAGACTCTTGCCAGAGGGCCCACCTCACCAAGGGGATGGGAACCAGGCAGGAGTGTCCTCACACGAGTGGGGCCACATCATCGAAAGGTGAGGAATGCAGCACATGTGGCCTCAAGCCATAGGACAGTCATCACCAAGGGGCTGGCAGTGAGGCAGGCAGGAGGAGCCTCACAACAGAGGGCACATAGAATAAAAAAGTTGAGGAATCCAGCAGTTGGAACCTCCCAGCAGGCGGCTCAGAGCACCGATGATAAGGGATCCTTGCCAGAGTGAACTCATAGTAGAGGGCCCACATCATGGTACTGTGAGCAAGCGAGCCGTTTTGACCTCAGAGCAGAAGGCCCATATCCCCATGGGGATGGGAACCTGGCAAGAGTGTCCTCACTCACTTGGCGCACATCAGAAAATGTGGGGAGCCCAGCAGTTATGGCCTAAGGCAAGAGGGCCCTCATCACCGAGGGGAGGAGGATCCCAGCACACTCCAACTGCTACAGAGGGCCCACGTCACCAAGGTGACGTGCGCCAGACAGGCATGATTGACCTCACAGCAGAGGGCCCACCTCACAGAAGGGTGAGGAACCCAGCCAGGATCAGACTCTCACCTGAGGGCCCACATCAGCAAGGGGATGGGAACCAGTCAGGACTGTCTTCCCTCCAGTGGGGTCACATCATCGAAAGGTGCGGAACCCAGCACATGTGGCCTCAAATCAGAGGACACATATCACAAAGGGAATGGGAGTGAGGCAGGCAGGAGTAGCCTAAAAACAGAGCGCCCAAAGAATAAGAAAGGTGAGGAATCCAGCAGTTGGAACCTCCCAGCAGGCGGCCGAGAGCACAGAAGCTATGGGATGCAGGCAGGAGTGAACTAACAGCAGAGAGCCCACATCATGAAACTGTGAGCAACCCAGGCGTTGGGACCTCAGAGCAGAAGGCCCACATCCCAATGGGGATGTGAACCTGGCTGGAGTGTCCTCGCACCACTGGGCGCACATCACAAAATGTGGGGAGCCCAGCAGTTAGGGCCTGACGCCAGAGGGCTCTCATCACCGAGGGGAGGAGGCTCCCAGCAGGCTCCAAGTGCCACCAGAGGGCTCATGTCCACAAGGCGAGGTGAGCAAGCCAGGCAGGAGTGACCTCACAGCAGAAGGCCCACCTCACAGATGGGTGTGGAACCCAGCCAGGATCAGACTCTCAACAGAGGGCCCACATCACCAAGGGGATGGGAACCAGGCAGGAGTCTCCTAAGACCATTGGTCCCACATCATCGAAAGGTGAGGAACCCAGCACATGTGGCCTCAAACCAGACGACACACATCACGAAGGGGCTGGGAGTGAGGCAGGCAGGAGGATCCTCACAACAGAGGGCCCAAAAAATTAAAAAAGTGAGGAATCCAGCAGTTGGAACCTCCCAGCAGGCGGCCAAGAGCACAGAGGCTATGGGATCCAGGCCTCTGTGAACTAACACCAGAGAGCCCACATGATGAAAATGTGAACAACCCAGCCGTTGGGACCTCAGAGCAGAAGGCCCACATCCCCATGGAGATGGGATCCTAAGAGGAGTGCCAAAGCATCACTGGGCTCACTAAGAAAAGTTGGTGAGCCCAGCAGTTAGGGCCTGACGCAAGAGGGCCCTCATCACCGGGGGGAGGAGATTCCCAGCACGCTCCAACTGCCACCACAAGGCTGACTTCACCAAGGCAATGTGTGCCAGCCATGCAGGAGTGACCTATCAGCAGAGGGTCTCCCTCACAGAAGGGTGAGGAACACAGCCAGGAACAGACTCTCACCAGGGCTTCCACATAACCACGTGGATGAGAACCAGGCAGGAGTGTCCTCACACTAGTGGGGCCACATCATCGAAAGGTGAGGAACCCAGCAAAGGTGGCCACAAACCAGAGGACCCACATCACCAAGGGGTTGAGAGTGAGGTAGGTGTCTGGACGGGCATATTTAACACTCATTTCCCACCAGGAAGAGGAATTAAACAAAGGCTCAGCGTGCCCTGCCAGAAGCAGATTAGGGCCTGAAGCAGCCTTGCCGGTTTGCGGCCAGCTCACAAGAAAGCGAGTTGAAGAAAGGAGCTCAGGGGCCCTGTAATTCACAAGCCTGCAGAGTTATAAATGTCAGATAACTTCCAAAAATATATTGAAGTAAGGCTGCGAAGAGGACTTGAAAGCGGGGCAGAATTGCAGGAAACCAATTTCAGGAGGTAGACTGGATTTGCATTTAAAGCATAGGAAAAGAGGCAGAACATCGACAATGATGCACTTGGCAAAAAACGGCATATGAGTTTTTTCCTGAATATATTCAGGAAGAAACACATACGCCCTTTTTGGCAAACCAAGCAAGCTTGCAATGGAAATCCGAACTACTATGAAGTGCCACTTCCCCCCGGTCTAAAGGGCCATCTGTGAAAAGTGTAAAATCCAGAAAGGCAAGACAGGCCATGGGGAAAAAGGAGCCTTGTTATGCTGATGGGCGGGATGTAAATTGCCAACAGCCACTCTGGAGAAGTGTATGGTGTTTCCTGATACATCTCAAAAACAAAGCAACAGAGTCTAGGGCATTTCCACTTATGGTCCTATAGCTTAGGGAAATTAAAATCAAAAAGACACAGCCACCCCAAAATTTGGGACGGCTCTGTTTACAGGAACCTCTTCTATGGTACAAGTTAAATATCCCAGAGAACAAATAATTGATAAAGAAGTTGCGGTACTTACGTACAACAGAATACCACTCAGCAATGAAATCTGTGTCACCAGGCCTGTACCAGCATAATGAGTGGATTGAGGCACGATGATTCTAAGTGAAATAAGTCACACAGAAAAAGAAACATCATAAGGTATCACTAATGCACGGAATGTAAACTTGGCTACACATGAACTGAATTACAAAACAGAACAGGGTCTCAAGTTTAGAAAACCAACTTATGCTTGCTTAAGGGGAAAGGTGAGTTGGGGTGCTGTATAAAACCAGAGTTTGAAATTAGCACAGATACCGTTCCATAAGCCAAATATGTAATAGACAAGACCTACCCCTTGCTCAACGAAATGGACTCAACAATGAGGTATCACCTCACACCTGTTAGAATGGGCATCATCTGAAAATCTACAAACAACAAATGCTGGAAAGGGTGTGGAGAAAAGGAAGCCTCTTCCACTATTGTTGGGAATATAAATTGATACAGTCGCTAAGGAGAACAATATGGAGTTTCTTAAGAAACTAATAATAGAATTACCATATGATACAGCAATCCCAGTACTGGACATATACCCAGACAAAACCATAAATCAAAAAGAGACATTCACCGCAATGTTCATTGCATCACTATTTACAATATCGAGGTAATGGAAGCAACCTAAATGCCCACAGACAGACGAATGCATAAAGATGTGGTACATATATAAAATGGAATATTACTAAGCCATGAAAGGAATGAAATTGGGTCATTTGTAGAGACGTCGATGGATCTAGAGACTGTCATACAGAGTGAAGTAAGTCAGAAAAACAAATCTTGTATATTCATGCATCTATGTGGAAAGAAAAACTGTACAGATTAACCATTTTGCAAGGCATAAATAGAGCAACAGATGTAGACAACAATCGTATGGACAACAAGGGGGGAAAGCTCTTGGAGGGGTGGTGGTGGGAGGAGTTGAGCGATTGGGATTGGCATGTAAACATTTATATGTATAAAATAGATAACCAATAAGAACCTGCTGTATAAAAATATAAAATAAAATTCAAAATTAAAAAGAAATAAAATTTAAAAAATAAAACAGAAAAAACAATTATTCCCTTCACATACATGTATTTATATGAATAAATTATTTCCATGCTTATATCTGTAAATACAAAAAAGAGGAATAAAATCTACCTTGAACCAAAAACGAAAAAGAGAAAAAAAAAAACAGAACCCACCAGTTACTCAGAGGAAAACCGTATCAGGGCACTTGCTCCAGTTGTAAACAATTCTGAAGTTGGTCAGTGGTGGGGAATCGTCTCCCATTCAGCCAGCAGCCCCCACACAACAAGCTTCCTCATTACAAAGCTGGGGCACCGTGCCGAGGCATCTGTGAGTAAACGTGAGCTGAGCCCCAGGCCAGTTGCTGCTGAACTGTTCCCACCCTTCCCAGGTAAAACACCTGAATATATACAAGGACTTGAAAGCCTAGAGGAAGGGCCATGGAGCCACACGAGTGACAGCATGCCAGCTGACTTGGTGCCTGCAGGCCAGCCAAGATGGTCCTGGCCCTGGGTGCTCTTCTGGAAGATTTCCATTTCCCTGCCTGAGATACCCGTCCTGTCCCTGCCCCCACTGCTTTTTTCCTTCCTCACCTCTGCCCAGGGAGACATTCCAGCAGCAGGTATGGGTGACACATCCTCTTCTTTAGCAGGTGGCAGCCTGGCAACTGCTGCAGAAAGTCCAGCAGAGCCACACTCACACTGGGCCACCCACAAAGCCATGGCCTCTCACTCCCTCCCACCAGCCCAGCCCCGAGACTGCTGACAGGGCAGAGAAAATGGCGTCAGGCACAGCTGCACGGGCTTTTGCTGCCTGGAGTGGTATTTATATTGATCTCAACCCAGGCACACCTGGGGAGGGCTGGCCGGCACTGCCAGGTCAGCCAATCATCACCCCTCAGGGGCTCACAGTTGCAGAAAATGGAACTTGCTGAACCGGCCTGGTCCAAGGAACAGGTGTGGGCTCCTGAGAGTCAGGATAGACAAGGGGCTGCAGCTTTGGCTTGTTTTCTAATCATTTTATCTGGCCCATGAGTGGGAGACAACTTCAAGAAAACCCTCTCCTAATGAGAGGAACCCAGGAGTCAGGGAGAGGAGGGGTGGGTGGTGGTTGGAGACAGAGGCCTGGTGCCCTGGGTGCAGTGGAAGTCTCTGGAAGACCAGGTGGAGGGAGGCCACACAGAGTGATGCCCAGGGTCACAGACCTGTTGGAGCTGCTGTCTGTTAGTTCAAGTCCTGCTCTGAGGTGCTCTGTGTCAGCTCTGAGCGACAGGTGAGCTGGGGGTGCTCTTCAATGAGGGCTATGTGCACAGTTCCTGTGTGCCCAGCCCTGCCACGGTACCTGCAAGGGTAGCTCTGTATCCTGGGAGGGGCCTGACCATGAGAGCCCCGTGGGCTGGGTTGGGGGTGGGGTACCTGCCCAGGAGAGCTCCATATCCTGGGATTGACCTGACCACGAGAGCCCCATGGGCTGCTGGGGACCTGGTAAAGGATGTCAGGACAGTCAGTGAAGCCACCGAGGATATACCTCCAGTTGCTCCTGATTCCTACACCCTGCTGGTCATTCTACCAACCACCAGGACATGGTATTCTGTATTAGTCTTCAATGATGCCTTCTTTTGTATTCCATTAGTCCCAGAGTCACAAGAAATTTTGGCTTGTGAGTGGCAGGACTCAACATACAACTAAAACAATACTTCCGGGCCGTCTTGCCCCAAGGGTTCAAAAATTCCCACACCATCTTTGGGGAAAGCTTAGCTAAAGACCGAAAAGTTCTACCTCTGGAAAAGGAAACCCTCCTTCAATATGCAGATGACATTCTGATCGCCAGCCCTACTAAGGAGGCCTCTGAACTACCAAGCCAATAAAGGATAGAAGTTGTCCAAGAAAAAGCTCAAATATCACAGACTGCGGTGACCTGCCTGGGCTTCATTCTCACACAAGGTCAGAGAATCCCATCCCAGGAAAAGGAAGAAACCATTTGCAGCCTTACCCCTTTCTAAAACGAGAAGACAGCTTAGGTGTTCCTGGGGAGGCCAGGGTTTGCTGCTTCTGGATCCCTAACTAGAGTCTACTAGCTGGGCCTCTATATGAAACACTGAAAGGAAAAGATGATGATCCTTTTGAACAGAATCCAGAAGTGGCCTTTCAAGAATGGAAAGAGCAGTCAATTCAGACCCTTGCCCTGGAACTCCCTAATTGAGCTAAACCCTTTGACCTTTACACTCCCGGTGAAAGGTGAATCGCCATTGCAGAATTAGTGCAAAAACTGGGACCACTTGAAATGGAACAATGCAAGAATGCCATCCAAGTAGGATAAACTACAGTCACCAAGGGGCTTGGCCCACTGCCACATCTGGCCAAGATACTGGCGGTATCTAAAAACCTGGAAATCAGCAGCCCAAAAGGCCACCTCCCTCCTAAGGGAAAAGGACCCCACGTGGTGATCCTAATCACCAACCATGCCCTGAAGTTGCAGGGTTCGCTCCGTGGGCACACCGACCTCGAGTGAGGAGGCCCTCCAACTCCAACATCCAGAGAGATAACCGGGGGCAACAGGGCACCATGACGACTCGTGTGAACATCACTTGACCTGGAGTTTCTCTCATAAAACAACAATAGTGTGTCCCGAAGGAGTAGACTACTGCTTGCAGGACTTACTGCACCCGGAGGGGAGCTAATAAACTTGGCGGGGGAACCGTATATCACACTGTCACCATAGAAAAGCCTACAGACACCGTGATGATGGTGGCCAATAAGACCGGCTGGACTCCTGTTTACTTCAAAAGGCTGTTGACTCAGTGGCCATCATGGTCCTTGATCACCACTGACCCTGGACTGTCTGGGAGTGGAGCGGGCAGGGCTCTGACACCTGGTGCTGTTTTTACATTAATTCAGGGGCCTAATTGAAGAAAGAGCAGACTACTGGTCAGAGCATCTAGGCTGGCAGAAACGGTCAGCCTAAGGTGGCCGAACAAATGTGGGGCGGGGTGAAACCGGCCCCCACAGCGTCTCTGCACATCTCTTTCCTGGACCCTTAAAGGTCATTAGAATCTATAACACTTCCAATGCTGGTGCTCAGGCGGACGAGCAGGGAGGCAGGGGGCCTGGGGACAATCAACGTCACCTGGAGGCTGCTGGGGAGAAGTTCTGACCCTCGTCCCCTGGTATGAGGGCTCCCAACTCAGCACTCAGCAGTTACAGAAGAAGGGTCTGCACCCTCAGCACTCCAAGAATGAGGAACGGGACAAAAGGCAGAGGAGGGGTTTGTCCCCAGCAAAGCCCATTAAAAATCCCTGGGAGATAAAAATAGAATCTGGGCAATAAAGTCAAGTCTGACCTTTTTGATCCTTTGTGCTTTGTCTAATTTCACGTGCTCCTAGGGTCCCGCATGCAGAGGTTCCACACCCGGCACTTCAGACCAGATTTCCTAGTGCAGAATGGCTGGGTCGACACCTCAGCTCCTGGGGCCCAGTGCAGACTCCGAGATATAGAGCCTGAGCTGCAGCCAACCTGGCCCTCGAGAGCTCCGCCCCCTCCCTCCCACTGACTCTGACAGGATCTCTACACAGCAGCCCAGCCCACAGCCCACGGGGTAGTGCATGCTCTCACCTCTCCATTCTCTGATCAAAATATAAAACTTCCTTTGCTTGTGAACCAAACTCAGTCTCGATCTGTTGGCCCCAATGACACTGGGCAGGGGGACACTTGTTGGGGTCCACTCTGGAGGATCAGTAACAGAAATTGAGACTATTGTAACTTCAATGAACAGATGTGTGAGCCAAACTGTCGTTAACATAGAACAGTTTATAAGGCTCGGGTAAAATAAGATGTTTCTAACACTTCCATTTGATATTTCCATCACTTTATTATAAGCAAGTTCAGTGAAAAGGTTTGTCTTATTTGTCAGGTCAATATTAGAGAAATGAAGTGATTTCTTTCCAAGGATGTACATCTAATAATCTTGGTTAAAGCTTCAATCTTGTTTTAAATGCTTTTCCATTGAAAATGATACCTCTCTTTCAGCTCCCCCATTTCTGAGAAGTATAAAATCTTATAATTTATTATTACCAAAGGGGAAAGGTGGGAGGAGGGATAAATTAACAGTTTGGAATTAACACATACACACTGCTATGTATAAAATAGATCATCAACAAGGAACTACTGTATACCACAGGGAACTACACTCAATATTTTGCAATAACCTATAAGGGGAAATAATCGGAAAAAGAATAGATATTTTTATTGACATCATCTATCAATGACAGTTAAAGTGTAACCTAAGGGAAGCCGGTGGTGAGTGCTTCTGACCCTGAAGACTTCAATCATCTAAAGTTTGGACTCTGCCTACTTCCCAAGGCCCTTAATGAACATATGTGTAGCCGTAGCTTAAAAAATTCCCCAGTTTGGGTTTCGGGGAGACACTGATTTTGAAAAAGCCCTGGTGTTCTCCTTACATGAATGGGACTCTTCCTACTGCTAAAACATGTCTGTCACACCCAGAGGATGGTATACAATCTGATCAGGAAGAGTTTGGAAAAGGCATCTCATCTCCTCATCTCCTGGTGCTCGGGTTCACCCCTCCAGCGTCTTTACTAACAGTCTCCCCACTTGGAGATGTCAGCACTGTCAACATCCTGTTGCGTACAGTTTGGAATTTGTCCAGTGGATGAAGCGGAAGTTTGAAGAACAATGAGAGACAAGTCCTAAGTGTTCAGACAGGCACATGTCACTCTAATTTCCAATCAGGAAGATGAATTGACCAAAGGCTAGGGTTGCCCATGGAAACAGTATAGGGCTTGAGGAAATCCCACTGCTTTGTGGCCAGTTCCCATAAACACAAGTTGAACAATGGAACTCAGGGGCAGTAAAATTCATGAAACTGCAGAGTTGAAAATATCTATCACTGAAAAATGTCTTGAGGAAAGTCAGAGAAAAGGATTGGTAAGCAAGGGAGAATGGCAGGAAAGGGATTTGAGGAGGTAGAAAGGACTCGCCATTAAGCACAAAAAAGGGGCTGAACATTGCCAACATTGCAGTTGGCCAAAAAGGCTGTATGCGTTTTTTTCTGTATATATTCAAGAAAAGGGCATACACTTTTTTAGCCAACCAAACAGGTGGGCACTGGAAATCAATACTACAAAAGATATCACTTCGCATCAGTCAGAAGAGCCATCGTCATAAAGTGTAAACACCAGAAATGCAGGACAGGGCAAGGAGAAGAGGGAGCCCTGTGAGGCTTATAGTGGAAATGTATATTGCCAACGGCCATTCTGGAGAAGTGTTTTGTGTTTACCAAAGCATCTAAAAAATGAGCTACAGAGCATAGGGCACTTGCACTCATGGGCGTATATCTTGGGAAAAACAAAAATCGAGAGGACACAGGCACCCCAATGTTTACTGCCTCTCTGTTTAAAAGATCCTCGACTAGGATATAACTTAAATGTCTCTGGAGGGAAAAAATGGATAGAGATGTGGTACTTATGTAGAGTGGAATATTACTCAGCCTAGAAATCAATGAAATATGGCCAGGTGTAACAACTCCGGAGGAGTTATGTATGATCATTCTAAGTGACATAATTCAAAAAGAAAAAGACACATATCATAAGATATCACTTAAAGGTGGAATCCAAAATGGCTACACATGAAATAAATTACAAAACAAAAACATAGTCAAATATGTAGAAAACACGCGTAAGGCTGCTAACCGGGAAAGGTGGGGAGGGGTGAGGCATCATCCAGGAGGTTGAAATTAGCAAAGATACCATTCCAAATACCAAACTGATAATCAACAAGGCCTACACGGTAGCTAAAAGAACTGCACTCAGCACACTCAAGTGACCGGAAAAGAATATCTATGACTGGTAAGAATCTGAAGAAGAATTTATTGATGTCTCTCTGTATGTGAATCAAGTGGATGTACAGCAGCAAGAAACAGTGCTTTGAAAATCAGCTGTAACCAATATAGTAATAAATTGAAAAAAGTAAACGACAGAGAGACAGAGAAAACCTCTTACAACTTTTCCTCAGGGACGGTGATGCAACATGGATTGAACACATCTAGACCCACAGCAGGATGAGACATAAGGCTGGAAACTGTTCGCGCTAAGAGAAATGTGAGGTTGGGTGAGGAAATGCACACCCTTTAAAGTAATACTACCTGGTACCCATTCAATGGGTCCCAAATCTGCAGATTCAAGGAATCTTCCTACAGCTAAAACATGCATGGAAAACCCAGAGGACTGTACACCATGTGATCGGGAGATGTGTCTAAAATGCACCTCATTTATCCTCTCCTGGTGCTCCTGTTCATCATTCTAGCCACGTTACTTAGAATCTCCCCCACTTAGAGAATCAGCACATTTAAACTTCTGTTTCACACATTTTGCAAATTGTGAGGAGGATGAACGGGAAGAGGGGGAACCAATGAGAGAATAGTTGTAGGGGTTTGGACGGGCACATGTCACTCTAATTTCCCATTAAGAATAAGAATTAATAAAAGGCTCAGCCCACCTCGCCGGAGCCAAAATAGGGCCTGAAGCAATCCTGCGGTTTTGAGGCCAGCTCACAAAAGAGCAACTTAAAAAATGGAGCTCAGGGTCACTGCAATTCACAAACCTGCAGAGTTATAAATGAAAACTAACGTCCAAAAATATGTTGAGGTAAGGCAAAGAAGAGGATCTGAATGCAAGACAGAATTGCAAGAAACAGATTTCAAGAGATAGATTGGACTCGTCTTTAAAGCACATGAAAAGCGGCAGAATTTCGACAATGATGCAGTTGGCCCAAAAGAGAGTATGCATTTTTTCCTGAATATATCCAGGAAAAAACGCATACGCACTTTATGGGCAACCAAGCAAGCAAGCAATGCAAATGTGCACAACAAAGAAGTCTCATTTCCCACCGGTCAAAAGGGCCATCCGAAAAAATTGTAAAAACCAGAAATGCAGGACAGGCCATGGAGAACAGGAAGCCTTTATACGCTGATGGACAGTGTGTGAACTGCTGAGAGCCACTCTGGAGAAGTGTATGATGGTTCCTAAATCATCTAAAAAACAGAGCTAAAATTTCTGTGGAAGATGAACAGGAATAGGGAGAACCAATGAGAGACTAGCTGTAGGTGTCCGGACGGGCAAATTTAACTCTCATTTCCCACCAGGAAGAGGAATTAACCAAAGGCTCAGTGTGCCATGCCAGAACCACACTAGGGACTAAAGCAATCCTGCGGTGTTGCGGCCAGCTCACAAGAAATCGAGTTGAAGAAAGTAGCTCAGGGGCACTGTCATTCAAAAACCTGCAGAGTTATAAATGACAGCTATCGTCCAAAAATATATTGAAGTAAGGCTGCCAAGAGGACTTGAAAGCGGGGCAGAATTGCAGGAAACCGATTTCAGGAGGTAGACTAGAATTGCATGTAAAGCATAGGAAAAGAGGCAGAACGTCCACAATGATGCACTTGGCCAAAAAGGGCGTATGCGTTTTTTCCTGAATATATTCAGGAAAAAACGCATACGCCCTTTTTGGACAACCAAGCAACTTGCAAAGGAAATCTGCACTACAATGAAGTCTCACTGCCCCCCGGTCAAAAGGGCCATCTGAAAAAAGTGTAAACTCCAGAAAGGCACGACAGGCCATGGAGAACTGGGAGCCTTGTTATGCTGATGGGCGGGATGTAAATTGCCAACAGCCACTCTGGAGAAGTGTATGGTGTTTCCTGAGACATCTAAAAAACAAAGCAACAGAGCCTAGGGCACTTCCACTTATGGTCCTATAGATTAGGGAAATTAAAATCAAAAAGACACAGCCACCCCAAATTTTGGGATGGCTCTGTTTAAAAGAACCTCGTTCACGGAACAAGTTCAATATCGCAGAAAGCGAAAAATGAATAAAGAATTTGTGGTACTTACGTACAATGCAATATCACTCAGCAATGAAATCTATGTCATCAGGCCCGTAGCAGCATAATGAGTGGATTCAGGTACGATGATTCTAAGTGAAATAAGTCACACAGAAAAAGAAACATCATAAGATATCACTAATACACGGAATGTAAACTTGGCTACACAGGAACTGAATTACAAAACAGAACAGGATCTCAAATGTAGAAAACCAACTTATGCTTGCTTAAGGGGAAAGGTGAGTTGGGGTGCTGCATAAAACCAGAGATTGAAATTAGCACAGGTACCGTTCCATAAGCCAAATATGTAATAGACAAGAGCTACTCCTTGCTCAACGAAGTGGACTCAACACCCCATATTAAACGCCTAAAAATATACCTGAATAGTAAGAATCTTAAAACCTATGGATTTATATGTCTCCGAAAAGGAATCAAGCGTGTGTACAGCAGCATAAACGCAGCAGTGATAGGATTGGTGAGTTTCGGTGAGCAAATGCAGACCCTTTGAAGTCATATTGCATGGTACCCATTCCATGGGTCACAACTCTCCAGGTTTAAGGGATTCCTCCTTCAGCTAAAACATGCATGTGGAACCCAGAGTATGATCCACCGTGTGATCGGGAAACGTGTTCAAATATGTCTCAGTTTTCGTCCCCTGGTACTCGGGTGCAACATTCCAGACGCTTTACTAACACTCTCCCCACTTGGAGAGTCAGTGCCTTTAACCTCCTGTTTGGCCCAGTTTGCAATTTCTGCGGGAAATGAACAGGAATAGGGAGAACCAATGAGAGACTAGCTGGAGGTGTCTGGACGGGCAAATTTAACTCTCATTTCCCACCAGGAAGAGGAATTAACCAAAGGCTCAGCTTGCCATGCCGGAACCACACTAGGGCCTGAAGCAATCCTGCGGTGTTGCGGCCAGCTCACAAGAAAGCGAGTTGAAGAAAGGAGCTCAGGGGCACTGTCATTCACAAACCTGCAGAGTTATAAATGACAGCTATCGTCCAAAAATATATTGAAGTAAGGCTGCCAAGAGGTCATGAAAGCGGGGCAGAATTGCAGGACACCGATTTCAGGAGGTAGACTGGAATTGCATGAAAAGCATAGGAAAAGAGGCAGAACGTCCACAATGATGCACTTGGCCAAAAAGGGCGTAAGCGTTTTTTCCTGAATATATTCAGGAAAAAACGCATACGCCCTTTTTGGCCAACCAAGCAAGCTTGCAAAGGAAATCTGCACTACAATGAAGTCTCACTGCCCCCGAGCAAAAGGGCCATCTGAAAAAAGTGTAAAATCCAGAAAGGCAGGACAGGCCATGGAGAACTGGGAGCCTTGTTATGCTGATGGGCGGGATGTAAATTGCCAACAGCCACTCTGGAGAAATGTATGGTGTTTCCTGAAACATCTAAAAAACAAAGCAACAGAGCCTAGGGCAATTCCACTTATGGTCCTATAGCTTAGGGAAATTAAAATCAAAAAGACACAGCCACCCCAATGATTGGGCCAGCACTGTTTACAAGATCCTCGTTTACAGTACAAGTTCAATATCACAGAAAGCAAAAAATGAATAAAGAATTTGTGGTATTTACGTACAATGCAATATCACTCAGCAATGAAATCTATGTCATCAGGCCCGTAGCACCATAATGAGTGGATTCAGATACAATGATTCTAAGTGAAATGAGTCACACAGAAAAAGAAACATCATAAGATATCACTAATACACGGAATGTAAACTTGGCTACTCAGGAACTGAATTACAAAACAGAACAGGGTCTCAAATGTAGAAAACCAACTTATGCTTGCTTAAGGGGAAAGGTGAGTTGGGGTGCTGCATAAAGCCAGAGATTGAAATTAGCACAGATACCGTTCCATAAGCCAAATATGTAATAGACAAGAGCTACTCCTTGCTCAACGAAGTGGACTCAACACCCCATATTAAACGCCTAAAAATATACTTGAATAGTAAGAATCTTAAAACCTATGGATTTATATGTCTCCGAAAAGGAATCAAGCGTGTGTACAGCAGCATAAACGCAGCAGTGATAAGATTGGTGAGTTTCGGTGAGCAAATGCAGACCCTTTGAAGTCATATTGCATGGTACCCATTCCATGGGTCACAACTCTCCTGGTTTAAGGGATTCCTCCTTCAGTTAAAACATGCATGTGGAACCCAGAGTATGATACACCATGTGATCGGGAAACGTGTTCAAATATGTCTCAGTTTTCGTCCCCTGGTACTCGGGTGCAACATTCCAGACGCTTTACTAACACTCTCCCCACTTGGAGAGTCAGTGCCTTTAACCTCCTGTTTGGCCCAGTTTGCAATTTCTGTGGGAAATGAACAGGAATAGGGAGAACCAATGAGAGACTAGCTGGAGGTGTCTGGACGGGCAAATTTAACTCTCATTTCGCACCAGGAAGAGGAATTAACCAAAGGCTCAGCTTGCCGTGCCGGAACCACACTAGGGCCTGAAGCAATCCTGCGGTGTTGCGGCCAGCTCACAATAAAGAGAGTTGAAGAAAGGATCTCAGGGGCACTGTCATTCCCAAACCTGCAGAGTTATAAATGACAGCTATCGTCCAAAAATATATTGAAGTAAGGCTGCCAAGAGCACTTGAAAGCAGGGCAGAATTGCAGGACACCGATTTCAGGAGGTAGACTGGAATTGCATGAAAAGCATAGGAAAAGAGGCAGAACGTCCACAATGATGCACTTGGCCAAAAAGGGCGTATGCGTTTTTTCCTGAATATATTCAGGAAAAAACGCATACGCCCTTTTTGGCCAACCAAGCAAGCTTGCAAAGGAAATCTGCACTACAATGAAGTCTCACTGCCCCACGGGCAAAAGGGCCATCTGAAAAACGTGTAAAATCCAGAAAGGCAGGACAGGCCATGGAGAACTGGGAGCCTTGTTATGCTGATGGGCGGGATGTAAATTGCCAACAGCCACTCTGGAAAAGTGTATGGTGTTTCCTGAAACATCTAAAAAACAAAGCAACAGAGCCTAGGGCACTTCCACTTATGCTCCTATAGCTTAGGGAAATTAAATAAAAAACACAGCCACCCCAAAGTTTGGGATGGCTCTGTTTACAAGATCCTCGTTTACGGTACAATTTCAATATCACAGAAAGCGAAAAATGGATAAAGAAGTTGTGGTACTTACGTACAATGCAATATAAATCAGCAATGAAATCTATATCATCAGGACCGTAGCAGCATAATGAGTGGATTCATGTACGATGATTCTAAGAGAAATAAGTCACACAGAAAAAGAAACATCATAAGATATCACTAATACACGGAATGTAAACTTGGCTACACAGGAACTGAATTACAAAACAGAACAGGGTCTCAAATGTAGAAAACCAACTTATGCTTGCTTAAGGGGAAAGGCGAGTTGGGGTGCTGCATAAAACCAGAGATTGAAATTAGCACAGATACCATTCCATAAGCCAAATATGTAATAGACAAGAGCTACTCCTTGCTCAACGAAGTGGACTCAACACCCCATATTAAACGCCTAAGAATATACCTGACTAGTAAGAATCTTAAAACCTATGGATTTACATGTCTCTGAAAGAGAATCAAGCGTGTGTACAGCAGCATAAACTCAGCAGTTATAGGATTGGTGAGGTTCGGTGAGCAAATGCAGACCCTTTATAGTCATATTGCATGGTACCCATTCCATGGGTCTCAACTCTCCAGGTTTAAGGGATTTTTCCTGCAGCTAAAACATGCATGTGGAACCTAGAGTATGATCCACCGTGTGATCGGGAAACGTGTTCAAATGTGTCTCAGTTTTCGTCCCCTGCTACTCGGGTGCAACATTCCAGACGCTTTACTAACACTCTCCCCACTTGGAGAGTCAGTGCCTTTAACCTCCTGTTTGGCCCAGTTTTCAATTTCTGCGGGAAATGAACAGGAATAGGGAGAACCAATGAGAGACTAGCTGGAGGTGTCTGGACGGGAAAATTTAACTCTCATTTCCCACCAGGAAGAGGAATTAACCAAAGGCTCAACATGCCATGCCGGAACCACACTAGGGCCTGAACCGTCCTGCGGTGTTGCGGCCAGCTCACAAAAAAGCGAGTTGAAGAAGGGAGTTCAGGGGCACTGTGATTCACAAAACTGCAGAGTTATAAATGACAGCTATCGTCCAAAAATATATTGAAGTAAGGCTGCCAAGAGGACTTGAAAGCGGGGCAGAATTGCAGGAAACCGATTTCAGGAGGTAGACTGGAATTGCATGTAAAGCATAGGAAAAGAGGCAGAACGTCCACAATGATGCACTTTGCCAAAAAGGGCGTATGCATTTTTCCTGTATATATTCAGGAAAAAACGCATACGGCATTTTTGGCCAACAAAGCAAGCTTGCAAATGAAATCTGCAGTAAAATGAAGTCTCACAGCCCCCCGGTCAAAAGGGCCATCTGAAAAAAGTGTAAAATCCAGAAAGGCAGGACAGGCTATGGAGAACTGGGAGCCTTGTTATGCTGATGGGCGAGATGTAAATTGCCAACAGCCACTCTGGAGAAGTGTATGGTGTTTCCTGAAATATCTAAAAAACAAAGCAACAGAGCCTAGGGCGCTTCCACTTATGGTCCTATAGCTTAGGGAAATTAAAATCAAAAACACAGCCACCGTACAGCTTGGGATGGCTCTATTTACAAGAACCTCATTTACTGTACAATTTCAATATCACAAAAAAGCGAAAAATGGATAAAGAAGTTTTGGTACTTACGTACAATGCAATATCACTCAGCAATGAAATCTATGTCATCAGGCCCGTAGCAGCATAATGAGTGGATTCAGGTATGATGATTCTAAGTGAAATAAGTTACACAGAAAAAGAAACATCATAAGATATCTTTACTACACGGAATGTAAACTTGGCTACACAGGAACTGAATTACAAAACAGAACAGGGTTTCAAATGTAGAAAACCAACTTATGCTTGCTTAAGGGGAAAGGTGAGTTGGAGTGCTGCATAAAACCAGATTGAAATTAGCACAGATACCGTTCCATAAGCCAAATATGTAATAGACAAGAGCTACTCCTTGCTCAACGAAGTGGACTCAACACCCCATATTAAACGCCTAAGAATATACCTGACTAGTAAGAATCTTAAAACCTATGGATTTATACGTCTCCGAAAGAGAATCAAGCATGTGTACAGCAGCATAAACGCAGCAGTGATAGGATTGGTGAAGTTCGGTGAGCAAATGCAGACCCTTTGAAGTCATATTGCATGGTACCCATTCCATGGGTCTCAACTCTCCAGGTTTAAGGGATTCTTCCTTCAGCTAAAACATGCATATGGCACGCAGAGTATGATCCACCATGTGATCAGGAAACGTGTTCAAATGTGTCTCAGTTTGTCCCTGGTACTCGGGTGCAACATTCCAGATGCTTTACTAACACTCTCCCCACTTTGAGAGTCAGTGCCTTTAACCTCCTGTTTGGCCCAGTTTGCAATTTCTGTGGGAAATGAACAGGAATAGGGAGAACCAATGAGAGATTAGCTGGAGGTGTCTGGACAGGCAAATTTAACTCTCATTTCCCACCAGGAGGAGGAATTAAACAAAGGCTCAACATGCCATGCCGGAACCACGCTAGGGCCTGTAGGAATCATGCGGTGTTGAGGCCAGCTCACAAGAAAGAGAGTTGAAGAAAGGAGCTCATGGGCACTGTAATTCACAAACCTGCGGAGTTATAAATGACAGCTATCATCCAAAATTATACTGAAGTAAGGCTGCGAAGAGGACTTGAATGCGGGGCAGATTGCTGGAAACCGATTTCAGAAGGTACACGGGAGTCGCTCTTAAAGCATAGGAAAAGAGACAGAACTTGGAAAATAATGCACTTGGCAAAAAAGGGCATATGTGTTTTATCCAGAGCTCTCATAACTGAGGGGCGGAGATTCCCAGCAGGCTCCAACTGCCACCTGAGGGCTCACATTGCCAAGGCAACGTGAGCAAGCCAGGCAGGAGTTACCCAACAGCAGAGGTCCCACCTCACAGAAGGGTGAGAAACCCAGCCAACATCAGACTCTCACCAGAGGGCCCACATCACCATGGGAATGGGAACCAGGCAGGAGTGTCTTCACACCAGTGGGGCCACATCATCGAAATGTGAGGTACTCAGCACATGTGTCCTCCAACCAGAGGACCCACATCACCAAAGGCCTCGGAGTGAGGCAGGCAGGAGTAGCCTCACAACACTGGGCCCATAGAATAAAAAAGTGAGGAATCCAGCATTTGGAACCTCCCAGCAGGTGGCCCAGAGCACTGAGGCTATGGGATCCAGGCCACAGTGAACTCACAGAAGAGGGCCCATGTCATGAAACTGAGCAACCCAGCCATTGGGACCTCAGAGCAGGAGGCCCACATCCCCATGGGGATGGAAATCTGGTAGGAGTGTCCTCGCACCACTGAGAACATATCAGAAAATTTTGGGCGACCAGCAGTTAGGGCCTGACGCCAGAGGACCCTCATCACCAAGGGAAGGAGGCTCCCAGCAGGCTCCAACTGCCACCAGAGGGCTGACGTCGCCAAGGCGATGTGTGCCAACCAGGCACGAATGACCTCACAGCAGAGGGCCCACCTCAGAGAAGTGTGACGAACCCAGTCAGGATCAGACTCACACCAGAGGGCCCACATCACCAAATTGAATTGAACCAGGCAGGAGTGTCCTCACATGAGTAGGACCACATCATCTAAAGGTGAGGAACCCAGAACATGTGGCTTCAAACCATAGGACACACATCACCAAGGGGCTGGGAGTGAGGCAGGCAGGAGGAGCCTCATAACAGAGGGCCCAAAAATAAGAAAGGTGAGGAATCCAGCAGTTGGAACCTCCCAGCAGGCGGCCCAGAGCACAGAGGCTAGGGGATCCAGGCCAGAGTGAACTAACACCAGACAGCCCACATCATGAACCCAGACATTGGGACCTCAGAGCAGAAGGCCCACATCCCCATGGTGATGGGAACATGACAGAAGTGTCCTGGCATCACTGGGCTCACATCAGAAAACGTGGGGTGCTCAGAAGTTAGGGCCTGACGCTAGAGGGCACTCATCACCGAGAGGAGGAGGCTCCCAGCAGGCTCCAGCTGCCACCAGAGGGCCAACGTCGCCAAGGCGATGTGTGCCAGCCTGGCAGGAGTGACCTCACAGCAGAGGGCCCACCTCACAGAAGGGTGAGGAACACAGCCAGGATCAGACTCTCACCAGAGGGCCCACATCACCAAGGGGATGGGAACCAGGCAGGAGTGTCCCCACACCAGTGGGACAACATCATTGAAAGGTGAGGATCCCAGCACATGTGTCCTCAAATAGAGGAACCACATCACCAAGGGGTCGGAATGAGGCTGGCAGAACCGGCCTCACAACACAGGGTCCATAGAATATAAAAGTTGAGGAATCGAGCAGTTGGAACCTCCCAGCAAGTGGCCCAGAGCACCGAGGCTATGGGATCCAGGCCGCAGTGAACTCACAGCAGAGGGCCCACATCATGAACCTGTGAGCAGCCCAGCCGTTGGGACCTCAGAACAGAAGGCCCACATCCCCATTGGGATGGGAACCTGGCAGGTGTGGCTTTGCACCACTTAGCACATATCAGAAAATGTTAGGAGCCCAGCAGTTAGGGCCTGACGCCAGGGGGCCCTCATAACTGAGGGGAGGAGACTCCCAGCAGGTTCCAACTGCCAACAGAGGGCCCACGTCTACAAGGTGGCATGCGCCAGCCAGGCAGTAGTGACCTCACAGCAGAGGGCCTATCTCACAGAAGTGTGAGGAACCGAGGCAGGATGAGACTCTCACCAGAGGGCCCACAACAACAAGGGGATGGGAACCAGTCAGGACTGTCCTCCCACCAGTGGGGCCACATCATCGAAAGGTGAGGAACCCAGCACATGTGGCCTCATATCAGAGGACATACATCACA
This sequence comes from Lagenorhynchus albirostris, assembly GCF_949774975.1. Classification (NCBI taxonomy): domain Eukaryota; kingdom Metazoa; phylum Chordata; class Mammalia; order Artiodactyla; family Delphinidae; genus Lagenorhynchus; species Lagenorhynchus albirostris. The sequence goes on along the minus strand of NC_083095.1, from coordinate 102,095,243 downwards.
AAGGGGATGGGAGTGAGGCAGGTAGGAGTAGCCTAAAAACAGAGGGCCCAAAGAACAAAAAAGGTGAGGAATCCAGCATTTGGAACCTCCCAGCAGGTGGCCGAGAGCACAGAAGCTATGGGATGCAGGCAGGAGTGAACTAACACCAGAGAGCCCACATCATGAAACTGTGAGCAACCCAGGCGTTGGGACCTCAGAGCAGAAAGCCCACATCCCCATGGGGATGGGAACCTGACAGGAGTGTCCTGGCATCACTGGGCTCACATCAGAAAACGTGGGGAGCCCAGCAGTTAGAGCCTGATGCTAGAGGGCCGTCATCACCGAGGACAGGAGGCTCCCAGCAGGTTCCATGTGCCAACAGAGGGCCCACGTCGCCAAGGTGATGTGTGCAAGTCAGGCAGGATTGACCTCACAGCAGAGGGCCTACCTCACAGAAGAGTGAGGAGCCCAACCATGATAAGACTTCACCAGAAGGCCCACATCACCAAGGGGATGGGAACCAGGCAGGAGTGTCCTCACACCAGTGGGGCCACATCATTGAAAGTTGCGGAACCCAGCACATGTAGCCTCAAACCAGAGGACCCACATCACGAAGGGGTTGCGAGTGAGGCAGGCAGGAGGAGCATCACAACACAGGACCCATAGAATACAAAAGTTGAGGAATCGAGCAGTTGGAACCTCCCAGCAGGCGGCCCAGAGCACAGAGGCTATGGGATCCAGGCCACAGTCAACTAACACCAGAGAGCCCACATCATGAAATTGTGATCAACCCAGCCGTTGGGACCTCAGAGCAGAAGGCCCACATCCCCATGGAGATGGGAACCTAAGAGGAGTGCCTGAGCATCACTGGGCTCACTAAGAAAAGTTGGGGAGCCCAGCAGTTAGGGCCTGACGTCAGAGGGCCCTCATCACAGAGGTGAGGAGGCTCCCAGCAGGGTCCAAGTGCCACCAGAGGGCTCAGGTCCACAAGGCGAGGTGAGCCAGCCAGGCAAGAGTTACCTGATAGTAGAGGGCCCACCTCACAGATGGGTGAGGAACCCAGCCAGGATCAGACTCTCACCAGAGGGCCCACATCACAAAGGGGATGGGAACCAGTCAGGATTATCCTCACACCAGTGGGGTCTCATCATCTTAAGGTGAGGAACCCAGCACATGTGTCCTCAAACCAGAGGACCCACATCACCAAGGGCCTTGGAGTGAGGCAGGCAGGAGTAGCCTCACAACACAGGGCACATAATATAAAAAACGTGAGGATTCCAGCATTTAGACCTTCCAGCAGGCGGGCCAGAACACCGAGGCTATGGGATTCAGGCCACAGTGAACTCACATCAGAGGGCCCACATCATATAACTGTGAGCAACCCAGGCGTTGGGACCTCAGCGCAGAAGGCCAACATCCCCATGGGAATGGGAACCTGGCTGGAGTGTCCTCGCACCACTGGGAGCACATGAGAAAATGTGGGGAGCCCACCATCTAGGGCCTGACGCCAGAGGGCCATCATCACCGAGAGGAGGAGGCACCCTGCATGCTCCAACTGCCACCAGAGGGCTCACGTCTCCAAGGTGATGTGTGCCAGCCAGGCAGGAGTGACCTCACAGCAGAGGGCCTACCTCACAGAACGTTGAGGAACCCAGCCAGCATTAGACTCTTGCCAGAGGGCCCACCTCACCAAGGGGATGGGAACCAGGCAGGAGTGTCCTCACACGAGTGGGGCCACATCATCGAAAGGTGAGGAATGCAGCACATGTGGCCTCAAGCCATAGGACAGTCATCACCAAGGGGCTGGCAGTGAGGCAGGCAGGAGGAGCCTCACAACAGAGGGCACATAGAATAAAAAAGTTGAGGAATCCAGCAGTTGGAACCTCCCAGCAGGCGGCTCAGAGCACCGATGATAAGGGATCCTTGCCAGAGTGAACTCATAGTAGAGGGCCCACATCATGGTACTGTGAGCAAGCGAGCCGTTTTGACCTCAGAGCAGAAGGCCCATATCCCCATGGGGATGGGAACCTGGCAAGAGTGTCCTCACTCACTTGGCGCACATCAGAAAATGTGGGGAGCCCAGCAGTTATGGCCTAAGGCAAGAGGGCCCTCATCACCGAGGGGAGGAGGATCCCAGCACACTCCAACTGCTACAGAGGGCCCACGTCACCAAGGTGACGTGCGCCAGACAGGCATGATTGACCTCACAGCAGAGGGCCCACCTCACAGAAGGGTGAGGAACCCAGCCAGGATCAGACTCTCACCTGAGGGCCCACATCAGCAAGGGGATGGGAACCAGTCAGGACTGTCTTCCCTCCAGTGGGGTCACATCATCGAAAGGTGCGGAACCCAGCACATGTGGCCTCAAATCAGAGGACACATATCACAAAGGGAATGGGAGTGAGGCAGGCAGGAGTAGCCTAAAAACAGAGCGCCCAAAGAATAAGAAAGGTGAGGAATCCAGCAGTTGGAACCTCCCAGCAGGCGGCCGAGAGCACAGAAGCTATGGGATGCAGGCAGGAGTGAACTAACAGCAGAGAGCCCACATCATGAAACTGTGAGCAACCCAGGCGTTGGGACCTCAGAGCAGAAGGCCCACATCCCAATGGGGATGTGAACCTGGCTGGAGTGTCCTCGCACCACTGGGCGCACATCACAAAATGTGGGGAGCCCAGCAGTTAGGGCCTGACGCCAGAGGGCTCTCATCACCGAGGGGAGGAGGCTCCCAGCAGGCTCCAAGTGCCACCAGAGGGCTCATGTCCACAAGGCGAGGTGAGCAAGCCAGGCAGGAGTGACCTCACAGCAGAAGGCCCACCTCACAGATGGGTGTGGAACCCAGCCAGGATCAGACTCTCAACAGAGGGCCCACATCACCAAGGGGATGGGAACCAGGCAGGAGTCTCCTAAGACCATTGGTCCCACATCATCGAAAGGTGAGGAACCCAGCACATGTGGCCTCAAACCAGACGACACACATCACGAAGGGGCTGGGAGTGAGGCAGGCAGGAGGATCCTCACAACAGAGGGCCCAAAAAATTAAAAAAGTGAGGAATCCAGCAGTTGGAACCTCCCAGCAGGCGGCCAAGAGCACAGAGGCTATGGGATCCAGGCCTCTGTGAACTAACACCAGAGAGCCCACATGATGAAAATGTGAACAACCCAGCCGTTGGGACCTCAGAGCAGAAGGCCCACATCCCCATGGAGATGGGATCCTAAGAGGAGTGCCAAAGCATCACTGGGCTCACTAAGAAAAGTTGGTGAGCCCAGCAGTTAGGGCCTGACGCAAGAGGGCCCTCATCACCAGGGGGAGGAGATTCCCAGCACGCTCCAACTGCCACCACAAGGCTGACTTCACCAAGGCAATGTGTGCCAGCCATGCAGGAGTGACCTATCAGCAGAGGGTCTCCCTCACAGAAGGGTGAGGAACACAGCCAGGAACAGACTCTCACCAGGGCTTCCACATAACCACGTGGATGAGAACCAGGCAGGAGTGTCCTCACACTAGTGGGGCCACATCATCGAAAGGTGAGGAACCCAGCAAAGGTGGCCACAAACCAGAGGACCCACATCACCAAGGGGTTGAGAGTGAGGTAGGTGTCTGGACGGGCATATTTAACACTCATTTCCCACCAGGAAGAGGAATTAAACAAAGGCTCAGCGTGCCCTGCCAGAAGCAGATTAGGGCCTGAAGCAGCCTTGCCGGTTTGCGGCCAGCTCACAAGAAAGCGAGTTGAAGAAAGGAGCTCAGGGGCCCTGTAATTCACAAGCCTGCAGAGTTATAAATGTCAGATAACTTCCAAAAATATATTGAAGTAAGGCTGCGAAGAGGACTTGAAAGCGGGGCAGAATTGCAGGAAACCAATTTCAGGAGGTAGACTGGATTTGCATTTAAAGCATAGGAAAAGAGGCAGAACATCGACAATGATGCACTTGGCAAAAAACGGCATATGAGTTTTTTCCTGAATATATTCAGGAAGAAACACATACGCCCTTTTTGGCAAACCAAGCAAGCTTGCAATGGAAATCCGAACTACTATGAAGTGCCACTTCCCCCCGGTCTAAAGGGCCATCTGTGAAAAGTGTAAAATCCAGAAAGGCAAGACAGGCCATGGGGAAAAAGGAGTCTTGTTATGCTGATGGGCGGGATGTAAATTGCCAACAGCCACTCTGGAGAAGTGTATGGTGTTTCCTGATACATCTCAAAAACAAAGCAACAGAGTCTAGGGCATTTCCACTTATGGTCCTATAGCTTAGGGAAATTAAAATCAAAAAGACACAGCCACCCCAAAATTTGGGACGGCTCTGTTTACAGGAACCTCTTCTATGGTACAAGTTAAATATCCCAGAGAACAAATAATTGATAAAGAAGTTGCGGTACTTACGTACAACAGAATACCACTCAGCAATGAAATCTGTGTCACCAGGCCTGTACCAGCATAATGAGTGGATTGAGGCACGATGATTCTAAGTGAAATAAGTCACACAGAAAAAGAAACATCATAAGGTATCACTAATGCACGGAATGTAAACTTGGCTACACATGAACTGAATTACAAAACAGAACAGGGTCTCAAGTTTAGAAAACCAACTTATGCTTGCTTAAGGGGAAAGGTGAGTTGGGGTGCTGTATAAAACCAGAGTTTGAAATTAGCACAGATACCGTTCCATAAGCCAAATATGTAATAGACAAGACCTACCCCTTGCTCAACGAAATGGACTCAACAATGAGGTATCACCTCACACCTGTTAGAATGGGCATCATCTGAAAATCTACAAACAACAAATGCTGGAAAGGGTGTGGAGAAAAGGAAGCCTCTTCCACTATTGTTGGGAATATAAATTGATACAGTCGCTAAGGAGAACAATATGGAGTTTCTTAAGAAACTAATAATAGAATTACCATATGATACAGCAATCCCAGTACTGGACATATACCCAGACAAAACCATAAATCAAAAAGAGACATTCACCGCAATGTTCATTGCATCACTATTTACAATATCGAGGTAATGGAAGCAACCTAAATGCCCACAGACAGACGAATGCATAAAGATGTGGTACATATATAAAATGGAATATTACTAAGCCATGAAAGGAATGAAATTGGGTCATTTGTAGAGACGTCGATGGATCTAGAGACTGTCATACAGAGTGAAGTAAGTCAGAAAGAGAAAAACAAATCTTGTATATTCATGCATCTATGTGGAAAGAAAAACTGTACAGATTAACCATTTTGCAAGGCATAAATAGAGCAACAGATGTAGACAACAATCGTATGGACAACAAGGGGGGAAAGCTCTTGGAGGGGTGGTGGTGGGAGGAGTTGAGCGATTGGGATTGGCATGTAAACATTTATATGTATAAAATAGATAACCAATAAGAACCTGCTGTATAAAAATATAAAATAAAATTCAAAATTAAAAAGAAATAAAATTTAAAAAATAAAACAGAAAAAACAATTATTCCCTTCACATACATGTATTTATATGAATAAATTATTTCCATGCTTATATCTGTAAATACAAAAAAGAGGAATAAAATCTACCTTGAACCAAAAACGAAAAAGAGAAAAAAAAAAACAGAACCCACCAGTTACTCAGAGGAAAACCGTATCAGGGCACTTGCTCCAGTTGTAAACAATTCTGAAGTTGGTCAGTGGTGGGGAATCGTCTCCCATTCAGCCAGCAGCCCCCACACAACAAGCTTCCTCATTACAAAGCTGGGGCACCGTGCCGAGGCATCTGTGAGTAAACGTGAGCTGAGCCCCAGGCCAGTTGCTGCTGAACTGTTCCCACCCTTCCCAGGTAAAACACCTGAATATATACAAGGACTTGAAAGCCTAGAGGAAGGGCCATGGAGCCACACGAGTGACAGCATGCCAGCTGACTTGGTGCCTGCAGGCCAGCCAAGATGGTCCTGGCCCTGGGTGCTCTTCTGGAAGATTTCCATTTCCCTGCCTGAGATACCCGTCCTGTCCCTGCCCCCACTGCTTTTTTCCTTCCTCACCTCTGCCCAGGGAGACATTCCAGCAGCAGGTATGGGTGACACATCCTCTTCTTTAGCAGGTGGCAGCCTGGCAACTGCTGCAGAAAGTCCAGCAGAGCCACACTCACACTGGGCCACCCACAAAGCCATGGCCTCTCACTCCCTCCCACCAGCCCAGCCCCGAGACTGCTGACAGGGCAGAGAAAATGGCGTCAGGCACAGCTGCACGGGCTTTTGCTGCCTGGAGTGGTATTTATATTGATCTCAACCCAGGCACACCTGGGGAGGGCTGGCCGGCACTGCCAGGTCAGCCAATCATCACCCCTCAGGGGCTCACAGTTGCAGAAAATGGAACTTGCTGAACCGGCCTGGTCCAAGGAACAGGTGTGGGCTCCTGAGAGTCAGGATAGACAAGGGGCTGCAGCTTTGGCTTGTTTTCTAATCATTTTATCTGGCCCATGAGTGGGAGACAACTTCAAGAAAACCCTCTCCTAATGAGAGGAACCCAGGAGTCAGGGAGAGGAGGGGTGGGTGGTGGTTGGAGACAGAGGCCTGGTGCCCTGGGTGCAGTGGAAGTCTCTGGAAGACCAGGTGGAGGGAGGCCACACAGAGTGATGCCCAGGGTCACAGACCTGTTGGAGCTGCTGTCTGTTAGTTCAAGTCCTGCTCTGAGGTGCTCTGTGTCAGCTCTGAGCGACAGGTGAGCTGGGGGTGCTCTTCAATGAGGGCTATGTGCACAGTTCCTGTGTGCCCAGCCCTGCCACGGTACCTGCAAGGGTAGCTCTGTATCCTGGGAGGGGCCTGACCATGAGAGCCCCGTGGGCTGGGTTGGGGGTGGGGTACCTGCCCAGGAGAGCTCCATATCCTGGGATTGACCTGACCACGAGAGCCCCATGGGCTGCTGGGGACCTGGTAAAGGATGTCAGGACAGTCAGTGAAGCCACCGAGGATATACCTCCAGTTGCTCCTGATTCCTACACCCTGCTGGTCATTCTACCAACCACCAGGACATGGTATTCTGTATTAGTCTTCAATGATGCCTTCTTTTGTATTCCATTAGTCCCAGAGTCACAAGAAATTTTGGCTTGTGAGTGGCAGGACTCAACATACAACTAAAACAATACTTCCGGGCCGTCTTGCCCCAAGGGTTCAAAAATTCCCACACCATCTTTGGGGAAAGCTTAGCTAAAGACCGAAAAGTTCTACCTCTGGAAAAGGAAACCCTCCTTCAATATGCAGATGACATTCTGATCGCCAGCCCTACTAAGGAGGCCTCTGAACTACCAAGCCAATAAAGGATAGAAGTTGTCCAAGAAAAAGCTCAAATATCACAGACTGCGGTGACCTGCCTGGGCTTCATTCTCACACAAGGTCAGAGAATCCCATCCCAGGAAAAGGAAGAAACCATTTGCAGCCTTACCCCTTTCTAAAACGAGAAGACAGCTTAGGTGTTCCTGGGGAGGCCAGGGTTTGCTGCTTCTGGATCCCTAACTAGAGTCTACTAGCTGGGCCTCTATATGAAACACTGAAAGGAAAAGATGATGATCCTTTTGAACAGAATCCAGAAGTGGCCTTTCAAGAATGGAAAGAGCAGTCAATTCAGACCCTTGCCCTGGAACTCCCTAATTGAGCTAAACCCTTTGACCTTTACACTCCCGGTGAAAGGTGAATCGCCATTGCAGAATTAGTGCAAAAACTGGGACCACTTGAAATGGAACAATGCAAGAATGCCATCCAAGTAGGATAAACTACAGTCACCAAGGGGCTTGGCCCACTGCCACATCTGGCCAAGATACTGGCGGTATCTAAAAACCTGGAAATCAGCAGCCCAAAAGGCCACCTCCCTCCTAAGGGAAAAGGACCCCACGTGGTGATCCTAATCACCAACCATGCCCTGAAGTTGCAGGGTTCGCTCCGTGGGCACACCGACCTCGAGTGAGGAGGCCCTCCAACTCCAACATCCAGAGAGATAACCGGGGGCAACAGGGCACCATGACGACTCGTGTGAACATCACTTGACCTGGAGTTTCTCTCATAAAACAACAATAGTGTGTCCCGAAGGAGTAGACTACTGCTTGCAGGACTTACTGCACCCGGAGGGGAGCTAATAAACTTGGCGGGGGAACCGTATATCACACTGTCACCATAGAAAAGCCTACAGACACCGTGATGATGGTGGCCAATAAGACCGGCTGGACTCCTGTTTACTTCAAAAGGCTGTTGACTCAGTGGCCATCATGGTCCTTGATCACCACTGACCCTGGACTGTCTGGGAGTGGAGCGGGCAGGGCTCTGACACCTGGTGCTGTTTTTACGTTAATTCAGGGGCCTAATTGAAGAAAGAGCAGACTACTGGTCAGAGCATCTAGGCTGGCAGAAACGGTCAGCCTAAGGTGGCCGAACAAATGTGGGGCGGGGTGAAACCGGCCCCCACAGCGTCTCTGCACATCTCTTTCCTGGACCCTTAAAGGTCATTAGAATCTATAACACTTCCAATGCTGGTGCTCAGGCGGACGAGCAGGGAGGCAGGGGGCCTGGGGACAATCAACGTCACCTGGAGGCTGCTGGGGAGAAGTTCTGACTCTCGTCCCCTGGTATGAGGGCTCCCAACTCAGCACTCAGCAGTTACAGAAGAAGGGTCTGCACCCTCAGCACTCCAAGAATGAGGAACGGGACAAAAGGCAGAGGAGGGGTTTGTCCCCAGCAAAGCCCATTAAAAATCCCTGGGAGATAAAAATAGAATCTGGGCAATAAAGTCAAGTCTGACCTTTTTGATCCTTTGTGCTTTGTCTAATTTCACGTGCTCCTAGGGTCCCGCATGCAGAGGTTCCACACCCGGCACTTCAGACCAGATTTCCTAGTGCAGAATGGCTGGGTCGACACCTCAGCTCCTGGGGCCCAGTGCAGACTCCGAGATATAGAGCCTGAGCTGCAGCCAACCTGGCCCTCGAGAGCTCCGCCCCCTCCCTCCCACTGACTCTGACAGGATCTCTACACAGCAGCCCAGCCCACAGCCCACGGGGTAGTGCATGCTCTCACCTCTCCATTCTCTGATCAAAATATAAAGCTTCCTTTGCTTGTGAACCAAACTCAGTCTCGATCTGTTGGCCCCAATGACACTGGGCAGGGGGACACTTGTTGGGGTCCACTCTGGAGGATCAGTAACAGAAATTGAGACTATTGTAACTTCAATGAACAGATGTGTGAGCCAAACTGTCGTTAACATAGAACAGTTTATAAGGCTCGGGTAAAATAAGATGTTTCTAACACTTCCATTTGATATTTCCATCACTTTATTATAAGCAAGTTCAGTGAAAAGGTTTGTCTTATTTGTCAGGTCAATATTAGAGAAATGAAGTGATTTCTTTCCAAGGATGTACATCTAATAATCTTGGTTAAAGCTTCAATCTTGTTTTAAATGCTTTTCCATTGAAAATGATACCTCTCTTTCAGCTCCCCCATTTCTGAGAAGTATAAAATCTTATAATTTATTATTACCAAAGGGGAAAGGTGGGAGGAGGGATAAATTAACAGTTTGGAATTAACACATACACACTGCTATGTATAAAATAGATCATCAACAAGGAACTACTGTATAGCACAGGGAACTACACTCAATATTTTGCAATAACCTATAAGGGGAAATAATCGGAAAAAGAATAGATATTTTTATTGACATCATCTATCAATGACAGTTAAAGTGTAACCTAAGGGAAGCCGGTGGTGAGTGCTTCTGACCCTGAAGACTTCAATCATCTAAAGTTTGGACTCTGCCTACTTCCCAAGGCCCTTAATGAACATATGTGTAGCCGTAGCTTAAAAAATTCCCCAGTTTGGGTTTCGGGGAGACACTGATTTTGAAAAAGCCCTGGTGTTCTCCTTACATGAATGGGACTCTTCCTACTGCTAAAACATGTCTGTCACACCCAGAGGATGGTATACAATCTGATCAGGAAGAGTTTGGAAAAGGCATCTCATCTCCTCATCTCCTGGTGCTCGGGTTCACCCCTCCAGCGTCTTTACTAACAGTCTCCCCACTTGGAGATGTCAGCACTGTCAACATCCTGTTGCGTACAGTTTGGAATTTGTCCAGTGGATGAAGCGGAAGTTTGAAGAACAATGAGAGACAAGTCCTAAGTGTTCAGACAGGCACATGTCACTCTAATTTCCAATCAGGAAGATGAATTGACCAAAGGCTAGGGTTGCCCATGGAAACAGTATAGGGCTTGAGGAAATCCCACTGCTTTGTGGCCAGTTCCCATAAACACAAGTTGAACAATGGAACTCAGGGGCAGTAAAATTCATGAAACTGCAGAGTTGAAAATATCTATCACTGAAAAATGTCTTGAGGAAAGTCAGAGAAAAGGATTGGTAAGCAAGGGAGAATGGCAGGAAAGGGATTTGAGGAGGTAGAAAGGACTCGCCATTAAGCACAAAAAAGGGGCTGAACATTGCCAACATTGCAGTTGGCCAAAAAGGCTGTATGCGTTTTTTTCTGTATATATTCAAGAAAAGGGCATACACTTTTTTAGCCAACCAAACAGGTGGGCACTGGAAATCAATACTACAAAAGATATCACTTCGCATCAGTCAGAAGAGCCATCGTCATAAAGTGTAAACACCAGAAATGCAGGACAGGGCAAGGAGAAGAGGGAGCCCTGTGAGGCTTATAGTGGAAATGTATATTGCCAACGGCCATTCTGGAGAAGTGTTTTGTGTTTACCAAAGCATCTAAAAAATGAGCTACAGAGCATAGGGCACTTGCACTCATGGGCGTATATCTTGGGAAAAACAAAAATCGAGAGGACACAGGCACCCCAATGTTTACTGCCTCTCTGTTTAAAAGATCCTCGACTAGGATATAACTTAAATGTCTCTGGAGGGAAAAAATGGATAGAGATGTGGTACTTATGTAGAGTGGAATATTACTCAGCCTAGAAATCAATGAAATATGGCCAGGTGTAACAACTCCGGAGGAGTTATGTATGATCATTCTAAGTGACATAATTCAAAAAGAAAAAGACACATATCATAAGATATCACTTAAAGGTGGAATCCAAAATGGCTACACATGAAATAAATTACAAAACAAAAACATAGTCAAATATGTAGAAAACACGCGTAAGGCTGCTAACCGGGAAAGGTGGGGAGGGGTGAGGCATCATCCAGGAGGTTGAAATTAGCAAAGATACCATTCCAAATACCAAACTGATAATCAACAAGGCCTACACGGTAGCTAAAAGAACTGCACTCAGCACACTCAAGTGACCGGAAAAGAATATCTATGACTGGTAAGAATCTGAAGAAGAATTTATTGATGTCTCTCTGTATGTGAATCAAGTGGATGTACAGCAGCAAGAAACAGTGCTTTGAAAATCAGCTGTAACCAATATAGTAATAAATTGAAAAAAGTAAACGACAGAGAGACAGAGAAAACCTCTTACAACTTTTCCTCAGGGACGGTGATGCAACATGGATTGAACACATCTAGACCCACAGCAGGATGAGACATAAGGCTGGAAACTGTTCGCGCTAAGAGAAATGTGAGGTTGGGTGAGGAAATGCACACCCTTTAAAGTAATACTACCTGGTACCCATTCAATGGGTCCCAAATCTGCAGATTCAAGGAATCTTCCTACAGCTAAAACATGCATGGAAAACCCAGAGGACTGTACACCATGTGATCGGGAGATGTGTCTAAAATGCACCTCATTTATCCTCTCCTGGTGCTCCTGTTCATCATTCTAGCCACGTTACTTAGAATCTCCCCCACTTAGAGAATCAGCACATTTAAACTTCTGTTTCACACATTTTGCAAATTGTGAGGAGGATGAACGGGAAGAGGGGGAACCAATGAGAGAATAGTTGTAGGGGTTTGGACGGGCACATGTCACTCTAATTTCCCATTAAGAATAAGAATTAATAAAAGGCTCAGCCCACCTCGCCGGAGCCAAAATAGGGCCTGAAGCAATCCTGCGGTTTTGAGGCCAGCTCACAAAAGAGCAACTTAAAAAATGGAGCTCAGGGTCACTGCAATTCACAAACCTGCAGAGTTATAAATGAAAACTAACGTCCAAAAATATGTTGAGGTAAGGCAAAGAAGAGGATCTGAATGCAAGACAGAATTGCAAGAAACAGATTTCAAGAGATAGATTGGACTCGTCTTTAAAGCACATGAAAAGCGGCAGAATTTCGACAATGATGCAGTTGGCCCAAAAGAGAGTATGCATTTTTTCCTGAATATATCCAGGAAAAAACGCATACGCACTTTATGGGCAACCAAGCAAGCAAGCAATGCAAATGTGCACAACAAAGAAGTCTCATTTCCCACCGGTCAAAAGGGCCATCCGAAAAAATTGTAAAAACCAGAAATGCAGGACAGGCCATGGAGAACAGGGAGCCTTTATACGCTGATGGACAGTGTGTGAACTGCTGAGAGCCACTCTGGAGAAGTGTATGATGGTTCCTAAATCATCTAAAAAACAGAGCTAAAATTTCTGTGGAAGATGAACAGGAATAGGGAGAACCAATGAGAGACTAGCTGTAGGTGTCCGGACGGGCAAATTTAACTCTCATTTCCCACCAGGAAGAGGAATTAACCAAAGGCTCAGTGTGCCATGCCAGAACCACACTAGGGCCTAAAGCAATCCTGTGGTGTTGCGGCCAGCTCACAAGAAATCGAGTTGAAGAAAGTAGCTCAGGGGCACTGTCATTCAAAAACCTGCAGAGTTATAAATGACAGCTATCGTCCAAAAATATATTGAAGTAAGGCTGCCAAGAGGACTTGAAAGCGGGGCAGAATTGCAGGAAACCGATTTCAGGAGGTAGACTAGAATTGCATGTAAAGCATAGGAAAAGAGGCAGAACGTCCACAATGATGCACTTGGCCAAAAAGGGCGTATGCGTTTTTTCCTGAATATATTCAGGAAAAAACGCATACGCCCTTTTTGGACAACCAAGCAACTTGCAAAGGAAATCTGCACTACAATGAAGTCTCACTGCCCCCCGGGCAAAAGGGCCATCTGAAAAAAGTGTAAACTCCAGAAAGGCACGACAGGCCATGGAGAACTGGGAGCCTTGTTATGCTGATGGGCGGGATGTAAATTGCCAACAGCCACTCTGGAGAAGTGTATGGTGTTTCCTGAGACATCTAAAAAACAAAGCAACAGAGCCTAGGGCACTTCCACTTATGGTCCTATAGATTAGGGAAATTAAAATCAAAAAGACACAGCCACCCCAAATTTTGGGATGGCTCTGTTTAAAAGAACCTCGTTCACGGAACAAGTTCAATATCGCAGAAAGCGAAAAATGGATAAAGAATTTGTGGTACTTACGTACAATGCAATATCACTCAGCAATGAAATCTATGTCATCAGGCCCGTAGCAGCATAATGAGTGGATTCAGGTACGATGATTCTAAGTGAAATAAGTCACACAGAAAAAGAAACATCATAAGATATCACTAATACACGGAATGTAAACTTGGCTACACAGGAACTGAATTACAAAACAGAACAGGATCTCAAATGTAGAAAACCAACTTATGCTTGCTTAAGGGGAAAGGTGAGTTGGGGTGCTGCATAAAACCAGAGATTGAAATTAGCACAGGTACCGTTCCATAAGCCAATATGTAATAGACAAGAGCTACTCCTTGCTCAACGAAGTGGACTCAACACCCCATATTAAACGCCTAAGAATATACCTGACTAGTAAGAATATTAAAACCTATGTATTTATATATCTGCGATAGAGAACGAAGCTAGTGTACAGAGGCATAAACGCAGCAGTGATAGGATTGGTGAGGTTCGGTGAGCAAATGCAGACCCTTTGAAATCATATTGCATGGTACCCATTCCATGGGCCTCAACTCTCCAGGTTGAAGGGATTTTTCCTTCAGCTAAAACATGCATGAGGTTCGCAGTGTATGATCCACCATGTGATCGGGAAACGTGTTCAAATGTGTCTCAGTTTTCGTCCCTGGTACTCGGGTGCAACATTCCAGATGCTTTACTAACACTCTCCCCACTTGCAGAGTCAGTGCCTTTAAACTCCTGTTTGGCCCACTTTGCAATTTTTTGCGGTAAATGAACAGGAATAGGGGGAACCAATGAGAGACTAGCTGGAGGTGTCTGGACGGGCAAATTTAACTCTCATTTCCCACCAGGAAGAGGAATTAACCAAGGGCTCAACGTGCCGTGCCGGAACCACACTAGGGCCTGAAGCAATCCTGCGGTGTTGCGGCCAGCTCACAAGAAAGCGAGTTGAAGAAAGGAGCTCAGGGGCACTGTCATTCACAAACCTGCAGAGTTATAAATGACAGCTATCGTCCAAAAATATATTGAAGGAAGGCTGACAAGAGGACCTTAAAGCAGGACAGAATTGCCGGAAACAGAATTCAGGAGGTAGACTGGAATTGCATGAAAAGCATAGGAAAAGAGGCAGAACATCCACAATGATTCACTTGGCAAAAAAGGGCGTATGCGTTTTTTCCTGAATATATTCAGGAAAAAACGCATACGCACTTTTTGGACAACCAGGCAAGCTTGCAAAGGATATCTGCACTACAATGAAGTCTCACTGCCCCACGGGCAAAAGGGCCATCTGAAAAAAGTGTAAAATCCAGAAAGGCAGGACAGGCCATGGAGAACTGGGAGCCTTGTTATGCTGGTGTGCGGGATGTAAATTGCCAACAGCCACTCTGGAGAAGTGTATGGTATTTCCTGAAACATCCAAAAAACCAAGCAACAGAGCCTAGAGCACTTACACTTATGGTCCCATAGCTTATGGAAATTTAAATCAAAAAGACACAGCCACCCCAAAGTATGGCACAGCTATTTTTACAAGAACCTCTTTTATGGTACAAGTTCAATATCACAGAAAGCGAAAAATGGATAAAGAATTTGTGGTACTTACGTACAGTGCAATATAAATCAGCAATGAAATCTATATCATCAAGACCGTAGCAGCATAATGAGTGGATTCATGTACGATGATTGTAAGAGAAATAAGTCACACAGAAAAAGAAACATCATAAGATATCACTAATACACGGAATGTAAACTTGGCTACACAGGAACTGAATTACAAAACAGAACAGGGTCTCAAATGTAGAAAACCAACTTATGCTTGCTTAAGGGGAAAGGTGAGTTGGGGTGCTGCATAAAACAAGAGATTGAAATTAGCACAGATACCGTTCCATAAGCCAAATATGTAATAGACAAGAGCTACTACTTCCTCAACGAAGTGGACACAACACCCCATATTAAACGCCTAAGAATATACCTGACTAGTAAGAATCTTAAAACCTATGGATTTACATGTCTCCAAAAGAGAATCAAGCGTGTGTACAGCAGCATAAACGCAGCAGTGATAGGATTAGTGAGGTTCTGAGCAAATGCAGACCCTTTGAAGTCATATTGCATGGTACCCATTCCATGGGTCTCAACTCTCCAGGTTTAAGGAATTCTACCTTCAGCTAAAACATGCATGTGGAACCCAGAGTATGATCCACCATGTGATTGGGAAACGTGTTCAAATGTGTCTCAGTTTTCGTCCCCTGGTACTCGGGTGCAACATTCCAGACGCTTTACTAACACTCTCCCCACTTGGAGAGTCAGTGCCTTTAACCTCCTGTTTGGCCCAGTTTGCAATTTCTGCGGGAAATGAACAGGAATAGGGAGAACCAATGAGAGACTAGCTGGAGGTGTCTGGACGGGCAAATTTAACTCTCATTTCCCACCAGGAAGAGGAATTAACCAAGGGCTCAACATGCCGAGCCGGAACCACACTAGGGCCTGAAGCAATCCTGCGGTGTTGCGGCCAGCTCACAATAAAGAGAGTTGAAGAAAGGATCTCAGGGGCACTGTCATTCACAAACCTGCAGAGTTATAAATGACAGCTATCGTCCAAAAATATATTGAAGTAAGGCTGCCAAGAGGACTTGAAAGCGGGGCAGAATTGCAGGAAACCGATTTCAGGAGGTAGACTGGAATTGAATGAAAAGCATAGGAAAAGAGGCAGAACGTCCACAATGATGCACTTGGCCAAAAAGGGCATATGCGTTTTTTCCTGAATATATTCAGGAAAAAACGCATACGCCCTTTTTGGCCAACCAAGCAAGCTTGCAAAGGAAATCTGCACTAAAATGAAGTCTCACTGCCCCACGGGCAAAAGGGCCATCTGAAAAAAGTGTAAAATCCAGAAAGGCAGGACAGGACATGGAGAACTGGGAGCCTTGTTATGCTGATGGGCGGGATGTAAATTGCCAACAGCCACTCTGGAGAAGTGTATGGTGTTTCCTGAAACATCTAAAAAACAAAGCAACAGAGCCTAGGGCAATTCCACTTATGTTCCTATAGCTTAGGGAAATTCAAATCAAAAACACACAACCACCCCAAAGTTTGGGACAGTTCTGTTTACAAGATCCTCGTTTATGGTACAAGTTCAATATCACAGAAAGCGAAAAATGAATAAAGAATTTGTGGTATTTACGTACAATGCAATATCACTCAGCAATGATATCTATGTCATCAGACCCGTAGCACCATAATGAGTGGATTCAGATACGATGATTGTAAGTGAAATAAGTCACACAGAAAAAGAAACATCATAAGATATGACTAATACACGGAATGTAAACTTGGCTACACAGGAACTGAATTACAAAACAGAACAGGGTCTCAAATGTAGAAAACCAACTTATGCTTACTTAAGGGGAAAGGTGAGTTGGGGTGCTGCATAAAACCAGAGATTGAAATTAGCACAGATACCGTTCCATAAGCCAAATATGTAATAGACAAGAGCTACTCCTTGCTCAACGAAGTGGACTCAACACCCCATATTAGACGCCTAAGAATATACCTGACTAGTAAGAATCTTAAAACCTATGGATTTATATGTCTCCGAAAAGGAATCAAGCGTGTGTACAGCAGCATAAACGCAGCAGTGATAGGATTGGTGAGTTTCGGTGAGCAAATGCAGACCCTTTGAAGTCATATTGCATGGTACCCATTCCATGGGTCTCAACTCTCCAGGTTTAAGGAATTGTACCTTCAGCTAAAACATGCATGTGGAACCCAGAGTATGATCCACCGTGTGATCGGGAAACGTGTTCAAATGTGTCTCAGTTTTCGTCCCCTGGTACTCGGGTGCAACATTCCAGACGCTTTACTAACACTCTCCCCACTTGGAGAGTCAGTGCCTTTAACCTCCTGTTTGGCCCAGTTTGCAATTTCTGCGGGAAATGAACAGGAATAGGGAGAACCAATGAGAGACTAGCTGGAGGTGTCTGGACGGGCAAATTTAACTCTCATTTCCCACCAGGAAGAGGAATTAACCAAAGGCTCAGCTTGCCGTGCCGGAACCACACTAGGGCCTGAAGCAATCCTGCGGTGTTGCGGCCAGCTCACAAGAAAGCGAGTTGAAGAAAGGAGCTCAGGGGCACTGTCATTCCCAAACCTGCAGAGTTATAAATGACAGCTATCGTCCAAAAATATATTGAAGTAAGGCTGCCAAGAGGACTTGAAAGCGGGGCAGAATTGCAGGACACCGATTTCAGGAGGTAGACTGGAATTGCATGAAAAGCATAGCAAAAGAGGCAGAACGTCCACAATGATGCACTTGGCCAAAAAGGGCGTATGCGTTTTTTCCTGAATATATTCAGGAAAAAACGCATACGCCCTTTTTGGCCAACCAAGCAAGCTTGCAAAGGAAATCTGCACTACAATGAAGTCTCACTGCCCCCCGGGCAAAAGGGCCATCTGAAAAAAGTGTAAAATCCAGAAAGGCAGGACAGGCCATGGAGAACTGGGAGCCTTGTTATGCTGATGGGCGGGATGTAAATTGCCAACAGCCACTCTGGAGAAATGTATGGTGTTTCCTGAAACATCTAAAAAACAAAGCAACAGAGCCTAGGGCAATTCCACTTATGGTCCTATAGCTTAGGGAAATTAAAATCAAAAAGACACAGCCACCCCAATGTTTGGGCCAGCACTGTTTACAAGATCCTCGTTTACGGAAGAAGTTCAATATCACAGAAAGCGAAAAATGAATAAAGAATTTGTGGTATTTACGTACAATGCAATATCACTCAGCAATGAAATCTATGTCATCAGGCCCTTAGCACCATAATGAGTGGATTCAGATACAATGATTCTAAGTGAAATGAGTCACACAGAAAAAGAAACATCATAACATATCACTAATACACGGAATGTAAACTTGGCTACTCAGGAACTGAATTACAAAACAGAACAGGGTCTCAAATGTAGAAAACCAACTTATGCTTGCTTAAGGGGAAAGGTGAGTTGGGGTGCTGCATAAAACCAGAGATTGAAATTAGCACAGATACCGTTCCATAAGCCAAATATGTAATAGACAAGAGCTACTCCTTGCTCAACGAAGTGGACTCAACACCCCATATTAAACGCCTAAAAATATACCTGAATAGTAAGAATCTTAAAACCTATGGATTTATATGTCTCCGAAAAGGAATCAAGCGTGTGTACAGCAGCATAAACGCAGCAGTGATAGGATTAGTGAGGTTCGGTGAGGAAATGCAGAGCCTTTGAAGTCATATTGCATGGTACCCATTCCATGGGTCTCAACTCTCCAGGTTTAAGGGATTCTTCCTTCAGCTAAAACATGCATGTGGAACCCAGAGTATGATACACCATGTGATCGGGAAACGTGTTCAAATGTGTCTCAGTTTTCGTCCCCTGGTACTCGGGTGCAACATTCCAGACGCTTTACTAACACTCTCCCCTCTTGGAGAGTCAGTGCCTTTAACCTCCTGTTTGGCCCAGTTTGCAATTTCTGTGGGAAATGAACAGGAATAGGGAGAACCAATGAGAGACTAGCTGGAGGTGTCTGGACGGGCAAATTTAACTCTCATTTCCCACCAGGAAGAGGAATTAACCAAAGGCTCAGCTTGCCGTGCCGGAACCACACTAGGGCCTGAAGCAATCCTGCGGTGTTGCGGCCAGCTCACAAAAAAGAGAGTTGAAGAAAGGATCTCAGGGGCACTGTCATTCACAAACCTGCAGAGTTATAAATGACAGCAATCGTCCAAAAATATATTGAAGTAAGGCTGCCAAGAGCACTTGAAAGCAGGGCAGAATTGCAGGACACCGATTTCAGGAGGTAGACTGGAATTGCATGAAAAGCATAGGAAAAGAGGCAGAACGTCCACAATGATGCACTTGGCCAAAAAGGGCGTATGCGTTTTTTCCTGAATATATTCAGGAAAAAACGCATACGCCCTTTTTGGCCAACCAAGCAAGCTTGCAAAGGAAATCTGCACTACAATGAAGTCTCACTGCCCCACGGGCAAAAGGGCCATCTGAAAAAAGTGTAAAATCCAGAAAGGCAGGACAGGCCATGGAGAACTGGGAGCCTTGTTATGCTGATGGGCGGGATGTAAATTGCCAACAGCCACTCTGGAAAAGTGTATGGTGTTTCCTGAAACATCTAAAAAACAAAGCAACAGAGCCTAGGGCACTTCCACTTATGCTCCTATAGCTTAGGGAAATTAAATAAAAAACACAGCCACCCCAAAGTTTGGGATGGCTCTGTTTACAAGATCCTCGTTTACGGTACAATTTCAATATCACAGAAAGCGAAAAATGGATAAAGAAGTTGTGGTACTTACGTACAATGCAATATAAATCAGCAATGAAATCTATATCATCAGGACCGTAGCAGCATAATGAGTGGATTCATGTACGATGATTCTAAGAGAAATAAGTCACACAGAAAAAGAAACATCATAAGATATCACTAATACACGGAATGTAAACTTGGCTACACAGGAACTGAATTACAAAACAGAACAGGGTCTCAAATGTAGAAAACCAACTTATGCTTGCTTAAGGGGAAAGGTGAGTTGGGGTGCTGCATAAAACCAGAGATTGAAATTAGCACAGATACCATTCCATAAGCCAAATATGTAATAGACAAGAGCTACTCCTTACTCAACGAAGTGGACTCAACACCCCATATTAAACGCCTAAGAATATACCTGACTAGTAAGAATCTTAAAACCTATGGATTTACATGTCTCTGAAAGAGAATCAAGCGTGTGTACAGCAGCATAAACTCAGCAGTTATAGGATTGGTGAGGTTCGGTGAGCAAATGCAGACCCTTTATAGTCATATTGCATGGTACCCATTCCATGGGTCTCAACTCTCCAGGTTTAAGGGATTTTTCCTTCAGCTAAAACATGCATGTGGAACCTAGAGTATGATCCACCGTGTGATCGGGAAACGTGTTCAAATGTGTCTCAGTTTTCGTCCCCTGCTACTCGGGTGCAACATTCCAGACGCTTTACTAACACTCTCCCCACTTGGAGAGTCAGTGCCTTTAACCTCCTGTTTGGCCCAGTTTGCAATTTCTGCGGAAGATGAACAGGAATAGGGAGAACCAATGAGAGACTAGCTGGAGGTGTCTGGACGGGAAAATTTAACTCTCATTTCCCACCAGGAAGAGGAATTAACCAAAGGCTCAACATGCCATGCCGGAACCACACTAGGGCCTGAACCGTCCTGCGGTGTTGCGGCCAGCTCACAAAAAAGCGAGTTGAAGAAGGGAGTTCAGGGGCACTGTGATTCACAAAACTGCAGAGTTATAAATGACAGCTATCGTCCAAAAATATATTGAAGTAAGGCTGCCAAGAGGACTTGAAAGCGGGGCAGAATTGCAGGAAACCGATTTCAGGAGGTAGACTGGAATTGCATGTAAAGCATAGGAAAAGAGGCAGAACGTCCACAATGATGCACTTTGCCAAAAAGGGCGTATGCGTTTTTCCTGTATATATTCAGGAAAAAACGCAGACGGCATTTTTGGCCAACAAAGCAAGCTTGCAAATGAAATCTGCAGTAAAATGAAGTCTCACAGCCCCCCGGTCAAAAGGGCCATCTGAAAAAAGTGTAAAATCCAGAAAGGCAGGACAGGCTATGGAGAACTGGGAGCCTTGTTATGCTGATGGGCGAGATGTAAATTGCCAACAGCCACTCTGGAGAAGTGTATGGTGTTTCCTGAAATATCTAAAAAACAAAGCAACAGAGCCTAGGGCGCTTCCACTTATGGTCCTATAGCTTAGGGAAATTAAAATCAAAAACACAGCCACCGTACAGCTTGGGATGGCTCTATTTACAAGAACCTCATTTACTGTACAATTTCAATATCACAAAAAAGCGAAAAATGGATAAAGAAGTTTTGGTACTTACGTACAATGCAATATCACTCAGCAATGAAATCTATGTCATCAGGCCCGTAGCAGCATAATGAGTGGATTCAGGTATGATGATTCTAAGTGAAATAAGTTACACAGAAAAAGAAACATCATAAGATATCTTTACTACACGGAATGTAAACTTGGCTACACAGGAACTGAATTACAAAACAGAACAGGGTTTCAAATGTAGAAAACCAACTTATGCTTGCTTAAGGGGAAAGGTGAGTTGGAGTGCTGCATAAAACCAGATTGAAATTAGCACAGATACCGTTCCATAAGCCAAATATGTAATAGACAAGAGCTACTCCTTGCTCAACGAAGTGGACTCAACACCCCATATTAAACGCCTAAGAATATACCTGACTAGTAAGAATCTTAAAACCTATGGATTTATACGTCTCCGAAAGAGAATCAAGCATGTGTACAGCAGCATAAACGCAGCAGTGATAGGATTGGTGAAGTTCGGTGAGCAAATGCAGACCCTTTGAAGTCATATTGCATGGTACCCATTCCATGGGTCTCAACTCTCCAGGTTTAAGGGATTCTTCCTTCAGCTAAAACATGCATATGGCACGCAGAGTATGATCCACCATGTGATCAGGAAACGTGTTCAAATGTGTCTCAGTTTGTCCCTGGTACTCGGGTGCAACATTCCAGATGCTTTACTAACACTCTCCCCACTTGGAGAGTCAGTGCCTTTAACCTCCTGTTTGGCCCAGTTTGCAATTTCTGTGGGAAATGAACAGGAATAGGGAGAACCAATGAGAGATTAGCTGGAGGTGTCTGGACAGGCAAATTTAACTCTCATTTCCCACCAGGAGGAGGAATTAACCAAAGGCTCAACATGCCATGCCGGAACCACGCTAGGGCCTGTAGGAATCATGCGGTGTTGAGGCCAGCTCACAAGAAAGAGAGTTGAAGAAAGGAGCTCATGGGCACTGTAATTCACAAACCTGCGGAGTTATAAATGACAGCTATCATCCAAAATTATACTGAAGTAAGGCTGCGAAGAGGACTTGAATGCGGGGCAGATTGCTGGAAACCGATTTCAGAAGGTACACGGGAGTCGCTCTTAAAGCATAGGAAAAGAGACAGAACTTGGAAAATAATGCACTTGGCAAAAAAGGGCATATGTGTTTTATCCAGAGCTCTCATAACTGAGGGGCGGAGATTCCCAGCAGGCTCCAACTGCCACCTGAGGGCTCACATTGCCAAGGCAACGTGAGCAAGCCAGGCAGGAGTTACCCAACAGCAGAGGTCCCACCTCACAGAAGGGTGAGAAACCCAGCCAACATCAGACTCTCACCAGAGGGCCCACATCACCATGGGGATGGGAACCAGGCAGGAGTGTCTTCACACCAGTGGGGCCACATCATCGAAATGTGAGGTACTCAGCACATGTGTCCTCCAACCAGAGGACCCACATCACCAAAGGCCTCGGAGTGAGGCAGGCAGGAGTAGCCTCACAACACTGGGCCCATAGAATAAAAAAGTGAGGAATCCAGCATTTGGAACCTCCCAGCAGGTGGCCCAGAGCACTGAGGCTATGGGATCCAGGCCACAGTGAACTCACAGAAGAGGGCCCATGTCATGAAACTGAGCAACCCAGCCATTGGGACCTCAGAGCAGGAGGCCCACATCCCCATGGGGATGGAAATCTGGTAGGAGTGTCCTCGCACCACTGAGAACATATCAGAAAATTTTGGGCGACCAGCAGTTAGGGCCTGACGCCAGAGGACCCTCATCACCAAGGGAAGGAGGCTCCCAGCAGGCTCCAACTGCCACCAGAGGGCTGACGTCGCCAAGGCGATGTGTGCCAACCAGGCACGAATGACCTCACAGCAGAGGGCCCACCTCAGAGAAGTGTGACGAACCCAGTCAGGATCAGACTCACACCAGAGGGCCCACATCACCAAATTGAATTGAACCAGGCAGGAGTGTCCTCACATGAGTAGGACCACATCATCTAAAGGTGAGGAACCCAGAACATGTGGCTTCAAACCATAGGACACACATCACCAAGGGGCTGGGAGTGAGGCAGGCAGGAGGAGCCTCATAACAGAGGGCCCAAAAATAAGAAAGGTGAGGAATCCAGCAGTTGGAACCTCCCAGCAGGCGGCCCAGAGCACAGAGGCTAGGGGATCCAGGCCAGAGTGAACTAACACCAGACAGCCCACATCATGAACCCAGACATTGGGACCTCAGAGCAGAAGGCCCACATCCCCATGGTGATGGGAACATGACAGAAGTGTCCTGGCATCACTGGGCTCACATCAGAAAACGTGGGGTGCTCAGAAGTTAGGGCCTGACGCTAGAGGGCACTCATCACCGAGAGGAGGAGGCTCCCAGCAGGCTCCAGCTGCCACCAGAGGGCCAACGTCGCCAAGGCGATGTGTGCCAGCCTGGCAGGAGTGACCTCACAGCAGAGGGCCCACCTCACAGAAGGGTGAGGAACACAGCCAGGATCAGACTCTCACCAGAGGGCCCACATCACCAAGGGGATGGGAACCAGGCAGGAGTGTCCCCACACCAGTGGGACAACATCATTGAAAGGTGAGGATCCCAGCACATGTGTCCTCAAATAGAGGAACCACATCACCAAGGGGTCGGAATGAGGCTGGCAGAACCGGCCTCACAACACAGGGTCCATAGAATATAAAAGTTGAGGAATCGAGCAGTTGGAACCTCCCAGCAAGTGGCCCAGAGCACCGAGGCTATGGGATCCAGGCCGCAGTGAACTCACAGCAGAGGGCCCACATCATGAACCTGTGAGCAGCCCAGCCGTTGGGACCTCAGAACAGAAGGCCCACATCCCCATTGGGATGGGAACCTGGCAGGTGTGGCTTTGCACCACTTAGCACATATCAGAAAATGTTAGGAGCCCAGCAGTTAGGGCCTGACGCCAGGGGGCCCTCATAACTGAGGGGAGGAGACTCCCAGCAGGTTCCAACTGCCAACAGAGGGCCCACGTCTACAAGGTGGCATGCGCCAGCCAGGCAGTAGTGACCTCACAGCAGAGGGCCTATCTCACAGAAGTGTGAGGAACCGAGGCAGGATGAGACTCTCACCAGAGGGCCCACAACAACAAGGGGATGGGAACCAGTCAGGACTGTCCTCCCACCAGTGGGGCCACATCATCGAAAGGTGAGGAACCCAGCACATGTGGCCTCATATCAGAGGACATACATCACAAAGGGGATGGGAGTGAGGCAGGTAGGAGTAGCCTAAAAACAGAGGGCCCAAAGAATAAAAAAGGTGAGGAATCCAGCATTTGGAACCTCCCAGCAGGCGGCCGAGAGCACAGAAGCTATGGGATGCAGGCAGGAGTGAACTAACACCAGAGAGCCCACATCATGAAACTGTGAGCAACCCAGGCGTTGGGACCTCAGAGCAGAAAGCCCACATCCCCATGGGGATGGGAACCTGACAGGAGTGTCCTGGCATCACTGGGCTCACATCAGAAAACGTGGGGAGCCCAGCAGTTAGAGCCTGATGCTAGAGGGCCGTCATCACCGAGGACAGGAGGCTCCCAGCAGGTTCCATGTGCCAACAGAGGGCCCACGTCGCCAAGGTGATGTGTGCAAGTCAGGCAGGATTGACCTCACAGCAGAGGGCCTACCTCACAGAAGAGTGAGGAGCCCAGCCATGATAAGACTTCACCAGAAGGCCCACATCACCAAGGGGATGGGAACCAGGCAGGAGTGTCCTCACACCAGTGGGGCCACATCATTGAAAGTTGCGGAACCCAGCACATGTAGCCTCAAACCAGAGGACCCACATCACGAAGGGGTTGCGAGTGAGGCAGGCAGGAGGAGCATCACAACACAGGACCCATAGAATACAAAAGTTGAGGAATCGAGCAGTTGGAACCTCCCAGCAGGCGGCCCAGAGCACAGAGGCTATGGGATCCAGGCCACAGTCAACTAACACCAGAGAGCCCACATCATGAAATTGTGATCAACCCAGCCGTTGGGACCTCAGAGCAGAAGGCCCACATCCCCATGGAGATGGGAACCTAAGAGGAGTGCCTGAGCATCACTGGGCTCACTAAGAAAAGTTGGGGAGCCCAGCAGTTAGGGCCTGACGTCAGAGGGCCCTCATCACAGAGGTGAGGAGGCTCCCAGCAGGGTCCAAGTGCCACCAGAGGGCTCAGGTCCACAAGGCGAGGTGAGCCAGCCAGGCAAGAGTTACCTGATAGTAGAGGGCCCACCTCACAGATGGGTGAGGAACCCAGCCAGGATCAGACTCTCACCAGAGGGCCCACATCACAAAGGGGATGGGAACCAGTCAGGATTATCCTCACACCAGTGGGGTCTCATCATCTTAAGGTGAGGAACCCAGCACATGTGTCCTCAAACCAGAGGACCCACATCACCAAGGGCCTTGGAGTGAGGCAGGCAGGAGTAGCCTCACAACACAGGGCACATAATATAAAAAACGTGAGGATTCCAGCATTTAGACCTTCCAGCAGGCGGGCCAGAACACCGAGGCTATGGGATTCAGGCCACAGTGAACTCACATCAGAGGGCCCACATCATATAACTGTGAGCAACCCAGGCGTTGGGACCTCAGCGCAGAAGGCCAACATCCCCATGGGAATGGGAACCTGGCTGGAGTGTCCTCGCACCACTGGGAGCACATGAGAAAATGTGGGGAGCCCACCATTTAGGGCCTGACGCCAGAGGGCCATCATCACCGAGAGGAGGAGGCACCCTGCATGCTCCAACTGCCACCAGAGGGCTCACGTCTCCAAGGTGATGTGTGCCAGCCAGGCAGGAGTGACCTCACAGCAGAGGGCCTACCTCACAGAACGTTGAGGAACCCAGCCAGCATTAGACTCTTGCCAGAGGGCCCACCTCACCAAGGGGATGGGAACCAGGCAGGAGTGTCCTCACACGAGTGGGGCCACATCATCGAAAGGTGAGGAATGCAGCACATG
Source organism: Lagenorhynchus albirostris (assembly GCF_949774975.1). NCBI lineage: Eukaryota > Metazoa > Chordata > Mammalia > Artiodactyla > Delphinidae > Lagenorhynchus > Lagenorhynchus albirostris. The sequence goes on along the minus strand of NC_083095.1, from coordinate 102,069,107 downwards.
TGGCCTCAAGCCATAGGACAGTCATCACCAAGGGGCTGGCAGTGAGGCAGGCAGGAGGAGCCTCACAACAGAGGGCACATAGAATAAAAAAGTTGAGGAATCCAGCAGTTGGAACCTCCCAGCAGGCGGCTCAGAGCACCGATGATAAGGGATCCTTGCCAGAGTGAACTCATAGTAGAGGGCCCACATCATGGTACTGTGAGCAAGCGAGCCGTTTTGACCTCAGAGCAGAAGGCCCATATCCCCATGGGGATGGGAACCTGGCAAGAGTGTCCTCACTCACTTGGCGCACATCAGAAAATGTGGGGAGCCCAGCAGTTATGGCCTAAGGCAAGAGGGCCCTCATCACCGAGGGGAGGAGGATCCCAGCACACTCCAACTGCTACAGAGGGCCCACGTCACCAAGGTGACGTGCGCCAGACAGGCATGATTGACCTCACAGCAGAGGGCCCACCTCACAGAAGGGTGAGGAACCCAGCCAGGATCAGACTCTCACCTGAGGGCCCACATCAGCAAGGGGATGGGAACCAGTCAGGACTGTCTTCCCTCCAGTGGGGTCACATCATCGAAAGGTGCGGAACCCAGCACATGTGGCCTCAAATCAGAGGACACATATCACAAAGGGAATGGGAGTGAGGCAGGCAGGAGTAGCCTAAAAACAGAGCGCCCAAAGAATAAGAAAGGTGAGGAATCCAGCATTTGGAACCTCCCAGCAGGCGGCCGAGAGCACAGAAGCTATGGGATGCAGGCAGGAGTGAACTAACAGCAGAGAGCCCACATCATGAAACTGTGAGCAACCCAGGCGTTGGGACCTCAGAGCAGAAGGCCCACATCCCAATGGGGATGTGAACCTGGCTGGAGTGTCCTCGCACCACTGGGCGCACATCACAAAATGTGGGGAGCCCAGCAGTTAGGGCCTGACGCCAGAGGGCTCTCATCACCGAGGGGAGGAGGCTCCCAGCAGGCTCCAAGTGCCACCAGAGGGCTCATGTCCACAAGGCGAGGTGAGCAAGCCAGGCAGGAGTGACCTCACAGCAGAAGGCCCACCTCACAGATGGGTGTGGAACCCAGCCAGGATCAGACTCTCAACAGAGGGCCCACATCACCAAGGGGATGGGAACCAGGCAGGAGTCTCCTAAGACCATTGGTCCCACATCATCGAAAGGTGAGGAACCCAGCACATGTGGCCTCAAACCAGACGACACACATCACGAAGGGGCTGGGAGTGAGGCAGGCAGGAGGATCCTCACAACAGAGGGCCCAAAAAATTAAAAAAGTGAGGAATCCAGCAGTTGGAACCTCCCAGCAGGCGGCCAAGAGCACAGAGGCTATGGGATCCAGGCCTCTGTGAACTAACACCAGAGAGCCCACATGATGAAAATGTGAACAACCCAGCCGTTGGGACCTCAGAGCAGAAGGCCCACATCCCCATGGAGATGGGATCCTAAGAGGAGTGCCAAAGCATCACTGGGCTCACTAAGAAAAGTTGGTGAGCCCAGCAGTTAGGGCCTGACGCAAGAGGGCCCTCATCACCAGGGGGAGGAGATTCCCAGCACGCTCCAACTGCCACCACAAGGCTGACTTCACCAAGGCAATGTGTGCCAGCCATGCAGGAGTGACCTATCAGCAGAGGGTCTCCCTCACAGAAGGGTGAGGAACACAGCCAGGAACAGACTCTCACCAGGGCTTCCACATAACCACGTGGATGAGAACCAGGCAGGAGTGTCCTCACACTAGTGGGGCCACATCATCGAAAGGTGAGGAACCCAGCAAAGGTGGCCACAAACCAGAGGACCCACATCACCAAGGGGTTGAGAGTGAGGTAGGTGTCTGGACGGGCATATTTAACACTCATTTCCCACCAGGAAGAGGAATTAAACAAAGGCTCAGCGTGCCCTGCCAGAAGCAGATTAGGGCCTGAAGCAGCCTTGCCGGTTTGCGGCCAGCTCACAAGAAAGCGAGTTGAAGAAAGGAGCTCAGGGGCCCTGTAATTCACAAGCCTGCAGAGTTATAAATGTCAGATAACTTCCAAAAATATATTGAAGTAAGGCTGCGAAGAGGACTTGAAAGCGGGGCAGAATTGCAGGAAACCAATTTCAGGAGGTAGACTGGATTTGCATTTAAAGCATAGGAAAAGAGGCAGAACATCGACAATGATGCACTTGGCAAAAAACGGCATATGAGTTTTTTCCTGAATATATTCAGGAAGAAACACATACGCCCTTTTTGGCAAACCAAGCAAGCTTGCAATGGAAATCCGAACTACTATGAAGTGCCACTTCCCCCCGGTCTAAAGGGCCATCTGTGAAAAGTGTAAAATCCAGAAAGGCAAGACAGGCCATGGGGAAAAAGGAGCCTTGTTATGCTGATGGGCGGGATGTAAATTGCCAACAGCCACTCTGGAGAAGTGTATGGTGTTTCCTGATACATCTCAAAAACAAAGCAACAGAGTCTAGGGCATTTCCACTTATGGTCCTATAGCTTAGGGAAATTAAAATCAAAAAGACACAGCCACCCCAAAATTTGGGACGGCTCTGTTTACAGGAACCTCTTCTATGGTACAAGTTAAATATCCCAGAGAACAAATAATTGATAAAGAAGTTGCGGTACTTACGTACAACAGAATACCACTCAGCAATGAAATCTGTGTCACCAGGCCTGTACCAGCATAATGAGTGGATTGAGGCACGATGATTCTAAGTGAAATAAGTCACACAGAAAAAGAAACATCATAAGGTATCACTAATGCACGGAATGTAAACTTGGCTACACATGAACTGAATTACAAAACAGAACAGGGTCTCAAATGTAGAAAACCAACTTATGCTTGCTTAAGGGGAAAGGTGAGTTGGGGTGCTGTATAAAACCAGAGTTTGAAATTAGCACAGATACCGTTCCATAAGCCAAATATGTAATAGACAAGACCTACCCCTTGCTCAACGAAATGGACTCAACAATGAGGTATCACCTCACACCTGTTAGAATGGGCATCATCTGAAAATCTACAAACAACAAATGCTGGAAAGGGTGTGGAGAAAAGGAAGCCTCTTCCACTATTGTTGGGAATATAAATTGATACAGTCGCTAAGGAGAACAATATGGAGTTTCTTAAGAAACTAATAATAGAATTACCATATGATACAGCAATCCCAGTACTGGACATATACCCAGACAAAACCATAAATCAAAAAGAGACATTCACCGCAATGTTCATTGCATCACTATTTACAATATCGAGGTAATGGAAGCAACCTAAATGCCCACAGACAGACGAATGCATAAAGATGTGGTACATATATAAAATGGAATATTACTAAGCCATGAAAGGAATGAAATTGGGTCATTTGTAGAGACGTCGATGGATCTAGAGACTGTCATACAGAGTGAAGTAAGTCAGAAAGAGAAAAACAAATCTTGTATATTCATGCATCTATGTGGAAAGAAAAACTGTACAGATTAACCATTTTGCAAGGCATAAATAGAGCAACAGATGTAGACAACAATCGTATGGACAACAAGGGGGGAAAGCTCTTGGAGGGGTGGTGGTGGGAGGAGTTGAGCGATTGGGATTGGCATGTAAACATTTATATGTATAAAATAGATAACCAATAAGAACCTGCTGTATAAAAATATAAAATAAAATTCAAAATTAAAAAGAAATAAAATTTAAAAAATAAAACAGAAAAAACAATTATTCCCTTCACATACATGTATTTATATGAATAAATTATTTCCATGCTTATATCTGTAAATACAAAAAAGAGGAATAAAATCTACCTTGAACCAAAAACGAAAAAGAGAAAAAAAAAAACAGAACCCACCAGTTACTCAGAGGAAAACCGTATCAGGGCACTTGCTCCAGTTGTAAACAATTCTGAAGTTGGTCAGTGGTGGGGAATCGTCTCCCATTCAGCCAGCAGCCCCCACACAACAAGCTTCCTCATTACAAAGCTGGGGCACCGTGCCGAGGCATCTGTGAGTAAACGTGAGCTGAGCCCCAGGCCAGTTGCTGCTGAACTGTTCCCACCCTTCCCAGGTAAAACACCTGAATATATACAAGGACTTGAAAGCCTAGAGGAAGGGCCATGGAGCCACACGAGTGACAGCATGCCAGCTGACTTGGTGCCTGCAGGCCAGCCAAGATGGTCCTGGCCCTGGGTGCTCTTCTGGAAGATTTCCATTTCCCTGCCTGAGATACCCGTCCTGTCCCTGCCCCCACTGCTTTTTTCCTTCCTCACCTCTGCCCAGGGAGACATTCCAGCAGCAGGTATGGGTGACACATCCTCTTCTTTAGCAGGTGGCAGCCTGGCAACTGCTGCAGAAAGTCCAGCAGAGCCACACTCACACTGGGCCACCCACAAAGCCATGGCCTCTCACTCCCTCCCACCAGCCCAGCCCCGAGACTGCTGACAGGGCAGAGAAAATGGCGTCAGGCACAGCTGCACGGGCTTTTGCTGCCTGGAGTGGTATTTATATTGCTCTCAACCCAGGCACACCTGGGGAGGGCTGGCCGGCACTGCCAGGTCAGCCAATCATCACCCCTCAGGGGCTCACAGTTGCAGAAAATGGAACTTGCTGAACCGGCCTGGTCCAAGGAACAGGTGTGGGCTCCTGAGAGTCAGGATAGACAAGGGGCTGCAGCTTTGGCTTGTTTTCTAATCATTTTATCTGGCCCATGAGTGGGAGACAACTTCAAGAAAACCCTCTCCTAATGAGAGGAACCCAGGAGTCAGGGAGAGGAGGGGTGGGTGGTGGTTGGAGACAGAGGCCTGGTGCCCTGGGTGCAGTGGAAGTCTCTGGAAGACCAGGTGGAGGGAGGCCACACAGAGTGATGCCCAGGGTCACAGACCTGTTGGAGCTGCTGTCTGTTAGTTCAAGTCCTGCTCTGAGGTGCTCTGTGTCAGCTCTGAGCGACAGGTGAGCTGGGGGTGCTCTTCAATGAGGGCTATGTGCACAGTTCCTGTGTGCCCAGCCCTGCCACGGTACCTGCAAGGGTAGCTCTGTATCCTGGGAGGGGCCTGACCATGAGAGCCCCGTGGGCTGGGTTGGGGGTGGGGTACCTGCCCAGGAGAGCTCCATATCCTGGGATTGACCTGACCACGAGAGCCCCATGGGCTGCTGGGGACCTGGTAAAGGATGTCAGGACAGTCAGTGAAGCCACCGAGGATATACCTCCAGTTGCTCCTGATTCCTACACCCTGCTGGTCATTCTACCAACCACCAGGACATGGTATTCTGTATTAGTCTTCAATGATGCCTTCTTTTGTATTCCATTAGTCCCAGAGTCACAAGAAATTTTGGCTTGTGAGTGGCAGGACTCAACATACAACTAAAACAATACTTCCGGGCCGTCTTGCCCCAAGGGTTCAAAAATTCCCACACCATCTTTGGGGAAAGCTTAGCTAAAGACCGAAAAGTTCTACCTCTGGAAAAGGAAACCCTCCTTCAATATGCAGATGACATTCTGATCGCCAGCCCTACTAAGGAGGCCTCTGAACTACCAAGCCAATAAAGGATAGAAGTTGTCCAAGAAAAAGCTCAAATATCACAGACTGCGGTGACCTGCCTGGGCTTCATTCTCACACAAGGTCAGAGAATCCCATCCCAGGAAAAGGAAGAAACCATTTGCAGCCTTACCCCTTTCTAAAACGAGAAGACAGCTTAGGTGTTCCTGGGGAGGCCAGGGTTTGCTGCTTCTGGATCCCTAACTAGAGTCTACTAGCTGGGCCTCTATATGAAACACTGAAAGGAAAAGATGATGATCCTTTTGAACAGAATCCAGAAGTGGCCTTTCAAGAATGGAAAGAGCAGTCAATTCAGACCCTTGCCCTGGAACTCCCTAATTGAGCTAAACCCTTTGACCTTTACACTCCCGGTGAAAGGTGAATCGCCATTGCAGAATTAGTGCAAAAACTGGGACCACTTGAAATGGAACAATGCAAGAATGCCATCCAAGTAGGATAAACTACAGTCACCAAGGGGCTTGGCCCACTGCCACATCTGGCCAAGATACTGGCGGTATCTAAAAACCTGGAAATCAGCAGCCCAAAAGGCCACCTCCCTCCTAAGGGAAAAGGACCCCACGTGGTGATCCTAATCACCAACCATGCCCTGAAGTTGCAGGGTTCGCTCCGTGGGCACACCGACCTCGAGTGAGGAGGCCCTCCAACTCCAACATCCAGAGAGATAACCGGGGGCAACAGGGCACCATGACGACTCGTGTGAACATCACTTGACCTGGAGTTTCTCTCATAAAACAACAATAGTGTGTCCCGAAGGAGTAGACTACTGCTTGCAGGACTTACTGCACCCGGAGGGGAGCTAATAAACTTGGCGGGGGAACCGTATATCACACTGTCACCATAGAAAAGCCTACAGACACCGTGATGATGGTGGCCAATAAGACCGGCTGGACTCCTGTTTACTTCAAAAGGCTGTTGACTCAGTGGCCATCATGGTCCTTGATCACCACTGACCCTGGACTGTCTGGGAGTGGAGCGGGCAGGGCTCTGACACCTGGTGCTGTTTTTACGTTAATTCAGGGGCCTAATTGAAGAAAGAGCAGACTACTGGTCAGAGCATCTAGGCTGGCAGAAACGGTCAGCCTAAGGTGGCCGAACAAATGTGGGGCGGGGTGAAACCGGCCCCCACAGCGTCTCTGCACATCTCTTTCCTGGACCCTTAAAGGTCATTAGAATCTATAACACTTCCAATGCTGGTGCTCAGGCGGACGAGCAGGGAGGCAGGGGGCCTGGGGACAATCAACGTCACCTGGAGGCTGCTGGGGAGAAGTTCTGACTCTCGTCCCCTGGTATGAGGGCTCCCAACTCAGCACTCAGCAGTTACAGAAGAAGGGTCTGCACCCTCAGCACTCCAAGAATGAGGAACGGGACAAAAGGCAGAGGAGGGGTTTGTCCCCAGCAAAGCCCATTAAAAATCCCTGGGAGATAAAAATAGAATCTGGGCAATAAAGTCAAGTCTGACCTTTTTGATCCTTTGTGCTTTGTCTAATTTCACGTGCTCCTAGGGTCCCGCATGCAGAGGTTCCACACCCGGCACTTCAGACCAGATTTCCTAGTGCAGAATGGCTGGGTCGACACCTCAGCTCCTGGGGCCCAGTGCAGACTCCGAGATATAGAGCCTGAGCTGCAGCCAACCTGGCCCTCGAGAGCTCCGCCCCCTCCCTCCCACTGACTCTGACAGGATCTCTACACAGCAGCCCAGCCCACAGCCCACGGGGTAGTGCATGCTCTCACCTCTCCATTCTCTGATCAAAATATAAAGCTTCCTTTGCTTGTGAACCAAACTCAGTCTCGATCTGTTGGCCCCAATGACACTGGGCAGGGGGACACTTGTTGGGGTCCACTCTGGAGGATCAGTAACAGAAATTGAGACTATTGTAACTTCAATGAACAGATGTGTGAGCCAAACTGTCGTTAACATAGAACAGTTTATAAGGCTCGGGTAAAATAAGATGTTTCTAACACTTCCATTTGATATTTCCATCACTTTATTATAAGCAAGTTCAGTGAAAAGGTTTGTCTTATTTGTCAGGTCAATATTAGAGAAATGAAGTGATTTCTTTCCAAGGATGTACATCTAATAATCTTGGTTAAAGCTTCAATCTTGTTTTAAATGCTTTTCCATTGAAAATGATACCTCTCTTTCAGCTCCCCCATTTCTGAGAAGTATAAAATCTTATAATTTATTATTACCAAAGGGGAAAGGTGGGAGGAGGGATAAATTAACAGTTTGGAATTAACACATACACACTGCTATGTATAAAATAGATCATCAACAAGGAACTACTGTATACCACAGGGAACTACACTCAATATTTTGCAATAACCTATAAGGGGAAATAATCGGAAAAAGAATAGATATTTTTATTGACATCATCTATCAATGACAGTTAAAGTGTAACCTAAGGGAAGCCGGTGGTGAGTGCTTCTGACCCTGAAGACTTCAATCATCTAAAGTTTGGACTCTGCCTACTTCCCAAGGCCCTTAATGAACATATGTGTAGCCGTAGCTTAAAAAATTCCCCAGTTTGGGTTTCGGGGAGACACTGATTTTGAAAAAGCCCTGGTGTTCTCCTTACATGAATGGGACTCTTCCTACTGCTAAAACATGTCTGTCACACCCAGAGGATGGTATACAATCTGATCAGGAAGAGTTTGGAAAAGGCATCTCATCTCCTCATCTCCTGGTGCTCGGGTTCACCCCTCCAGCGTCTTTACTAACAGTCTCCCCACTTGGAGATGTCAGCACTGTCAACATCCTGTTGCGTACAGTTTGGAATTTGTCCAGTGGATGAAGCGGAAGTTTGAAGAACAATGAGAGACAAGTCCTAAGTGTTCAGACAGGCACATGTCACTCTAATTTCCAATCAGGAAGATGAATTGACCAAAGGCTAGGGTTGCCCATGGAAACAGTATAGGGCTTGAGGAAATCCCACTGCTTTGTGGCCAGTTCCCATAAACACAAGTTGAACAATGGAACTCAGGGGCAGTAAAATTCATGAAACTGCAGAGTTGAAAATATCTATCACTGAAAAATGTCTTGAGGAAAGTCAGAGAAAAGGATTGGTAAGCAAGGGAGAATGGCAGGAAAGGGATTTGAGGAGGTAGAAAGGACTCGCCATTAAGCACAAAAAAGGGGCTGAACATTGCCAACATTGCAGTTGGCCAAAAAGGCTGTATGCGTTTTTTTCTGTATATATTCAAGAAAAGGGCATACACTTTTTTAGCCAACCAAACAGGTGGGCACTGGAAATCAATACTACAAAAGATATCACTTCGCATCAGTCAGAAGAGCCATCGTCATAAAGTGTAAACACCAGAAATGCAGGACAGGGCAAGGAGAAGAGGGAGCCCTGTGAGGCTTATAGTGGAAATGTATATTGCCAACGGCCATTCTGGAGAAGTGTTTTGTGTTTACCAAAGCATCTAAAAAATGAGCTACAGAGCATAGGGCACTTGCACTCATGGGCGTATATCTTGGGAAAAACAAAAATCGAGAGGACACAGGCACCCCAATGTTTACTGCCTCTCTGTTTAAAAGATCCTCGACTAGGATATAACTTAAATGTCTCTGGAGGGAAAAAATGGATAGAGATGTGGTACTTATGTAGAGTGGAATATTACTCAGCCTAGAAATCAATGAAATATGGCCAGGTGTAACAACTCCGGAGGAGTTATGTATGATCATTCTAAGTGACATAATTCAAAAAGAAAAAGACACATATCATAAGATATCACTTAAAGGTGGAATCCAAAATGGCTACACATGAAATAAATTACAAAACAAAAACATAGTCAAATATGTAGAAAACACGCGTAAGGCTGCTAACCGGGAAAGGTGGGGAGGGGTGAGGCATCATCCAGGAGGTTGAAATTAGCAAAGATACCATTCCAAATACCAAACTGATAATCAACAAGGCCTACACGGTAGCTAAAAGAACTGCACTCAGCACACTCAAGTGACCGGAAAAGAATATCTATGACTGGTAAGAATCTGAAGAAGAATTTATTGATGTCTCTCTGTATGTGAATCAAGTGGATGTACAGCAGCAAGAAACAGTGCTTTGAAAATCAGCTGTAACCAATATAGTAATAAATTGAAAAAAGTAAACGACAGAGAGACAGAGAAAACCTCTTACAACTTTTCCTCAGGGACGGTGATGCAACATGGATTGAACACATCTAGACCCACAGCAGGATGAGACATAAGGCTGGAAACTGTTCGCGCTAAGAGAAATGTGAGGTTGGGTGAGGAAATGCACACCCTTTAAAGTAATACTACCTGGTACCCATTCAATGGGTCCCAAATCTGCAGATTCAAGGAATCTTCCTACAGCTAAAACATGCATGGAAAACCCAGAGGACTGTACACCATGTGATCGGGAGATGTGTCTAAAATGCACCTCATTTATCCTCTCCTGGTGCTCCTGTTCATCATTCTAGCCACGTTACTTAGAATCTCCCCCACTTAGAGAATCAGCACATTTAAACTTCTGTTTCACACATTTTGCAAATTGTGAGGAGGATGAACGGGAAGAGGGGGAACCAATGAGAGAATAGTTGTAGGGGTTTGGACGGGCACATGTCACTCTAATTTCCCATTAAGAATAAGAATTAATAAAAGGCTCAGCCCACCTCGCCGGAGCCAAAATAGGGCCTGAAGCAATCCTGCGGTTTTGAGGCCAGCTCACAAAAGAGCAACTTAAAAAATGGAGCTCAGGGTCACTGCAATTCACAAACCTGCAGAGTTATAAATGAAAACTAACGTCCAAAAATATGTTGAGGTAAGGCAAAGAAGAGGATCTGAATGCAAGACAGAATTGCAAGAAACAGATTTCAAGAGATAGATTGGACTCGTCTTTAAAGCACATGAAAAGCGGCAGAATTTCGACAATGATGCAGTTGGCCCAAAAGAGAGTATGCATTTTTTCCTGAATATATCCAGGAAAAAACGCATACGCACTTTATGGGCAACCAAGCAAGCAAGCAATGCAAATGTGCACAACAAAGAAGTCTCATTTCCCACCGGTCAAAAGGGCCATCCGAAAAAATTGTAAAAACCAGAAATGCAGGACAGGCCATGGAGAACAGGGAGCCTTTATACGCTGATGGACAGTGTGTGAACTGCTGAGAGCCACTCTGGAGAAGTGTATGATGGTTCCTAAATCATCTAAAAAACAGAGCTAAAATTTCTGTGGAAGATGAACAGGAATAGGGAGAACCAATGAGAGACTAGCTGTAGGTGTCCGGACGGGCAAATTTAACTCTCATTTCCCACCAGGAAGAGGAATTAACCAAAGGCTCAGTGTGCCATGCCAGAACCACACTAGGGCCTAAAGCAATCCTGCGGTGTTGCGGCCAGCTCACAAGAAATCGAGTTGAAGAAAGTAGCTCAGGGGCACTGTCATTCAAAAACCTGCAGAGTTATAAATGACAGCTATCGTCCAAAAATATATTGAAGTAAGGCTGCCAAGAGGACTTGAAAGCGGGGCAGAATTGCAGGAAACCGATTTCAGGAGGTAGACTAGAATTGCATGTAAAGCATAGGAAAAGAGGCAGAACGTCCACAATGATGCACTTGGCCAAAAAGGGCGTATGCGTTTTTTCCTGAATATATTCAGGAAAAAACGCATACGCCCTTTTTGGACAACCAAGCAACTTGCAAAGGAAATCTGCACTACAATGAAGTCTCACTGCCACCCGGGCAAAAGGGCCATCTGAAAAAAGTGTAAAATCCAGAAAGGCAGGACAGGCCATGGAGAACTGGGAGCCTTGTTATGCTGATGGGCGGGATGTAAATTGCCAACAGCCACTCTGGAGAAGTGTATGGTGTTTCCTGAGACATCTAAAAAACAAAGCAACAGAGCCTAGGGCACTTCCACTTATGGTCCTATAGATTAGGGAAATTAAAATCAAAAAGACACAGCCACCCCAAATTTTGGGATGGCTCTGTTTAAAAGAACCTCGTTCACGGAACAAGTTCAATATCGCAGAAAGTGAAAAATGGATAAAGAATTTGTGGTACTTACGTACAATGCAATATCACTCAGCAATGAAATCTATGTCATCAGGCCCGTAGCAGCATAATGAGTGGATTCAGGTACGATGATTCTAAGTGAAATAAGTCACACAGAAAAAGAAACATCATAAGATATCACTAATACACGGAATGTAAACTTGGCTACACAGGAACTGAATTACAAAACAGAACAGGACCTCAAATGTAGAAAACCAACTTATGCTTGCTTAAGGGGAAAGGAGAGTTGGGGTGCTGCATAAAACCAGAGATTGAAATTAGCACAGGTACCGTTCCATAAGCCAAATATGTAATAGACAAGAGCTACTCCTTGCTCAACGAAGTGGACTCAACACCCCATATTAAACGCCTAAGAATATACCTGACTAGTAAGAATATTAAAACCTATGTATTTATATATCTGCGATAGAGAACGAAGCTAGTGTACAGAGGCATAAACGCAGCAGTGATAGGATTGGTGAGGTTCGGTGAGCAAATGCAGACCCTTTCAAATCATATTGCATGGTACCCATTCCATGGGCCTCAACTCTCCAGGTTGAAGGGATTTTTCCTTCAGCTAAAATATGCATGAGGTTCGCAGTGTATGATCCACCATGTGATCGGGAAACGTGTTCAAATGTGTCTCAGTTTTCGTCCCTGGTACTCGGGTGCAACATTCCAGATGCTTTACTAACACTCTCCCCACTTGCAGAGTCAGTGCCTTTAAACTCCTGTTTGGTCCACTTTGCAATTTTTTGCGGTAAATGAACAGGAATAGGGGGAACCAATGAGAGACTAGCTGGAGGTGTCTGGACGGGCAAATTTAACTCTCATTTCCCACCAGGAAGAGGAATTAACCAAGGGCTCAACGTGCCGTGCCGGAACCACACTAGGGCCTGAAGCAATCCTGCGGTGTTGCGGCCAGCTCACAAGAAAGCGAGTTGAAGAAAGGAGCTCAGGGGCACTGTAATTCACAAACCTGCAGAGTTATAAATGACAGCTATCGTCCAAAAATATATTGAAGGAAGGCTGACAAGAGGACCTTAAAGCAGGACAGAATTGCCGGAAACAGAATTCAGGAGGTAGACTGGAATTGCATGAAAAGCATAGGAAAAGAGGCAGAACATCCACAATGATTCACTTGGCAAAAAAGGGCGTATGCGTTTTTTCCTGAATATATTCAGGAAAAAACGCATACGCACTTTTTGGACAACCAGGCAAGCTTGCAAAGGATATCTGCACTACAATGAAGTCTCACTGCCCCACGGGCAAAAGGGCCATCTGAAAAAAGTGTAAAATCCAGAAAGGCAGGACAGGCCATGGAGAACTGGGAGCCTTGTTATGCTGGTGTGCGGGATGTAAATTGCCAACAGCCACTCTGGAGAAGTGTATGGTGTTTCCTGAAACATCCAAAAAACCAAGCAACAGAGCCTAGAGCACTTACACTTATGGTCCCATAGCTTATGGAAATTTAAATCAAAAAGACACAGCCACCCCAAAGTATGGCACAGCTATTTTTACAAGAACCTCTTTTATGGTACAAGTTCAATATCACAGAAAGCGAAAAATGGATAAAGAATTTGTGGTACTTACGTACAGTGCAATATAAATCAGCAATGAAATCTATATCATCAAGACCGTAGCAGCATAATGAGTGGATTCATGTACGATGATTGTAAGAGAAATAAGTCACACAGAAAAAGAAACATCATAAGATATCACTAATACACGGAATGTAAACTTGGCTACACAGGAACTGAATTACAAAACAGAACAGGGTCTCAAATGTAGAAAACCAACTTATGCTTGCTTAAGGGGAAAGGTGAGTTGGGGTGCTGCATAAAACAAGAGATTGAAATTAGCACAGATACCGTTCCATAAGCCAAATATGTAATAGACAAGAGCTACTACTTCCTCAACGAAGTGGACACAACACCCCATATTAAACGCCTAAGAATATACCTGACTAGTAAGAATCTTAAAACCTATGGATTTACATGTCTCCAAAACAGAATCAAGCGTGTGTACAGCAGCATAAACGCAGCAGTGATAGGATTAGTGAGGTTCTGAGCAAATGCAGACCCTTTGAAGTCATATTGCATGGTACCCATTCCATGGGTCTCAACTCTCCAGGTTTAAGGAATTCTACCTTCAGCTAAAACATGCATGTGGAACCCAGAGTATGATCCACCATGTGATTGGGAAACGTGTTCAAATGTGTCTCAGTTTTCGTCCCCTGGTACTCGGGTGCAACATTCCAGACGCTTTACTAACACTCTCCCCACTTGGAGAGTCAGTGCCTTTAACCTCCTGTTTGGCCCAGTTTGCAATTTCTGCGGGAAATGAACAGGAATAGGGAGAACCAATGAGAGACTAGCTGGAGGTGTCTGGACGGGCAAATTTAACTCTCATTTCCCACCAGGAAGAGGAATTAACCAAGGGCTCAACGTGCCGTGCCGGAACCACACTAGGGCCTGAAGCAATCCTGCGGTGTTGCGGCCAGCTCACAATAAAGAGAGTTGAAGAAAGGATCTCAGGGGCACTGTCATTCACAAACCTGCAGAGTTATAAATGACAGCTATCGTCCAAAAATATATTGAAGTAAGGCTGCCAAGAGGACTTGAAAGCGGGGCAGAATTGCAGGAAACCGATTTCAGGAGGTAGACTGGAATTGCATGAAAAGCATAGGAAAAGAGGCAGAACGTCCACAATGATGCACTTGGCCAAAAAGGGCGTATGCGTTTTTTCCTGAATATATTCAGGAAAAAACGCATACGCCCTTTTTGGCCAACCAAGCAAGCTTGCAAAGGAAATCTGCACTACATTGAAGTCTCACTGCCCCACGGGCAAAAGGGCCATCTGCAAAAAGTGTAAAATCCAGAAAGGCAGGACAGGACATGGAGAACTGGGAGCCTTGTTATGCTGATGGGCGGGATGTAAATTGCCAACAGCCACTCTGGAGAAGTGTATGGTGTTTCCTGAAACATCTAAAAAACAAAGCAACAGAGCCTAGGGCAATTCCACTTATGTTCCTATAGCTTAGGGAAATTCAAATCAAAAAGACACAGCCACCCCAAAGTTTGGGACAGCTCTGTTTACAAGATCCTCGTTTATGGTTCAAGTTCAATATCACAGAAAGCGAAAAATGAATAAAGAATTTGTGGTATTTACGTACAATGCAATATCACTCAGCAATGAAATCTATGTCATCAGACCCGTAGCACCATAATGAGTGGATTCAGATACGATGATTCTAAGTGAAATAAGTCACACAGAAAAAGAAACATCATAAGATATGACTAATACACGGAATGTAAACTTGGCTACACAGGAACTGAATTACAAAACAGAACAGGGTCTCAAATGTAGAAAACCAACTTATGCTTACTTAAGGGGAAAGGTGAGTTGGGGTGCTGCATAAAACCAGAGATTGAAATTAGCACAGATACCGTTCCATAAGCCAAATATGTAATAGACAAGAGCTACTCCTTGCTCAATGAAGTGGACTCAATACCCCATATTAAACGCCTAAGAATATACCTGACTAGTAAGAATCTTAAAACCTATGGATTTATATGTCTCCGAAAAGGAATCAAGCGTGTGTACAGCAGCATAAACGCAGCAGTGATAGGATTGGTGAGTTTCGGTGAGCAAATGCAGACCCTTTGAAGTCATATTGCATGGTACCCATTCCATGGGTCACTACTCTCCAGGTTTAAGGGATTCCTCCTTCAGCTAAAACATGCATGTGGCACCCAGAGTATGATCCACCATGTGACCGGGAAACGTGTTCAAATGTGTCTCAGTTTTCATCCCCTGCTACTCGGGTGCAACATTCCAGACCCTTTACTAACACTCTCCCCACTTGGAGAGTCAGTGCCTTTAACGTCCTGTTTGGCCCAGTTTGCAATTTCTGCGGGAAATGAACAGGAATAGGGAGAACCAATGAGAGACTAGCTGGAGGTGTCTGGACGTGCAAATTTAACTCTCATTTCCCACCAGGAAGAGGAATCAACCAAAGGCTCAGCTTGCTGTGCCGGAACCACACTAGGGCCTGAAGTAATCTTGCGGTGTTGTGGCCATCTCACAAGAAAGCGAGTTGAACAAAGGAGCTCAGGGGCACTGTCATTCACAAACCTGCAGAGTTATAAATGACAGCTATCGTCCAAAAATATATTGAAGTAAGGCTGCCAAGAGGACTTGAAAGCGGGGCAGAATTGCAGGAAACCGATTTCAGGAGGTAGACTGGAATTGCATGAAAAGCATAGGAAAAGAGGCAGAACGTCCACAATGATGCACTTGGCCAAATAGGGCGTATGCGTTTTTTCCTGAATATATTCAGGAAAAAACGCATACGCACTTTTTGGCCAACGAAGGAAGATTGCAAAGGAAATCTGCACTACAATGAAGTGTCACTGCCCCCTGGGCAAAAGGGCCATCTGAAAAAAGTGTAAAATCCAGAAATGCAGGACAGGCCATGGAGAACTGGGAGCCTTGTTATGCTGATGGGCGGGATGTAAATTGCCAACAGCCACTCTGGAGAAGTGTATGGTGTTTCCTGAAACATCTAAAAAACAAAGCAACAGAGCCTAGGGCACTTCCACTTATGCTCCTATAGCTTAGGGAAATTCAAATCAAAAACACAGCCACCCCAAAGTTTGGGACGGCTCTGTTTACAAGAACCTCGTTTATGGTACAAGTTCAATATCACAGAAAGCGAAAAATGAATAAAGAATTTGTGGTACTTACGTACAATGCAATATCACTCAGCAATGAAATCTATGTCATCAGGCCCGTAGCAGCATAATGAGTGGACTCAGGTACGATGATTCTAAGAGAAATAAGTCACACAGAAAAAGAAATATCATAAGGTATCACTAATACACGGAATGTAAACTTGGCTACCCAGGAACTGAATTACAAAACAGAACAGGGTCTCAAATGTAGAAAACCAACTTATGCTTGCTTAAGGGGAAAGGTGAGTGTGGGTGCTGCATAAAACCAGAGATTGAAATTAGTATAGATACCGTTCCATAAGCCAAATATGTAATAGACAAGAGCTACTCCTTGCTCAACGAAGTGGACTCAACACCCCATATTAAACACCTAAGTATATACCTGAATAGTAAGAATCTTAAAACCTATGGATTTACATGTCTCCAAAAGACAATCAAGCGTGTGTACAGCAACATAAACGCAGCAGTGATAGGATTAGTGAGGTTCGGTGAGCAAATGCAGACCCTTTGAAGTCATATTGCATGGTACCCATTCCATGGGTCTCTATTCTCCAGGTTTAAGTGATTCTTCCTTCAGCTAAAACATGCATGTGGAACCCAGAGTATGATCCACCGTGTGATCGGGAAACGTGTTCAAATGTCTCAGTTTTCGTCCCCTGGTACTCGGGTGCAACATTCCAGACGCTTTACTAACACTCTCCCCACTTGGAGAGTCAGTGCCTTTAACGTCCTGTTTGGCCCAGTTTGCAATTTCTGCGGGAAATGAACAGGAATAGGGAGAACCAATGAGAGACTAGCTGGAGGTGTCTGGACGTGCAAATGTAACTCTCATTTCCCACCAGGAAGAGGAATTAACCAAAGGCTCAGCTTGCCGTGCCGGAACCACACTAGGGCCTGAAGCAATCTTGCGGTGTTGCGGCCAGCTCACAAGAAAGCGAGTTGAACAAAGGAACTCAGGGGCACTGTCATTCACAAACCTGCAGAGTTATAAATGACAGCTATCGTCCAAAAATATATTGAAGTAAGGCTGCCAAGAGGACTTGAAAGCGGGGCAGAATTGCAGGAAACCGATTTCAGGAGGTAGACTGGAATTGCATGAAAAGCATATGAAAAGAGGCAGAACGTCCACAATGATGCACTTTGCCAAAAAGGGCGTATGCGTTTTTTCCTGAATATATTCAGGAAAAAACGCATACGCCCTTTTTGGCCAACCAAGCAAGCTTGCAAAGGAAATCTGCACTACAATGAAGTCTCACTGCCCCCTGGTCAAAAGGGCCATCTGCAAAAAGTGTAAAATCCAGAAAGGCAGGACAGGCCATGGAGAACTGGGAGCCTTGTTATGCTGATGGGCGGGATGTAAATTGCCAACAGCCACTCTGGAGAAATGTATGGTGTTTCCTGAAACATCTAAAAAACAAAGCAACAGAGCCTAGGGCACTTCCACTTATGCTCCTATAGCTTAGGGAAATTCAAATCAAAAAAACACAGCCACCCCAACGTTTGGGACGGCTCTGTTTACAAGATCCTCGTTTACGGTACAAGTTCAATATCACAGAAAGCGAAAAATGAATAAAGAATTTGTGGTATTTACGTACAATGCAATATCACTCAGCAATGAAATCTATGTCATCAGGCCCGTAGCACCATAATGAGTGGATTCAGATACAATGATTCTAAGTGAAATAAGTCACACAGAAAAAGAAACATCATAAAATATCACTAATACACGGAATGTAAACTTGGCTACCCAGGAACTGAATTACAAAACAGAACAGGGTCTCAAATGTAGAAAACCAGCTTATGCTTGCTTAAGGGGAAAGGTGAGTTTGGGTGCTGCATAAAATAAGAGATTGAAATTAGCACAGATACCGTTCCATAAGCCAAATATGTAATAGACAAGAGCTACTCCTTCCTCAACGAAGTGGACTCAACACCCCATATTAAACGCCTAAAAATATACCTGAATAGTAAGAATCTTAAAACCTATGGATTTATATGTCTCCGAAAAGGAATCAAGCGTGTGTACAGCAGCATAAACGCAGCAGTGATAGGATTGGTGAGTTTCAGTGAGCAAATGCAGACCCTTTGAAGTCATATTGCATGGTACCCATTCCATGGGTCACAACTCTCCAGGTAAGGGATTCTTCCTTCAGCTAAAACATGCATGTGGAACCCAGAGTATGATCCACCATGTGATCGGGAAACGTGTTCAAATGTGTCTCAGTTTTCGTCCCCTGGTCCTCGGGTGCAACATTCCAGACGCTTTACTAACACTCTCCCCACTTGGAGAGTCAGTGCCTTTAACCTCCTGTTTGGCCCAGTTTGCAATTTCTGTGGGAAATGGACAGGAATAGGGAGAACCAATGAGAGACTAGCTGGAGGTGTCTGGACGGGCAAATTTAACTCTCATTTCCCACCAGGAAGAGGAATTAACCAAAGGCTCAGCTTGCCGTCCGGGAACCACACTAGGGCCTGAAGCAATCTTGCGGTGTTGCGGCCAGCTCACAATAAAGAGAGTTGAAGAAAGGATCTCAGGGGCCCTGTCATTCACAAACCTGCAGAGTTATAAATGACAGCTATCGTCCAAAAATATATTGAAGTAAGGCTGCCAAGAGGACTTGAAAGCGGGGCAGAATTGCAGGAAACCGATTTCAGGAGGTAGACTGGAATTGCATGAAAAGCATAGGAAAAGAGGCAGAACGTCCACAATGATGCACTTGGCCAAAAAGGGCGTATGCGTTTTTTCCTGAATATATTCAGGAAAAAACGCATACGCCCTTTTTGGCCAACCAAGCAAGCTTGCAAAGGAAATCTGCACTACAATGAAGTCTCACTGCCCCACGGGCAAAAGGGCCATCTGAAAAAAGTGTAAAATCCAGAAAGGCAGGACAGGCCATGGAGAATTGGGAGCCTTGTTATGCTGATGGGCGGGATGTAAATTGCCAACAGCCACTCTGGAGAACTGTATGGTGTTTCCTGAAATATCTAAAAAACAAAGCAACAGAGCCTAGGGCACTTCCACTTATGGTCCTATAGTTTAGGGAAATTAAAATAAAAAAGACACAGCCACCCCAACGTTTGGGACGGCTCTGTTTACAAGAACCTCGTTTATGGTACAAGTTCAATATCACAGAAAGCGAAAAATGAATAAAGAATTTGTGGTACTTACTTACAATGCAATATCACTCAGCAAAGAAATCTATGTCATCAGACCCGTAGCAGCATAATGAGTGGACTCAGGTACGGTGATTCTAAGAGAAATAAGTCACACAGAAAAAGAAATATCATAAGGTATCACTAATACACGGAATGTAAACTTGGCTACCCAGGAACTGAATTACAAAACAGAACAGGGTCTCAAATGTAGAAAACCAACTTATGCTTGCTTAAGGGGAAAGGTGAGTTGGGGTGCTGCATAAAACCAGAGATTGAAATTAGCACAGATACCATTCCATAAGCCAAATATGTAACAGACAAGAGCTACTACTTCCTCAAAGAAGTGGACTCAACACACCATATTAAACGCCTAAGAATATACCTGACTAGTAAGAATCTTAAAACCTATGGATTTACATGTCTCT
The DNA here is from genome assembly GCF_949774975.1 of Lagenorhynchus albirostris. NCBI lineage: Eukaryota > Metazoa > Chordata > Mammalia > Artiodactyla > Delphinidae > Lagenorhynchus > Lagenorhynchus albirostris. Next base: position 102,049,252 of record NC_083095.1, on the reverse strand, counting down.
GAAAGAGAATCAAGCGTGTGTACAGCAGCATAAACGCAGCAGTGATAGGATTAGTGAGGTTCTGAGCAAATGCAGACCCTTTGAAGTCATATTGCATGGTACCCATTCCATGGGTCACAACTCTCCAGGTTTAAGGGATTCCTCCTTCAGCTAAAACATGCATGTGGAACCCAGAGTATGATCCACCATGTGATCGGGAAACGTGTTCAAATGTGTCTCAGTTTTCATCCCCTGGTACTCGGGTGCAACATTCCAGACGCTTTACTAACGCTCTCCCCACTTGGAGAGTCAGTGCCTTTAACCTCCTGTTTGGCCCAGTTTGCAATTTCTGCGGGAAATGAACAGGAATAGGGAGAACCAATGAGAGACTAGCTGGAGGTGTCTGGACGTGAAAATTTAACTCTCATTTCCCACCAGGAAGAGGAATTAACCAAAGGCTCAGCTTGCCGTGCCAGAACCACACTAGGGCCTGAAGCAATCCTGCGGTGTTGCGGCCAGCTCACAATAAAGAGAGTTGAAGAAAGGATCTCAGGGGCCCTGTCATTCACAAACCTGAAGAGTTATAAATGACAGCTATCGTCCAAAAATATATTGAAGTAAGGCTGCCAAGAGGACTTGAAAGCGGGGCAGAATTGCAGGAAACCGATTTCAGGAGGTAGACTGGAATTGCATGAAAAGCATAGGAAAAGAGGCAGAACGTCCAAAATGATGCACTTGGCCAAAAAGGGCGTATGCGTTTTTTCCTGAATATATTCAGGAAAAAACGCATACGCCCTTTTTGGCCAACCAAGCAAGCTTGCAAAGGAAATCTGCACTACAATGAAGTCTCACTGCCCCCGGGGCAAAAGGGCCATCTGAAAAAAGTGTAAAATCCAGAAAGGCAGGACAGGCCATGGAGAACTGGGAGCCTTGTTATGCTGATGGGCGGGATGTCAATTGCCAACAGCCACTCTGGAGAAGTGTATGGTGTTTCCTGAAACATCTAAAAAACAAAGCAACAGAGCCTAGGGCACTTCCACTTATGCTCCTATAGCTTAGGGAAATTAAAATAAAAAAGACACAGCCACCCCAAAGTTTGGGACGGCTCTGTTTACAAGAACCTCGTTTATGGTACAAGTTCAATATCACAGAAAGCGAAAAATGAATAAAGAATTTGTGGTACTTATGTACAATGCAATACCACTCAGCAATGAAATCTATGTCATCAGACCCGTAGCAGCATAATGAGTGGACTCAGGTACGATGATTCTAAGAGAAATAAGTCACACAGAAAAAGAAATATCATAAGGTATCACTAATACACGGAATGTAAACTTGGCTACACAGGAACTGAATTACAAAACAGAACAGGGTCTCAAATGTAGACAACCAACTTATGCTTGCTTAAGGGGAAAGGTGAGTTGGGGTGCTGCATAAAACCAGATATTGAAATTAGCACAGATACCGTGCCATAAGCCAAATATGTAATAGACACGAGCTACTCCTTCCTCAACGAAGTGGACTCAACACCCCATATTAAACGCCTAAGTATATACCTGACTAGTAAGAATCTTAAAACCTATGGATTTACATGTCTCCAAAAGAGAATCAAGCGTGTGTACAGCAGCATAAATGCAGCAGTGATAGGATTAGTGAGGTTCGGTGAGCAAATGCAGAGCCTTTGAAATCATATTGCATGGTACCCATTCCATGGGTCTCAACTCTCCAGGTTTAAGGGATTCTTCCTTCAACTAAAACATGCATGTGGAACCCAGAATATGATCCACCGTGTGATCGGGAAACGTGTTCAAATATGTCTCAGGTTTCGTCCCCTGGTACTCGGATGCAACATTCCAGACGCTTTACTAACACTCTCCCCACTTGGAGAGTCAGTGCCTTTAACCTCCTGTTTGGCCCAGTTTGCAATTTCTGCGGGAAATGAACAGGAATAGGGAGAACCAATGAGAGACTAGCTGGAGGTGTCTGGACGTGCAAATTTAACTCTCATTTCCCACCAGGAAGAGGAATTAACCAAAGGCTCAGCTTGCCGTGCCGGAACCACACTAGGGCCTGAAGCAATCCTGCGGTGTTGCGGCCAGCTCACAATAAAGAGAGTTGAAGAAAGGATCTCAGTGGCCCTGACATTCACAAACCTGCAGAGTTATAAATGACAGCTATCGTCCAAAAATATATTGAAGTAAGGCTGCCAAGAGGACTTGAAAGCGGGGCAGAATTGCAGGAAACCGATTTCAGGAGGTAGACTGGAATTGCATGAAAAGCATAGGAAAAGAGGCAGAACGTCCACAATGATGCACTTGGCCAAAAAGGGCGTATGCGTTTTTTCCTGAATATATTCAGGAAAAAACGCATACGCCCTTTTTGGCCAACCAAGCAAGCTTGCAAAGGAAATCTGCACTACAATGAAGTCTCACTGCCCCATGGGCAAAAGGGCCATCTGAAAAAAGTGTAAAATCCAGAAAGGCAGGACAGGCCATGGAGAATTGGGAGCCTTGTTATGCTGATGGGCGGGATGTAAATTGCCAACAGCCACTCTGGAGAACTGTATGGTGTTTCCTGAAACATCTAAAAAACAAAGCAACAGAGCCTAGGGCACTTCCACGTATGCTCCTATAGCTTAGGGAAATTCAAATCAAAAAGACACAGCCACCCCAACGTTTGGGACGGCTCTGTTTACAAGAATCTCGTTTACGGTACAAGTTCAATATCACAGAAAGCGAAAAATGAACAAAGAATTTGTGGTATTTACGTACAATGCAATATCATTCAGCAATGAAATCTATGTCATCAGGCCCGTAGCAGCATAATGAGTGGATTCAGATACAATGATTCTAAGTGAAATAAGTCACACAGAAAAAGAAACATCATAAGATATCACTAATACACGGAATGTAAACTTGGCTACACAGGAACTGAATTACAAAACAGAACAGGGTCTGAAATGTAGAAAACCAACTTATGCTTGCTTAAGGGGAAAGGTGAGTTGGGGTGCTGCATAAAACCAGATATTGAAATTAACACAGATACCGTTCCATAAGCCAAATATGTAATAGACAAGAGCTACTCCTTGCTCAACGAAGTGGACTCAACACCCCATATTAAATGCCTAAAAATATACCTGAATAGTAAGAATCTTAAAACCTATGGATTTATATGTCTCCGAAAAGGAATCAAGCGTGTGTACAGCAGCATAAACGCAGCAGTGATAGGATTGGTGAGTTTCAGTGAGCAAATGCAGACCCTTTGAAGTCATATTGCATGGTACCCATTCCATGGGTCACAACTCTCCAGGTAAGGGATTCTTCCTTCAGCTAAAACATGCATTTGGAACCCAGATTATGATCCACCATGTGATCGGGAAACGTGTTCAAATGTGTCTCAGTTTTCATCCCCTGGTACTCGGGTGCAACATTCCAGACGCTTTACTAACGCTCTCCCCACTTGGAGAGTCAGTGCCTTTAACCTCCTGTTTGGCCCAGTTTGCAATTTCTGCGGGAAATGAACAGGAATAGGGAGAACCAATGAGAGACTAGCTGGAGGTGTCTGGACGTGAAAATTTAACTCTCATTTCCCACCAGGAAGAGGAATTAACCAAAGGCTCAGCTTGCCGTGCCAGAACCACACTAGGGCCTGAAGCAATCCTGCGGTGTTGCGGCCAGCTCACAATAAAGAGAGTTGAAGAAAGGATCTCAGGGGCCCTGTCATTCACAAACCTGAAGAGTTATAAATGACAGCTATCGTCCAAAAATATATTGAAGTAAGGCTGCCAAGAGGACTTGAAAGCGGGGCAGAATTGCAGGAAACCGATTTCAGGAGGTAGACTGGAATTGCATGAAAAGCATAGGAAAAGAGGCAGAACGTCCAAAATGATGCACTTGGCCAAAAAGGGCGTATGCGTTTTTTCCTGAATATATTCAGGAAAAAACGCATACGCCCTTTTTGGCCAACCAAGCAAGCTTGCAAAGGAAATCTGCACTACAATGAAGTCTCACTGCCCCCGGGGCAAAAGGGCCATCTGAAAAAAGTGTAAAATCCAGAAAGGCAGGACAGGCCATGGAGAACTGGGAGCCTTGTTATGCTGATGGGCGGGATGTCAATTGCCAACAGCCACTCTGGAGAAGTGTATGGTGTTTCCTGAAACATCTAAAAAACAAAGCAACAGAGCCTAGGGCACTTCCACTTATGCTCCTATAGCTTAGGGAAATTCAAATCAAAAAGACACAGCCACCCCAAAGTTTGGGACGGCTCTGTTTACAAGAACCTCGTTTATGGTACAAGTTCAATATCACAGAAAGCGAAAAATGAATAAAGAATTTGTGGTACTTATGTACAATGCAATACCACTCAGCAATGAAATCTATGTCATCAGACCCGTAGCAGCATAATGAGTGGACTCAGGTACGATGATTCTAAGAGAAATAAGTCACACAGAAAAAGAAATATCATAAGGTATCACTAATACACGGAATGTAAACTTGGCTACACAGGAACTGAATTACAAAACAGAACAGGGTCTCAAATGTAGACAACCAACTTATGCTTGCTTAAGGGGAAAGGTGAGTTGGGGTGCTGCATAAAACCAGATATTGAAATTAGCACAGATACCGTGCCATAAGCCAAATATGTAATAGACACGAGCTACTCCTTCCTCAACGAAGTGGACTCAACACCCCATATTAAACGCCTAAGTATATACCTGACTAGTAAGAATCTTAAAACCTATGGATTTACATGTCTCCAAAAGAGAATCAAGCGTGTGTACAGCAGCATAAATGCAGCAGTGATAGGATTAGTGAGGTTCGGTGAGCAAATGCAGAGCCTTTGAAATCATATTGCATGGTACCCATTCCATGGGTCTCAACTCTCCAGGTTTAAGGGATTCTTCCTTCAACTAAAACATGCATGTGGAACCCAGAATATGATCCACCGTGTGATCGGGAAACGTGTTCAAATATGTCTCAGGTTTCGTCCCCTGGTACTCGGGTGCAACATTCCAGACGCTTTACTAACACTCTCCCCACTTGGAGAGTCAGTGCCTTTAACCTCCTGTTTGGCCCAGTTTGCAATTTCTGCGGGAAATGAACAGGAATAGGGAGAACCAATGAGAGACTAGCTGGAGGTGTCTGGACGTGCAAATTTAACTCTCATTTCCCACCAGGAAGAGGAATTAACCAAAGGCTCAGCTTGCCGTGCCGGAACCACACTAGGGCCTGAAGCAATCCTGCGGTGTTGCGGCCAGCTCACAATAAAGAGAGTTGAAGAAAGGATCTCAGTGGCCCTGACATTCACAAACCTGCAGAGTTATAAATGACAGCTATCGTCCAAAAATATATTGAAGTAAGGCTGCCAAGAGGACTTGAAAGCGGGGCAGAATTGCAGGAAACCGATTTCAGGAGGTAGACTGGAATTGCATGAAAAGCATAGGAAAAGAGGCAGAACGTCCACAATGATGCACTTGGCCAAAAAGGGCGTATGCGTTTTTTCCTGAATATATTCAGGAAAAAACGCATACGCCCTTTTTGGCCAACCAAGCAAGCTTGCAAAGGAAATCTGCACTACAATGAAGTCTCACTGCCCCATGGGCAAAAGGGCCATCTGAAAAAAGTGTAAAATCCAGAAAGGCAGGACAGGCCATGGAGAATTGGGAGCCTTGTTATGCTGATGGGCGGGATGTAAATTGCCAACAGCCACTCTGGAGAACTGTATGGTGTTTCCTGAAACATCTAAAAAACAAAGCAACAGAGCCTAGGGCACTTCCACGTATGCTCCTATAGCTTAGGGAAATTCAAATCAAAAAGACACAGCCACCCCAACGTTTGGGACGGCTCTGTTTACAAGAATCTCGTTTACGGTACAAGTTCAATATCACAGAAAGCGAAAAATGAACAAAGAATTTGTGGTATTTACGTACAATGCAATATCATTCAGCAATGAAATCTATGTCATCAGGCCCGTAGCAGCATAATGAGTGGATTCAGATACAATGATTCTAAGTGAAATAAGTCACACAGAAAAAGAAACATCATAAGATATCACTAATACACGGAATGTAAACTTGGCTACACAGGAACTGAATTACAAAACAGAACAGGGTCTGAAATGTAGAAAACCAACTTATGCTTGCTTAAGGGGAAAGGTGAGTTGGGGTGCTGCATAAAACCAGATATTGAAATTAACACAGATACCGTTCCATAAGCCAAATATGTAATAGACAAGAGCTACTCCTTGCTCAACGAAGTGGACTCAACACCCCATATTAAATGCCTAAAAATATACCTGAATAGTAAGAATCTTAAAACCTATGGATTTATATGTCTCCGAAAAGGAATCAAGCGTGTGTACAGCAGCATAAACGCAGCAGTGATAGGATTGGTGAGTTTCAGTGAGCAAATGCAGACCCTTTGAAGTCATATTGCATGGTACCCATTCCATGGGTCACAACTCTCCAGGTAAGGGATTCTTCCTTCAGCTAAAACATGCATTTGGAACCCAGATTATGATCCACCATGTGATCGGGAAACGTGTTCAAATGTGTCTCAGTTTTCGTCCCCTGGTACTCGGGTGCAACATTCCAGACGCTTTACTAACACTCTCCCCACTTGGAGAGTCAGTGCCTTTAACCTCCTGTTTGGCCCAGTTTGCAATTTCTGCGGGAAATGAACAGGAATAGGGAGAACCAATGAGAGACTAGCTGGAGGTGTCTGGACGTGCAAATTTAACTCTCATTTCCCACCAGGAAGAGGAATTAACCAAAGGCTCATCTTGCCGTGCCGGAACCACACTAGGGCCTGAAGCAATCCTGCGGTGTTGCGGCCAGCTCACAATAAAGAGAGTTGAAGAAAGGATCTCAGGGACACTGTCATTCACAAACCTGCAGAGTTATAAATGACAGCTATCGTCCAAAAATATATTGAAGTAAGGCTGCCAAGAGGACTTGAAAGCGGGGCAGAATTGCAGGAAACCGATTTCAGGAGGTAGACTGGAATTGCATGAAAAGCATAGGAAAAGAGGCAGAACGTCCACAATGATGCACTTGGCCAAAAAGGGCGTATGCGTTTTTTCCTGAATATATTCAGGGAAAAACGCATACGCCCTTTTTGGCCAACCAAGCAAGCTTGCAAAGGAAATCTGCACTACAATGAAGTCTCACTGCTCCCTGGTCAAAAGGGCCATCTGCAAAAAGTGTAAAATCCAGAAAGGCAGGACAGGCCATGGAGAACTGGGAGCCTTGTTATGCTGATGGGCGGGATGTAAATTGCCAACAGCCACTCTGGAGAAATGTATGGTGTTTCCTGAAACATCTAAAAAACAAAGCAACAGAGCCTAGGGCACTTCCACTTATGCTCCTATAGCTTAGGGAAATTAAAATCAAAAAGACACAGCCACCCCAAAATTTGGGACGGCTCTGTTTACAAGAACCTCGTTTATGGTACAAGTTCATTATCACAGAAAGCGAAAAATGAATAAAGAATTTGAAGTACTTACGTACAATGCAATATCACTCAGCAATGAAATCTATGTCATCAGACCCGTAGCAGCATAATGAGTGGATTCAGGTACGATGATTCTAAGTGAAATATGTCACACAGAAAAAGAAATATAATAAGGTATCACTAATACACGGAATGTAAACTTGGCTACCCAGGAACTGAATTTCAAAACAGAACAGGGTCTCAAATGTAGAAAACCAACTTATGCTTGCTTAAGGGGAAAGGTGAGTTGGGGTGCTGCATAAAACCAGAGATTGAAATTAGCACAGATACCATTCCATAAGCCAAATATGTAATAGACAAGAGCTACTCCTTGCTCAACGAAGTGGACTCAACACCCCATATTAAACGCCTAAAAATATACCTGAATAGTAAGAATCTTAAAACCTATGGATTTACATGTCTCCAAAAGAGAATCAAGCGTGTGTACAGCAGCATAAACGCAGCAGTGATAGGATTAGTGAGATTCGGTGAGCAAATGCAGACCCTTTGAAGTCATATTGCATGGTACCCATTCCATGGGTCTCAACTCTCCAGGTTTAAGGGATTCTTCCTTCAGCTAAAACATGCAAGTGGAACCCAGAGTATGATCCACCATGTGATCGGGAAACGTGTTCAAATGTGTCTCAGTTTTCGTCCCCTGGTACTCGGGTGCAACATTCCAGACGCTTTACTAACACTCTCCCCACTTGGAGAGTCAGTGCCTTTAACGTCCTGTTTGGCCCAGTTTGCAATTTCTGCGTGAAATGAACAGGAATAGGGAGAACCAATGAGAGACTAGCTGGAGGTGTCTGAACGTGCAAATTTAACTCTCATTTCCCACCAGGAAGAGGAATTAACCAAGGGCTCAACGTGCCGTGCCGGAACCACACTAGGGCCTGAAGCAATCATGCGGTGTTGCGGCCAGCTCACAAGAAAGCGAGTTGAAGAAAGGAGCTCAGGGGCACTGTAATTCACAAACCTGCAGAGTTATAAATGACAGCTATCGTCCAAAAATATATTGAAGTAAGGCTGCCAAGAGGACTTGAAATCGGGGCAGAATTGCAGGAAACCGATTTCAGGAGGTAGACTGGAATTGCATGAAAAGCATAGGAAAAGAGGCAGAACGTCCACAATGATGCACTTGGCCAAAAAGGGCGTATGCGTTTTTTCCTGAATATATTCAGGAAAAAACGCATACGCCCTTTTTGACCAACCAAGCAAGCTTGCAAAGGAAATCTGCACTACAATGAAGTCTCACTGCTCCCTGGTCAAAAGGGCCATCTGCAAAAAGTTTAAAATCCAGAAAGGCAGGACAGGCCATGGAGAACTGGGAGCCTTGTTATGCTGATGGGCGGGATGTAAATTGCCAACAGCCACTCTGGAGAAATGTATGGTGTTTCCTGAAACATCTAAAAAACAAAGCAACAGAGCCTAGGGCACTTCCACTTATGGTACTATAGTTTAGGGAAATTAAAATAAAAAAGACACAGCCACCCCAAAGTTTGGGACGGCTCTGTTTACAAGAACCTCGTTTATAGTACAAGTTCAATATCACAGAAAGCGAAAAATGAATAAAGAATTTGTGGTACTTACTTACAATGCAATATCACTCAGCAAAGAAATCTATGTCATCAGACCCGTAGCAGCATAATGAGTGGACTCAGGTACGATGATTCTAAGAGAAAAAAGTCACACAGAAAAAGAAATATCATAAGGTATCACTAATACACGGAATGTAAACTTGGCTACCCAGGAACTGAATTACAAAACAGAACAGGGTCTCAAATGTAGAAAACCAACTTATGCTTGCTTAAGGGGAAAGGTGAGTTGGGGTGCTGCATAAAACCAGAGATTGAAATTAGCACAGATACCGTTCCATAAGCCAAATATGTAACAGACAAGAGCTACTACTTCCTCAAAGAAGTGGACTCAACACATCATATTAAACGCCTAAGAATATACCTGACTAGTAAGAATCTTAAAACCTATGGATTTACATGTCTCTGAAAGAGAATCAAGCGTGTGTACAGCAGCATAAACGCAGCAGTGATAGGATTAGTGAGGTTCTGAGCAAATGCAGACCCTTTGAAGTCATATTGCATGGTACCCATTCCATGGGTCACAACTCTCCAGGTTTAAGGGATTCCTCCTTCAGCTAAAACATGCATGTGGAACCCAGAGTAGGATCCACCGTGTGATCGGGAAACGTGTTCAAATGTGTCTCAGTTTTCGTCCCCTGGTACTCGGGTGCAACATTCCAGACGCTTTACTAACGCTCTCCCCACTTGGAGAGTCAGTGCCTTTAACCTCCTGTTTGGCCCAGTTTGCAATTTCTGCGGGAAATGAACAGAAATAGGGAGAACCAATGAGAGACTAGCTGGAGGTGTCTGGACGGGCAAATTTAACTCTCATTTCCCACCAGGAAGAAGAATTAACCAAAGGCTCAGATTGCCGTGCTGGAACCACACTAGGGCCTGAAGCAATCCTGCGGTGTTGCGGCCAGCTCACAATAAAGAGAGTTGAAGAAAGGATCTCAGGGGCACTGTCATTCACAAACCTGCAGAGTTATAAATGACAACTATCATCCAAAAATATATTGAAGTACGGCTGCCAAGAGGACTTGAAAGCGGGGCAGAATTGCAGGAAACCGATTTTAGGAGGTAGACTGGAATTGCATGAAAAGCATAGGAAAAGAGGCAGAACGTCCACAATGATGCACTTGGCCAAAAAGTGCGTATGCGTTTTTTCCTGAATATATTCAGGAAAAAACGCATACGCCCTTTTTGGCCAACCAAGCAAGCTTGCAAAGGAAATCTGCACTACAATGAAGTCTCACTGCCCCACGGGCAAAAGGGCCATCTGAAAAAAGTGTAAAATCCAGAAAGGCAGGACAGGCCATGGAGAACTGGGAGCCTTGTTATGCTGATGGGCGGGATGTCAATTGCCAACAGCCACTCTGGAGAAGTGTATGGTGTTTCCTGAAACATCTAAAAAACAAAGCAACAGAGCCTAGGGCACTTCCACTTATGTTCCTATAGCTTACAGAAATTAAAATCAGAAAGACACAGCCACCCCAAAGTTTGGGACAGCTCTGTTTACAAGATCCTCGTTTATGGTACAAGTTCAATATCACAGAAAGCGAAAAATGAATAAAGAATCTGTGGTATTTACGTACAATGCAATATCACTCAGCAATGAAATCTATGTCATCAGGCCCGTAGCAGCCTAATGAGTGGATTCAGGTACGATGATTCTAAGTGAAATAAGTCACACAGAAAAAGAAACATCATAAGATATCACTAATACACGGAATGTAAACTTGGCTACCCAGGACCTGAATTACAAAACAGAACAGGGTCTCAAATGTAGAAAACCAACTTATGCTTACTTAAGGGGAAAGGTGAGTTGTGGTGCTGCATAAAACAAGAGATTGAAATTAGCACAGATACCGTTCCATAAGCCAAATATGTAATAGACAAGAGCTACTCCTTGCTCAACGAAGTGGACTCAACACCCCATATTAAACGCCTAGGAATATACCTGACTAGTAAGAATCTTAAAACCTATGGATTTATATGTCTCCGAAAAGGAATCAAACCTGTGTACAACAGCATAAACGCAGCAGTGATAGGATTGGTGAGTTTCGGTGAACAAATGCAGACCCTTTTAAGTCATATTGCATGGTACCCATTCCATGGGTCACAGCTCTCCAGGTTTAAGGGATTCCTCCTTCAGCTAAAACATGCATGTGGCACCCAGAGTATGAACCACCGTGTGATCGGGAAACGTGTTCAAATGTGTCTCAGTTTTCGTCCCCTGCTACTCGGGTGCAACATTCCAGACGCTTTACTAACACTCTCCCCACTTGGAGAGTCAGTGCCTTTAACGTCCTGTTTGGCCCAGTTTGCAATTTCTGCGGGAAATGAACAGGAATAGGGAGAACCAATGAGAGACTAGCTGGAGGTGTCTGGACGTGAAAATTTAACTCTCATTTCCCACCAGGAAGAGGAATTAACCAAAGGCTCAGCTTGCCGTGCCAGAACCACACTAGGGCCTGAAGCAATCCTGCGGTGTTGCGGCCAGCTCACAATAAAGAGAGTTGAAGAAAGGATCTCAGGGGCCCTGTCATTCACAAACCTGAAGAGTTATAAATGACAGCTATCGTCCAAAAATATATTGAAGTAAGGCTGCCAAGAGGACTTGAAAGCGGGGCAGAATTGCAGGAAACCGATTTCAGGAGGTAGACTGGAATTGCATGAAAAGCATAGGAAAAGAGGCAGAACGTCCACAATGATGCACTTGGCCAAAAAGGGCGTATGCGTTTTTTCCTGAATATATTCAGGAAAAAACGCATAGGCCCTTTTTGGCCAACCAAGCAAGCTTGCAAAGGAAATCTGCACTACAATGAAGTCTCACTGCCCCACAGGCAAAAGGGCCATCTGAAAAAAGTGTAAAATCCAGAAAGGCAGGACAGGCCATGGAGAATTGGGAGCCTTGTTATGCTGATGGGCGGGATGTAAATTGCCAACAGCCACTCTGGAGAAGTGTATGGTGTTTCCTGAAACATCTAAAAAACAAAGCAACAGAGCCTAGGGCACTTCCACTTATGCTCCTATAGCTTAGGGAAATTAAAATAAAAAAGACACAGCCACCCCAAAATTTGGGACGGCTCTGTTTACAAGAACCTCGTTTATGGTACAAGTTCAATATTACAGAAAGCGAAAAATGAATAAAGAATTTGTGGTATTTACGTACAATGCAATATCACTCAGCAATGAAATCTATGTCATCAGACCCGTAGCAGCATAATGAGTGCACTCAGGTACGATGATTCTAAGAGAAAAAAGTCACACAGAAAATGAAATATCATAAGGTATCACTAATACACGGAATGTAAACTTGGCTACCCAGGAACTGAATTACAAAACAGAACAGGGTCTCAAATGTAGAAAACCAACTTATGCTTGCTTAAGGGGAAAGGTGAGTTGGGGTGCTGCATAAAACCAGAGATTGAAATTAGCACAGATACCGTTCCATAAGCCAAATATGTAATAGACAAGAGCTACTCCTTGCTCAACGAAGTGGACTCAACACCCCATATTAAACGCCTAAGGATATACCTGACTAGTAAGAATCTTAAAACCTATGGATTTACATGTCTCCAAAAGAGAATCAAGCGTGTGTACAGCAGCATAAATGCAGCAGTGATAGGATTAGTTAGGTTCGGTGAGCAAATGCAGAGCCTTTGAAATCATATTGCATGGTACCCATTCCATGGGTCTCAACTCTCCAGGTTTAAGGGATTCTTCCTTCAGCTAAAACATGCATGTGGAACCCAGAGTATGATCCACCGTGTGATCGGGAAACGTGTTCAAATGTGTCTCAGTTTTCGTCCCCTGGTACTCGGGTGCAACATTCCAGACGCTTTACTAACACTTTCCCCACTTGGAGAGTCAGTGCCTTTAACGTCCTGTTTGACCCAGTTTGCAAATTCTGCGGGAAATGAACAGGAATAGGGTGAACCAATGAGAGACTAGCTGGAGGTGTCTGGACGTGCAAATTTAACTCTCATTTCCCACCAGGAAGAGGAATTAACCAAAGGCTCAGGTTGCCGTGCCGGAACCACTCTAGGGCCTGAAGCAATCTTGCGGTGTTGCGGCCAGCTTACAAGAAAGCGAGTTGAAGAAAGGAGCTCAGGGGCACTGTCATTCCCAAACCTGCAGAGTTATAAATGACAGCTATCGTCCAAAAATATATTGAAGTAAGGCTGCCAAGAGGACTTGAAAGCGGGGCAGAATTGCAGGAAACCGATTTCAGGAGGTAGACTGGAATTGCATGAAAAGCATAGCAAAAGAGGCAGAACGTCCACAATGATGCACTTGGCCAAAAAGGGCGTATGCGTTTTTTCCTGAATATATTCAGGAAAAAACGCATACGCCCTTTTTGGCCAACCAAGCAAGCTTGCAAAGGAAATCTGCACTACAATGAAGTCTCACTGCCCCCTGGTCAAAAGGGCCATCTGCAAAAAGTGTAAAATCCAGAAAGGCAGGACAGGCCATGGAGAACTGGGAGCCTTGTTATGCTGATGGGCGGGATGTAAATTGCCAACAGCCACTCTGGAGAAATGTATGGTGTTTCCTGAAACATCTAAAAAACAAAGCAACAGAGCCTAGGGCACTTCCACTTATGCTCCTATAGCTTAGGGAAATTCAAATCAAAAAGACACAGCCACCACAACGTTTGGGACGGCTCTGTTTACAAGATCCTCGTTTACGGTACAAGTTCAATATCACAGAAAGCGAAAAATGAATAAAGAATCTGTGGTATTTACGTACAATGCAATATCACTCAGCAATGAAATCTATGTCATCAGGCCCGTAGCAGCATAATGAGTTGATTCAGATACAATGATTCTAAGTGAAATAAGTCACACAGAAAAAGAAACATCATAAGATATCACTAATACACGGAATGTAAACTTGGCTACACAGGAACTGAATTACAAAACAGAACAGGGTCTCAAATGTAGAAAACCAACTTATGCTTGCTTAAGGGGAAAGGTGAGTTGGGGTGCTGCATAAAACCAGATATTGAAATTAGCACAGATACCGTTCCATAAGCCAAATATGTAATAGACACGAGCTACTCCTTCCTCAACGAAGTGGACTCAACACCCCATATTAAACGCCTAAGTATATACCTGACTAGTAAGAATCTTAAAAGCTATGGATTTACATGTCTCCAAAAGAGAATCAAGCGTGTGTACAGCAGCATAAATGCAGCAGTGATAGGATTAGTGAGGTTCGGTGAGCAAATGCAGAGCCTTTGAAATCATATTGCATGGTACCCATTCCATGGGTCTCAACTCTCCAGGTTTAAGGGATTCTTCCTTCAGCTAAAACATGCATGTGGAACCCAGAGTATGATCCACCGTGTGATCGGTAAACGTGTTCAAATATGTCTCAGTTTTCGTCCCCTGGTACTCGGGTGCAACATTCCAGACGCTTTACTAACACTCTCCCCACTTGGAGAGTCAGTGCCTTTAACCTCCTGTTTGGCCCAGTTTGCAATTTCTGCGGGAAATGAACAGGAATAGGGAGAACCAATGAGAGACTAGCTGGAGGTGTCTGGACGTGCAAATTTAACTCTCATTTCCCACCAGGAAGAGGAATTAACCAAAGGCTCAGCTTGCCGTGCCGGAACCACACTAGGGCCTGAAGCAATCCTGCGGTGTTGCGGCCAGCTCACAATAAAGAGAGTTGAAGAAAGGATCTCAGTGGCCCTGCCATTCACAAACCTGCAGAGTTATAAATGACAGCTATCGTCCAAAAATATATTGAAGTAAGGCTGCCAAGAGGACTTGAAAGCGGGGCAGAATTGCAGGAAACCGATTTCAGGAGGTAGACTGGAATTGCATGAAAAGCATAGGAAAAGAGGCAGAACGTCCACAATGATGCACTTGGCCAAAAAGGGCGTATGCGTTTTTTCCTGAATATATTCAGGAAAAAACGCATACGCCCTTTTTGGCCAACCAAGCAAGCTTGCAAAGGAAATCTGCACTACAATGAAGTCTCACTGCCCCATGGGCAAAAGGGCCATCTGAAAAAAGTGTAAAATCCAGAAAGGCAGGACAGGCCATGGAGAATTGGGAGCCTTGTTATGCTGATGGGCGGGATGTAAATTGCCAACAGCCACTCTGGAGAACTGTATGGTGTTTCCTGAAACATGTAAAAAACAAAGCAACAGAGCCTAGGGCACTTCCACGTATGCTCCTATAGCTTAGGGAAATTCAAATCAAAAAGACACAGCCACCCCAACGTTTGGGACGGCTCTGTTTACAAGAATCTCGTTTACGGTACAAGTTCAATATCACAGAAAGCGAAAAATGAACAAAGAATTTGTGGTATTTACGTACAATGCAATATCACTCAGCAATGAAATCTATGTCATCAGGCCCGTAGCAGCATAATGAGTGGATTCAGATACAATGATTCTAAGTGAAATAAGTCACACAGAAAAAGAAACATCATAAGATATCACTAATACACGGAATGTAAACTTGGCTACACAGGAACTGAATTACAAAACAGAACAGGGTCTCAAATGTAGAAAACCAACTTATGCTTGCTTAAGGGGAAAGGTGAGTTGGGGTGCTGCATAAAACCAGATATTGAAATTAACACAGATACCGTTCCATAAGCCAAATATATAATAGACAAGAGCTACTCCTTGCTCAACGAAGTGGACTCAACACCCCATATTAAACGCCTAAAAATATACCTGAATAGTAAGAATCTTAAAACCTATGGATTTATATGTCTCCGAAAAGGAATCAAGCGTGTGTACAGCAGCATAAACGCAGCAGTGATAGGATTGGTGAGTTTCAGTGAGCAAATGCAGACCCTTTGAAGTCATATTGCATGGTACCCATTCCATGGGTCACAACTCTCCAGGTAAGGGATTCTTCCTTCAGCTAAAACATGCATTGGGAACCCAGATTATGATCCACCATGTGATCGGGAAACGTGTTCAAATGTGTCTCAGTTTTCGTCCCCTGGTACTCGGGTGCAACATTCCAGACGCTTTACTAACACTCTCCCCACTTGGAGAGTCAGTGCCTTTAACCTCCTGTTTGGCCCAGTTTGCAATTTCTGCGGGAAATGAACAGGAATAGGGAGAACCAATGAGAGACTAGCTGGAGGTGTCTGGACGTGCAAATTTAACTCTCATTTCCCACCAGGAAGAGGAATTAACCAAAGGCTCATCTTGCCGTGCCGGAACCACACTAGGGCCTGAAGCAATCCTGCGGTGTTGCGGCCAGCTCACAATAAAGAGAGTTGAAGAAAGGATCTCAGGGACACTGTCATTCCCAAACCTGCAGAGTTATAAATGACAGCTATCGTCCAAAAATATATTGAAGTAAGGCTGCCAAGAGCACTTGAAAGCGGGGCAGAATTGCAGGAAACCGATTTCAGGATGTAGACTGGAATTGCATGAAAAGCATAGGAAAAGAGGCAGAACGTCCACAATGATGCACTTGGCCAAAAAGGGCGTATGCGTTTTTTCCTGAATATATTCAGGAAAAAACGCATACGCCCTTTTTGGCCAACCAAGCAAGCTTGCAAAGGAAATCTGCACTACAATGAAGTCTCACTGCCCCACGGGCAAAAGGGCCATCTGAAAAAAGTGTAAAATCCAGAAAGGCAGGACAGGCCATGGAGAACTGGGAGCCTTGTTATGCTGATGGGCGGGATGTAAATTGCCAACAGCCACTCTGAAGAAGTGTATGGTGTTTCCTGAAACATCTAAAAAACAAAGCAACAGAGCCTAGGGCACTTCCACTTATGCTCCTATAGCTTAGCGAAATTAAAATCAAAAAGACACAGCCACCCCAAAGTTTGGGACGGCTCTGTTTACAAGAACCTCGTTTATGGTACAAGTTCATTATCACAGAAATCGAAAAATGAATAAAGAATTTGTGGTACTTACGTACAATGCAATATCACTCAGCAATGAAATCTATGTCATCAGGCCCGTAGCAGCATAATGAGTGGATTCAGGTACGATGATTCTAAGTGAAATATGTCACACAGAAAAAGAAATATCATAAGGTATCACTAATACACGGAATGTAAACTTGGCTACCCAGTAACTGAATTACAAAACAGAACAGGGTCTCAAATGTAGAAAACCAACTTATGCTTGCTTAAGGGGAAAGGTGAGTTGGGGTGCTGCATAAAACCAGAGATTGAAATTAGCACAGATACCGTTCCATAAGCCAAATATGTAATAGACAAGAGCTACTCCTTCCTCAACGAAGTGGACTCAACACCCCATATTAAACGCCTAAGAATATACCTGACTAGTAAGAATCTTAAAACCTATGGATTTACATGTCTCCAAAAGAGAATCAAGCGTGTGTACAGCAGCATAAACGCAGCAGTGATAGGATTAGTGAGATTCGGTGAGCAAACGCAGACCCTTTGAAGTCATATTGCATGGTACCCATTCCATGGGTCTCAACTCTCCAGGTTTAAGGGATTCTTCCTTCAGCTAAAACATGCATGTGGAACCCAGAGTATGATCCACCATGTGATCGGGAAACGTGTTCAAATGTGTCTCAGTTTTCGTCCCCTGGTACTCGGGTGCAACATTCCAGACGCTTTACTAACACTCTCCCCACTTGGAGAGTCAGTGCCTTTAACCTCCTGTTTGGCCCAGTTTGCAATTTCTGCGGGAAATGAACAGGAATAGGGAGAACCAATGAGAGACTAGCTGGAGGTGTCTGGACGTGCAAATTTAACTCTCATTTCCCACCAGGAAGAGGAATTAACCAAGGGCTCAACGTGCCGTGCCGGAACCACACTAGGGCCTGAAGCAATCTTGCGGTGTTGCGGCCAGCTCACAAGAAAGCGAGTTGAAGAAAGGAGCTCAGGGGCACTGTAATTCACAAACCTGCAGAGTTATAAATGACAGCTATCGTCCAAAAATATATTGAAGTAAGGCTGCCAAGAGGACTTGAAATCGGGGCAGAATTGCAGGAAACCGATTTCAGGAGGTAGACTGGAATTGCATGAAAAGCATAGGAAAAGAGGCAGAACGTCCACAATGATGCACTTGGCCAAAAAGGGCGTATGCGTTTTTTCCTGAATATATTCAGGAAAAAACGCATACGCCCTTTTTGACCAACCAAGCAAGCTTGCAAAGGAAATCTGCACTACAATGAAGTCTCACTGCTCCCTGGTCAAAAGGGCCATCTGCAAAAAGTTTAAAATCCAGAAAGGCAGGACAGGCCATGGAGAACTGGGAGCCTTGTTATGCTGATGGGCGGGATGTAAATTGCCAACAGCCACTCTGGAGAAGTGTATGGTGTTTCCTGAAACATCTAAAAAACAAAGCAACAGAGCCTAGGGCACTTCCACTTATGCTCCTATAGCTTAGGGAAATTAAAATAAAAAAGACACAGCCACCCCAAAGTTTGGGACGGCTCTGTTTACAAGAACCTCGTTTATGGTACAAGTTCAATATTACAGAAAGCGAAAAATGAATAAAGAATTTGTGGTATTTACGTACAATGCAATATCACTCAGCAATGAAATCTATGTCATCAGACCCGTAGCAGCATAATGAGTGCACTCAGGTACGATGATTCTAAGAGAAAAAAGTCACACAGAAAATGAAATATCATAAGGTATCACTAATACACGGAATGTAAACTTGGCTACCCAGGAACTGAATTACAAAACAGAACAGGGTCTCAAATGTAGAAAACCAACTTATGCTTGCTTAAGGGGAAAGGTGAGTTGGGGTGCTGCATAAAACCAGATATTGAAATTAGCACAGATACCGTTCCATAAGCCAAATATGTAATAGACAAGAGCTACTCCTTCCTCAACGAAGTGGACTCAACACCCCATATTAAACGCCTAAGGATATACCTGACTAGTAAGAATCTTAAATCCTATGGATTTACATGTCTCCAAAAGAGAATCAAGTGTGTGTAGAGCAGCATAAATGCAGCAGTGATCAGTTTAGTGAGGTTCGGTGAGCAAATGCAGACCCTTTGAAGTCATATTGCATGGTACCCATTCCATGGGTCTCAACTCTCCAGGTTTAAGGGATTCTTCCTTCAGCTAAAACATGCATGTGGAACCCAGAGTATGATCCACCGTGTGATCGGGAAACGTGTTCAAATGTGTCTCAGTTTTCGTCCCCTGGTACTCGGGTGCAACATTCCAGACGCTTTACTAACACTCTCCCCACTTTGAGAGTCAGTGCCTTTAACGTCCTGTTTGGCCCAGTTTGCAATTTCTGCGGGAAATGAACAGGAATAGGGAGAACCAATGAGAGACTAGCTGGAGGTGTCTGGATGTGCAAATTTAACTCTCATTTCCCACCAGGAAGAGGAATTAACCAAAGGCTCAGCTTGCCGTGCCGGAAGCACACTAGGGCCTGAAGCAATCCTGCGGTGTTGCGGCCAGCTCACAATAAAGAGAGTTGAAGAAAGGATCTCAGGGGCCCTGTCATTCACAAACCTGCAGAGTTATAAATGACAGCTATCGTCCAAAAATATATTGAAGTAAGGCTGCCAAGAGGACTTGAAAGCGGGGCAGAATTGCAGGAAACCGATTTCAGGAGGTAGACTGGAATTGCATGAAAAGCATAGGAAAAGAGGCAGAACGTCCACAATGATGCACTTGGCCAAAAAGGGCGTATGCGTTTTTTCCTGAATATATTCAGGAAAAAACGCATACGCCCTTTTTGGCCAACCAAGCAAGCTTGCAAAGGACATCTGCACTACAATGAAGTCTCACTGCCCCCCGGGCAAAAGGGCCATCTGAAAAAAGTGTAAAATCCAGAAAGGCAGGTCAGGCCATGGAGAACTGGGAGCCTTGTTATGCTGATGGGCGGGATGTAAATTGCCAACAGCCACTCTGGAGAAGTGTATGGTGTTTCCTGAAACATCTAAAAAACAAAGCAACAGAGCCTAGGGCACTTCCACTTATGCTCCTATAGCTTAGGGAAATTCAAATCAAAAAGACACAGCCACCCCAAAGTTTGGGACGGCTCTGTTTACAAGAACCTCGTTTATGGTACAAGTTCAATATTACAGAAAGCGAAAAATGAATAAAGAATTTGTGGTATTTACGTACAATGTAATATCACTCAGCAATGAAATCTATGTCATCAGACCCGTAGCAGCATAATGAGTGCACTCAGGTACGATGATTCTAAGAGAAAAAAGTCACACAGAAAAAGAAATATCATAAGGTATCACTAATACACGGAATGTAAACTTGGCTACCCAGGAACTGAATTACAAAACAGAACAGGGTCTCAAATGTAGAAAACCAACTTATGCTTGCTTAAGGGGAAAGGTGAGTTGGGGTGCTGCATAAAACCAGAGATTGAAATTAGCACAGATACCGTTCCATAAGCCAAATATGTAATAGACAAGAGCTACTCCTTGCTCAACGAAGTGGACTCAACACCCCATATTAAACGCCTAAAAATATACCTGAATAGTAAGAATCTTAAAAGCTATGCATTTACATGTCTCCAAAAGAGAATCAAGCGTGTGTACAGCAGCATAAATGCAGCAGTGATAGGATTAGTGAGGTTCGGTGAGCAAATGCAGAGCCTTTGAAGTCATATTGCATGGTACCCATTCCATGGGTCTCAACTCTCCAGGTTTAAGGGATTCTTCCTTCAGCTAAAACATGCATGTGGTACCCAGAGTATGATCCACCGTGTGATCGGGAAACGTGTTCAAATGTGTCTCAGTTTTCGTCCCCTGGTACTCGGGTGCAACATTCCAGACGCTTTACTAACACTCTCCCCACTTGGAGAGTCAGTGCCTTTAACGTCCTGTTTGGCCCAGTTTGCAATTTCTGCGGGAAATGAACAGGAATAGGGTGAACCAATGAGAGACTAGCTGGAGGTGTCTGGACGTGCAAATTTAACTCTCATTTCCCACCAGGAAGAGGAATTAACCAAAGGCTCATCTTGCCGTGCCGGAACCACTCTAGGGCCTGAAGCAATCTTGGGGTGTTGCGGCCAGCTCACAAGAAAGCGAGTTGAAGAAAGGAGCTCAGGGGCACTGTCATTCCCAAACCTGCAGAGTTATAAATGACAGCTATCGTCCAAAAATATATTGAAGTAAGGCTGCCAAGAGGACTTGAAAGCGGGGCAGAATTGCAGGAAACCGATTTCAGGAGGTAGACTGGAATTGCATGAAAAGCATAGCAAAAGAGGCAGAACGTCCACAATGATGCACTTGGCCAAAAAGGGCGTATGCGTTTTTTCCTGAATATATTCAGGAAAAAACGCATACGCCCTTTTTGGCCAACCAAGCAAGCTTGCAAAGGAAATCTGCACTACAATGAAGTCTCACTGCCCCCTGTTCAAAAGGGCCATCTGCAAAAAGTGTAAAATCCAGAAAGGCAGGACAGGCCATGGAGAACTGGGAGCCTTGTTATGCTGATGGGCGGGATGTAAATTGCCAACAGCCACCCTGGAGAAATGTATGGTGTTTCCTGAAACATCAAAAAAACAAAGCAACAGAGCCTAGGGCACTTCCACTTATGCTCCTATAGCTTAGGGAAATTAAAATCAAAAAGACACAGCCACCCCAACGTTTGGGACGGCTCTGTTTACAAGTTCCTCGTTTACGGTACAAGTTCAATATCACAGAAAGCGAAAAATGAATAAAGAATCTGTGGTATTTACGTACAATGCAATATCACTCAGCAATGAAATCTATGTCATCAGGCCCGTAGCAGCATAATGAGTTGATTCAGATACAATGATTCTAAGAGAAATAAGTCACACAGAAAAAGAAACATCATAAGATATCACTAATACACGGAATGTAAACTTGGCTACCCAGGAACTGAATTACAAAACAGAACAGGGTCTCAAATGTAGAAAACCAACTTATGCTTGCTTAAGGGGAAAGGTGAGTTGGGGTGCTGCATAAAACCAGAGATTGAAATTAGCACAGATACCGTTCCATAAGCCAAATATGTAATAGACAAGAGCTACTCCTTCCTCAACGAAGTGGACTCAACACCCCATATTAAACGCCTAAGGATATACCTGACTAGTAAGAATCTTAAAACCTATGGATTTACATGTCTCCAAAAGAGAATCAAGTGTGTGTACAGCAGCATAAATGCAGCAGTGATCAGTTTAGTGAGGTTCGGTGAGCAAATGCAGACCCTTTGTAGTCATATTGCATGGTACCCATTCCATGGGTCTCAACTCTCCAGGTTTAAGGGATTCTTCCTTCAGCTAAAACATGCATGTGGAACCCAGAGTATGATCCACCGTGTGATCGGGAAACGTGTTCAAATGTGTCTCAGTTTTCGTCCCCTGGTACTCGGGTGCAACATTCCAGACGCTTTACTAACACTCTCCCCACTTTGAGAGTCAGTGCCTTTAACGTCCTGTTTGGCCCAGTTTGCAATTTCTGCGGGAAATGAACAGGAATAGGGAGAACCAATGAGAGACTAGCTGGAGGTGTCTGGATGTGCAAATTTAACTCTCATTTCCCACCAGGAAGAGGAATTAACCAAAGGCTCAGCTTGCCGTGCCGGAACCACACTAGGGCCTGAAGCAATCCTGCGGTGTTGCGGCCAGCTCACAATAAAGAGAGTTGAAGAAAGGATCTCAGGGGCCCTGTCATTCACAAACCTGCAGAGTTATAAATGACAGCTATCGTCCAAAAATATATTGAAGTAAGGCTGCCAAGAGGACTTGAAAGCGGGGCAGAATTGCAGGAAACCGATTTCAGGAGGTAGACTGGAATTGCATGAAAAGCATAGGAAAAGAGGCAGAACGTCCACAATGATGCACTTGGCCAAAAAGGGCGTATGCGTTTTTTCCTGAATATATTCAGGTGAAAACGCATACGCCCTTTTTGGCCAACCAAGCAAGCTTGCAAAGGACATCTGCACTACAATGAAGTCTCACTGCCCCACGGGCAAAAGGGCCATCTGAAAAAAGTGTAAAATCCAGAAAGGCAGGTCAGGCCATGGAGAATTGGGAGCCTTGTTATGCTGATGGGCGGGATGTAAATTGCCAACAGCCACTCTGGAGAAGTGTATGGTGTTTCCTGAAACATCTAAAAAACAAAGCAACAGAGCCTAGGGCACTTCCACTTATGCTCCTATAGCTTAGGGAAATTCAAATCAAAAAGACACAGCCACCCCAAAGTTTGGGACGGCTCTGTTTACAAGAACCTCGTTTATGGTACAAGTTCAATATCACAGAAAGCGAAAAATGAATAAAGAATTTGTGGTACTTACGTACAATGCAATATCACTCAGCAATGAAATCTATGTCATCAGACCCATAGCAGCATAATGAGTGCACTCAGGTACGATGATTCTAAGAGAAATAAGTCACACAGAAAAAGAAATATCATAAGGTATCACTAATACACGGAATGTAAACTTGGCTACCCAGGAACTGAATTACAAAACAGAACAGGGTCTCAAATGTAGAAAACCAACTTATGCTTGCTTAAGGGGAAAGGTGAGTTGGGGTGCTGCATAAAACCAGATATTGAAATTAGCACAGATACCGTTCCATAAGCCAAATATATAATAGACAACAGCTACTCCTTCCTCAACAAAGTGGACTCAACACCACATATTAAACGCCAAAAGATATACCTGACTAGTAAGAATCTTAAAACCTATGGATTTACATGTCTCCAAAAGAGAATCAAGCGTGTGTACAGCAGCATAAATGCAGCAGTGATAGGATTAGTGAGGTTCGGTGAGCAAATGCAGACCCTTTGAAGTCATATTGCATGGTACCCATTCCATGGGTCTCAACTCTCCAGGTTTAAGGGATTCTTCCTTCAGCTAAAACATGCATGTGGAACCCAGAGTATGATCCACCGTGTGATCGGGAAACGTGTTCAAATATGTATCAGTTTTCGTCCCCTGGTACTCGGGTGCAACAATCCAGACGCTTTACTAACACTCTCCCCACTTGGAGAGTCAGTGCCTTTAACCTCCTGTTTGGCCCAGTTTGCAATTTCTGCGGGAAATGAACAGGAATAGGGAGAACCAATGAGAGACTAGCTGGAGGTGTCTGGACGGGCAAATTTAACTCTCACTTCCCACCAGGAAGAGGAATTAACCAAAGGCTCAGCTTGCCGTCCGGGAACCACACTAGGGCCTGAAGCAATCCTGCGGTGTTGCGGCCAGCTCACAAGAAAGCGAGTTGAAGAAAGGAGCTCAGGGGCCCTGTCATTCACAAACCTGCAGAGTTATAAATGACAGCTATCGTCCAAAAATATATTGAAGTAAGGCTGCCAAGAGGACTTGAAAGCGGGGCAGAATTGCAGGAAACCGATTTCAGGAGGTAGACTGGAATTGCATGAAAAGCATAGGAAAAGAGGCAGAACGTCCACAATGATGCACTTGGCCAAAAAGGGCGTATGCGTTTTTTCCTGAATATATTCAGGAAAAAACGCATACGCCCTTTTTGGCCAACCAAGCAAGCTTGCAAAGGACATCTGCACTACAATGAAGTCTCACTGCCCCACGGGCAAAAGGGCCATCTGAAAAAAGTGTAAAATCCAGAAAGGCAGGTCAGGCCATGGAGAACTGGGAGCCTTGTTATGCTGATGGGCGGGATGTAAATTGCCAACAGCCACTCTGGAGAAGTGTATGGTGTTTCCTGAAACATCTAGAAAACAAAGCAACAGAGCCTAGGGCACTTCCACTTATGCTCCTATAGCTTAGGGAAATTCAAATCAAAAAGACACAGCCACCCCAAAGTTTGGGACGGCTCTGTTTACAAGAACCTCGTTTATGGTACAAGTTCAATATCACAGAAAGCGAAAAATGAATAAAGAATTTGTGGTATTTACGTACAATGTAATATCACTCAGCAATGAAATCTATGTCATCAGACCCGTAGCAGCATAATGAGTGCACTCAGGTACGATGATTCTAAGAGAAAAAAGTCACACAGAAAAAGAAATATCATAAGGTATCACTAATACACGGAATGTAAACTTGGCTACCCAGGAACTGAATTACAAAACAGAACAGGGTCTCAAATGTAGAAAACCAACTTATGCTTGCTTAAGGGGAAAGGTGAGTTGGGGTGCTGCATAAAACCAGATATTGAAATTAGCACAGATACCGTTCCATAAGCCAAATATGTAATAGACAAGAGCTACTCCTTCCTCAACGAAGTGGCCTCAACACCCCATATTAAACGCCTAAGGATATACCTGACTAGTAAGAATCTTAAAAGCTATGGATTTACATGTCTCCAAAAGAGAATCAAGCGTGTGTACAGCAGCATAAATGCAGCAGTGATAGGATTAGTGAGGTTCGGTGAGCAAATGCAGAGCCTTTGAAGTCATATTGCATGGTACCCATTCCATGGGTCTCAACTCTCCAGGTTTAAGGGATTCTTCCTTCAGCTAAAACATGCATGTGGTACCCAGAGTATGATCCACCGTGTGATCGGGAAACGTGTTCAAATGTGTCTGAGTTTTCGTCCCCTGGTACTCGGGTGCAACATTCCAGACGCTTTACTAACACTTTCCCCACTTGGAGAGTCAGTGCCTTTAACGTCCTGTTTGGCCCAGTTTGCAATTTCTGCGGGAAATGAACAGGAATAGGGTGAACCAATGAGAGACTAGCTGGAGGTGTCTGGACGTGCAAATTTAACTCTCATTTCCCACCAGGAAGAGGAATGAACCAAAGGCTCATCTTGCCGTGCCGGAACCACTCTAGGGCCTGAAGCAATCTTGCGGTGTTGCGGCCAGCTCACAAGAAAGCGAGTTGAAGAAAGGAGCTCAGGGGCACTGTCATTCCCAAACCTGCAGAGTTATAAATGACAGCTATCGTCCAAAAAT
This sequence comes from Lagenorhynchus albirostris, assembly GCF_949774975.1. Lineage (NCBI taxonomy): Eukaryota > Metazoa > Chordata > Mammalia > Artiodactyla > Delphinidae > Lagenorhynchus > Lagenorhynchus albirostris. Next base: position 102,023,392 of record NC_083095.1, on the reverse strand, counting down.
ATATTGAAGTAAGGCTGCCAAGAGGACTTGAAAGCGGGGCAGAATTGCAGGAAACCGATTTCAGGAGGTAGACTGGAATTGCATGAAAAGCATAGCAAAAGAGGCAGAACGTCCACAATGATGCACTTGGCCAAAAAGGGCATATGCGTTTTTTCCTGAATATATTCAGGAAAAAACGCATACGCCCTTTTTGGCCAACCAAGCAAGCTTGCAAAGGAAATCTGCACTACAATGAAGTCTCACTGCCCCCTGTTCAAAAGGGCCATCTGCAAAAAGTGTAAAATCCAGAAAGGCAGGACAGGCCATGGAGAACTGGGAGCCTTGTTATGCTGATGGGCGGGATGTAAATTGCCAACAGCCACTCTGGAGAAATGTATGGTGTTTCCTGAAACATCTAAAAAACAAAGCAACAGAGCCTAGGGCACTTCCACTTATGCTCCTATAGCTTAGGGAAATTAAAATCAAAAAGACACAGCCACCCCAACGTTTGGGACGGCTCTGTTTACAAGTTCCTCGTTTACGGTACAAGTTCAATATCACAGAAAGCGAAAAATGAATAAAGAATCTGTGGTATTTACGTACAATGCAATATCACTCAGCAATGAAATCTATGTCATCAGGCCCGTAGCAGCATAATGAGTTGATTCAGATACAATGATTCTAAGTGAAATAAGTCACACAGAAAAAGAAACATCATAAGATATCACTAATACACGGAATGTAAACTTGGCTACCCAGGAACTGAATTACAAAACAGAACAGGGTCTCAAATGTAGAAAACCAACTTATGCTTGCTTAAGGGGAAAGGTGAGTTGGGGTGCTGCATAAAACCAGAGATTGAAATTAGCACAGATACCGTTCCATAAGCCAAATATGTAATAGACAAGAGCTACTCCTTCCTCAACGAAGTGGACTCAACACCCCATATTAAACGCCTAAGGATATACCTGACTAGTAAGAATCTTAAAACCTATGGATTTACATGTCTCCAAAAGAGAATCAAGTGTGTGTACAGCAGCATAAATGCAGCAGTGATCAGTTTAGTGAGGTTCGGTGAGCAAATGCAGACCCTTTGAAGTCATATTGCATGGTACCCATTCCATGGGTCTCAACTCTCCAGGTTTAAGGGATTCTTCCTTCAGCTAAAACATGCATGTGGAACCCAGAGTATGATCCACCGTGTGATCGGGAAACGTGTTCAAATGTGTCTCAGTTTTCGTCCCCTGGTACTCGGGTGCAACATTCCAGACGCTTTACTAACACTCTCCCCACTTTGAGAGTCAGTGCCTTTAACGTCCTGTTTGGCCCAGTTTGCAATTTCTGCGGGAAATGAACAGGAATAGGGAGAACCAATGAGAGACTAGCTGGAGGTGTCTGGATGTGCAAATTTAACTCTCATTTCCCACCAGGAAGAGGAATTAACCAAAGGCTCAGCTTGCCGTGCCGGAACCACACTAGGGCCTGAAGCAATCCTGCGGTGTTGCGGCCAGCTCACAATAAAGAGAGTTGAAGAAAGGATCTCAGGGGCCCTGTCATTCACAAACCTGCAGAGTTATAAATGACAGCTATCGTCCAAAAATATATTGAAGTAAGGCTGCCAAGAGGACTTGAAAGCGGGGCAGAATTGCAGGAAACCGATTTCAGGAGGTAGACTGGAATTGCATGAAAAGCATAGGAAAAGAGGCAGAACGTCCACAATGATGCACTTGGCCAAAAAGGGCGTATGCGTTTTTTCCTGAATATATTCAGGTGAAAACGCATACGCCCTTTTTGGCCAACCAAGCAAGCTTGCACAGGACATCTGCACTACAATGAAGTCTCACTGCCCCACGGGCAAAAGGGCCATCTGAAAAAAGTGTAAAATCCAGAAAGGCAGGTCAGGCCATGGAGAATTGGGAGCCTTGTTATGCTGATGGGCGGGATGTAAATTGCCAACAGCCACTCTGGAGAAGTGTATGGTGTTTCCTGAAACATCTAAAAAACAAAGCAACAGAGCCTAGGGCACTTCCACTTATGCTCCTATAGTTTAGGGAAATTAAAATCAAAAAGACACAGCCACCCCAAAGTTTGGGACGGCTCTGTTTACAAGAACCTCGTTTATGGTACAAGTTCAATATCACAGAAAGCGAAAAATGAATAAAGAATTTGTGGTACTTACGTACAATGCAATATCACTCAGCAATGAAATCTATGTCATCAGACCCGTAGCAGCATAATGAGTGGACACAGGTACGATGATTCTAAGAGAAATAAGTCACACAGAAAAAGAAATATCATAAGGTATCACTAATACACAAAATGTAAACTTGGCTACCCAGGAACTGAATTACAAAACAGAACAGGGTCTCAAATGTAGAAAACCAACTTATGCTTGCTTAAGGGGAAAGGTGAGTTGGGGTGCTGCATAAACCCAGAGATTGAAATTAGCACAGATACCGTTCCATAAGCCAAATATGTAATAGACAAGAGCTACTCCTTGCTCAACGAAGTGGACTCAACACCCCATATTAAACGCCTAAAAATATACCTGAATAGTAAGAATCTTAAAACCTATGGATTTATATGTCTCCGAAAAGGAATCAAGCGTGTGTACAGCAGCATAAACGCAGCAGTGATAGGATTGGTGAGTTTCGATGAGCAAATGCAGACCCTTTGAAGTCATATTGCATGGTACCCATTCCATGGATCACAACTCTCCAGGTTTAAGGGATTCCTCCTTCAGCTAAAACATGCATGTGGAACCCAGAGTATGATCCACCGTGTGATCGGGAAACGTGTTCAAATGTGTCTCAGTTTTCGTCCCCTGGTACTCGGGTGCAACATTCCAGACGCTTTACTAACACTCTCCCCACTTTGAGAGTCAGTGCCTTTAACGTCCTGTTTGGCCCAGTTTGCAATTTCTGCGGGAAATGAACAGGAATAGGGAGAACCAATGAGAGACTAGCTGGAGGTGTCTGGATGTGCAAATTTAACTCTCATTTCCCACCAGGAAGAGGAATTAACCAAAGGCTCAGCTTGCCGTGCCGGAACCACACTAGGGCCTGAAGCAATCCTGCGGTGTTGCGGCCAGCTCACAATAAAGAGAGTTGAAGAAAGGATCTCAGGGGCCCTGTCATTCACAAACCTGCAGAGTTATAAATGACAGCTATCGTCCAAAAATATATTGAAGTAAGGCTGCCAAGAGGACTTGAAAGCGGGGCAGAATTGCAGGAAACCGATTTCAGGAGGTAGACTGGAATTGCATGAAAAGCATAGGAAAAGAGGCAGAACGTCCACAATGATGCACTTGGCCAAAAAGGGCGTATGCGTTTTTTCCTGAATATATTCAGGTGAAAACGCATACGCCCTTTTTGGCCAACCAAGCAAGCTTGCAAAGGACATCTGCACTACAATGAAGTCTCACTGCCCCACGGGCAAAAGGGCCATCTGAAAAAAGTGTAAAATCCAGAAAGGCAGGTCAGGCCATGGAGAATTGGGAGCCTTGTTATGCTGATGGGCGGGATGTAAATTGCCAACAGCCACTCTGGAGAAGTGTATGGTGTTTCCTGAAACATCTAAAAAACAAAGCAACAGAGCCTAGGGCACTTCCACTTATGCTCCTATAGCTTAGGGAAATTAAAATCAAAAAGACACAGCCACCCCAAAGTTTGGGACGGCTCTGTTTACAAGAACCTCGTTTATGGTACAAGTTCAATATCACAGAAAGCGAAAAATGAATAAAGAATTTGTGGTACTTACGTACAATGCAATATCACTCAGCAATGAAATCTATGTCATCAGACCCATAGCAGCATAATGAGTGCACTCAGGTACGATGATTCTAAGAGAAATAAGTCACACAGAAAAAGAAATATCATAAGGTATCACTAATACACGGAATGTAAACTTGGCTACCCAGGAACTGAATTACAAAACAGAACAGGGTCTCAAATGTAGAAAACCAACTTATGCTTGCTTAAGGGGAAAGGTGAGTTGGGGTGCTGCATAAAACCAGAGATTGAAATTAGCACAGATACCATTCCATAAGCCAAATATGTAATAGACAAGAGCTACTCCTTCCTCAACGAAGTGGACTCCACACACCATATTAAACGCCTAAGAATATACCTGACTAGTAAGAATCTTAAAACCTATGGATTTACATGTCTCCGAAAGAGAATCAAGCGTGTGTACAGCAGCATAAACGCAGCAGTGATAGGATTAGTGAGGTTCTGAGCAAATACAGACCCTTTGAAATCATATTGCATGGTACCCATTCCATGGGTCTCAACTCTCCAGGTTTAAGGAATTGTACCTTCAGCTAAAACATGCATGTGGAACCCAGAGTATGATCCACTATGTGATTGGGAAACGTGTTCAAATGTGTCTCAGTTTAAGTCCCCTGGTACTCGGGTGCAACATTCCAGACGCTTTACTAACACTCTCCCCACTTGGAGAGTCAGTGCCTTTAACCTCCTGTTTGGCCCAGTTTGCAATTTCTGCGGGAAATGAACAGGAATAGGGAGAACCAATGAGAGACTAGCTGGAGGTGTCTGGACGTGCAAATTTAACTCTCATTTCCCACCAGGAAGAGGAATTAACCAAAGGCTCAGCTTGCCGTGCTGGAACCACACTAGGGCCTGAAGCAATCCTGCGGTGTTGCGGCCAGCTCACAATAAAGAGAGTTGAAGAAAGGATCTCAGGGGCACTGTCATTCACAAACCTGCAGAGTTATAAATGACAGCTATCGTCCAAAAATATATTGAAGTAAGGCTGCCAAGAGGACTTGAAAGCGGGGCAGAATTGCAGGAAACCGATTTCAGGAGGTAGACTGGAATTGCATGAAAAGCATAGGAAAAGAGGCAGAACGTCCACAATGATGCACTTGGCCAAAAAGGGCGTATGCGTTTTTTCCTGAATATATTCAGGAAAAAACGCATACGCCCTTTTTGGCGAACCAAGCAAGCTTGCAAAGGAAATCTGCACTACAATGAAGTCTCACTGCCTTCTGGTCAAAAGGGCCATCTGCAAAAAGTGTAAAATCCAGAAAGGCAGGACAGGCCATGGAGAACTGGGAGCCTTGTTATGCTGATGGGCGGGATGTAAATTGCCAACAGCCACTCTGGAGAAATGTATGGTGTTTCCTGAAACATCTAAAAAACAAAGCAACAGAGCCTAGGGCACTTCCACTTATGCTCCTATAGCTTAGGGAAATTAAAATAAAAAAGACACAGCCACCCCAAAGTTTGGGATGGCTCTGTTTACAAGAACCTCGTTTACGGTACAAGTTCATTATCACAGAAAGCGAAAAATGAATAAAGAATTTGTGGTATTTACGTACAATGCAATATCACTCAGCAATGAAATCTATGTCATCAGACCCGTAGCAGCATAATGAGTGCACTCAGGTACGATGATTCTAAGAGAAAAAAGTCACACAGAAAAAGAAATATCATAAGGTATCACTAATACACGGAATGTAAACTTGGCTACCCAGGAACTGAATTACAAAACAGAACAGGGTCTCAAATGTAGAAAACCAACTTATGCTTGCTTAAGGGGAAAGGTGAGTTGGGGTGCTGCATAAAACCAGAGATTGAAATTAGCACAGATACCATTCCATAAGCCAAATATGTAATAGACAAGAGCTACTCCTTCCTCAACGAAGTGGACTCAACACACCATATTAAACGCCTAAGAATATACCTGACTAGTAAGAATCTTAAAACCTATGGATTTACATGTCTCCGAAAGAGAATCAAGCGTGTGTACAGCAGCATAAACGCAGCAGTGATAGGATTAGTGAGGTTCTGAGCAAATACAGACCCTTTGAAGTCATATTGCATGGTACCCATTCCATGGGTCTCAACTCTCCAGGTTTAAGGAATTGTACCTTCAGCTAAAACATGCATGTGGAACCCAGAGTATGATCAACCATGTGATTGGGAAACGTGTTCAAATGTGTCTCAGTTTAAGTCCCCTGGTACTCGGGTGCAACATTCCAGACGCTTTACTAACACTCTCCCCACTTGGAGAGTCAGTGCCTTTAACCTCCTGTTTGGCCCAGTTTGCAATTTCTGCGGGAAATGAACAGGAATAGGGAGAACCAATGAGAGACTAGCTGGAGGTGTCTGGACGGGCAAATTTAACTCTCATTTCCCACCAGGAAGAGGAATTAACCAAAGGCTCAGCTTGCCGTGCTGGAACCACACTAGGGCCTGAAGCAATCCTGCGGTGTTGCGGCCAGCTCACAATAAAGAGAGTTGAAGAAAGGATCTCAGGGGCACTGTCATTCACAAACCTGCAGAGTTATAAATGACAGCTATCGTCCAAAAATATATTGAAGTAAGGCTGCCAAGAGGACTTGAAAGCGGGGCAGAATTGCAGGAAACCGATTTCAGGAGGTAGACTGGAATTGCATGAAAAGCATAGGAAAAGAGGCAGAACGTCCACAATGATGCACTTGGCCAAAAAGGGCGTATGCGTTTTTTCCTGAATATATTCAGGAGAAAACGCATACGCCCTTTTTGGCCAACCAAGCAAGCTTGCAAAGGAAATCTGCACTACAATGAAGTCTCACTGCCTTCTGGTCAAAAGGGCCATCTGTAAAAAGTGTAAAATCCAGAAAGGCAGGACAGGCCATGGAGAACTGGGAGCCTTGTTATGCTGATGGGCGGGATGTAAATTGCCAACAGCCACTCTGGAGAAATGTATGGTGTTTCCTGAAACATCTAAAAAACAAAGCAACAGAGCCTAGGGCACTTCCACTTATGCTCCTATAGCTTAGGGAAATTAAAATAAAAAAGACACAGCCACCCCAACGTTTGGGACGGCTCTGTTTACAAGAACCTCGTTTACGGTACAAGTTCATTATCACAGAAAGCGAAAAATGAATAAAGAATTTGTGGTATTTACGTACAATGCAATATCACTCAGCAATGAAATCTATGTCATCAGACCCGTAGCAGCATAATGAGTGCACTCAGGTACGATGATTCTAAGAGAAAAAAGTCACACAGAAAAAGAAATATCATAAGGTATCACTAATACACGGAATGTAAACTTGGCTACCCAGGAACTGAATTACAAAACAGAACAGGGTCTCAAATGTAGAAAACCAACTTATGCTTGCTTAAGGGGAAAGGTGAGTTGGGGTGCTGCATAAACCCAGAGATTGAAATTAGCACAGATACCGTTCCATAAGCCAAATATGTAATAGACAAGAGCTACTCCTTGCTCAACGAAGTGGACTCAACACCCCATATTAAACGCCTAAGAATATACCTGACTAGTAAGAATCTTAAAACCTATGGATTTACATGTCTCCGAAAGAGAATCAAGCGTGTGTACAGCAGCATAAACGCAGCAGTGATAGGATTGGTGAGTTTCAGTGAGCAAATGCAGACCCTTTGAAGTCATATTGCATGGTACCCATTCCATGGGTCACAACTCTCCAGGTAAGGGATTCTTCCTTCAGCTAAAACATGCATGTGGAACCCAGAGTATGATCCACCATGTGATCGGGAAACGTGTTCAAATGTGTCTCAGTTTTCGTCCCCTGGTACTCGGGTGCAACATTCCAGACGCTTTACTAACACTCTCCCCACTTGGAGAGTGAGTGCCTTTAACCTCCTGTTTGGCCCAGTTTGCAATTTCTGTGGGAAATGAACAGGAATAGGGAGAACCAATGAGAGACTAGCTGGAGGTGTCTGGACGTGAAAATTTAACTCTCATTTCCCACCAGGAAGAGGAATTAACCAAAGGCTCAGCTTGCCGTGCCGGAAGCACACTAGGGCCTGAAGCAATCCTGCGGTGTTGCGGCCAGCTCACAATAAAGAGAGTTGAAGAAAGGATCTCAGGGGCACTGTCATTCACAAACCTGCAGAGTTATAAATGACAGCTATCGTCCAAAAATATATTGAAGTAAGGCTGCCAAGAGCACTTGAAAGCGGGGCAGAATTGCAGGAAACCGATTTCAGGAGGTAGACTGGAATTGCATGAAAAGCATAGGAAAAGAGGCAGAACGTCCACAATGATGCACTTGGCCAAAAAGGGCGTATGCGTTTTTTCCTGAATATATTCAGGAGAAAACGCATATGCCCTTTTTGGCCAACCAAGCAAGCTTGCAAAGGAAATCTGCACTACAATGAAGTCTCACTGCCCCCCGGGCAAAAGGGCCATCTGCAAAAAGTGTAAAATCCAGAAAGGCAGGACAGGCCATGGAGAATTGGGAGCCTTGTTATGCTGATGGGCGGGATGTAAATTGCCAACAGCCACTCTGGAGAAATGTATGGTGTTTCCTGAAACATCTAAAAAACAAAGCAACAGAGCCTAGGGCACTTCCACTTATGCTCCTATAGCTTAGGGAAATTAAAATCAAAAAGACACAGCCACCCCAAATTTTGGGACGGCTCTGTTTACAAGAACCTCGTTTATGGTACAAGTTCAATATCACAGAAAGCGAAAAATGAATAAAGAATTTGTGGTACTTACGTACAATGCAATATCACTCAGCAATGAAATCTATGTCATCAGACCCGTAGCAGCATAATGAGTGGACACAGGTACGATGATTCTAAGAGAAATAAGTCACACAGAAAAAGAAATATCATAAGGTATCACTAATACACGGAATGTAAACTTGGCTACACAGGAACTGAATTACAAAACAGAACAGGGTCTCAAATGTAGAAAACCAACTTATGCTTGCTTAAGGGGAAAGGTGAGTTGGGGTGCTGCATAAAACCAGAGATTGAAATTAGCACAGATACCATTCCATAAGCCAAATATGTAATAGACAAGAGCTACTCCTTCCTCAACGAAGTGGACTCAACACACCATATTAAACGCCTAAGAATATACCTGACTAGTAAGAATCTTAAAACCTATGGATTTACATGTCTCCGAAAGAGAATCAAGCGTGTGTACAGCAGCATAAACGCAGCAGTGATAGGATTAGTGAGGTTCTGAGCAAATACAGACCCTTTGAAGTCATATTGCATGGTACCCATTCCATGGGTCTCAACTCTCCAGGTTTAAGGAATTGTACCTTCAGCTAAAACATGCATGTGGAATCCAGAGTATGATCAACCATGTGATTGGGAAACGTGTTCAAATGTGTCTCAGTTTAAGTCCCCTGGTACTCGGGTGCAACATTCCAGACGCTTTACTAACACTCTCCCCACTTGGAGAGTCAGTGCCTTTAACCTCCTGTTTGGCCCAGTTTGCAATTTCTGCGGGAAATGAACAGGAATAGGGAGAACTAATAAGAGACTAGCTGGAGGTGTCTGGACGGGCAAATTTAACTCTCATTTCCCACCAGGAAGAGGAATTAACCAAAGGCTCAGCTTGCCGTTCTGGAACCACACTAGGGCCTGAAGCAATCCTGCGGTGTTGCGGCCAGCTCACAATAAAGAGAGTTGAAGAAAGGATCTCAGGGGCACTGTCATTCACAAACCTGAAGAGTTATAAATGACAGCTATCGTCCAAAAATATATTGAAGTAAGGCTGCCAAGAGGACTTGAAAGCGGGGCAGAATTGCAGGAAACCGATTTCAGGAGGTAGACTGGAATTGCATGAAAAGCATAGGAAAAGAGGCAGAACGTCCACAATGATGCACTTGGCCAAAAAGGGCGTATGCGTTTTTTCCTGAATATATTCAGGAAAAAACGCATACGCCCTTTTTGGCCAACCAAGCAAGCTTGCAAAGGAAATCTGCACTACAATGAAGTCTCACTGCCTTCTGGTCAAAAGGGCCATCTGTAAAAAGTGTAAAATCCAGAAAGGCAGGACAGGCCATGGAGAACTGGGAGCCTTGTTATGCTGATGGGCGGGATGTAAATTGCCAACAGCCACTCTGGAGAAATGTATGGTGTTTCCTGAAACATCTAAAAAACAAAGCAACAGAGCCTAGGGCACTTCCACTTATGCTCCTATAGCTTAGGGAAATTCAAATCAAAAAGACACAGCCACCCCAAAGTTTGGGACGGCTCTGTTTACAAGAACCTCGTTTATGGTACAAGTTCAATATCACAGAAAGCGAAAAATGAATAAAGAATTTGTGGTACTTACGTACAATGCAATATCACTCAGCAATGAAATCTATGTCATCAGACCCATAGCAGCATAATGAGTGCACTCAGGTACGATGATTCTAAGAGAAATAAGTCACACAGAAAAAGAAATATCATAAGGTATCACTAATACACGGAATGTAAACTTGGCTACCCAGGAACTGAATTACAAAACAGAACAGGGTCTCAAATGTAGAAAACCAACTTATGCTTGCTTAAGGGGAAAGGTGAGTTGGGGTGCTGCATAAAACCAGAGATTGAAATTAGCACAGATACCATTCCATAAGCCAAATATGTAATAGACAAGAGCTACTCCTTCCTCAACGAAGTGGACTCCACACACCATATTAAACGCCTAAGAATATACCTGACTAGTAAGAATCTTAAAACCTATGGATTTACATGTCTCCGAAAGAGAATCAAGCGTGTGTACAGCAGCATAAACGCAGCAGTGATAGGATTAGTGAGGTTCTGAGCAAATACAGACCCTTTGAAGTCATATTGCATGGTACCCATTCCATGGGTCTCAACTCTCCAGGTTTAAGGAATTGTACCTTCAGCTAAAACATGCATGTGGAACCCAGAGTATGATCCACTATGTGATTGGGAAACGTGTTCAAATGTGTCTCAGTTTAAGTCCCCTGGTACTCGGGTGCAACATTCCAGACGCTTTACTAACACTCTCCCCACTTGGAGAGTCAGTGCCTTTAACCTCCTGTTTGGCCCAGTTTGCAATTTCTGCGGGAAATGAACAGGAATAGGGAGAACCAATGAGAGACTAGCTGGAGGTGTCTGGACGTGCAAATTTAACTCTCATTTCCCACCAGGAAGAGGAATTAACCAAAGGCTCAGCTTGCCGTGCTGGAACCACACTAGGGCCTGAAGCAATCCTGCGGTGTTGCGGCCAGCTCACAATAAAGAGAGTTGAAGAAAGGATCTCAGGGGCACTGTCATTCACAAACCTGCAGAGTTATAAATGACAGCTATCGTCCAAAAATATATTGAAGTAAGGCTGCCAAGAGGACTTGAAAGCGGGGCAGAATTGCAGGAAACCGATTTCAGGAGGTAGACTGGAATTGCATGAAAAGCATAGGAAAAGAGGCAGAACGTCCACAATGATGCACTTGGCCAAAAAGGGCGTATGCGTTTTTTCCTGAATATATTCAGGAAAAAACGCATACGCCCTTTTTGGCGAACCAAGCAAGCTTGCAAAGGAAATCTGCACTACAATGAAGTCTCACTGCCTTCTGGTCAAAAGGGCCATCTGCAAAAAGTGTAAAATCCAGAAAGGCAGGACAGGCCATGGAGAACTGGGAGCCTTGTTATGCTGATGGGCGGGATGTAAATTGCCAACAGCCACTCTGGAGAAATGTATGGTGTTTCCTGAAACATCTAAAAAACAAAGCAACAGAGCCTAGGGCACTTCCACTTATGCTCCTATAGCTTAGGGAAATTAAAATAAAAAAGACACAGCCACCCCAAAGTTTGGGATGGCTCTGTTTACAAGAACCTCGTTTATGGTACAAGTTCATTATCACAGAAAGCGAAAAATGAATAAAGAATTTGTGGTATTTACGTACAATGCAATATCACTCAGCAATGAAATCTATGTCATCAGACCCGTAGCAGCATAATGAGTGCACTCAGGTACGATGATTCTAAGAGAAAAAAGTCACACAGAAAAAGAAATATCATAAGGTATCACTAATACACGGAATGTAAACTTGGCTACCCAGGAACTGAATTACAAAACAGAACAGGGTCTCAAATGTAGAAAACCAACTTATGCTTGCTTAAGGGGAAAGGTGAGTTGGGGTGCTGCATAAAACCAGAGATTGAAATTAGCACAGATACCATTCCATAAGCCAAATATGTAATAGACAAGAGCTACTCCTTCCTCAACGAAGTGGACTCAACACACCATATTAAACGCCTAAGAATATACCTGACTAGTAAGAATCTTAAAACCTATGGATTTACATGTCTCCGAAAGAGAATCAAGCGTGTGTACAGCAGCATAAACGCAGCAGTGATAGGATTAGTGAGGTTCTGAGCAAATACAGACCCTTTGAAGTCATATTGCATGGTACCCATTCCATGGGTCTCAACTCTCCAGGTTTAAGGAATTGTACCTTCAGCTAAAACATGCATGTGGAACCCAGAGTATGATCAACCATGTGATTGGGAAACGTGTTCAAATGTGTCTCAGTTTAAGTCCCCTGGTACTCGGGTGCAACATTCCAGACGCTTTACTAACACTCTCCCCACTTGGAGAGTCAGTGCCTTTAACCTCCTGTTTGGCCCAGTTTGCAATTTCTGCGGGAAATGAACAGGAATAGGGAGAACCAATGAGAGACTAGCTGGAGGTGTCTGGACGGGCAAATTTAACTCTCATTTCCCACCAGGAAGAGGAATTAACCAAAGGCTCAGCTTGCCGTGCTGGAACCACACTAGGGCCTGAAGCAATCCTGCGGTGTTGCGGCCAGCTCACAATAAAGAGAGTTGAAGAAAGGATCTCAGGGGCACTGTCATTCACAAACCTGCAGAGTTATAAATGACAGCTATCGTCCAAAAATATATTGAAGTAAGGCTGCCAAGAGGACTTGAAAGCGGGGCAGAATTGCAGGAAACCGATTTCAGGAGGTAGACTGGAATTGCATGAAAAGCATAGGAAAAGAGGCAGAACGTCCACAATGATGCACTTGGCCAAAAAGGGCGTATGCGTTTTTTCCTGAATATATTCAGGAGAAAACGCATACGCCCTTTTTGGCCAACCAAGCAAGCTTGCAAAGGAAATCTGCACTACAATGAAGTCTCACTGCCTTCTGGTCAAAAGGGCCATCTGTAAAAAGTGTAAAATCCAGAAAGGCAGGACAGGCCATGGAGAACTGGGAGCCTTGTTATGCTGATGGGCGGGATGTAAATTGCCAACAGCCACTCTGGAGAAATGTATGGTGTTTCCTGAAACATCTAAAAAACAAAGCAACAGAGCCTAGGGCACTTCCACTTATGCTCCTATAGCTTAGGGAAATTAAAATAAAAAAGACACAGCCACCCCAACGTTTGGGACGGCTCTGTTTACAAGAACCTCGTTTACGGTACAAGTTCATTATCACAGAAAGCGAAAAATGAATAAAGAATTTGTGGTATTTACGTACAATGCAATATCACTCAGCAATGAAATCTATGTCATCAGACCCGTAGCAGCATAATGAGTGCACTCAGGTACGATGATTCTAAGAGAAAAAAGTCACACAGAAAAAGAAATATCATAAGGTATCACTAATACACGGAATGTAAACTTGGCTACCCAGGAACTGAATTACAAAACAGAACAGGGTCTCAAATGTAGAAAACCAACTTATGCTTGCTTAAGGGGAAAGGTGAGTTGGGGTGCTGCATAAACCCAGAGATTGAAATTAGCACAGATACCGTTCCATAAGCCAAATATGTAATAGACAAGAGCTACTCCTTGCTCAACGAAGTGGACTCAACACCCCATATTAAACGCCTAAGAATATACCTGACTAGTAAGAATCTTAAAACCTATGGATTTACATGTCTCCGAAAGAGAATCAAGCGTGTGTACAGCAGCATAAACGCAGCAGTGATAGGATTGGTGAGTTTCAGTGAGCAAATGCAGACCCTTTGAAGTCATATTGCATGGTACCCATTCCATGGGTCACAACTCTCCAGGTAAGGGATTCTTCCTTCAGCTAAAACATGCATGTGGAACCCAGAGTATGATCCACCATGTGATCGGGAAACGTGTTCAAATGTGTCTCAGTTTTCGTCCCCTGGTACTCGGGTGCAACATTCCAGACGCTTTACTAACACTCTCCCCACTTGGAGAGTGAGTGCCTTTAACCTCCTGTTTGGCCCAGTTTGCAATTTCTGTGGGAAATGAACAGGAATAGGGAGAACCAATGAGAGACTAGCTGGAGGTGTCTGGACGTGAAAATTTAACTCTCATTTCCCACCAGGAAGAGGAATTAACCAAAGGCTCAGCTTGCCGTGCCGGAAGCACACTAGGGCCTGAAGCAATCCTGCGGTGTTGCGGCCAGCTCACAATAAAGAGAGTTGAAGAAAGGATCTCAGGGGCACTGTCATTCACAAACCTGCAGAGTTATAAATGACAGCTATCGTCCAAAAATATATTGAAGTAAGGCTGCCAAGAGCACTTGAAAGCGGGGCAGAATTGCAGGAAACCGATTTCAGGAGGTAGACTGGAATTGCATGAAAAGCATAGGAAAAGAGGCAGAACGTCCACAATGATGCACTTGGCCAAAAAGGGCGTATGCGTTTTTTCCTGAATATATTCAGGAGAAAACGCATATGCCCTTTTTGGCCAACCAAGCAAGCTTGCAAAGGAAATCTGCACTACAATGAAGTCTCACTGCCCCCCGGGCAAAAGGGCCATCTGCAAAAAGTGTAAAATCCAGAAAGGCAGGACAGGCCATGGAGAATTGGGAGCCTTGTTATGCTGATGGGCGGGATGTAAATTGCCAACAGCCACTCTGGAGAAATGTATGGTGTTTCCTGAAACATCTAAAAAACAAAGCAACAGAGCCTAGGGCACTTCCACTTATGCTCCTATAGCTTAGGGAAATTAAAATCAAAAAGACACAGCCACCCCAAATTTTGGGACGGCTCTGTTTACAAGAACCTCGTTTATGGTACAAGTTCAATATCACAGAAAGCGAAAAATGAATAAAGAATTTGTGGTACTTACGTACAATGCAATATCACTCAGCAATGAAATCTATGTCATCAGACCCGTAGCAGCATAATGAGTGGACACAGGTACGATGATTCTAAGAGAAATAAGTCACACAGAAAAAGAAATATCATAAGGTATCACTAATACACGGAATGTAAACTTGGCTACACAGGAACTGAATTACAAAACAGAACAGGGTCTCAAATGTAGAAAACCAACTTATGCTTGCTTAAGGGGAAAGGTGAGTTGGGGTGCTGCATAAAACCAGAGATTGAAATTAGCACAGATACCATTCCATAAGCCAAATATGTAATAGACAAGAGCTACTCCTTCCTCAACGAAGTGGACTCAACACACCATATTAAACGCCTAAGAATATACCTGACTAGTAAGAATCTTAAAACCTATGGATTTACATGTCTCCGAAAGAGAATCAAGCGTGTGTACAGCAGCATAAACGCAGCAGTGATAGGATTAGTGAGGTTCTGAGCAAATACAGACCCTTTGAAGTCATATTGCATGGTACCCATTCCATGGGTCTCAACTCTCCAGGTTTAAGGAATTGTACCTTCAGCTAAAACATGCATGTGGAATCCAGAGTATGATCAACCATGTGATTGGGAAACGTGTTCAAATGTGTCTCAGTTTAAGTCCCCTGGTACTCGGGTGCAACATTCCAGACGCTTTACTAACACTCTCCCCACTTGGAGAGTCAGTGCCTTTAACCTCCTGTTTGGCCCAGTTTGCAATTTCTGCGGGAAATGAACAGGAATAGGGAGAACTAATAAGAGACTAGCTGGAGGTGTCTGGACGGGCAAATTTAACTCTCATTTCCCACCAGGAAGAGGAATTAACCAAAGGCTCAGCTTGCCGTTCTGGAACCACACTAGGGCCTGAAGCAATCCTGCGGTGTTGCGGCCAGCTCACAATAAAGAGAGTTGAAGAAAGGATCTCAGGGGCACTGTCATTCACAAACGTGCAGAGTTATAAATGACAGCTATCGTCCAAAAATATATTGAAGTAAGGCTGCCAAGAGGACTTGAAAGCGGGGCAGAATTGCAGGAAACCGATTTCAGGAGGTAGACTGGAATTGCATGAAAAGCATAGGAAAAGAGGCAGAACGTCCACAATGATGCACTTGGCCAAAAAGGGCGTATGCGTTTTTTCCTGAATATATTCAGGAAAAAACGCATACGCCCTTTTTGGCCAACCAAGCAAGCTTGCAAAGGAAATCTGCACTACAATGAAGTCTCACTGCCTTCTGGTCAAAAGGGCCATCTGTAAAAAGTGTAAAATCCAGAAAGGCAGGACAGGCCATGGAGAACTGGGAGCCTTGTTATGCTGATGGGCGGGATGTAAATTGCCAACAGCCACTCTGGAGAAATGTATGGTGTTTCCTGAAACATCTAAAAAACAAAGCAACAGAGCCTAGGGCACTTCCACTTATGCTCCTATAGCTTAGGGAAATTAAAATAAAAAAGACACAGCCACCCCAACGTTTGGGACGGCTCTGTTTACAAGAACCTCGTTTACGGTACAAGTTCATTATCACAGAAAGCGAAAAATGAATAAAGAATTTGTGGTATTTACGTACAATGCAATATCACTCAGCAATGAAATCTATGTCATCAGACCCGTAGCAGCATAATGAGTGCACTCAGGTACGATGATTCTAAGAGAAAAAAGTCACACAGAAAAAGAAATATCATAAGGTATCACTAATACACGGAATGTAAACTTGGCTACCCAGGAACTGAATTACAAAACAGAACAGGGTCTCAAATGTAGAAAACCAACTTATGCTTGCTTAAGGGGAAAGGTGAGTTGGGGTGCTGCATAAACCCAGAGATTGAAATTAGCACAGATACCGTTCCATAAGCCAAATATGTAATAGACAAGAGCTACTCCTTGCTCAACGAAGTGGACTCAACACCCCATATTAAACGCCTAAGAATATACCTGACTAGTAAGAATCTTAAAACCTATGGATTTACATGTCTCCGAAAGAGAATCAAGCGTGTGTACAGCAGCATAAACGCAGCAGTGATAGGATTGGTGAGTTTCAGTGAGCAAATACAGACCCTTTGAAGTCATATTGCATGGTACCCATTCCATGGGTCACAACTCTCCAGGTAAGGGATTCTTCCTTCAGCTAAAACATGCATGTGGAACCCAGAGTATGATCCACCATGTGATCGGGAAACGTGTTCAAATGTGTCTCAGTTTTCGTACCCTGGTACTCGGGTGCAACATTCCAGACGCTTTACTAACACTCTCCCCACTTGGAGAGTGAGTGCCTTTAACCTCCTGTTTGGCCCAGTTTGCAATTTCTGTGGGAAATGAACAGGAATAGGGAGAACCAATGAGAGACTAGCTGGAGGTGTCTGGACGTGAAAATTTAACTCTCATTTCCCACCAGGAAGAGGAATTAACCAAAGGCTCAGCTTGCCGTGCCGGAAGCACACTAGGGCCTGAAGCAATCCTGCGGTGTTGCGGCCAGCTCACAATAAAGAGAGTTGAAGAAAGGATCTCAGGGGCACTGTCATTCACAAACCTGCAGAGTTATAAATGACAGCTATCGTCCAAAAATATATTGAAGTAAGGCTGCCAAGAGCACTTGAAAGCGGGGCAGAATTGCAGGAAACCGATTTCAGGAGGTAGACTGGAATTGCATGAAAAGCATAGGAAAAGAGGCAGAACGTCCACAATGATGCACTTGGCCAAAAAGGGCGTATGCGTTTTTTCCTGAATATATTCAGGAGAAAACGCATACGCCCTTTTTGGCCAACCAAGCAAGCTTGCAAAGGAAATCTGCACTACAATGAAGTCTCACTGCCCCCCGGGCAAAAGGGCCATCTGCAAAAAGTGTAAAATCCAGAAAGGCAGGACAGGCCATGGAGAACTGGGAGCCTTGTTATGCTGATGGGCGGGATGTAAATTGCCAAGAGCCACTCTGGAGAAATGTATGGTGTTTCCTGAAACATCTAAAAAACAAAGCAACAGAGCCTAGGGCACTTCCACTTATGCTCCTATAGCTTAGGGAAATTAAAATCAAAAAGACACAGCCACCCCAAAGTTTGGGACGGCTCTGTTTACAAGAACCTCGTTTACGGTACAAGTTCAATATCACAGAAAGCGAAAAATGAATAAAGAATTTGTGGTACTTACGTACAATGCAATATCACTCAGCAATGAAATCTATGTCATCAGACCCGTAGCAGCATAATGAGTGGACACAGGTACGATGATTCTAAGAGAAATAAGTCACACAGAAAAAGAAATATCATAAGGTATCACTAATACACGGAATGTAAACTTGGGTACCCAGGAACTGAATTACAAAACAGAACAGGGTCTCAAATGTAGAAAACCAACTTATGCTTGCTTAAGGGGAAAGGTGAGTTGGGGTGCTGCATAAAACCAGAGATTGAAATTAGCACAGATACCATTCCATAAGCCAAATATGTAATAGACAAGAGCTACTCCTTCCTCAACGAAGTGGACTCAACACACCATATTAAACGCCTAAGAATATACCTGACTAGTAAGAATCTTAAAACCTATGGATTTACATGTCTCCGAAAGAGAATCAAGCGTGTGTACAGCAGCATAAACGCAGCAGTGATAGGATTAGTGAGGTTCTGAGCAAATACAGACCCTTTGAAGTCATATTGCATGGTACCCATTCCATAGGTCTCAACTCTCCAGGTTTAAGGAATTGTACCTTCAGCTAAAACATGCATGTGGAATCCAGAGTATGATCAACCATGTGATCGGGAAACGTGTTCAAATGTGTCTCAGTTTAAGTCCCCTGGTACTCGGGTGCAACATTCCAGACGCTTTACTAACACTCTCCCCACTTGGAGAGTCAGTGCCTTTAACCTCCTGTTTGGCCCAGTTTGCAATTTCTGCGGGAAATGAACAGGAATAGGGAGAACCAATGAGAGACTAGCTGGAGGTGTCTGGACGGGCAAATTTAACTCTCATTTCCCACCAGGAAGAGGAATTAACCAAAGGCTCAGCTTGCCGTGCCGGAAGCACACTAGGGCCTGAAGCAATCCTGCGGTGTTGCGGCCAGCTCACAATAAAGAGAGTTGAAGAAAGGATCTCAGGGGCACTGTCATTCACAAACCTGCAGAGTTATAAATGACAGCTATCGTCCAAAAATATATTGAAGTAAGGCTGCCAAGAGGACTTGAAAGCGGGGCAGAATTGCAGGAAACCGATTTCAGGAGGTAGACTGGAATTGCATGAAAAGCATAGGAAAAGAGGCAGAACGTCCACAATGATGCACTTGGCCAAAAAGGGCCTATGCGTTTTTTCCTGAATATATTCAGGTGAAAACGCATACGCCCTTTTTGGCCAACCAAGCAAGCTTGCAAAGGAAATCTGCACTACAATGAAGTCTCACTGCCCCACGGGCAAAAGGGCCATCTGAAAAAAGTGTAAAATCCAGAAAGGCAGGACAGGCCATGGAGAACTGGGAGCCTTGTTATGCTGATGGGCGGGATGTAAATTGCCAACAGCCACTCTGGAGAAGTGTATGGTGTTTCCTGAAACATCTAAAAAACAAAGCAACAGAGCCTAGGGCACTTCCACTTATGCTCCTATAGCTTAGGGAAATTAAAATCAAAAAGACACAGCCACCCCAAAGTTTGGGACGGCTCTGTTTACAAGAACCTCGTTTATGGTACAAGTTCAATATCACAGAAAGCGAAAAATGAATAAAGAATTTGTGGTATTTACGTACAATGCAATATCACTCAGCAATGAAATCTATGTCATCAGACCCGTAGCAGCATAATGAGTGCACTCAGGTACGATGATTCTAAGAGAAATAAGTCACACAGAAAAA
Source organism: Lagenorhynchus albirostris (assembly GCF_949774975.1). Taxonomy (NCBI): domain Eukaryota; kingdom Metazoa; phylum Chordata; class Mammalia; order Artiodactyla; family Delphinidae; genus Lagenorhynchus; species Lagenorhynchus albirostris. Next base: position 102,003,765 of record NC_083095.1, on the reverse strand, counting down.
GAAATATCAGAAGGTATCACTAATACACGGAATGTAAACTTGGCTACCCAGGAACTGAATTACAAAACAGAACAGGGTCTCAAATGTAGAAAACCAACTTATGCTTGCTTAAGGGGAAAGGTGAGTTGGGGTGCTGCATAAAACCAGAGATTGAAATTAGCACAGATACCGTTCCATAAGCCAAATATGTAATAGACAAGTGCTACTCCTTCCTCAAGGAAGTGGACTCAACACCCCATATTAAACGCCTAAGGATATACCTGACTAGTAAGAATCTTAAAACCTATGGATTTACATGTCTCCAAAAGAGAATCAAGCGTGTGTACAGCAGCATAAACGCAGCAGTGATAGGATTAGTGAGATTCGGTGAGCAAATGCAGACCCTTTGAAGTCATATTGCATGGTACCCATTCCATGGGTCTCAACTCTCCAGGTTTAAGGGATTCTTCCTTCAGCTAAAACATGCATGTGGAACCCAGAGTATGATCCACCGTGTGATCGGGAAACGTGTTCAAATGTGTCTCAGTTTTCGTCCCCTGGTACTCGGGTGCAACATTCCAGACGCTTTACTAACACTCTCCCCACTTGGAGAGTCAGTGCCTTTAACGTCCTGTTTGGGCCAGTTTGCAATTTCTGCGGGAAATGAACAGGAATAGGGAGAACCAATGAGAGACTAGCTGGAGGTGTCTGGACGGGCAAATTTAACTCTCATTTCCCACCAGGAAGAGGATTTAACCAAAGGCTCAGCTTGCCATGCCGGAACCACACTAGGGCCTGAAGCAATCCTGCTGTGTTGCGGCCAGCTCACAATAAAGAGAGTTGAAGAAAGGATCTCAGGGGCCCTGTCATTCACAAACCTGCAGAGTTATAAATGACAGCTATCGTCCAAAAATATATTGAAGTAAGGCTGCCAAGAGGACTTGAAAGCGGGGCAGAATTGCAGGAAACCGATTTCAGGAGGTAGACTGGAATTGCATGAAAAGCATAGGAAAAGAGGCAGAACGTCCACAATGATGCACTTGGCCAAAAAGGGCGTATGCGTTTTTTCCTGAATATATTCAGGAAAAAACGCATACGCCGTTTTTGGCCAACCAAGCAAGCTTGCAAAGGACATCTGCACTACAATGAAGTCTCACTGCCACACGGGCAAAAGGGCCATCTGAAAAAAGTGTAAAATTCAGAAAGGCATTTCAGGCCATGGAGAATTGGGAGCCTTGTTATGCTGATGGGCGGGATGTAAATTGCCAACAGCCACTCTGGAGAACTGTATGGTGTTTCCTGAAACATCTAAAAAACAAAGCAACAGAGCCTAGGGCACTTCCACTTATGCTCCTATAGCTTAGGGAAATTAAAATAAAAAAGACACAGCCACCCCAAAGTTTGATACGGCTCTGTTTACAAGAACCTCGTTTATGGTACAAGTTCAATATCACAGAAGGCGAAAAATGAATAAAGAATTTGTGGTATTTACGTACAATGCAATATCACTCAGCAATGAAATCTATGTCATCAGACCCGTAGCAGCATAATGAGTGGACTCAGGTACGATGATTCTAAGAGAAATAAGTCACACAGAAAAAGAAATATCAGAAGGTATCACTAATACACGGAATGTAAACTTGGCTACCCAGGAACTGAATTACAAAACAGAACAGGGTCTCAAATGTAGAAAACCAACTTATGCTTGCTTAAGGGGAAAGGTGAGTTGGGGTGCTGCATAAAACCAGAGATTGAAATTAGCACAGATACCGTTCCATAAGCCAAATATGTAATAGACAAGAGCTACTCCTTCCTCAACGAAGTGGACTCAACACCCCATATTAAACGCCTAAGGATATACCTGACTAGTAAGAATCTTAAAACCTATGGATTTACATGTCTCCAAAAGAGAATCAAGCGTGTGTACAACAGCATAAACGCAGCAGTGATAGGATTAGTGAGATTCGGTGAGCAAATGCAGACCCTTTGAAGTCATATTGCATGGTACCCATTCCATGGGTCTCAACTCTCCAGGTTTAAGGGATTCTTCCTTCAGCTAAAACATGCATGTGGAACCCAGAGTATGATCCACCGTGTGATCGGGAAACGTGTTCAACTATGTCTCAGTTTTCGTCCCCTGGTACTCGGGTGCAACATTCCAGACGCTTCACTAACACTCTCCACACTTGGAGAGTCAGTGCCTTTAACCTCCTGTTTGGCCCAGTTTGCAATTTCTCCGGGAAATGAACAGGAATAGGGAGAACCAATGAGAGACTAGCTGGAGGTGTCTGGACGTGCAAATTTAACTCTCATTTCCCACCAGGAAGAGGAATTAACCAAAGGCTCAGCTTGCCGTCCGGGAACCACACTAGGGCCTGAAGCAATCTTGCGGTGTTGCGGCCAGCTCACAAGAAAGCGAGTTGAACAAAGGAGCTCAGGGGCACTGTCATTCACAAACCTGCAGAGTTATAAATGACAGCTATCGTCCAAAAATATATTGAAGTAAGGCTGCCAAGAGGACTTGAAAGCGGGGCAGAATTGCAGGAAACCGATTTCAGGAGGTAGACTGGAATTGCATGAAAAGCATAGCAAAAGAGGCAGAACGTCCACAATGATGCACTTGGCCAAAAAGGGCGTATGCGTTTTTTTCCTGAATATATTCAGGAAAAAACGCATACGCCCTTTTTGGCCAACCAAGCAAGCTTGCAAAGGAAATCTGCACTACAATGAAGTCTCACTGCTCCCTGGTCAAAAGGGCCATCTGCAAAAAGTGTAAAATCCAGAAAGGCAGGACAGGCCATGGAGAACTGGGAGCCTTGTTATGCTGATGGGCGGGATGTAAATTGCCAACAGCCACTCTGGAGAAATGTATGGTGTTTCCTGAAACATCTAAAAAACAAAGCAACAGAGCCTAGGGCACTTCCACTTATGCTCCTATAGCTTAGGGAAATTCAAATCAAAAAGACACAGCCACCCCAACGTCTGGGACGGCTCTGTTTACAAGATCCTCGTTTATGGTACAAGTTCAATATCACAGAAAGCGAAAAATGAATAAAGAATTTGTGGTATTTACGTACAATGCAATATCACTCAGCAATGAAATCTATGTCATCAGGCCCGTAGCACCATAATGAGTGGATTCAGATACAATGATTCTAAGTGAAATAAGTCACACAGAAAAAGAAACATCATAAGATATCACTAATACACGGAATGTAAACTTGGCTACACAGGAACTGAATTACAAATCAGAACAGGGTCTCAAATGTAGAAAACCAACTTATGCTTGCTTAAGGGGAAAGGTGAGTTGGGGTGCTGCATAAAACCAGATATTGAAATTAGCACAGATACCGTTCCATAAGCCAAATATGTAACAGACAAGAGCTACTCCTTCCTCAACGAAGTGGACTCAACACCACATATTAAACGCCTAAGGATATACCTGACTAGTAAGAATCTTAAAACCTATGGATTTACATGTCTCCAAAAGAGAATCAAGCGTGTGTACAGCAGCATAAACGCAGCAGTGATAGGATTAGTGAGGTTCGGTGAGCAAATGCAGAGCCTTTGAAGTCATATTGCATGGTACCCATTCCATGGGTCTCAACTCTCCAGGTTTAAGGGATTCTTCCTTTAGCTAAAACATGCATGTGGAACCCAGAGTATGATCCACCGTGTGATCGGGAAACGTGTTCAAATATGTCTCAGTTTTCGTCCCCTGGTACTCGGGTGCAACATTCCAGACGCTTTACTAACACTCTCCCCACTTGGAGAGTCAGTGCCTTTAACGTCCTGTTTGGCCCAGTTTGCAATTTCTGCGGGAAATGAACAGGAATAGGGAGAACCAATGAGAGACTAGCTGGAGGTGTCTGGACGTGCAAATTTAACTCTCATTTCCCACCAGGAAGAGGAATTAACCAAAGGCTCAGCTTGCCGTGCCGGAACCACACTAGGGCCTGAAGCAATCTTGCGGTGTTGCGGCCAGCTCACAAGAAAGCGAGTTGAACAAAGGAGCTCAGGGGCACTGTCATTCACAAACCTGCAGAGTTATAAATGACAGCTATCGTCCAAAAATATATTGAAGTAAGGCTGCCAAGAGGACTTGAAAGCGGGGCAGAATTGCAGGAAACCGATTTCAGGAGGTAGACTGGAATTGCATGAAAAGCATAGCAAAAGAGGCAGAACGTCCACAATGATGCACTTGGCCAAAAAGGGCATATGCGTTTTTTTCCTGAATATATTCAGGAAAAAACGCATACGCCCTTTTTGGCCAACCAAGCAAGCTTGCAAAGGAAATCTGCACTACAATGAAGTCTCACTGCTCCCTGGTCAAAAGGGCCATCTGCAAAAAGTGTAAAATCCAGAAAGGCAGGACAGGCCATGGAGAACTGGGAGCCTTGTTATGCTGATGGGCGGGATGTAAATTGCCAACAGCCACTCTGGAGAAATGTATGGTGTTTCCTGAAACATCTAAAAAACAAAGCAACAGAGCCTAGGGCACTTCCACTTATGCTCCTATAGCTTAGGGAAATTCAAATCAAAAAGACACAGCCACCCCAACGTCTGGGACGGCTCTGTTTACAAGATCCTCGTTTATGGTACAAGTTCAATATCACAGAAAGCGAAAAATGAATAAAGAATTTGTGGTATTTACGTACAATGCAATATCACTCAGCAATGAAATCTATGTCATCAGGCCCGTAGCACCATAATGAGTGGATTCAGATACAATGATTCTAAGTGAAATAAGTCACACAGAAAAAGAAACATCATAAGATATCACTAATACACGGAATGTAAACTTGGCTACACAGGACCTGAATTACAAATCAGAACAGGGTCTCAAATGTAGAAAACCAACTTATGCTTGCTTAAGGGGAAAGGTGAGTTGGGGTGCTGCATAAAACCAGATATTGAAATTAGCACAGATACCGTTCCATAAGCCAAATATGTAATAGACAAGAGCTACTCCTTGCTCAATGAAGTGGACTCAACACCCCATATTAAACGCCTAAAAATATACCTGAATAGTAAGAATCTTAAAACCTATGGATTTATATGTCTCCGAAAAGGAATCAAGCGTGTGTACAGCAGCATAAACGCAGCAGTGATAGGATTGGTGAGTTTCGGTGAGCAAATGCAGACCATTTGAAGTCATATTGCATGGTACCCATTCCATGGGACACAACTCTCCAGGTAAGGGATTCTTCCTTCAGCTAAAACATGCATGTGGAACCCAGAGTATGATCCACCATGTGATCGGGAAACGTGTTCAAATGTGTCTCAGTTTTCGTCCCCTGGTACTCGGGTGCAACATTCCAGACGCTTTAGTAACACTCTCCCCACTTGGAGAGTGAGTGCCTTTAACCTCCTGTTTGGATCAGTTTGCAATTTCTGTGGGAAATGGACAGGAATAGGGAGAACCAATGAGAGACTAGCTGGAGGTGTCTGGACGGGCAAATTTAACTCTCATTTCCCACCAGGAAGAGGAATTAACCAAAGGCTCAGCTTGCCATCCGGGAACCACACTAGGGCCTGAAGCAATCCTGCGGTGTTGCGGCCAGCTCACAATAAAGAGAGTTGAAGAAAGGATCTCAGGGGCCCTGTCATTCACAAACCTGCAGAGTTATAAATGACAGCTATCGTCCAAAAATATATTGAAGTAAGGCTGCCAAGAGCACTTGAAAGGGGGGCAGAATTGCAGGAAACCGATTTCAGGAGGTAGACTGGAATTGCATGAAAAGCATAGTAAAAGAGGCAGAAGTCCACAATGATGCACTTGGCCAAAAAGGGTGTATGCGTTTTTTCCTGAATATATTCAGGTGAAAACGCATACGCCCTTTTTGGCCAACCAAGCAAGCTTGCAAAGGAAATCTGCACTAAAATGACGTCTCACTGCCCCCCGGGCAAAAGGGCCATCTGAAAAAAGTGTAAAATCCAGAAAGGCAGGACAGGCCATGGAGAACTGGGAGCCTTGTTATGCTGCTGGGCGGGATGTAAATTGCCAACAGCCACTCTGGAGAAGTGTATGGTGTTTCCTGAAACATCTAAAAAACAAAGCAACAGAGCCTAGGGCACTTCCACTTATGCTCCTATAGCTTAGGGAAATTAAAATAAAAAAGACACAGCCACCCCAAGTTTGGGACGGCTCTGTTTACAAGAACCTCGTTTATGGTACAAGTTCAATATCACAGAAAGCGAAAAATGAATAAAGAATTTGTGGTATTTACGTACAATGCAATATCACTCAGCAATGAAATCTATGTCATCAGACCCGTAGCAGCATAATGAGTGCACTCAGGTACGTTGATTCTAAGAGAAATAAGTCACACAGAAAAAGAAATATCAGAAGGTATCACTAATACACGGAATGTAAACTTGGCTACCCAGGAACTGAATTACAAAACAGAACAGGGTCTCAAATGTAGAAAACCAACTTATGCTTGCTTAAGGGGAAAGGTGAGTTGGGGTGCTGCATAAAACCAGAGATTGAAATTAGCACAGATACCGTTCCATAAGCCAAATATGTAATAGACAAGAGCTACTCCTTCCTCAACGAAGTGGACTCAACACCGCATATTAAACGCCTAAGGATATACCTGACTAGTAAGAATCTTAAAACCTATGGATTTACATGTCTCCAAAAGAGAATCAAGCGTGTGTACAGCAGCATAAACGCAGCAGTGATAGGATTAGTGAGGTTCGGTGAGCAAATGCAGAGCCTTTGAAGTCATATTGCATGGTACCCATTCCATGGGTCTCAACTCTCCAGGTTTAAGGGATTCTTCCTTCAGCTAAAACATGCATGTGGAACCCAGAGTATGATCCACCGTGTGATCGGGAAACGTGTTCAAATATGTCTCAGTTTTCGTGCCCTGGTACTCGGGTGCAACATTCCAGACGCTTTACTAACACTCCCCCCACTTGGAGAGTCAGTGCCTTTAACGTCCTGTTTGGCCCAGTTTGCAATTTCTGCGGGAAATGAACAGGAATAGGGAGAACCAATGAGAGACTAGCTGGAGGTGTCTGGACGTGCAAATTTAACTCTCATTTCCCACCAGGAAGAGGAATTAACCAAAGGCTCAGCTTGCCGTCCGGGAACCACACTAGGGCCTGAAGCAATCTTGCGGTGTTGCGGCCAGCTCACAAGAAAGCGAGTTGAACAAAGGAGCTCAGGGGCACTGTCATTCACAAACCTGCAGAGTTATAAATGACAGCTATCGTCCAAAAATATATTGAAGTAAGGCTGCCAAGAGGACTTGAAAGCGGGGCAGAATTGCAGGAAACCGATTTCAGGAGGTAGACTGGAATTGCATGAAAAGCATAGGAAAAGAGGCAGAACGTCCACAATGATGCACTTGGCCAAAAAGGGCGTATGCGTTTTTTCCTGAATATATTCAGGAAAAAACGCATACGCCCTTTTTGGCCAACCAAGCAAGCTTGCAAAGGAAATCTGCACAACTATGAAGTCTCACTGCCCCACGGGCAAAAGGGCCATCTGAAAAAAGTGTAAAATCCAGAAAGGCAGGACAGGCCATGGAGAACTGGGAGCCTTGTTATGCTGATGGGCGGGATGTCAATTGCCAATAGCCACTCTGGAGAAGTGTATGGTGTTTCCTGAAACATCTAAAAAACAAAGCAACAGAGCCTAGGGCACTTCCACTTATGCTCCTATAGCTTAGGGAAATTAAAATCAAAAAGACACAGCCACCCCAAAATTTGGGACGGCTCTGTTTACAAGAACCTCGTTTATGGTACAAGTTCATTATCACAGAAAGCGAAAAATGAATAAAGAATTTGTGGTATTTACGTACAATGCAATATCACTCAGCAATGAAATCTATGTCATCAGGCCCGTAGCACCATAATGAGTGGATTCAGTTACAATGATTCTAAGTGAAATAAGTCACACAGAAAAAGAAACATCATAAGATATCACTAATACACGGAATGTAAACTTGGCTACACAGGAACTGAATTACAAATCAGAACAGGGTCTCAAATGTAGAAAACCAACTTATGCTTGCTTAAGGGGAAAGGTGAGTTGGGGTGCTGCATAAAACCAGAGATTGAAATTAGCACAGATACCGTTCCATAAGCCAAATATGTAATAGACAAGAGCTACTCCTTGCTCAATGAAGTGGACTCAACACCCCATATTAAACGCCTAAAAATATACCTGACTAGTAAGAATTTTAAAACCTATGGATTTATATGTCTCCGAAAAGGAATCAAGCGTGTGTACAGCAGCATAAACGCAGCAGTGATAGGATTGGTGAGTTTCGGTGAGCAAATGCAGACCATTTGAAGTCATATTGCATGGTACCCATTCCATGGGTCTCAACTCTCCAGGTTTAAGGGATTCTTCCTTCAGCTAAAACATGCATGTGGAACCCAGAGTATGATCCACCGTGTGATCGGGAACGTGTTCAAATATGTCTCAGTTTTCGTCCCCTGGTACTCGGGTGCAACATTCCAGACGCTTTACTAACACTCTCCCCACTTGGAGAGTCAGTGCCTTTAAACTCCTGTTTGGCCCAGTTTGCAATTTATGTGGGAAATGAACAGGAATAGGGAGAACCAATGAGAGACTAGCTGGAGGTGTCTGGACGGGCAAATTTAACTCTCATTTCCCACCAGGAAGAGGAATTAACCAAAGGCTCAGCTTGCCGTTCGGGAACCACACTAAGGCCTGAAGCAATCCTGCGGTTTTGCGGCCAGCTCACAATAAAGAGAGTTGAAGAAAGGATCTCAGGGGCACTGTCATTCACAAACCTGCAGAGTTATAAATGACAGCTATCGTCCAAAAATATATTGAAGTAAGGCTGCCAAGAGCACTTGAAAGCGGGGCAGAATTGCAGGAAACCGATTTCAGGAGGTAGACTGGAATTGCATGAAAAGCATAGGAAAAGAGGCAGAATGTCCACAATGATGCACTTGGCCAAAAAGGGCGTATGCGTTTTTTCCTGAATATATTCAGGAGAAAACGCATACGCCCTTTTTGGCCAACCAAGCAAGCTTGCAAAGGAAATCTGCACGACAATGAAGTCTCACTGCCCCACGGGCAAAAGGGCCATCTGCAAAAAGTGTAAAATCCAGAAAGGCAGGACAGGCCATGGAGAACTGGGAGCCTTGTTATGCTGATGGGCGGGATGTAAATTGCCAACAGCCACTCTGGAGAACTGTATGGTGTTTCCTGAAACATCTAAAAAACAAAGCAACAGAGCCTAGGGCACTTCCACTTATGCTCCTATATCTTAGGGAAATTAAAATCAAAAAGACACAGCCACCCCAAAATTTGGGACGGCTCTGTTTACAAGAACCTCGTTTATGGTACAAGTTCATTATCACAGAAAGCGAAAAATGAATAAAGAATTTGAGGTACTTACGTACAATGCAATATCACTCAGCAATGAAATCTATGTCATCAGGCCCGTCGCAGCATAATGAGTGCACTCAGGTACGATGATTCTAAGAGAAATAAATCACACAGAAAAAGAAATATCATAAGGTATCACTAATACACGGAATGTAAACTTGGCTACCCAGGAACTGAATTACAAAACAGAACAGGGTCTCAAATGTAGAAAACCAACTTATGCTTGCTTAAGGGGAAAGGTGAGTTGGGGTGCTGCATAAAACCAGAGATTGAAATTAGCACAGATACCGTTCCATAAGCCAAATATGTAATAGACAAGAGCTACTCCTTCCTCAACGAAGTGGACTCAACACCCCATATTAAACGCCTAAGGATATACCTGACTAGTAAGAATCTTAAAACCTATGGATTTACATGTCTCCAAAAGAGAATCAAGCGTGTGTACAGCAGCATAAACGCAGCAGTGATAGGATTAGTGAGGTTCGGTGAGCAAATGCAGAGCCTTTGAAGTCATATTGCATGGTACCCATTCCATGGGTCTCAACTCTCCAGGATTAAGGGATTCTTCCTTCAGCTAAAACATGCATGTGGCACCCAGAGTATGATCCACCGTGTGATCGGGAAACGTGTTCAAATATGTCTCAGTTTTCATCCCCTGGTACTCGGGTGCAACATTCCAGACCCTTTACTAACACTCTCCCCACTTGGAGAGTCAGTGCCTTTAACCTCCTGTTTGGCCCAGTTTGCAATTTCTGCGGGAAATGAACAGGAATAGGGAGAACCAATGAGAGACTAGCTGGAGGTGTCTGGACGGGCAAATTTAACTCTCATTTCCCACCAGGAAGAGGAATTAACCAAAGGCTCAGCTTGCCGTGCTGGAACCACACTAGGGCCTGAAGCAATCTTGCGGTGTTGCGGCCAGCTCACAAGAAAGCGAGTTGAAGAAAAGAGCTCAGGGGCACTGTCATTCACAAACATGCAGAGTTATAAATGACAGCTATCGTCCAAAAATATATTGAAGTAAGGCTGCCAAGAGGACTTGAAAGCGGGGCAGAATTGCAGGAAACCGATTTCAGGAGGTAGACTGGAATTGCATGAAAAGCATAGGAAAAGAGGCAGAACGTCCACAATGATGCACTTGGCGAAAAAGGGCGTATGCGTTTTTTCCTGAATATATTCAGGAAAAAACGCATACGCCCTTTTTGGCCAACCAAGCAAGCTTGCAAAGGAAATCTGCACTAAAATGAAGTCTCACTGCTCCCTGGTCAAAAGGGTCATCTGCAAAAATTGTAAAATCCAGAAAGGCAGGACAGGCCATGGAGAACTGGGAGCCTTGTTATGCTGATGGGCGGGATGTTAATTGCCAACAACCACTCTGGAGAAATGTATGGTGTTTCCTGAAACACCTAAAAAACAAAGCAACAGAGCCTAGGGCACTTCCACTTATGCTCCTATAGCTTAGGGAAATTCAAATCAAAAAGACACAGCCACCCCAACGTTTGGGACAGCTCTGTTTACAAGATCCTCGTTTATGGTACAAGTTCAATATCACAGAAACCGAAAAATGAATAAAGAATTTGTGGTATTTACGTACAATGCAATATCACTCAGCAATGAAATCTATGTCATCAGACCCGTAGCAGCATAATGAGTGCACTCAGGTACGATGATTCTAAGAGAAAAAAGTCACACAGAAAATGAAATATCATAAGGTATCACTAATACACGGAATGTAAACTTGGCTACCCAGGAACTGAATTACAAAACAGAACAGGGTCTCAAATGTAGAAAACCAACTTATGCTTGCTTAAGGGGAAAGGTGAGTTGGGGTGCTGCATAAAACCAGAGATTGAAATTAGCACAGATACCGTTCCATAAGCCAAATATGTAATAGACAAGAGCTACTCCTTCCTCAACGAAGTGGACTCAACACCCCATATTAAACGCCTAAGGATATACCTGACTAGTAAGAATCTTAAATCCTATGGATTTACATGTCTCCAAAAGAGAATCAAGTGTGTGTAGAGCAGCATAAATGCAGCAGTGATCAGTTTAGTGAGGTTCGGTGAGCAAATGCAGACCCTTTGAAGTCATATTGCATGGTACCCATTCCATGGGTCTCAACTCTCCAGGTTTAAGGGATTCTTCCTTCAGCTAAAACATGCATGTGGAACCCAGAGTATGATCCACCGTGTGATCGGGAAACGTGTTCAAATGTGTCTCAGTTTTCGTCCCCTGGTACTCGGGTGCAACATTCCAGACGCTTTACTAACACTCTCCCCACTTTGAGAGTCAGTGCCTTTAACGTCCTGTTTGGCCCAGTTTGCAATTTCTGCGGGAAATGAACAGGAATAGGGAGAACCAATGAGAGACTAGCTGGAGGTGTCTGGATGTGCAAATTTAACTCTCATTTCCCACCAGGAAGAGGAATTAACCAAAGGCTCAGCTTGCCGTGCCGGAACCACACTAGGGCCTGAAGCAATCCTGCGGTGTTGCGGCCAGCTCACAATAAAGAGAGTTGAAGAAAGGATCTCAGGGGCCCTGTCATTCACAAACCTGCAGAGTTATAAATGACAGCTATCGTCCAAAAATATATTGAAGTAAGGCTGCCAAGAGGACTTGAAAGCGGGGCAGAATTGCAGGAAACCGATTTCAGGAGGTAGACTGGAATTGCATGAAAAGCATAGGAAAAGAGGCAGAACGTCCACAATGATGCACTTGGCCAAAAAGGGCGTATGCGTTTTTTCCTGAATATATTCAGGAAAAAACGCATACGCCCTTTTTGGCCAACCAAGCAAGCTTGCAAAGGACATCTGCACTACAATGAAGTCTCACTGCCCCACGGGCAAAAGGGCCATCTGAAAAAAGTGTAAAATCCAGAAAGGCAGGTCAGGCCATGGAGAACTGGGAGCCTTGTTATGCTGATGGGCGGGATGTAAATTGCCAACAGCCACTCTGGAGATGTGTATGGTGTTTCCTGAAACATCTAAAAAACAAAGCAACAGAGCCTAGGGCACTTCCACTTATGCTCCTATAGCTTAGGGAAATTCAAATCAAAAAGACACAGCCACCCCAAAGTTTGGGACGGCTCTGTTTACAAGAACCTCGTTTATGGTACAAGTTCAATATCACAGAAAGCGAAAAATGAATAAAGAATTTGTGGTATTTACGTACAATGTAATATCACTCAGCAATGAAATCTATGTCATCAGACCCGTAGCAGCATAATGAGTGCACTCAGGTACGATGATTCTAAGAGAAAAAAGTCACACAGAAAAAGAAATATCATAAGGTATCACTAATACACGGAATGTAAACTTGGCTACCCAGGAACTGAATTACAAAACAGAACAGGGTCTCAAATGTAGAAAACCAACTTATGCTTGCTTAAGGGGAAAGGTGAGTTGGGGTGCTGCATAAAACCAGATATTGAAATTAGCACAGATACCGTTCCATAAGCCAAATATGTAATAGACAAGAGCTACTCCTTCCTCAACGAAGTGGACTCAACACCCCATATTAAACGCCTAAGGATATACCTGACTAGTAAGAATCTTAAAAGCTATGGATTTACATGTCTCCAAAAGAGAATCAAGCGTGTGTACAGCAGCATAAATGCAGCAGTGATAGGATTAGTGAGGTTCGGTGAGCAAATGCAGAGCCTTTGAAGTCATATTGCATGGTACCCATTCCATGGGTCTCAACTCTCCAGGTTTAAGGGATTCTTCCTTCAGCTAAAACATGCATGTGGTACCCAGAGTATGATCCACCGTGTGATCGGGAAACGTGTTCAAATGTGTCTCAGTTTTCGTCCCCTGGTACTCGGGTGCAACATTCCAGACGCTTTACTAACACTTTCCCCACTTGGAGAGTCAGTGCCTTTAACGTCCTGTTTGGCCCAGTTTGCAATTTCTGCGGGAAATGAACAGGAATAGGGTGAACCAATGAGAGACTAGCTGGAGGTGTCTGGACGGGCAAATTTAACTCTCATTTCCCACCAGGAAGAGGAATTAACCAAAGGCTCATCTTGCCGTGCCGGAACCACTCTAGGGCCTGAAGCAATCTTGCGGTGTTGCGGCCAGCTCACAAGAAAGCGAGTTGAAGAAAGGAGCTCAGGGGCACTGTCATTCCCAAACCTGCAGAGTTATAAATGACAGCTATCGTCCAAAAATATATTGAAGTAAGGCTGCCAAGAGGACTTGAAAGTGGGGCAGAATTGCAGGAAACCGATTTCAGGAGGTAGACTGGAATTGCATGAAAAGCATAGCAAAAGAGGCAGAACGTCCACAATGATGCACTTGGCCAAAAAGGGCGTATGCGTTTTTTCCTGAATATATTCAGGAAAAAACGCATACGCCCTTTTTGGCCAACCAAGCAAGCTTGCAAAGGAAATCTGCACTACAATGAAGTCTCACTGCCCCCTGTTCAAAAGGGCCATCTGCAAAAAGTGTAAAATCCAGAAAGGCAGGACAGGCCATGGAGAACTGGGAGCCTTGTTATGCTGATGGGCGGGATGTAAATTGCCAACAGCCACTCTGGAGAAATGTATGGTGTTTCCTGAAACATCTAAAAAACAAAGCAACAGAGCCTAGGGCACTTCCACTTATGCTCCTATAGCTTAGGGAAATTAAAATCAAAAAGACACAGCCACCCCAACGTTTGGGACGGCTCTGTTTACAAGTTCCTCGTTTACGGTACAAGTTCAATATCACAGAAAGCGAAAAATGAATAAAGAATCTGTGGTATTTACGTACAATGCAATATCACTCAGCAATGAAATCTATGTCATCAGGCCCGTAGCAGCATAATGAGTTGATTCAGATACAATGATTCTAAGTGAAATAAGTCACACAGAAAAAGAAACATCATAAGATATCACTAATACACGGAATGTAAACTTGGCTACCCAGGAACTGAATTACAAAACAGAACAGGGTCTCAAATGTAGAAAACCAACTTATGCTTGCTTAAGGGGAAAGGTGAGTTGGGGTGCTGCATAAAACCAGAGATTGAAATTAGCACAGATACCGTTCCATAAGCCAAATATGTAATAGACAAGAGCTACTCCTTCCTCAACGAAGTGGACTCAACACCCCATATTAAACGCCTAAGGATATACCTGACTAGTAAGAATCTTAAAACCTATGGATTTACATGTCTCCAAAAGAGAATCAAGTGTGTGTACAGCAGCATAAATGCAGCAGTGATCAGTTTAGTGAGGTTCGGTGAGCAAATGCAGACCCTTTGAAGTCATATTGCATGGTACCCATTCCATGGGTCTCAACTCTCCAGGTTTAAGGGATTCTTCCTTCAGCTAAAACATGCATGTGGAACCCAGAGTATGATCCACCGTGTGATTGGGAAACGTGTTCAAATGTGTCTCAGTTTTCGTCCCCTGGTACTCGGGTGCAACATTCCAGACGCTTTACTAACACTCTCCCCACTTTGAGAGTCAGTGCCTTTAACGTCCTGTTTGGCCCAGTTTGCAATTTCTGCGGGAAATGAACAGGAATAGGGAGAACCAATGAGAGACTAGCTGGAGGTGTCTGGATGTGCAAATTTAACTCTCATTTCCCACCAGGAAGAGGAATTAACCAAAGGCTCAGCTTGCCGTGCCGGAACCACACTAGGGCCTGAAGCAATCCTGCGGTGTTGCGGCCAGCTCACAATAAAGAGAGTTGAAGAAAGGATCTCAGGGGCCCTGTCATTCACAAACCTGCAGAGTTATAAATGACAGCTATCGTCCAAAAATATATTGAAGTAAGGCTGCCAAGAGGACTTGAAAGCGGGGCAGAATTGCAGGAAACCGATTTCAGGAGGTAGACTGGAATTGCATGAAAAGCATAGGAAAAGAGGCAGAACGTCCACAATGATGCACTTGGCCAAAAAGGGCGTATGCGTTTTTTCCTGAATATATTCAGGTGAAAACGCATACGCCCTTTTTGGCCAACCAAGCAAGCTTGCAAAGGACATCTGCACTACAATGAAGTCTCACTGCCCCACTGGCAAAAGGGCCATCTGAAAAAAGTGTAAAATCCAGAAAGGCAGGTCAGGCCATGGAGAATTGGGAGCCTTGTTATGCTGATGGGCGGGATGTAAATTGCCAACAGCCACTCTGGAGAAGTGTATGGTGTTTCCTGAAACATCTAAAAAACAAAGCAACAGAGCCTAGGGCACTTCCACTTATGCTCCTATAGCTTAGGGAAATTCAAATCAAAAAGACACAGCCACCCCAAAGTTTGGGACGGCTCTGTTTACAAGAACCTCGTTTATGGTACAAG
Organism: Lagenorhynchus albirostris; assembly: GCF_949774975.1. Lineage (NCBI taxonomy): Eukaryota > Metazoa > Chordata > Mammalia > Artiodactyla > Delphinidae > Lagenorhynchus > Lagenorhynchus albirostris. The sequence continues at coordinate 101,988,126 of NC_083095.1, read as the reverse complement.
TTCAATATCACAGAAAGCGAAAAATGAATAAAGAATTTGTGGTACTTACGTACAATGCAATATCACTCAGCAATGAAATCTATGTCATCAGACCCATAGCAGCATAATGAGTGCACTCAGGTACGATGATTCTAAGAGAAATAAGTCACACAGAAAAAGAAATATCATAAGGTATCACTAATACACGGAATGTAAACTTGGCTACCCAGGAACTGAATTACAAAACAGAACAGGGTCTCAAATGTAGAAAACCAACTTATGCTTGCTTAAGGGGAAAGGTGAGTTGGGGTGCTGCATAAAACCAGAGATTGAAATTAGCACAGATACCGTTCCATAAGCCAAATATATAATAGACAACAGCTACTCCTTCCTCAACAAAGTGGACTCAACACCACATATTAAACGCCAAAGGATATACCTGACTAGTAAGAATCTTAAAACCTATGGATTTACATGTCTCCAAAAGAGAATCAAGCGTGTGTACAGCAGCATAAATGCAGCAGTGATAGGATTAGTGAGGTTCGGTGAGCAAATGCAGACCCTTTGAAGTCATATTGCATGGTACCCATTCCATGGGTCTCAACTCTCCAGGTTTAAGGGATTCTTCCTTCAGCTAAAACATGCATGTGGAACCCAGAGTATGATCCACCGTGTGATCGGGAAACGTGTTCAAATATGTATCAGTTTTCGTCCCCTGGTACTCGGGTGCAACAATCCAGACGCTTTACTAACACTCTCCCCACTTGGAGAGTCAGTGCCTTTAACCTCCTCTTTGGCCCAGTTTGCAATTTCTGCGGGAAATGAACAGGAATAGGGAGAACCAATGAGAGACTAGCTGGAGGTGTCTGGACGTGCAAATTTAACTCTCATTTACCACCAGGAAGAGGAATTAACCAAAGGCTCAGCTTGCCGTCCGGGAACCACACTAGGGCCTGAAGCAATCCTGTGGTGTTGCGGCCAGCTCACAATAAAGAGAGTTGAAGAAAGGATCTCAGGGGCCCTGTCATTCACAAACCTGCAGAGTTATAAATGACAGCTATCGTCCAAAAATATATTGAAGTAAGGCTGCCAAGAGGACTTGAAAGCGGGGCAGAATTGCAGGACACCGATTTCAGGAGGTAGACTGGAATTGCATGAAAAGCATAGGAAAAGAGGCAGAACGTCCACAATGATGCACTTGGCCAAAAAGGGCGTATGCGTTTTTTCCTGAATATATTCAGGAGAAAACGCATACGCCCTTTTTGGCCAACCAAGCAAGCTTGCAAAGGAAATCTGCACTACAATGAAGTCTCACTGCCCCACGGGCAAAAGGGCCATCTGCAAAAAGTGTAAAATCCAGAAAGGCAGGACAGGCCATGGAGAATTGGGAGCCTTGTTATGCTGATGGGCGGGATGTAAATTGCCAACAGCCACTCTGGAGAACTGTATGGTGTTTCCTGAAACATTTAAAAAACAAAGCAACAGAGCCTAGGGCACTTCCACTTATGCTCCTATAGTTTAGGGAAATTAAAATCAAAAAGACACAGCCACCCCAAAGTTTGGGACGGCTCTGTTTACAAGAACCTCGTTTATGGTACAAGTTCAATATCACAGAAAGCGAAAAATGAATAAAGAATTTGTGGTACTTACGTACAATGCAATATCACTCAGCAATGAAATCTATGTCATCAGACCCGTAGCAGCATAATGAGTGGACACAGGTACGATGATTCTAAGAGAAATAAGTCACACAGAAAAAGAAATATCATAAGGTATCACTAATACACAAAATGTAAACTTGGCTACCCAGGAACTGAATTACAAAACAGAACAGGGTCTCAAATGTAGAAAACCAACTTATGCTTGCTTAAGGGGAAAGGTGAGTTGGGGTGCTGCATAAACCCAGAGATTGAAATTAGCACAGATACCGTTCCATAAGCCAAATATGTAATAGACAAGAGCTACTCCTTGCTCAACGAAGTGGACTCAACACCCCATATTAAACGCCTAAAAATATACCTGAATAGTAAGAATCTTAAAACCTATGGATTTATATGTCTCCGAAAAGGAATCAAGCGTGTGTACAGCAGCATAAACGCAGCAGTGATAGGATTGGTGAGTTTCGATGAGCAAATGCAGACCCTTTGAAGTCATATTGCATGGTACCCATTCCATGGGTCACAACTCTCCAGGTTTAAGGGATTCCTCCTTCAGCTAAAACATGCATGTGGAACCCAGAGTATGATCCACCGTGTGATCGGGAAACGTGTTCAAATGTGTCTCAGTTTTCGTCCCCTGGTACTCGGGTGCAACATTCCAGACGCTTTACTAACACTCTCCCCACTTTGAGAGTCAGTGCCTTTAACGTCCTGTTTGGCCCAGTTTGCAATTTCTGCGGGAAATGAACAGGAATAGGGAGAACCAATGAGAGACTAGCTGGAGTTGTCTGGATGTGCAAATTTAACTCTCATTTCCCACCAGGAAGAGGAATTAACCAAAGGCTCAGCTTGCCGTGCCGGAACCACACTAGGGCCTGAAGCAATCCTGCGGTGTTGCGGCCAGCTCACAATAAAGAGAGTTGAAGAAAGGATCTCAGGGGCCCTGTCATTCACAAACCTGCAGAGTTATAAATGACAGCTATCGTCCAAAAATATATTGAAGTAAGGCTGCCAAGAGGACTTGAAAGCGGGGCAGAATTGCAGGAAACCGATTTCAGGAGGTAGACTGGAATTGCATGAAAAGCATAGGAAAAGAGGCAGAACGTCCACAATGATGCACTTGGCCAAAAAGGGCGTATGCGTTTTTTCCTGAATATATTCAGGAAAAAACGCATACGCCCTTTTTGGCCAACCAAGCAAGCTTGCAAAGGACATCTGCACTACAATGAAGTCTCACTGCCCCACGGGCAAAAGGGCCATCTGAAAAAAGTGTAAAATCCAGAAAGGCAGGTCAGGCCATGGAGAACTGGGAGCCTTGTTATGCTGATGGGCGGGATGTAAATTGCCAACAGCCACTCTGGAGATGTGTATGGTGTTTCCTGAAACATCTAAAAAACAAAGCAACAGAGCCTAGGGCACTTCCACTTATGCTCCTATAGCTTAGGGAAATTCAAATCAAAAAGACACAGCCACCCCAAAGTTTGGGACGGCTCTGTTTACAAGAACCTCGTTTATGGTACAAGTTCAATATCACAGAAAGCGAAAAATGAATAAAGAATTTGTGGTATTTACGTACAATGTAATATCACTCAGCAATGAAATCTATGTCATCAGACCCGTAGCAGCATAATGAGTGCACTCAGGTACGATGATTCTAAGAGAAAAAAGTCACACAGAAAAAGAAATATCATAAGGTATCACTAATACACGGAATGTAAACTTGGCTACCCAGGAACTGAATTACAAAACAGAACAGGGTCTCAAATGTAGAAAACCAACTTATGCTTGCTTAAGGGGAAAGGTGAGTTGGGGTGCTGCATAAAACCAGATATTGAAATTAGCACAGATACCGTTCCATAAGCCAAATATGTAATAGACAAGAGCTACTCCTTCCTCAACGAAGTGGACTCAACACCCCATATTAAACGCCTAAGGATATACCTGACTAGTAAGAATCTTAAAAGCTATGGATTTACATGTCTCCAAAAGAGAATCAAGCGTGTGTACAGCAGCATAAATGCAGCAGTGATAGGATTAGTGAGGTTCGGTGAGCAAATGCAGAGCCTTTGAAGTCATATTGCATGGTACCCATTCCATGGGTCTCAACTCTCCAGGTTTAAGGGATTCTTCCTTCAGCTAAAACATGCATGTGGAACCCAGAGTATGATCCACTATGTGATTGGGAAACGTGTTCAAATGTGTCTCAGTTTAAGTCCCCTGGTACTCGGGTGCAACATTCCAGACGCTTTACTAACACTCTCCCCACTTGGAGAGTCAGTGCCTTTAACCTCCTGTTTGGCCCAGTTTGCAATTTCTGCGGGAAATGAACAGGAATAGGGAGAACCAATGAGAGACTAGCTGGAGGTGTCTGGACGTGCAAATTTAACTCTCATTTCCCACCAGGAAGAGGAATTAACCAAAGGCTCAGCTTGCCGTGCTGGAACCACACTAGGGCCTGAAGCAATCCTGCGGTGTTGCGGCCAGCTCACAATAAAGAGAGTTGAAGAAAGGATCTCAGGGGCACTGTCATTCACAAACCTGCAGAGTTATAAATGACAGCTATCGTCCAAAAATATATTGAAGTAAGGCTGCCAAGAGGACTTGAAAGCGGGGCAGAATTGCAGGAAACCGATTTCAGGAGGTAGACTGGAATTGCATGAAAAGCATAGGAAAAGAGGCAGAACGTCCACAATGATGCACTTGGCCAAAAAGGGCGTATGCGTTTTTTCCTGAATATATTCAGGAAAAAACGCATACGCCCTTTTTGGCGAACCAAGCAAGCTTGCAAAGGAAATCTGCACTACAATGAAGTCTCACTGCCTTCTGGTCAAAAGGGCCATCTGCAAAAAGTGTAAAATCCAGAAAGGCAGGACAGGCCATGGAGAACTGGGAGCCTTGTTATGCTGATGGGCGGGATGTAAATTGCCAACAGCCACTCTGGAGAAATGTATGGTGTTTCCTGAAACATCTAAAAAACAAAGCAACAGAGCCTAGGGCACTTCCACTTATGCTCCTATAGCTTAGGGAAATTAAAATAAAAAAGACACAGCCACCCCAAAGTTTGGGATGGCTCTGTTTACAAGAACCTCGTTTATGGTACAAGTTCATTATCACAGAAAGCGAAAAATGAATAAAGAATTTGTGGTATTTACGTACAATGCAATATCACTCAGCAATGAAATCTATGTCATCAGACCCGTAGCAGCATAATGAGTGCACTCAGGTACGATGATTCTAAGAGAAAAAAGTCACACAGAAAAAGAAATATCATAAGGTATCACTAATACACGGAATGTAAACTTGGCTACCCAGGAACTGAATTACAAAACAGAACAGGGTCTCAAATGTAGAAAACCAACTTATGCTTGCTTAAGGGGAAAGGTGAGTTGGGGTGCTGCATAAAACCAGAGATTGAAATTAGCACAGATACCATTCCATAAGCCAAATATGTAATAGACAAGAGCTACTCCTTCCTCAACGAAGTGGACTCAACACACCATATTAAACGCCTAAGAATATACCTGACTAGTAAGAATCTTAAAACCTATGGATTTATATGTCTCCGAAAAGGAATCAAGCGTGTGTACAGCAGCATAAACGCAGCAGTGATAGGATTAGTGAGGTTCTGAGCAAATACAGACCCTTTGAAGTCATATTGCATGGTACCCATTCCATGGGTCTCAACTCTCCAGGTTTAAGGAATTGTACCTTCAGCTAAAACATGCATGTGGAACCCAGAGTATGATCAACCATGTGATTGGGAAACGTGTTCAAATGTGTCTCAGTTTAAGTCCCCTGGTACTCGGGTGCAACATTCCAGACGCTTTACTAACACTCTCCCCACTTGGAGAGTCAGTGCCTTTAACCTCCTGTTTGGCCCAGTTTGCAATTTCTGCGGGAAATGAACAGGAATAGGGAGAACCAATGAGAGACTAGCTGGAGGTGTCTGGACGGGCAAATTTAACTCTCATTTCCCACCAGGAAGAGGAATTAACCAAAGGCTCAGCTTGCCGTGCTGGAACCACACTAGGGCCTGAAGCAATCCTGCGGTGTTGCGGCCAGCTCACAATAAAGAGAGTTGAAGAAAGGATCTCAGGGGCACTGTCATTCACAAACCTGCAGAGTTATAAATGACAGCTATCGTCCAAAAATATATTGAAGTAAGGCTGCCAAGAGGACTTGAAAGCGGGGCAGAATTGCAGGAAACCGATTTCAGGAGGTAGACTGGAATTGCATGAAAAGCATAGGAAAAGAGGCAGAACGTCCACAATGATGCACTTGGCCAAAAAGGGCGTATGCGTTTTTTCCTGAATATATTCAGGAGAAAACGCATACGCCCTTTTTGGCCAACCAAGCAAGCTTGCAAAGGAAATCTGCACTACAATGAAGTCTCACTGCCTTCTGGTCAAAAGGGCCATCTGTAAAAAGTGTAAAATCCAGAAAGGCAGGACAGGCCATGGAGAACTGGGAGCCTTGTTATGCTGATGGGCGGGATGTAAATTGCCAACAGCCACTCTGGAGAACTGTATGGTGTTTCCTGAAACATCTAAAAAACAAAGCAACAGAGCCTAGGGCACTTCCACTTATGCTCCTATAGCTTAGGGAAATTAAAATAAAAAAGACACAGCCACCCCAACGTTTGGGACGGCTCTGTTTACAAGAACCTCGTTTACGGTACAAGTTCATTATCACAGAAAGCGAAAAATGAATAAAGAATTTGTGGTATTTACGTACAATGCAATATCACTCAGCAATGAAATCTATGTCATCAGACCCGTAGCAGCATAATGAGTGCACTCAGGTACGATGATTCTAAGAGAAAAAAGTCACACAGAAAAAGAAATATCATAAGGTATCACTAATACACGGAATGTAAACTTGGCTACCCAGGAACTGAATTACAAAACAGAACAGGGTCTCAAATGTAGAAAACCAACTTATGCTTGCTTAAGGGGAAAGGTGAGTTGGGGTGCTGCATAAACCCAGAGATTGAAATTAGCACAGATACCGTTCCATAAGCCAAATATGTAATAGACAAGAGCTACTCCTTGCTCAACGAAGTGGACTCAACACCCCATATTAAACGCCTAAGAATATACCTGACTAGTAAGAATCTTAAAACCTATGGATTTACATGTCTCCGAAAGAGAATCAAGCGTGTGTACAGCAGCATAAACGCAGCAGTGATAGGATTGGTGAGTTTCAGTGAGCAAATGCAGACCCTTTGAAGTCATATTGCATGGTACCCATTCCATGGGTCACAACTCTCCAGGTAAGGGATTCTTCCTTCAGCTAAAACATGAATGTGGAACCCAGAGTATGATCCACCATGTGATCGGGAAACGTGTTCAAATGTGTCTCAGTTTTCGTCCCCTGGTACTCGGGTGCAACATTCCAGACGCTTTACTAACACTCTCCCCACTTGGAGAGTGAGTGCCTTTAACCTCCTGTTTGGCCCAGTTTGCAATTTCTGTGGGAAATGAACAGGAATAGGGAGAACCAATGAGAGACTAGCTGGAGGTGTCTGGACGTGAAAATTTAACTCTCATTTCCCACCAGGAAGAGGAATTAACCAAAGGCTCAGCTTGCCGTGCCGGAAGCACACTAGGGCCTGAAGCAATCCTGCGGTGTTGCGGCCAGCTCACAATAAAGAGAGTTGAAGAAAGGATCTCAGGGGCACTGTCATTCACAAACCTGCAGAGTTATAAATGACAGCTATCGTCCAAAAATATATTGAAGTAAGGCTGCCAAGAGCACTTGAAAGCGGGGCAGAATTGCAGGAAACCGATTTCAGGAGGTAGACTGGAATTGCATGAAAAGCATAGCAAAAGAGGCAGAACGTCCACAATGATGCACTTGGCCAAAAAGGGCGTATGCGTTTTTTCCTGAATATATTCAGGAGAAAACGCATACGCCCTTTTTGGCCAACCAAGCAAGCTTGCAAAGGAAATCTGCACGACAATGAAGTCTCACTGCCCCACGGGCAAAAGGGCCATCTGCAAAAAGTGTAAAATCCAGAAAGGCAGGACAGGCCATGGAGAACTGGGAGCCTTGTTATGCTGATGGGCGGGATGTAAATTGCCAACAGCCACTCTGGAGAACTGTATGGTGTTTCCTGAAACATCTAAAAAACAAAGCAACAGAGCCTAGGGCACTTCCACTTATGCTCCTATATCTTAGGGAAATTAAAATCAAAAAGACACAGCCACCCCAAAATTTGGGACGGCTCTGTTTACAAGAACCTCGTTTATGGTACAAGTTCATTATCACAGAAAGCGAAAAATGAATAAAGAATTTGAGGTACTTACGTACAATGCAATATCACTCAGCAATGAAATCTATGTCATCAGGCCCGTCGCAGCATAATGAGTGCACTCAGGTACGATGATTCTAAGAGAAATAAATCACACAGAAAAAGAAATATCATAAGGTATCACTAATACACGGAATGTAAACTTGGCTACCCAGGAACTGAATTACAAAACAGAACAGGGTCTCAAATGTAGAAAACCAACTTATGCTTGCTTAAGGGGAAAGGTGAGTTGGGGTGCTGCATAAAACCAGAGATTGAAATTAGCACAGATACCGTTCCATAAGCCAAATATGTAATAGACAAGAGCTACTCCTTCCTCAACGAAGTGGACTCAACACCCCATATTAAACGCCTAAGGATATACCTGACTAGTAAGAATCTTAAAACCTATGGATTTACATGTCTCCAAAAGAGAATCAAGTGTGTGTACAGCAGCATAAATGCAGCAGTGATCAGTTTAGTGAGGTTCGGTGAGCAAATGCAGACCCTTTGAAATCATATTGCATGGTACCCATTCCATGGGTCTCAACTCTCCAGGTTTAAGGGATTCTTCCTTCAGCTAAAACATGCATGTGGAACCCAGAGTATGATCCACCGTGTGATTGGGAAACGTGTTCAAATGTGTCTCAGTTTTCGTCCCCTGGTACTCGGGTGCAACATTCCAGACGCTTTACTAACACTCTCCCCACTTTGAGAGTCAGTGCCTTTAACGTCCTGTTTGGCCCAGTTTGCAATTTCTGCGGGAAATGAACAGGAATAGGGAGAACCAATGAGAGACTAGCTGGAGGTGTCTGGATGTGCAAATTTAACTCTCATTTCCCACCAGGAAGAGGAATTAACCAAAGGCTCAGCTTGCCGTGCCGGAACCACACTAGGGCCTGAAGCAATCCTGCGGTGTTGCAGCCAGCTCACAATAAAGAGAGTTGAAGAAAGGATCTCAGGGGCCCTGTCATTCACAAACCTGCAGAGTTATAAATGACAGCTATCGTCCAAAAATATATTGAAGTAAGGCTGCCAAGAGGACTTGAAAGCGGGGCAGAATTGCAGGAAACCGATTTCAGGAGGTAGACTGGAATTGCATGAAAAGCATAGGAAAAGAGGCAGAACGTCCACAATGATGCACTTGGCCAAAAAGGGCGTATGCGTTTTTTCCTGAATATATTCAGGTGAAAACGCATACGCCCTTTTTGGCCAACCAAGCAAGCTTGCAAAGGACATCTGCACTACAATGAAGTCTCACTGCCCCACTGGCAAAAGGGCCATCTGAAAAAAGTGTAAAATCCAGAAAGGCAGGTCAGGCCATGGAGAATTGGGAGCCTTGTTATGCTGATGGGCGGGATGTAAATTGCCAACAGCCACTCTGGAGAAGTGTATGGTGTTTCCTGAAACATCTAAAAAACAAAGCAACAGAGCCTAGGGCACTTCCACTTATGCTCCTATAGCTTAGGGAAATTCAAATCAAAAAGACACAGCCACCCCAAAGTTTGGGACGGCTCTGTTTACAAGAACCTCGTTTATGGTACAAGTTCAATATCACAGAAAGCGAAAAATGAATAAAGAATTTGTGGTACTTACGTACAATGCAATATCACTCAGCAATGAAATCTATGTCATCAGACCCATAGCAGCATAATGAGTGCACTCAGGTACGATGATTCTAAGAGAAATAAGTCACACAGAAAAAGAAATATCATAAGGTATCACTAATACACGGAATGTAAACTTGGCTACCCAGGAACTGAATTACAAAACAGAACAGGGTCTCAAATGTAGAAAACCAACTTATGCTTGCTTAAGGGGAAAGGTGAGTTGGGGTGCTGCATAAAACCAGAGATTGAAATTAGCACAGATACCGTTCCATAAGCCAAATATATAATAGACAACAGCTACTCCTTCCTCAACAAAGTGGACTCAACACCACATATTAAACGCCAAAGGATATACCTGACTAGTAAGAATCTTAAAACCTATGGATTTACATGTCTCCAAAAGAGAATCAAGCGTGTGTACAGCAGCATAAATGCAGCAGTGATAGGATTAGTGAGGTTCGGTGAGCAAATGCAGACCCTTTGAAGTCATATTGCATGGTACCCATTCCATGGGTCTCAACTCTCCAGGTTTAAGGGATTCTTCCTTCAGCTAAAACATGCATGTGGAACCCAGAGTATGATCCACCGTGTGATCGGGAAACGTGTTCAAATATGTATCAGTTTTCGTCCCCTGGTACTCGGGTGCAACAATCCAGACGCTTTACTAACACTCTCCCCACTTGGAGAGTCAGTGCCTTTAACCTCCTCTTTGGCCCAGTTTGCAATTTCTGCGGGAAATGAACAGGAATAGGGAGAACCAATGAGAGACTAGCTGGAGGTGTCTGGACGTGCAAATTTAACTCTCATTTACCACCAGGAAGAGGAATTAACCAAAGGCTCAGCTTGCCGTCCGGGAACCACACTAGGGCCTGAAGCAATCCTGTGGTGTTGCGGCCAGCTCACAATAAAGAGAGTTGAAGAAAGGATCTCAGGGGCCCTGTCATTCACAAACCTGCAGAGTTATAAATGACAGCTATCGTCCAAAAATATATTGAAGTAAGGCTGCCAAGAGGACTTGAAAGCGGGGCAGAATTGCAGGACACCGATTTCAGGAGGTAGACTGGAATTGCATGAAAAGCATAGGAAAAGAGGCAGAACGTCCACAATGATGCACTTGGCCAAAAAGGGCGTATGCGTTTTTTCCTGAATATATTCAGGAGAAAACGCATACGCCCTTTTTGGCCAACCAAGCAAGCTTGCAAAGGAAATCTGCACTACAATGAAGTCTCACTGCCCCACGGGCAAAAGGGCCATCTGCAAAAAGTGTAAAATCCAGAAAGGCAGGACAGGCCATGGAGAATTGGGAGCCTTGTTATGCTGATGGGCGGGATGTAAATTGCCAACAGCCACTCTGGAGAACTGTATGGTGTTTCCTGAAACATTTAAAAAACAAAGCAACAGAGCCTAGGGCACTTCCACTTATGCTCCTATAGTTTAGGGAAATTAAAATCAAAAAGACACAGCCACCCCAAAGTTTGGGACGGCTCTGTTTACAAGAACCTCGTTTATGGTACAAGTTCAATATCACAGAAAGCGAAAAATGAATAAAGAATTTGTGGTACTTACGTACAATGCAATATCACTCAGCAATGAAATCTATGTCATCAGACCCGTAGCAGCATAATGAGTGGACACAGGTACGATGATTCTAAGAGAAATAAGTCACACAGAAAAAGAAATATCATAAGGTATCACTAATACACAAAATGTAAACTTGGCTACCCAGGAACTGAATTACAAAACAGAACAGGGTCTCAAATGTAGAAAACCAACTTATGCTTGCTTAAGGGGAAAGGTGAGTTGGGGTGCTGCATAAACCCAGAGATTGAAATTAGCACAGATACCGTTCCATAAGCCAAATATGTAATAGACAAGAGCTACTCCTTGCTCAACGAAGTGGACTCAACACCCCATATTAAACGCCTAAAAATATACCTGAATAGTAAGAATCTTAAAACCTATGGATTTATATGTCTCCGAAAAGGAATCAAGCGTGTGTACAGCAGCATAAACGCAGCAGTGATAGGATTGGTGAGTTTCGATGAGCAAATGCAGACCCTTTGAAGTCATATTGCATGGTACCCATTCCATGGGTCTCAACTCTCCAGGTTTAAGGGATTCCTCCTTCAGCTAAAACATGCATGTGGAACCCAGAGTATGATCCACCGTGTGATCGGGAAACGTGTTCAAATGTGTCTCAGTTTTCGTCCCCTGGTACTCGGGTGCAACATTCCAGACGCTTTACTAACACTCTCCCCACTTTGAGAGTCAGTGCCTTTAACGTCCTGTTTGGCCCAGTTTGCAATTTCTGCGGGAAATGAACAGGAATAGGGAGAACCAATGAGAGACTAGCTGGAGTTGTCTGGATGTGCAAATTTAACTCTCATTTCCCACCAGGAAGAGGAATTAACCAAAGGCTCAGCTTGCCGTGCCGGAACCACACTAGGGCCTGAAGCAATCCTGCGGTGTTGCGGCCAGCTCACAATAAAGAGAGTTGAAGAAAGGATCTCAGGGGCCCTGTCATTCACAAACCTGCAGAGTTATAAATGACAGCTATCGTCCAAAAATATATTGAAGTAAGGCTGCCAAGAGGACTTGAAAGCGGGGCAGAATTGCAGGAAACCGATTTCAGGAGGTAGACTGGAATTGCATGAAAAGCATAGGAAAAGAGGCAGAACGTCCACAATGATGCACTTGGCCAAAAAGGGCGTATGCGTTTTTTCCTGAATATATTCAGGTGAAAACGCATACGCCCTTTTTGGCCAACCAAGCAAGCTTGCAAAGGACATCTGCACTACAATGAAGTCTCACTGCCCCACGGGCAAAAGGGCCATCTGAAAAAAGTGTAAAATCCAGAAAGGCAGGTCAGGCCATGGAGAATTGGGAGCCTTGTTATGCTGATGGGCGGGATGTAAATTGCCAACAGCCACTCTGGAGAAGTGTATGGTGTTTCCTGAAACATCTAAAAAACAAAGCAACAGAGCCTAGGGCACTTCCACTTATGCTCCTATAGCTTAGGGAAATTCAAATCAAAAAGACACAGCCACCCCAAAGTTTGGGACGGCTCTGTTTACAAGAACCTCGTTTATGGTACAAGTTCAATATCACAGAAAGCGAAAAATGAATAAAGAATTTGTGGTACTTACGTACAATGCAATATCACTCAGCAATGAAATCTATGTCATCAGACCCATAGCAGCATAATGAGTGCACTCAGGTACGATGATTCTAAGAGAAATAAGTCACACAGAAAAAGAAATATCATAAGGTATCACTAATACACGGAATGTAAACTTGGCTACCCAGGAACTGAATTACAAAACAGAACAGGGTCTCAAATGTAGAAAACCAACTTATGCTTGCTTAAGGGGAAAGGTGAGTTGGGGTGCTGCATAAAACCAGAGATTGAAATTAGCACAGATACCATTCCATAAGCCAAATATGTAATAGACAAGAGCTACTCCTTCCTCAACGAAGTGGACTCCACACACCATATTAAACGCCTAAGAATATACCTGACTAGTAAGAATCTTAAAACCTATGGATTTACATGTCTCCGAAAGAGAATCAAGCGTGTGTACAGCAGCATAAACGCAGCAGTGATAGGATTAGTGAGGTTCTGAGCAAATACAGACCCTTTGAAGTCATATTGCATGGTACCCATTCCATGGGTCTCAACTCTCCAGGTTTAAGGAATTGTACCTTCAGCTAAAACATGCATGTGGAACCCAGAGTATGATCCACTATGTGATTGGGAAACGTGTTCAAATGTGTCTCAGTTTAAGTCCCCTGGTACTCGGGTGCAACATTCCAGACGCTTTACTAACACTCTCCCCACTTGGAGAGTCAGTGCCTTTAACCTCCTGTTTGGCCCAGTTTGCAATTTCTGCGGGAAATGAACAGGAATAGGGAGAACCAATGAGAGACTAGCTGGAGGTGTCTGGACGTGCAAATTTAACTCTCATTTCCCACCAGGAAGAGGAATTAACCAAAGGCTCAGCTTGCCGTGCTGGAACCACACTAGGGCCTGAAGCAATCCTGCGGTGTTGCGGCCAGCTCACAATAAAGAGAGTTGAAGAAAGGATCTCAGGGGCACTGTCATTCACAAACCTGCAGAGTTATAAATGACAGCTATCGTCCAAAAATATATTGAAGTAAGGCTGCCAAGAGGACTTGAAAGCGGGGCAGAATTGCAGGAAACCGATTTCAGGAGGTAGACTGGAATTGCATGAAAAGCATAGGAAAAGAGGTAGAACGTCCACAATGATGCACTTGGCCAAAAAGGGCGTATGCGTTTTTTCCTGAATATATTCAGGAAAAAACGCATACGCCCTTTTTGGCGAACCAAGCAAGCTTGCAAAGGAAATCTGCACTACAATGAAGTCTCACTGCCTTCTGGTCAAAAGGGCCATCTGCAAAAAGTGTAAAATCCAGAAAGGCAGGACAGGCCATGGAGAACTGGGAGCCTTGTTATGCTGATGGGCGGGATGTAAATTGCCAACAGCCACTCTGGAGAAATGTATGGTGTTTCCTGAAACATCTAAAAAACAAAGCAACAGAGCCTAGGGCACTTCCACTTATGCTCCTATAGCTTAGGGAAATTAAAATAAAAAAGACACAGCCACCCCAAAGTTTGGGATGGCTCTGTTTACAAGAACCTCGTTTATGGTACAAGTTCATTATCACAGAAAGCGAAAAATGAATAAAGAATTTGTGGTATTTACGTACAATGCAATATCACTCAGCAATGAAATCTATGTCATCAGACCCGTAGCAGCATAATGAGTGCACTCAGGTACGATGATTCTAAGAGAAAAAAGTCACACAGAAAAAGAAATATCATAAGGTATCACTAATACACGGAATGTAAACTTGGCTACCCAGGAACTGAATTACAAAACAGAACAGGGTCTCAAATGTAGAAAACCAACTTATGCTTGCTTAAGGGGAAAGGTGAGTTGGGGTGCTGCATAAAACCAGAGATTGAAATTAGCACAGATACCATTCCATAAGCCAAATATGTAATAGACAAGAGCTACTCCTTCCTCAACGAAGTGGACTCAACACACCATATTAAACGCCTAAGAATATACCTGACTAGTAAGAATCTTAAAACCTATGGATTTATATGTCTCCGAAAAGGAATCAAGCGTGTGTACAGCAGCATAAACGCAGCAGTGATAGGATTAGTGAGGTTCTGAGCAAATACAGACCCTTTGAAGTCATATTGCATGGTACCCATTCCATGGGTCTCAACTCTCCAGGTTTAAGGAATTGTACCTTCAGCTAAAACATGCATGTGGAACCCAGAGTATGATCAACCATGTGATTGGGAAACGTGTTCAAATGTGTCTCAGTTTAAGTCCCCTGGTACTCGGGTGCAACATTCCAGACGCTTTACTAACACTCTCCCCACTTGGAGAGTCAGTGCCTTTAACCTCCTGTTTGGCCCAGTTTGCAATTTCTGCGGGAAATGAACAGGAATAGGGAGAACCAATGAGAGACTAGCTGGAGGTGTCTGGACGGGCAAATTTAACTCTCATTTCCCACCAGGAAGAGGAATTAACCAAAGGCTCAGCTTGCCGTGCTGGAACCACACTAGGGCCTGAAGCAATCCTGCGGTGTTGCGGCCAGCTCACAATAAAGAGAGTTGAAGAAAGGATCTCAGGGGCACTGTCATTCACAAACCTGCAGAGTTATAAATGACAGCTATCGTCCAAAAATATATTGAAGTAAGGCTGCCAAGAGGACTTGAAAGCGGGGCAGAATTGCAGGAAACCGATTTCAGGAGGTAGACTGGAATTGCATGAAAAGCATAGGAAAAGAGGCAGAACGTCCACAATGATGCACTTGGCCAAAAAGGGCGTATGCGTTTTTTCCTGAATATATTCAGGAGAAAACGCATACGCCCTTTTTGGCCAACCAAGCAAGCTTGCAAAGGAAATCTGCACTACAATGAAGTCTCACTGCCTTCTGGTCAAAAGGGCCATCTGTAAAAAGTGTAAAATCCAGAAAGGCAGGACAGGCCATGGAGAACTGGGAGCCTTGTTATGCTGATGGGCGGGATGTAAATTGCCAACAGCCACTCTGGAGAAATGTATGGTGTTTCCTGAAACATCTAAAAAACAAAGCAACAGAGCCTAGGGCACTTCCACTTATGCTCCTATAGCTTAGGGAAATTAAAATAAAAAAGACACAGCCACCCCAACGTTTGGGACGGCTCTGTTTACAAGAACCTCGTTTACGGTACAAGTTCATTATCACAGAAAGCGAAAAATGAATAAAGAAT
Organism: Lagenorhynchus albirostris; assembly: GCF_949774975.1. NCBI lineage: Eukaryota > Metazoa > Chordata > Mammalia > Artiodactyla > Delphinidae > Lagenorhynchus > Lagenorhynchus albirostris. The sequence continues at coordinate 101,972,298 of NC_083095.1, read as the reverse complement.
TTGTGGTATTTACGTACAATGCAATATCACTCAGCAATGAAATCTATGTCATCAGACCCGTAGCAGCATAATGAGTGCACTCAGGTACGATGATTCTAAGAGAAAAAAGTCACACAGAAAAAGAAATATCATAAGGTATCACTAATACACGGAATGTAAACTTGGCTACCCAGGAACTGAATTACAAAACAGAACAGGGTCTCAAATGTAGAAAACCAACTTATGCTTGCTTAAGGGGAAAGGTGAGTTGGGGTGCTGCATAAACCCAGAGATTGAAATTAGCACAGATACCGTTCCATAAGCCAAATATGTAATAGACAAGAGCTACTCCTTGCTCAACGAAGTGGACTCAACACCCCATATTAAACGCCTAAGAATATACCTGACTAGTAAGAATCTTAAAACCTATGGATTTACATGTCTCCGAAAGAGAATCAAGCGTGTGTACAGCAGCATAAACGCAGCAGTGATAGGATTGGTGAGTTTCAGTGAGCAAATGCAGACCCTTTGAAGTCATATTGCATGGTACCCATTCCATGGGTCACAACTCTCCAGGTAAGGGATTCTTCCTTCAGCTAAAACATGCATGTGGAACCCAGAGTATGATCCACCATGTGATCGGGAAACGTGTTCAAATGTGTCTCAGTTTTCGTCCCCTGGTACTCGGGTGCAACATTCCAGACGCTTTACTAACACTCTCCCCACTTGGAGAGTGAGTGCCTTTAACCTCCTGTTTGGCCCAGTTTGCAATTTCTGTGGGAAATGAACAGGAATAGGGAGAACCAATGAGAGACTAGCTGGAGGTGTCTGGACGTGAAAATTTAACTCTCATTTCCCACCAGGAAGAGGAATTAACCAAAGGCTCAGCTTGCCGTGCCGGAAGCACACTAGGGCCTGAAGCAATCCTGCGGTGTTGCGGCCAGCTCACAATAAAGAGAGTTGAAGAAAGGATCTCAGGGGCACTGTCATTCACAAACCTGCAGAGTTATAAATGACAGCTATCGTCCAAAAATATATTGAAGTAAGGCTGCCAAGAGCACTTGAAAGCGGGGCAGAATTGCAGGAAACCGATTTCAGGAGGTAGACTGGAATTGCATGAAAAGCATAGCAAAAGAGGCAGAACGTCCACAATGATGCACTTGGCCAAAAAGGGCGTATGCGTTTTTTCCTGAATATATTCAGGAGAAAACGCATACGCCCTTTTTGGCCAACCAAGCAAGCTTGCAAAGGAAATCTGCACTACAATGAAGTCTCACTGCCCCCCGGGCAAAAGGGCCATCTGCAAAAAGTGTAAAATCCAGAAAGGCAGGACAGGCCATGGAGAATTGGGAGCCTTGTTATGCTGATGGGCGGGATGTAAATTGCCAACAGCCACTCTGGAGAAATGTATGGTGTTTCCTGAAACATCTAAAAAACAAAGCAACAGAGCCTAGGGCACTTCCACTTATGCTCCTATAGCTTAGGGAAATTAAAATCAAAAAGACACAGCCACCCCAAAGTTTGGGACGGCTCTGTTTACAAGAACCTCGTTTATGGTACAAGTTCAATATCACAGAAAGCGAAAAAAGAATAAAGAATTTGTGGTACTTACGTACAATGCAATATCACTCAGCAATGAAATCTATGTCATCAGACCCGTAGCAGCATAATGAGTGGACACAGGTACGATGATTCTAAGAGAAATAAGTCACACAGAAAAAGAAATATCATAAGGTATCACTAATACACGGAATGTAAACTTGGCTACACAGGAACTGAATTACAAAACAGAACAGGGTCTCAAATGTAGAAAACCAACTTATGCTTGCTTAAGGGGAAAGGTGAGTTGGGGTGCTGCATAAAACCAGAGATTGAAATTAGCACAGATACCATTCCATAAGCCAAATATGTAATAGACAAGAGCTACTCCTTCCTCAACGAAGTGGACTCAACACACCATATTAAACGCCTAAGAATATACCTGACTAGTAAGAATCTTAAAACCTATGGATTTACATGTCTCCGAAAGAGAATCAAGCGTGTGTACAGCAGCATAAACGCAGCAGTGATAGGATTAGTGAGGTTCTGAGCAAATACAGACCCTTTGAAGTCATATTGCATGGTACCCATTCCATGGGTCTCAACTCTCCAGGTTTAAGGAATTGTACCTTCAGCTAAAACATGCATGTGGAATCCAGAGTATGATCAACCATGTGATTGGGAAACGTGTTCAAATGTGTCTCAGTTTAAGTCCCCTGGTACTCGGGTGCAACATTCCAGACGCTTTACTAACACTCTCCCCACTTGGAGAGTCAGTGCCTTTAACCTCCTGTTTGGCCCAGTTTGCAATTTCTGCGGGAAATGAACAGGAATAGGGAGAACCAATAAGAGACTAGCTGGAGGTGTCTGGACGGGCAAATTTAACTCTCATTTCCCACCAGGAAGAGGAATTAACCAAAGGCTCAGCTTGCCGTTGTGGAACCACACTAGGGCCTGAAGCAATCCTGCGCTGTTGCGGCCAGCTCACAATAAAGAGAGTTGAAGAAAGGATCTCAGGGGCACTGTCATTCACAAACCTGCAGAGTTATAAATGACAGCTATCGTCCAAAAATATATTGAAGTAAGGCTGCCAAGAGGACTTGAAAGCGGGGCAGAATTGCAGGAAACCGATTTCAGGAGGTAGACTGGAATTGCATGAAAAGCATAGGAAAAGAGGCAGAACGTCCACAATGATGCACTTGGCCAAAAAGGGCGTATGCGTTTTTTCCTGAATATATTCAGGAAAAAACGCATACGCCCTTTTTGGCCAACCAAGCAAGCTTGCAAAGGAAATCTGCACTACAATGAAGTCTCACTGCCTTCTGGTCAAAAGGGCCATCTGTAAAAAGTGTAAAATCCAGAAAGGCAGGACAGGCCATGGAGAACTGGGAGCCTTGTTATGATGATGGGCGGGATGTAAATTGCCAACAGCCACTCTGGAGAAATGTATGGTGTTTCCTGAAACATCTAAAAAACAAAGCAACAGAGCCTAGGGCACTTCCACTTATGCTCCTATAGCTTAGGGAAATTAAAATAAAAAAGACACAGCCACCCCAACGTTTGGGACGGCTCTGTTTACAAGAACCTCGTTTACGGTACAAGTTCATTATCACAGAAAGCGAAAAATGAATAAAGAATTTGTGGTATTTACGTACAATGCAATATCACTCAGCAATGAAATCTATGTCATCAGACCCGTAGCAGCATAATGAGTGCACTCAGGTACGATGATTCTAAGAGAAAAAAGTCACACAGAAAAAGAAATATCATAAGGTATCACTAATACACGGAATGTAAACTTGGCTACCCAGGAACTGAATTACAAAACAGAACAGGGTCTCAAATGTAGAAAACCAACTTATGCTTGCTTAAGGGGAAAGGTGAGTTGGGGTGCTGCATAAACCCAGAGATTGAAATTAGCACAGATACCGTTCCATAAGCCAAATATGTAATAGACAAGAGCTACTCCTTGCTCAACGAAGTGGACTCAACACCCCATATTAAACGCCTAAGAATATACCTGACTAGTAAGAATCTTAAAACCTATGGATTTACATGTCTCCGAAAGAGAATCAAGCGTGTGTACAGCAGCATAAACGCAGCAGTGATAGGATTGGTGAGTTTCAGTGAGCAAATGCAGACCCTTTGAAGTCATATTGCATGGTACCCATTCCATGGGTCACAACTCTCCAGGTAAGGGATTCTTCCTTCAGCTAAAACATGCATGTGGAACCCAGAGTATGATCCACCATGTGATCGGGAAACGTGTTCAAATGTGTCTCAGTTTTCGTCCCCTGGTACTCGGGTGCAACATTCCAGACGCTTTACTAACACTCTCCCCACTTGGAGAGTGAGTGCCTTTAACCTCCTGTTTGGCCCAGTTTGCAATTTCTGTGGGAAATGAACAGGAATAGGGAGAACCAATGAGAGACTAGCTGGAGGTGTCTGGACGTGCAAATTTAACTCTCATTTCCCACCAGGAAGAGGAATTAACCAAAGGCTCAGCTTGCCGTGCCGGAAGCACACTAGGGCCTGAAGCAATCCTGCGGTGTTGCGGCCAGCTCACAATAAAGAGAGTTGAAGAAAGGATCTCAGGGGCACTGTCATTCACAAACCTGCAGAGTTATAAATGACAGCTATCGTCCAAAAATATATTGAAGTAAGGCTGCCAAGAGCACTTGAAAGCGGGGCAGAATTGCAGGAAACCGATTTCAGGAGGTAGACTGGAATTGCATGAAAAGCATAGGAAAAGAGGCAGAACGTCCACAATGATGCACTTGGCCAAAAAGGGCGTATGCGTTTTTTCCTGAATATATTCAGGAGAAAACGCATACGCCCTTTTTGGCCAACCAAGCAAGCTTGCAAAGGAAATCTGCACTACAATGAAGTCTCACTGCCCCCCGGGCAAAAGGGCCATCTGCAAAAAGTGTAAAATCCAGAAAGGCAGGACAGGCCATGGAGAATTGGGAGCCTTGTTATGCTGATGGGCGGGATGTAAATTGCCAACAGCCACTCTGGACAAATGTATGGTGTTTCCTGAAACATCTAAAAAACAAAGCAACAGAGCCTAGGGCACTTCCACTTATGCTCCTATAGCTTAGGGAAATTAAAATCAAAAAGACACAGCCACCCCAAAGTTTGGGACGGCTCTGTTTACAAGAACCTCGTTTATGGTACAAGTTCAATATCACAGAAAGCGAAAAATGAATAAAGAATTTGTGGTACTTACGTACAATGCAATATCACTCAGCAATGAAATCTATGTCATCAGACCCGTAGCAGCATAATGAGTGGACACAGGTACGATGATTCTAAGAGAAATAAGTCACACAGAAAAAGAAATATCATAAGGTATCACTAATACACGGAATGTAAACTTGGCTACACAGGAACTGAATTACAAAACAGAACAGGGTCTCAAATGTAGAAAACCAACTTATGCTTGCTTAAGGGGAAAGGTGAGTTGGGGTGCTGCATAAAACCAGAGATTGAAATTAGCACAGATACCATTCCATAAGCCAAATATGTAATAGACAAGAGCTACTCCTTGCTCAACGAAGTGGACTCAACACACCATATTAAACGCCTAAGAATATACCTGACTAGTAAGAATCTTAAAACCTATGGATTTACATGTCTCCAAAAGAGAATCAAGCGTGTGTACAGCAGCATAAACACAGCAGTGATAGGATTAGTGAGATTCGGTGAGCAAATGCAGACCCTTTGAAGTCATATTGCATGGTACCCATTCCATGGGTCTCAACTCTCCAGGTTTAAGGGATTCTTCCTTCAGCTAAAACATGCATGTGGAACCCAGAGTATGATCCACCGTGTGATCGGGAAACGTGTTCAAATGTGTCTCAGTTTTCGTCCCCTGGTACTCGGGTGCAACATTCCAGACGCTTTACTAACACTCTCCCCACTTGGAGAGTCAGTGCCTTTAACGTCCTGTTTGGGCCAGTTTGCAATTTCTGCGGGAAATGAACAGGAATAGGGAGAACCAATGAGAGACTAGCTGGAGGTGTCTGGACGGGCAAATTTAACTCTCATTTCCCACCAGGAAGAGGAATTAACCAAAGGCTCAGCTTGCCGTGCCGGAACCACACTAGGGCCTGAAGCAATCCTGCTGTGTTGCGGCCAGCTCACAATAAAGAGAGTTGAAGAAAGGATCTCAGGGGCCCTGTCATTCACAAACCTGCAGAGTTATAAATGACAGCTATCGTCCAAAAATATATTGAAGTAAGGCTGCCAAGAGGACTTGAAAGCGGGGCAGAATTGCAGGAAACCGATTTCAGGAGGTAGACTGGAATTGCATGAAAAGCATAGGAAAAGAGGCAGAACGTCCACAATGATGCACTTGGCCAAAAAGGGCGTATGCGTTTTTTCCTGAATATATTCAGGAAAAAACGCATACGCCGTTTTTGGCCAACCAAGCAAGCTTGCAAAGGACATCTGCACTACAATGAAGTCTCACTGCCCCACGGGCAAAAGGGCCATCTGAAAAAAGTGTAAAATTCAGAAAGGCATTTCAGGCCATGGAGAATTGGGAGCCTTGTTATGCTGATGGGCGGGATGTAAATTGCCAACAGCCACTCTGGAGAACTGTATGGTGTTTCCTGAAACATCTAAAAAACAAAGCAACAGAGCCTAGGGCACTTCCACTTATGCTCCTATAGCTTAGGGAAATTAAAATAAAAAAGACACAGCCACCCCAAAGTTTGATACGGCTCTGTTTACAAGAACCTCGTTTATGGTACAAGTTCAATATCACAGAAGGCGAAAAATGAATAAAGAATTTGTGGTATTTACGTACAATGCAATATCACTCAGCAATGAAATCTATGTCATCAGACCCGTAGCAGCATAATGAGTGGACTCAGGTACGATGATTCTAAGAGAAATAAGTCACACAGAAAAAGAAATATCAGAAGGTATCACTAATACACGGAATGTAAACTTGGCTACCCAGGAACTCAATTACAAAACAGAACAGGGTCTCAAATGTAGAAAACCAACTTATGCTTGCTTAAGGGGAAAGGTGAGTTGGGGTGCTGCATAAAACCAGAGATTGAAATTAGCACAGATACCGTTCCATAAGCCAAATATGTAATAGACAAGAGCTACTCCTTCCTCAACGAAGTGGACTCAACACCCCATATTAAACGCCTAAGGATATACCTGACTAGTAAGAATCTTAAAACCTATGGATTTACATGTCTCCAAAAGAGAATCAAGCGTGTGTACAACAGCATAAACGCAGCAGTGATAGGATTAGTGAGATTCGGTGAGCAAATGCAGACCCTTTGAAGTCATATTGCATGGTACCCATTCCATGGGTCTCAACTCTCCAGGTTTAAGGGATTCTTCCTTCAGCTAAAACATGCATGTGGAACCCAGAGTATGATCCACCGTGTGATCGGGAAACGTGTTCAACTATGTCTCAGTTTTCGTCCCCTGGTACTCGGGTGCAACATTCCAGACGCTTCACTAACACTCTCCACACTTGGAGAGTCAGTGCCTTTAACCTCCTGTTTGGCCCAGTTTGCAATTTCTCCGGGAAATGAACAGGAATAGGGAGAACCAATGAGAGACTAGCTGGAGGTGTCTGGACGTGCAAATTTAACTCTCATTTCCCACCAGGAAGAGGAATTAACCAAAGGCTCAGATTGCCGTCCGGGAACCACACTAGGGCCTGAAGCAATCTTGCGGTGTTGCGGCCAGCTCACAAGAAAGCGAGTTGAACAAAGGAGCTCAGGGGCACTGTCATTCACAAACCTGCAGAGTTATAAATGACAGCTATCGTCCAAAAATATATTGAAGTAAGGCTGCCAAGAGGACTTGAAAGCGGGGCAGAATTGCAGGAAACCGATTTCAGGAGGTAGACTGGAATTGCATGAAAAGCATAGCAAAAGAGGCAGAACGTCCACAATGATGCACTTGGCCAAAAAGGGCGTATGCGTTTTTTTCCTGAATATATTCAGGAAAAAACGCATACGCCCTTTTTGGCCAACCAAGCAAGCTTGCAAAGGAAATCTGCACTACAATGAAGTCTCACTGCTCCCTGGTCAAAAGGGCCATCTGCAAAAAGTGTAAAATCCAGAAAGGCAGGACAGGCCATGGAGAACTGGGAGCCTTGTTATGCTGATGGGCGGGATGTAAATTGCCAACAGCCACTCTGGAGAAATGTATGGTGTTTCCTGAAACATCTAAAAAACAAAGCAACAGAGCCTAGGGCACTTCCACTTATGCTCCTATAGCTTAGGGAAATTCAAATCAAAAAGACACAGCCACCCCAACGTCTGGGACGGCTCTGTTTACAAGATCCTCGTTTATGGTACAAGTTCAATATCACAGAAAGCGAAAAATGAATAAAGAATTTGTGGTATTTACGTACAATGCAATATCACTCAGCAATGAAATCTATGTCATCAGGCCCGTAGCACCATAATGAGTGGATTCAGATACAATGATTCTAAGTGAAATAAGTCACACAGAAAAAGAAACATCATAAGATATCACTAATACACGGAATGTAAACTTGGCTACACAGGAACTGAATTACAAATCAGAACAGGGTCTCAAATGTAGAAAACCAACTTATGCTTGCTTAAGGGGAAAGGTGAGTTGGGGTGCTGCATAAAACCAGATATTGAAATTAGCACAGATACCGTTCCATAAGCCAAATATGTAACAGACAAGAGCTACTCCTTCCTCAACGAAGTGGACTCAACACCACATATTAAACGCTTAAGGATATACCTGACTAGTAAGAATCTTAAAACCTATGGATTTACATGTCTCCAAAAGAGAATCAAGCGTGTGTACAGCAGCATAAACGCAGCAGTGATAGGATTAGTGAGGTTCGGTGAGCAAATGCAGAGCCTTTGAAGTCATATTGCATGGTACCCATTCCATGGGTCTCAACTCTCCAGGTTTAAGGGATTCTTCCTTTAGCTAAAACATGCATGTGGAACCCAGAGTATGATCCACCGTGTGATCGGGAAACGTGTTCAAATATGTCTCAGTTTTCGTCCCCTGGTACTCGGGTGCAACATTCCAGACGCTTTACTAACACTCTCCCCACTTGGAGAGTCAGTGCCTTTAACGTCCTGTTTGGCCCAGTTTGCAATTTCTGCGGGAAATGAACAGGAATAGGGAGAACCAATGAGAGACTAGCTGGAGGTGTCTGGACGTGCAAATTTAACTCTCATTTCCCACCAGGAAGAGGAATTAACCAAAGGCTCAGCTTGCCGTGCCGGAACCACACTAGGGCCTGAAGCAATCTTGCGGTGTTGCGGCCAGCTCACAAGAAAGCGAGTTGAACAAAGGAGCTCAGGGGCACTGTCATTCACAAACCTGCAGAGTTATAAATGACAGCTATCGTCCAAAAATATATTGAAGTAAGGCTGCCAAGAGGACTTGAAAGCGGGGCAGAATTGCAGGAAACCGATTTCAGGAGGTAGACTGGAATTGCATGAAAAGCATAGCAAAAGAGGCAGAACGTCCACAATGATGCACTTGGCCAAAAAGGGCATATGCGTTTTTTTCCTGAATATATTCAGGAAAAAACGCATACGCCCTTTTTGGCCAACCAAGCAAGCTTGCAAAGGAAATCTGCACTACAATGAAGTCTCACTGCTCCCTGGTCAAAAGGGCCATCTGCAAAAAGTGTAAAATCCAGAAAGGCAGGACAGGCCATGGAGAACTGGGAGCCTTGTTATGCTGATGGGCGGGATGTAAATTGCCAACAGCCACTCTGGAGAAATGTATGGTGTTTCCTGAAACATCTAAAAAACAAAGCAACAGAGCCTAGGGCACTTCCACTTATGCTCCTATAGCTTAGGGAAATTCAAATCAAAAAGACACAGCCACCCCAACTTCTGGGACGGCTCTGTTTACAAGATCCTCGTTTATGGTACAAGTTCAATATCACAGAAAGCGAAAAATGAATAAAGAATTTGTGGTATTTACGTACAATGCAATATCACTCAGCAATGAAATCTATGTCATCAGGCCCGTAGCACCATAATGAGTGGATTCAGATACAATGATTATAAGTGAAATAAGTCACACAGAAAAAGAAACATCATAAGATATCACTAATACACGGAATGTAAACTTGGCTACACAGGAACTGAATTACAAATCAGAACAGGGTCTCAAATGTAGAAAACCAACTTATGCTTGCTTAAGGGGAAAGGTGAGTTGGGGTGCTGCATAAAACCAGATATTGAAATTAGCACAGATACCGTTCCATAAGCCAAATATGTAATAGACAAGAGCTACTCCTTGCTCAATGAAGTGGACTCAATACCCCATATTAAACGCCTAAAAATATACCTGAATAGTAAGAATCTTAAAACCTATGGATTTATATGTCTCCGAAAAGGAATCAAGCGTGTGTACAGCAGCATAAACGCAGCAGTGATAGGATTGGTGAGTTTCGGTGAGCAAATGCAGACCATTTGAAGTCATATTGCATGGTAGCCATTCCATGGGACACAACTCTCCAGGTAAGGGATTCTTCCTTCAGCTAAAACATGCATGTGGAACCCAGAGTATGATCCACCATGTGATCGGGAAACGTGTTCAAATGTGTCTCAGTTTTCGTCCCCTGGTACTCGGGTGCAACATTCCAGACGCTTTAGTAACACTCTCCCCACTTGGAGAGTGAGTGCCTTTAACCTCCTGTTTGGCCCAGTTTGCAATTTCTTTGGGAAATGGACAGGAATAGGGAGAACCAATGAGAGACTAGCTGGAGGTGTCTGGACGGGCAAATTTAACTCTCATTTCCCACCAGGAAGAGGAATTAACCAAAGGCTCAGCTTGCCGTCCGGGAACCACACTAGGGCCTGAAGCAATCCTGCGGTGTTGCGGCCAGCTCACAATAAAGAGAGTTGAAGAAAGGATCTCAGGGGCCCTGTCATTCACAAACCTGCAGAGTTATAAATGACAGCTATCGTCCAAAAATATATTGAAGTAAGGCTGCCAAGAGCACTTGAAAGGGGGGCAGAATTGCAGGAAACCGATTTCAGGAGGTAGACTGGAATTGCATGAAAAGCATAGTAAAAGAGGCAGAAGTCCACAATGATGCACTTGGCCAAAAAGGGTGTATGCGTTTTTTCCTGAATATATTCAGGTGAAAACGCATACGCCCTTTTTGGCCAACCAAGCAAGCTTGCAAAGGAAATCTGCACTAAAATGACGTCTCACTGCCCCCCGGGCAAAAGGGCCATCTGAAAAAAGTGTAAAATCCAGAAAGGCAGGACAGGCCATGGAGAACTGGGAGCCTTGTTATGCTGCTGGGCGGGATGTAAATTGCCAACAGCCACTCTGGAGAAGTGTATGGTGTTTCCTGAAACATCTAAAAAACAAAGCAACAGAGCCTAGGGCACTTCCACTTATGCTCCTATAGCTTAGGGAAATTAAAATAAAAAAGACACAGCCACCCCAAGTTTGGGACGGCTCTGTTTACAAGAACCTCGTTTATGGTACAAGTTCAATATCACAGAAAGCGAAAAATGAATAAAGAATTTGTGGTATTTACGTACAATGCAATATCACTCAGCAATGAAATCTATGTCATCAGACCCGTAGCAGCATAATGAGTGCACTCAGGTACGTTGATTCTAAGAGAAATAAGTCACACAGAAAAAGAAATATCAGAAGGTATCACTAATACACGGAATGTAAACTTGGCTACCCAGGAACTGAATTACAAAACAGAACAGGGTCTCAAATGTAGAAAACCAACTTATGCTTGCTTAAGGGGAAAGGTGAGTTGGGGTGCTGCATAAAACCAGAGATTGAAATTAGCACAGATACCGTTCCATAAGCCAAATATGTAATAGACAAGAGCTACTCCTTCCTCAACGAAGTGGACTCAACACCGCATATTAAACGCCTAAGGATATACCTGACTAGTAAGAATCTTAAAACCTATGGATTTACATGTCTCCAAAAGAGAATCAAGCGTGTGTACAGCAGCATAAACGCAGCAGTGATAGGATTAGTGAGGTTCGGTGAGCAAATGCAGAGCCTTTGAAGTCATATTGCATGGTACCCATTCCATGGGTCTCAACTCTCCAGGTTTAAGGGATTCTTCCTTCAGCTAAAACATGCATGTGGAACCCAGAGTATGATCCACCGTGTGATCGGGAAACGTGTTCAAATATGTCTCAGTTTTCGTGCCCTGGTACTCGGGTGCAACATTCCAGACGCTTTACTAACACTCCCCCCACTTGGAGAGTCAGTGCCTTTAACGTCCTGTTTGGCCCAGTTTGCAATTTCTGCGGGAAATGAACAGGAATAGGGAGAACCAATGAGAGACTAGCTGGAGGTGTCTGGACGTGCAAATTTAACTCTCATTTCCCACCAGGAAGAGGAATTAACCAAAGGCTCAGCTTGCCGTCCGGGAACCACACTAGGGCCTGAAGCAATCTTGCGGTGTTGCGGACAGCTCACAAGAAAGCGAGTTGAAGAAAGGAGCTCAGGGGCACTGTCATTCACAAACCTGCAGAGTTATAAATGACAGCTATCGTCCAAAAATATATTGAAGTAAGGCTGCCAAGAGGACTTGAAATCGGGGCAGAATTGCAGGAAACCGATTTCAGGAGGTAGACTGGAATTGCATGAAAAGCATAGGAAAAGAGGCAGAACGTCCACAATGATGCACTTGGCCAAAAAGGGCGTATGCGTTTTTTCCTGAATATATTCAGGAAAAAACGCATACGCCCTTTTTGGCCAACCAAGCAAGCTTGCAAAGGAAATCTGCACAACTATGAAGTCTCACTGCCCCACGGGCAAAAGGGCCATCTGAAAAAAGTGTAAAATCCAGAAAGGCAGGACAGGCCATGGAGAACTGGGAGCCTTGTTATGCTGATGGGCGGGATGTCAATTGCCAATAGCCACTCTGGAGAAGTGTATGGTGTTTCCTGAAACATCTAAAAAACAAAGCAACAGAGCCTAGGGCACTTCCACTTATGCTCCTATAGCTTAGGGAAATTAAAATCAAAAAGACACAGCCACCCCAAAATTTGGGACGGCTCTGTTTACAAGAACCTCGTTTATGGTACAAGTTCATTATCACAGAAAGCGAAAAATGAATAAAGAATTTGTGGTATTTACGTACAATGCAATATCACTCAGCAATGAAATCTATGTCATCAGGCCCGTAGCACCATAATGAGTGGATTCAGATACAATGATTCTAAGTGAAATAAGTCACACAGAAAAAGAAACATCATAAGATATCACTAATACACGGAATGTAAACTTGGCTACACAGGAACTGAATTACAAATCAGAACAGGGTCTCAAATGTAGAAAACCAACTTATGCTTGCTTAAGGGGAAAGGTGAGTTGGGGTGCTGCATAAAACCAGAGATTGAAATTAGCACAGATACCGTTCCATAAGCCAAATATGTAATAGACAAGAGCTACTCCTTGCTCAATGAAGTGGACTCAACACCCCATATTAAACGCCTAAAAATATACCTGACTAGTAAGAATCTTAAAACCTATGGATTTATATGTCTCCGAAAAGGAATCAAGCGTGTGTACAGCAGCATAAACGCAGCAGTGATAGGATTGGTGAGTTTCGGTGAGCAAATGCAGACCATTTGAAGTCATATTGCATGGTACCCATTCCATGGGTCTCAACTCTCCAGGTTTAAGGGATTCTTCCTTCAGCTAAAACATGCATGTGGAACCCAGAGTATGATCCACCGTGTGATCGGGAACGTGTTCAAATATGTCTCAGTTTTCGTCCCCTGGTACTCGGGTGCAACATTCCAGACGCTTTACTAACACTCTCCCCACTTGGAGAGTCAGTGCCTTTAAACTCCTGTTTGGCCCAGTTTGCAATTTATGTGGGAAATGAACAGGAATAGGGAGAACCAATGAGAGACTAGCTGGAGGTGTCTGGACGGGCAAATTTAACTCTCATTTCCCACCAGGAAGAGGAATTAACCAAAGGCTCAGCTTGCCGTCCGGGAACCACACTAAGGCCTGAAGCAATCCTGCGGTGTTGCGGCCAGCTCACAATAAAGAGAGTTGAAGAAAGGATCTCAGGGGCACTGTCATTCACAAACCTGCAGAGTTATAAATGACAGCTATCGTCCAAAAATATATTGAAGTAAGGCTGCCAAGAGCACTTGAAAGCGGGGCAGAATTGCAGGAAACCGATTTCAGGAGGTAGACTGGAATTGCATGAAAAGCATAGGAAAAGAGGCAGAACGTCCACAATGATGCACTTGGCCAAAAAGGGCGTATGCGTTTTTTCCTGAATATATTCAGGAGAAAACGCATACGCCCTTTTTGGCCAACCAAGCAAGCTTGCAAAGGAAATCTGCACTACAATGAAGTCTCACTGCCCCACGGGCAAAAGGGCCATCTGCAAAAAGTGTAAAATCCAGAAAGGCAGGACAGGCCATGGAGAACTGGGAGCCTTGTTATGCTGATGGGCGGGATGTAAATTGCCAACAGCCACTCTGGAGAACTGTATGGTGTTTCCTGAAACATCTAAAAAACAAAGCAACAGAGCCTAGGGCACTTCCACTTATGCTCCTATATCTTAGGGAAATTAAAATCAAAAAGACACAGCCACCCCAAAATTTGGGACGGCTCTGTTTACAAGAACCTCGTTTATGGTACAAGTTCATTATCACAGAAAGCGAAAAATGAATAAAGAATTTGAGGTACTTACGTACAATGCAATATCACTCAGCAATGAAATCTATGTCATCAGGCCCGTCGCAGCATAATGAGTGCACTCAGGTACGATGATTCTAAGAGAAATAAATCACACAGAAAAAGAAATATCATAAGGTATCACTAATACACGGAATGTAAACTTGGCTACCCAGGAACTGAATTACAAAACAGAACAGGGTCTCAAATGTAGAAAACCAACTTATGCTTGCTTAAGGGGAAAGGTGAGTTGGGGTGCTGCATAAAACCAGAGATTGAAATTAGCACAGATACCGTTCCATAAGCCAAATATGTAATAGACAAGAGCTACTCCTTCCTCAACGAAGTGGACTCAACACCCCATATTAAACGCCTAAGGATATACCTGACTAGTAAGAATCTTAAAACCTATGGATTTACATGTCTCCAAAAGAGAATCAAGCGTGTGTACAGCAGCATAAACGCAGCAGTGATAGGATTAGTGAGGTTCGGTGAGCAAATGCAGAGCCTTTGAAGTCATATTGCATGGTACCCATTCCATGGGTCTCAACTCTCCAGGATTTAGGGATTCTTCCTTCAGCTAAAACATGCATGTGGCACCCAGAGTATGATCCACCGTGTGATCGGGAAACGTGTTCAAATATGTCTCAGTTTTCGTCCCCTGGTACTCGGGTGCAACATTCCAGACCCTTTACTAACACTCTCCCCACTTGGAGAGTCAGTGCCTTTAACCTCCTGTTTGGCCCAGTTTGCAATTTCTGCGGGAAATGAACAGGAATAGGGAGAACCAATGAGAGACTAGCTGGAGGTGTCTGGACGGGCAAATTTAACTCTCATTTCCCACCAGGAAGAGGAATTAACCAAAGGCTCAGCTTGCCGTGCTGGAACCACACTAGGGCCTGAAGCAATCTTGCGGTGTTGCGGCCAGCTCACAAGAAAGCGAGTTGAAGAAAGGAGCTCAGGGGCACTGTCATTCACAAACATGCAGAGTTATAAATGACAGCTATCGTCCAAAAATATATTGAAGTAAGGCTGCCAAGAGGACTTGAAAGCGGGGCAGAATTGCAGGAAACCGATTTCAGGAGGTAGACTGGAATTGCATGAAAAGCATAGGAAAAGAGGCAGAACGTCCACAATGATGCACTTGGCCAAAAAGGGCGTATGCGTTTTTTCCTGAATATATTCAGGAAAAAACGCATACGCCCTTTTTGGCCAACCAAGCAAGCTTGCAAAGGAAATCTGCACTAAAATGAAGTCTCACTGCTCCCTGGTCATAAGGGTCATCTGCAAAAATTGTAAAATCCAGAAAGGCAGGACAGGCCATGGAGAACTGGGAGCCTTGTTATGCTGATGGGCGGGATGTTAATTGCCAACAACCACTCTGGAGAAATGTATGGTGTTTCCTGAAACACCTAAAAAACAAAGCAACAGAGCCTAGGGCACTTCCACTTATGCTCCTATAGCTTAGGGAAATTCAAATCAAAAAGACACAGCCACCCCAACGTTTGGGACAGCTCTGTTTACAAGATCCTCGTTTATGGTACAAGTTCAATATCACAGAAACCGAAAAATGAATAAAGAATTTGTGGTATTTACGTACAATGCAATATCACTCAGCAATGAAATCTATGTCATCAGGCCCGTAGCACCATAATGAGTGGATTCAGATACAATGATTCTAAGAGAAATAAGTCACACAGAAAAAGAAACATCATAAGATATCACTAATACACGGAATGTAAACTTGGCTACTGAATTACAAATCAGAACAGGGTCTCAAATGTAGAAAACCAACTTATGCTTGCTTAAGGGGAAAGGTGAGTTGGGGTGCTGCATAAAACCAGATATTGAAATTAGCACAGATACCGTTCCATAAGCCAAATATGTAATAGACAAGAGCTACTCCTTGCTCAACGAAGTGGACTCAACACCCCATATTAAACGCCTAAAAATATACCTGAATAGTAAGAATCTTAAAACCTATGGATTTATATGTCTCTGAAAAGGAATCAAGCGTGTGTACAGCAACATAAACGCAGCAGTGATAGGATTGGTGAGTTTCGGTGAGCAAATGCAGACCATTTGAAGTCATATTGCATGGTACCCATTCCATGGGACACAACTCTCCAGGTAAGGGATTCTTCCTTCAGCTAAAACATGCATGTGGAACCCAGAGTATGATCCACCATGTGATCGGGAAACGTGTTCAAATGTGTCTCAGTTTTCGTCCCCTGGTACTCGGGTGCAACATTCCAGACGCTTTACTAACACTCTCCCCACTTGGAGAGTGAGTGCCTTTAACCTCCTGTTTGGCCCAGTTTGCAATTTCTGTGGGAAATGAACAGGAATAGGGAGAACCAATGAGAGACTAGCTGGAGGTGTCTGGACGGGCAAATTTAACTCTCATTTCCCACCAGGAAGAGGAATTAACCAAAGGCTCAGCTTGCCGTCCGGGAACCACACTAGGGCCTGAAGCAATCCTGTGGTGTTGCGGCCAGCTCACAATAAAGAGAGTTGAAGAAAGGATCTCAGGGGCCCTGTCATTCACAAACCTGCAGAGTTATAAATGACAGCTATCGTCCAAAAATATATTGAAGTAAGGCTGCCAAGAGCACTTGAAAGCGGGGCAGAATTGCAGGAAACCGATTTCAGGAGGTAGACTGGAATTGCATGAAAAGCATAGGAAAAGAGGCAGAACGTCCACAATGATGCACTTGGCCAAAAAGGGCGTATGCGTTTTTTCCTGAATATATTCAGGAGAAAACGCATACGCCCTTTTTGGCCAACCAAGCAAGCTTGCAAAGGAAATCTGCACTACAATGAAGTCTCACTGCCCCACGGGAAAAGGGCCATCTGAAAAAAGTGTAAAATCCAGAAAGGCAGGACAGGCCATGGAGAACTGGGAGCCTTGTTATGCTGATGGGCGGGATGTCAATTGCCAACAGCCACTCTGGAGAAGTGTATGGTGTTTCCTGAAACATCTAAAAAACAAAGCAACAGAGCCTAGGGCACTTCCACTTATGCTCCTATAGTTTAGGGAAATTAAAATCAAAAAGACACAGCCACCCCAAAGTTTGGGACGGCTCTGTTTACAAGAACCTCGTTTATGGTACAAGTTCATTATCAGAGAAAGCGAAAAATGAATAAAGAATTTGTGGTACTTACGTACAATGCAATATCACTCAGCAATGAATTCTATGTCATCAGACCCATAGCAGCATAATGAGTGGACTCAGGTACGATGATTCTAAGAGAAATAAGTCACACAGAAAAAGAAATATCATAAGGTATCACTAATACACGGAATGTAAGCTTGGCTACCCAGGAACAGAATTACAAAACAGAACAGGGTCTCAAATGTAGAAAACCAACTTATGCTTGCTTAAGGGGAAAGGTGAGTTGGGGTGCTGCATAAAACCAGAGATTGAAATTAGCACAGATACCATTCCATAAGCCAAATATGTAATAGACAAGAGCTACTCCTTCCTCAACGAAGTGGACTCAACACCCCATATTAAACGCCTAAGAATATACCTGACTAGTAAGAATCTTAAAACCTATGGATTTACATGTCTCCAAAAGAGAATCAAGCGTGTGTACAGCAGCATAAACGCAGCAGTGATAGGATTAGTGAGGTTCGGTGAGCAAATTCAGACCCTCTGACGTCATATTGCATGGTACCCATTCCATGCGTCTCAACTCTCCAGGTTTAAGGGATTCTTCCTTCAGCTAAAACATGCATGTGGAACCCAGAGTATGATCCACCGTGTAATCGGGAAACGTGTTCAAATATGTCTCAGTTTTCGTCCCCTGGTACTCGGGTGCAACATTCCAGACGCTTTACTAACACTCTCCCCACTTGGAGAGTCAGTGCCTTTAACCTCCTGTTTGGCCCAGTTTGCAATTTCTGTGGGAAATGAACAGGAATAGGGAGAACCAATGAGAGACTAGCTGGAGGTGTCTGGACGTGCAAATTTAACTCTCATTTCCCACCAGGAAGAGGAATTAACCAAAGGCTCAGCTTGCCGTCCGGGAACCACACTAGGGCCTGAAGCAATCCTGCGGTGTTGCGGCCAGCTCACAATAAATAGAGTTGAAGAAAGGATCTCAGGGGCCCTGTCATTCACAAACCTGCAGAGTTATAAATGACAGCTATCGTCCAAAAATATATTGAAGTAAGGCTGCCAAGAGGACTTGAAAGCGGGGCAGAATTGCAGGAAACCGATTTCAGGAGGTAGACTGGAATTGCATGAAAAGCATAGGAAAAGAGGCAGAACGTCCACAATGATGCACTTGGCCAAAAAGGGCGTATGCGTTTTTTCCTGAATATATTCAGGAAAAAACGCATACGCCCTTTTTGGCCAACCAAGCAAGCTTGCAAAGGAAATCTGCACTACAATGAAGTCTCACTGCCCCACGGGCAAAAGGGCCATCTGAAAAAAGAGTAAAATCCAGAAAGGCAGGACAGGCCATGGAGAACTGGGAGCCTTGTTATGCTGATGGGTGGGATGTAAATTGCCAACAGCCACTCTGGAGAAGTGTATGGTGTTTCCTGAAACATCTAAAAAACAAAGCAACAGAGCCTAGGGCACTTCCACTTATGCTCCTATAGCTTAGGAAAATTAAAATCAAAAAGACACAGCCACCCCAAAGTTTGGGACGGCTCTGTTTACAAGAACCTCGTTTATGGTACAAGTTCAATATCACAGAAAGCGAAAAATGAATAAAGAATTTGTGGTACTTACGTACAATGCAATATCACTCAGCAATGAAATCTATGTCATCAGGCCCGTAGCAACATAATGACTGGATTCAGATACAATGATTCTAAGTGAAATAACTCACACAGAAAAAGAAACATCATAAGATATCACTAATACACGGAATGTAAACTTGGCTACCCAGGAACTGAATTACAAAACAGAACAGGGTCTCAAATGTAGAAAACCAACTTATGCTTGCTTAAGGGGAAAGGTGAGTTGGGGTGCTGCATAAAACCAGAGATTGAAATTAGCACAGATACCGTTCCATAAGCCAAATATGTAATAGACAAGAGCTACTCCTTGCTCAACGAAGTGGACTCAACACCCCATATTAAACGCCTAAAAATATACCTGAATAGTAAGAATCTTAAAACCTATGGATTTATATGTCTCCGAAAAGGAATCAAGCGTGTGTACAGCAGCATAAACGCAGCAGTGATAGGATTGGTGAGGTTCGGTGAGCAAATGCAGACCCTTTGAAGTCATATTGCATGGTACCCATTCCATGGGTCTCAACTCTCCAGGTTTAAGGGATTCTTCCTTCAGCTAAAACATGCATGTGGAACCCAGAGTATGATCCACCGTGTGATCGGGAAACGTGTTCAAATGTGTCTCAGTTTTCGTCCCTTGCTACTCGGGTGCAACATTCCAGACGCTTTACTAACACTCTCCCCACTTGGAGAGTCAGTGCCTTTAACGTCCTGTTTGGCCCAGTTTGCAATTTCTGCGGTAAATGAACAGGAATAGGGAGAACCAATGAGAGACTAGCTGGAGGTGTCTGGACGGGCAAATTTAACTCTCATTTCCCACCAGGAAGAGGAATTAACGAAAGGCTCAGCTTGCCGTGCCGGAACCACACTAGGGCCTGAAGCAATCTTGCGGTGTTGCGGCCAGCTCACAAGAAAGCGAGTTGAACAAAGGAGCTCAGGGGCACTGTCATTCACAAACCTGCAGAGTTATAAATGACAGCTATCGTCCAAAAATATATTGAAGTAAGGCTGCCAAGAGGACTTGAAAGCGGGGCAGAATTGCAGGAAACCGATTTCAGGAGGTAGACTGGAATTGCATGAAAAGCATAGCAAAAGAGGCAGAACGTCCACAATGATGCACTTGGCCAAAAAGGGCGTATGCGTTTTTTCCTGAATATATTCAGGAAAAAACGCATACGCCCTTTTTGGCCAACCAAGCAAGCTTGCAAAGGAAATCTGCACTACAATGAAGTCTCACTGCTCCCTGGTCAAAAGGGCCATCTTCAAAAAGTGTAAAATCCAGAAAGGCAGGACAGGCCATGGAGAACTGGGAGCCTTGTTATGCTGATGGGCGGGATGTAAATTGCCAACAGCCACTCTGGAGAAATGTATGGTGTTTCCTGAAACATCTAAAAAACAAAGCAACAGAGCCTAGGGCACTTCCACTTATGCTCCTATAGCTTAGGGAAATTCAAATCAAAAAGACACAGCCACCCCAACGTTTGGGACGGCTCTGTTTACAAGATCCTCGTTTATGGTACAAGTTCAATATCACACAAAGCGAAAAATGAATAAAGAATTTGTGGTATTTACGTACAATGCAATATCACTCAGCAATGAAATCTATGTCATCAGGCCCGTAGCACCATAATGAGTGGATTCAGATACAATGATTCTAAGTGAAATAAGTCACACAGAAAAAGAAACATCATAAGATATCACTAATACACGGAATGTAAACTTGGCTACCCAGGAACTGAATTACAAAACAGAACAGGGTCTCAAATGTAGAAAACCAACTTATGCTTGCTTAAGGGAAAGGTGAGTTGGGGTGCTGCATAAAACCAGAGATTGAAATTAGCACAGATACCGTTCCATAAGCCAAATATGTAATAGACAAGAGCTACTCCTTGCTCAACGAAGTGGACTCAACACCCCATATTAAACGCCTAAGAATATACCTGACTAGTAAGAATCTTAAAACCTATGGATTTATATGTCTCCGAAAAGGAATCAAGCGTGTGTACAGCAGCATAAACGCAGCAGTGATAGGATTGGTGAGTTTCGGTGAGCAAATGCAGACCATTTGAAGTCATATTGCATGGTACTCATTCCATGGGACACAACTCTCCAGGTAAAGGATTCTTCCTTCAGCTAAAACATGCATGTGGAACCCAGAGTATGATCCACCATGTGATCGGGAAACATGTTCAAATGTGTCTCAGTTTTCGTCCCCTGGTACTCGGGTGCAACATTCCAGACGCTTTACTAACACTCTCCCCACTTGGAGCGTCAGTGCCTTTAACCTCCTGTTTGGCCCAGTTTGCAATTTCTGTGGGAAATGGACAGGAATAGGGAGAATCAATGAGAGACTAGCTGGAGGTGTCTGGACGGGCAAATTTAACTCTCATTTCCCACCAGGAAGAGGAATTAACCAAAGGTTCAGCTTGCCGTCCGGGAACCACACTAGGGCCTGAAGCACTCCTGCGGTGTTCCGGCCAGCTCACAATAAAGAGAGTTGAAGAAAGGATCTCAGGGGCCCTGTCATTCACAAACGTGCAGAGTTATAAATGACAGCTATCGTCCAAAAATATATTGAAGTAAGGCTGCCAAGAGGACTTGAAAGCGGGGCAGAATTGCAGGAAACCGATTTCAGGAGGTAGACTGGAATTGCATGAAAAGCATAGGAAAAGAGGCAGAACGTCCACAATGATGCACTTGGCCAAAAAGGGTGTATGCGTTTTTTCCTGAATATATTCAGGTGAAAACGCATACACCCTTTTTGGCCAACCAAGCAAGCTTGCAAAGGAAATCTGCACTACAATGAAGTCTCACTGCCCCCCGGGCAAAAGGGCCATCTGAAAAAAGTGTAAAATCCAGAAAGGCAGGACAGGCCATGGAGAACTGGGAGCCTTGTTATGCTGATGGGCGGGATGTAAATTGCCAACAGCCACTCTGGAGAAGTGTATGGTGTTTCCTGAAACATCTAAAAAACAAAGCAACAGAGCCTAGGGCACTTCCACTTATGCTCCTATAGCTTAGGGAAATTCAAATCAAAAAGACACAGCCACCCCAAACTTTGGGATGGCTCTGTTTACAAGAACCTCGTTTATGGTACAAGTTCAATATCACAGAAAGCGAAAAATGAATAAAGAATTTGTGGTATTTACGTACAATGCAATATCACTCAGCAATGAAATCTATGTCATCAGACCCGTAGCAGCATAATGAGTGCACTCAGGTACGATGATTCTAAGAGAAATAAGTCACACAGAAAAAGAAATATCAGAAGGTATCACTAATACACGGAATGTAAACTTGGCTACCCAGGAACTGAATTACAAAACAGAACAGGGTCTCAAATGTAGAAAACCAACTTATGCTTGCTTAAGGGGAAAGGTGAGTTGGGGTGCTGCATAAAACCAGAGATTGAAATTAGCACAGATACCGTTCCATAAGCCAAATATGTAATAGACAAGAGCTACTACTTCCTCAACGAAGTGGACTCAACACGACATATTAAACGCCTAAGGATATACCTGACTAGTAAGAATCTTAAAACCTATGGATTTACATGTCTCCAAAAGAGAATCAAGCATGTGTACAGCAGCATAAATGCAGCAGTGATAGGATTAGTGAGGTTCGGTGAGCAAATGCAGAGCCTTTGAAGTCATATTGCATGGTACCCATTCCATGGGTCTCAACTCTCCAGGTTTAAGGGATTCTTCCTTCAGCTAAAACATGCATGTGGAACCCAGAGTATGATCCACCGTGTGATCGGGAACGTGTTCAAATATGTCTCAGTTTTCGTCCCCTGGTACTCGGGTGCAACATTCCAGACGCTTTACTAACACTCTCCCCACTTGGAGAGTCAGTGCCTTTAACCTCCTGTTTGGCCCAGTTTGCAATTTATGTGGGAAATGAACAGGAATAGGGAGAACCAATGAGAGACTAGCTGGAGGTGTCTGGACGGGCAAATTTAACTCTCATTTCCCACCAGGAAGAGGAATTAACCAAAGGCTCAGCTTGCCGTCCGGGAACCACACTAAGGCCTGAAGCAATCCTGCGGTGTTGCGGCCAGCTCACAATAAAGAGAGTTGAAGAAAGGATCTCAGGGGCACTGTCATTCACAAACCTGCAGAGTTATAAATGACAGCTATCGTCCAAAAATATATTGAAGTAAGGCTGCCAAGAGGACTTGAAAGCGGGGCAGAATTGCAGGAAACCGATTTCAGGAGGTAGACTGGAATTGCATGAAAAGCATAGGAAAAGAGGCAGAATGTCCACAATGATGCACTTGGCCAAAAAGGGCGTATGCGTTTTTTCCTGAATATATTCAGGAGAAAACGCATACGCCCTTTTTGGCCAACCAAGCAAGCTTGCAAAGGAAATCTGCACTACAATGAAGTCTCACTGCCCCACGGGCAAAAGGGCCATCTGCAAAAAGTGTAAAATCCAGAAAGGCAGGACAGGCCATGGAGAACTGGGAGCCTTGTTATGCTGATGGGCGGGATGTAAATTGCCAACAGCCACTCTGGAGAAGTGTATGGTGTTTCCTGAAACATCTAAAAAACAAAGAAACAGAGCCTAGGGCACTTCCACTTATGCTCCTATATCTTAGGGAAATTAAAATCAAAAAGACACAGCCACCCCAAAATTTGGGACGGCTCTGTTTACAAGAACCTCGTTTATGGTACAAGTTCATTATCACAGAAAGCGAAAAATGAATAAAGAATTTGAGGTACTTACGTACAATGCAATATCACTCAGCAATGAAATCTATGTCATCAGGCCCGTCGCAGCATAATGAGTGCACTCAGGTACGATGATTCTAAGAGAAATAAATCACACAGAAAAAGAAATATCAGAAGGTATCACTAATACACGGAATGTAAACTTGGCTACACAGGAAATGAATTACAAAACAGAACAGGGTCTCAAATGTAGAAAACCAACTTATGCTTGCTTAAGGGAAAGGTGAGTTGGGTTGCTGCATAAAACCAGAGATTGAAATTAGCACAGATACCGTTCCATAAGCCAAATATGTAATAGACAAGAGCTACTCCTTCCTCAACGAAGTGGACTCAACACCCCATATTAAACGCCTAAGGATATACCTGACTAGTAAGAATCTTAAAACCTATGGATTTACATGTCTCCAAAAGAGAATCAAGCGTGTGTACAGCAGCATAAACGCAGCAGTGATAGGATTAGTGAGATTCGGTGAGCAAATGCAGAGCCTTTGAAGTCATATTGCATGGTACCCATTCCATGGGTCTCAACTCTCCAGGATTAAGGGATTCTTCCTTCAGCTAAAACATGCATGTGGCACCCAGAGTATGATCCACCGTGTGATCGGGAAACGTGTTCAAATATGTCTCAGTTTTCGTCCCCTGGTACTCGGGTGCAACATTCCAGACCCTTTACTAACACTCTCCCCACTTGGAGAGTCAGTGCCTTTAACCTCCTGTTTGGCCCAGTTTGCAATTTCTGCGGGAAATGAACAGGAATAGGGAGAACCAATGAGAGACTAGCTGGAGGTGTCTGGACGGGCAAATTTAACTCTCATTTCCCACCAGGAAGAGGAATTAACCAAAGGCTCAGCTTGCCGTGCTGGAACCACACTAGGGCCTGAAGCAATCTTGCGGTGTTGCGGCCAGCTCACAAGAAAGCGAGTTGAAGAAAGGAGCTCAGGGGCACTGTCATTCACAAACCTGCAGAGTTATAAATGACAGCTATCGTCCAAAAATATATTGAAGTAAGGCTGCCAAGAGGACTTGAAAGCGGGGCAGAATTGCAGGAAACCGATTTCAGGAGGTAGACTGGAATTGCATGAAAAGCATAGGAAAAGAGGCAGAACGTCCACAATGATGCACTTGGCCAAAAAGGGCGTATGCGTTTTTTCCTGAATATATTCAGGAAAAAACGCATACGCCCTTTTTGGCCAACCAAGCAAGCTTGCAAAGGAAATCTGCACTAAAATGAAGTCTCACTGCTCCCTGGTCAAAAGGGCCATCTGCAAAAATTGTAAAATCCAGAAAGGCAGGACAGGCCATGGAGAACTGGGAGCCTTGTTATGCTGATGGGCGGGATGTTAATTGCCAACAACCACTCTGGAGAAATGTATGGTGTTTCCTGAAACACCTAAAAAACAAAGCAACAGAGCCTAGGGCACTTCCACTTATGCTCCTATAGCTTAGGGAAATTCAAATCAAAAAGACACAGCCACCCCAACGTTTGGGACAGCTCTGTTTACAAGATCCTCGTTTATGGTACAAGTTCAATATCACAGAAACCGAAAAATGAATAAAGAATTTGTGGTATTTACGTACAATGCAATATCACTCAGCAATGAAAGCTATGTCATCAGGCCCGTAGCACCATAATGAGTGGATTCAGATACAATGATTCTAAGAGAAATAAGTCACACAGAAAAAGAAACATCATAAGATATCACTAATACACGGAATGTAAACTTGGCTACTGAATTACAAATCAGAACAGGGTCTCAAATGTAGAAAACCAACTTATGCTTGCTTAAGGGGAAAGGTGCGTTGGGGTGCTGCATAAAACCAGATATTGAAATTAGCACAGATACCGTTCCATAAGCCAAATATGTAATAGACAAGAGCTACTCCTTGCTCAACGAAGTGGACTCAACACCCCATATTAAACGCCTAAAAATATACCTGACTAGTAAGAATCTTAAAACCTATGGATTTATATGTCTCTGAAAAGGAATCAAGCGTGTGTACAGCAACATAAACGCAGCAGTGATAGGATTGGTGAGTTTCGGTGAGCAAATGCAGACCATTTGAAGTCATATTGCATGGTACCCATTCCATGGGACACAACTCTCCAGGTAAGGGATTCTTCCTTCAGCTAAAACATGCATGTGGAACCCAGAGTATGATCCACCATGTGATCGGGAAACGTGTTCAAATGTGTCTCAGTTTTCGTCCCCTGGTACTCGGGTGCAACATTCCAGACGCTTTACTAACACTCTCCCCACTTGGAGAGTGAGTGCCTTTAACCTCCTGTTTGGCCCAGTTTGCAATTTCTGTGGGAAATGAACAGGAATAGGGAGAACCAATGAGAGACTAGCTGGAGGTGTCTGGACGGGCAAATTTAACTCTCATTTCCCACCAGGAAGAGGAATTAACCAAAGGCTCAGCTTGCCGTCCGGGAACCACACTAGGGCCTGAAGCAATCCTGTGGTGTTGCGGCCAGCTCACAATAAAGAGAGTTGAAGAAAGGATCTCAGGGGCCCTGTCATTCACAAACCTGCAGAGTTATAAATGACAGCTATCGTCCAAAAATATATTGAAGTAAGGCTGCCAAGAGCACTTGAAAGCGGGGCAGAATTGCAGGAAACCGATTTCAGGAGGTAGACTGGAATTGCATGAAAAGCATAGGAAAAGAGGCAGAACGTCCACAATGATGCACTTGGCCAAAAAGGGCGTATGCGTTTTTTCCTGAATATATTCAGGAGAAAACGCATACGCCCTTTTTGGCCAACCAAGCAAGCTTGCAAAGGAAATCTGCACTACAATGAAGTCTCACTGCCCCACGGGAAAAGGGCCATCTGAAAAAAGTGTAAAATCCAGAAAGGCAGGACAGGCCATGGAGAACTGGGAGCCTTGTTATGCTGATGGGCGGGATGTCAATTGCCAACAGCCACTCTGGAGAAGTGTATGGTGTTTCCTGAAACATCTAAAAAACAAAGCAACAGAGCCTAGGGCACTTCCACTTATGCTCCTATAGTTTAGGGAAATTAAAATCAAAAAGACACAGCCACCCCAAAGTTTGGGACGGCTCTGTTTACAAGAACCTCGTTTATGGTACAAGTTCATTATCAGAGAAAGCGAAAAATGAATAAAGAATTTGTGGTACTTACGTACAATGCAATATCACTCAGCAATGAATTCTATGTCATCAGACCCATAGCAGCATAATGAGTGGACTCAGGTACGATGATTCTAAGAGAAATAAGTCACACAGAAAAAGAAATATCATAAGGTATCACTAATACACGGAATGTAAGCTTGGCTACCCAGGAACAGAATTACAAAACAGAACAGGGTCTCAAATGTAGAAAACCAACTTATGCTTGCTTAAGGGGAAAGGTGAGTTGGGGTGCTGCATAAAACCAGAGATTGAAATTAGCACAGATACCATTCCATAAGCCAAATATGTAATAGACAAGAGCTACTCCTTCCTCAACGAAGTGGACTCAACACCCCATATTAAACGCCTAAGAATATACCTGACTAGTAAGAATCTTAAAACCTATGGATTTACATGTCTCCAAAAGAGAATCAAGCGTGTGTACAGCAGCATAAACGCAGCAGTGATAGGATTAGTGAGGTTCGGTGAGCAAATTCAGACCCTTTGAAGTCATATTGCATGGTACCCATTCCATGCGTCTCAACTCTCCAGGTTTAAGGGATTCTTCCTTCAGCTAAAACATGCATGTGGAACCCAGAGTATGATCCACCGTGTAATCGGGAAACGTGTTCAAATATTTCTCAGTTTTCGTCCCCTGGTACTCGGGTGCAACATTCCAGACGCTTTACTAACACTCTCCCCACTTGGAGAGTCAGTGCCTTTAACCTCCTGTTTGGCCCAGTTTGCAATTTCTGTGGGAAATGAACAGGAATAGGGAGAACCAATGAGAGACTAGCTGGAGGTGTCTGGACGTGCAAATTTAACTCTCATTTCCCACCAGGAAGAGGAATTAACCAAAGGCTCAGCTTGCCGTCCGGGAACCACACTAGGGCCTGAAGCAATCCTGCGGTGTTGCGGCCAGCTCACAATAAATAGAGTTGAAGAAAGGATCTCAGGGGCCCTGTCATTCACAAACCTGCAGAGTTATAAATGACAGCTATCGTCCAAAAATATATTGAAGTAAGGCTGCCAAGAGGACTTGAAAGCGGGGCAGAATTGCAGGAAACCGATTTCAGGAGGTAGACTGGAATTGCATGAAAAGCATAGGAAAAGAGGCAGAACGTCCACAATGATGCACTTGGCCAAAAAGGGCGTATGCGTTTTTTCCTGAATATATTCAGGAAAAAACGCATACGCCCTTTTTGGCCAACCAAGCAAGCTTGCAAAGGAAATCTGCACTACAATGAAGTCTCACTGCCCCACGGGCAAAAGGGCCATCTGAAAAAAGAGTAAAATCCAGAAAGGCAGGACAGGCCATGGAGAACTGGGAGCCTTGTTATGCTGATGGGAGGGATGTAAATTGCCAACAGCCACTCTGGAGAAGTGTATGGTGTTTCCTGAAACATCTAAAAAACAAAGCAACAGAGCCTAGGGCACTTCCACTTATGCTCCTATAGCTTAGGAAAATTAAAATCAAAAAGACACAGCCACCCCAAAGTTTGGGACGGCTCTGTTTACAAGAACCTCGTTTATGGTACAAGTTCAATATCACAGAAAGCGAAAAATGAATAAAGAATTTGTGGTACTTACGTACAATGCAATATCACTCAGCAATGAAATCTATGTCATCAGGCCCGTAGCAACATAATGACTGGATTCAGATACAATGATTCTAAGTGAAATAACTCACACAGAAAAAGAAACATCATAAGATATCACTAATACACGGAATGTAAACTTGGCTACCCAGGAACTGAATTACAAAACAGAACAGGGTCTCAAATGTAGAAAACCAACTTATGCTTGCTTAAGGGGAAAGGTGAGTTGGGGTGCTGCATAAAACCAGAGATTGAAATTAGCACAGATACCGTTCCATAAGCCAAATATGTAATAGACAAGAGCTACTCCTTGCTCAACGAAGTGGACTCAACACCCCATATTAAACGCCTAAAAATATACCTGAATAGTAAGAATCTTAAAACCTATGGATTTATATGTCTCCGAAAAGGAATCAAGCGTGTGTACAGCAGCATAAACGCAGCAGTGATAGGATTGGTGAGTTTCGGTGAGCAAATGCAGACGCTTTTCGTCATATTGCATGGTACCCATTCCAATGGTCACAACTCTCCAGGTTTAAGGGATTCCTCCTTCAGGTAAAACATGAATGTGGAACCCAGAGTATGATCCACCATGTGATCGGGAAACGTGTTCAAATGTGTCTCAGTTTTCGTCCCCTGGTACTCGGGTGCAACATTCCAGACGCTTTACTAACACTCTCCCCACTTGGAGAGTCAGTGCCTTTAACGTCCTGTTTGGCCCAGTTTGCAATTTCTGTGGGAAATGAACAGGAATAGGGAGAACCAATGAGAGACTAGCTGGAGGTGTCTGGACGGACAAATTTAACTCTCATTTCCCACCAGGAAGAGGAATTAACCAAAGGCTCAGCTTGCCGTGCCGGAACCACACTAGGGCCTGAAGCAATCTTGCGGTGTTGCGGCCATCTCACAAGAAAGCCAGTTGAAGAAAGGAGCTCAGGGGCACTGTCATTCACAAACCTGCAGAGTTATAAATGACAGCTATCGTCCAAAAATATATTGAAGTAAGGCTGCCAAGAGCACTTGAAAGCGGGGCAGAATTGCAGGAAACCGATTTCAGGAGGTAGACTGGAATTGAATGAAAAGCATAGGAAAAGAGGCAGAACGTCCACAATGATGCACTTGGCCAAAAAGGGCGTATGCGTTTTTTCCTGAATATATTCAGGAAAAAACACATACGCCCTTTTTGGCCAACCAAGCAAGCTTGCAAAGGAAATCTGCACTACAATGAAGTCTCACTGCCCCCGGTCAAAAGGGCCATCTGAAAAAAGTGTAAAATCCAGAAAGGCAGGACAGGCCATGGAGAACTGGGAGCCTTGTTTTGCTGATGGGCGGGATGTAAATTGCCAACAGCCACTCTGGAGAAATGTATGGTGTTTCCTGAAACATCTAAAAAACAAAGCAACAGAGCCTAGGGCACTTCCACTTATGCTCCTATAGCTTAGGGAAATTGAAATCAAAAAGACACAGCCACCCCAAAATTTGGGATGGCTCTGTTTACAAGATCCTCGTTTACGGTACAAGTTCAATATCACAGAAAGCGAAAAATGAATAAAGAATTTGTGGTATTTACGTACAATGCAATATCACTCAGCAATGAAATCTATGTCATCAGGCCCGTAGCACCATAATGAGTGGATTCAGGTACAATGATTCTAAGTGAAATAAGTCACACAGAAAAAGAAACATCATAAGATATCACTAATACATGGAATGTAAACTTGGCTACCCAGGAACTGAATTACAAAACAGAACAGGGTCTCAAATGTAGAAAACCAACTTATGCTTGCTTAAGGGGAAAGGTGAGTTGGCGTGCCGCATAAAACCAGAGATTGAAATTAGCACAGATACCGTTCCATAAGCCAAATATGTAATAGACAAGAGCTACTCCTTGCTCAACGAAGTGGACTCAACACCCCATATTAAACGCCTAAGTATATACCTGACTAGTAAGAATCTTAAAACCTATGGATTTACATGTCTCCAAAAGAGAATCAAGCGTGTGTACAGCAGCATAAGTGCAGCAGTGATAGGATTAGTGAGTTTCGGTGAGCAAATGCAGACCCTTTGAAGTCATATTGCATGGTACCCATTCCATGGGTCTCAACTCTCCAGGATTAAGGGATTCTTCCTTCAGCTAAAACATGCATGTGGCACCCAGAGTATGATCCACCGTGTGATCGGGAAACGTGTTCAAATATGTCTCAGTTTTCGTCCCCTGGTACTCGGGTGCAACATTCCAGACCCTTTACTAACACTCTCCCCACTTGGAGAGTCAGTGCCTTTAACCTCCTGTTTGGCCCAGTTTGCAATTTCTGCGGGAAATGAACAGGAATAGGGAGAACCAATGAGAGACTAGCTGGAGGTGTCTGGACGGGCAAATTTAACTCTCATTTCCCACCAGGAAGAGGAATTAACCAAAGGCTCAGCTTGCCGTGCTGGAACCACACTAGGGCCTGAAGCAATCTTGCGGTGTTGCGGCCAGCTCACAAGAAAGCGAGTTGAAGAAAGGAGCTCAGGGGCACTGTCATTCACAAACCTGCAGAGTTATAAATGACAGCTATCGTCCAAAAATATATTGAAGTAAGGCTGCCAAGAGGACTTGAAAGCGGGGCAGAATTGCAGGAAACCGATTTCAGGAGGTAGACTGGAATTGCATGAAAAGCATAGGAAAAGAGGCAGAACGTCCACAATGATGCACTTGGCCAAAAAGGGCGTATGCGTTTTTTCCTGAATATATTCAGGAAAAAACGCATACGCCCTTTTTGGCCAACCAAGCAAGCTTGCAAAGGAAATCTGCACTAAAATGAAGTCTCACTGCTCCCTGGTCAAAAGGGCCATCTGCAAAAATTGTAAAATCCAGAAAGGCAGGACAGGCCATGGAGAACTGGGAGCCTTGTTATGCTGATGGGCGGGATGTTAATTGCCAACAACCACTCTGGAGAAATGTATGGTGTTTCCTGAAACACCTAAAAAACAAAGCAACAGAGCCTAGGGCACTTCCACTTATGCTCCTATAGCTTAGGGAAATTCAAATCAAAAAGACACAGCCACCCCAACGTTTGGGACAGCTCTGTTTACAAGATCCTCGTTTATGGTACAAGTTCAATATCACAGAAACCGAAAAATGAATAAAGAATTTGTGATATTTACGTACAATGCAATATCACTCAGCAATGAAATCTATGTCATCAGGCCCGTAGCACCATAATGAGTGGATTCAGATACAATGATTCTAAGAGAAATAAGTCACACAGAAAAAGAAACATCATAAGATATCACTAATACACGGAATGTAAACTTGGCTACTGAATTACAAATCAGAACAGGGTCTCAAATGTAGAAAACCAACTTATGCTTGCTTAAGGGGAAAGGTGCGTTGGGGTGCTGCATAAAACCAGATATTGAAATTAGCACAGATACCGTTCCATAAGCCAAATATGTAATAGACAAGAGCTACTCCTTGCTCAACGAAGTGGACTCAACACCCCATATTAAACGCCTAAAAATATACCTGACTAGTAAGAATCTTAAAACCTATGGATTTATATGTCTCTGAAAAGGAATCAAGCGTGTGTACAGCAACATAAACGCAGCAGTGATAGGATTGGTGAGTTTCGGTGAGCAAATGCAGACCATTTGAAGTCATATTGCATGGTACCCATTCCATGGGACACAACTCTCCAGGTAAGGGATTCTTCCTTCAGCTAAAACATGCATGTGGAACCCAGAGTATGATCCACCATGTGATCGGGAAACGTGTTCAAATGTGTCTCAGTTTTCGTCCCCTGGTACTCGGGTGCAACATTCCAGACGCTTTACTAACACTCTCCCCACTTGGAGAGTGAGTGCCTTTAACCTCCTGTTTGGCCCAGTTTGCAATTTCTGTGGGAAATGAACAGGAATAGGGAGAACCAATGAGAGACTAGCTGGAGGTGTCTGGACGGGCAAATTTAACTCTCATTTCCCACCAGGAAGAGGAATTAACCAAAGGCTCAGCTTGCCGTCCGGGAACCACACTAGGGCCTGAAGCAATCCTGTGGTGTTGCGGCCAGCTCACAATAAAGAGAGTTGAAGAAAGGATCTCAGGGGCCCTGTCATTCACAAACCTGCAGAGTTATAAATGACAGCTATCGTCCAAAAATATATTGAAGTAAGGCTGCCAAGAGCACTTGAAAGCGGGGCAGAATTGCAGGAAACCGATTTCAGGAGGTAGACTGGAATTGCATGAAAAGCATAGGAAAAGAGGCAGAACGTCCACAATGATGCACTTGGCCAAAAAGGGCGTATGCGTTTTTTCCTGAATATATTCAGGAGAAAACGCATACGCCCTTTTTGGCCAACCAAGCAAGCTTGCAAAGGAAATCTGCACTACAATGAAGTCTCACTGCCCCACGGGAAAAGGGCCATCTGAAAAAAGTGTAAAATCCAGAAAGGCAGGACAGGCCATGGAGAACTGGGAGCCTTGTTATGCTGATGGGCGGGATGTCAATTGCCAACAGCCACTCTGGAGAAGTGTATGGTGTTTCCTGAAACATCTAAAAAACAAAGCAACAGAGCCTAGGGCACTTCCACTTATGCTCCTATAGTTTAGGGAAATTAAAATCAAAAAGACACAGCCACCCCAAAGTTTGGGACGGCTCTGTTTACAAGAACCTCGTTTATGGTACAAGTTCATTATCAGAGAAAGCGAAAAATGAATAAAGAATTTGTGGTACTTACGTACAATGCAATATCACTCAGCAATGAATTCTATGTCATCAGACCCATAGCAGCATAATGAGTGGACTCAGGTACGATGATTCTAAGAGAAATAAGTCACACAGAAAAAGAAATATCATAAGGTATCACTAATACACGGAATGTAAGCTTGGCTACCCAGGAACAGAATTACAAAACAGAACAGGGTCTCAAATGTAGAAAACCAACTTATGCTTGCTTAAGGGGAAAGGTGAGTTGGGGTGCTGCATAAAACCAGAGATTGAAATTAGCACAGATACCATTCCATAAGCCAAATATGTAATAGACAAGAGCTACTCCTTCCTCAACGAAGTGGACTCAACACCCCATATTAAACGCCTAAGAATATACCTGACTAGTAAGAATCTTAAAACCTATGGATTTACATGTCTCCAAAAGAGAATCAAGCGTGTGTACAGCAGCATAAACGCAGCAGTGATAGGATTAGTGAGGTTCGGTGAGCAAATTCAGACCCTTTGAAGTCATATTGCATGGTACCCATTCCATGCGTCTCAACTCTCCAGGTTTAAGGGATTCTTCCTTCAGCTAAAACATGCATGTGGAACCCAGAGTATGATCCACCGTGTAATCGGGAAACGTGTTCAAATATGTCTCAGTTTTCGTCCCCTGGTACTCGGGTGCAACATTCCAGACGCTTTACTAACACTCTCCCCACTTGGAGAGTCAGTGCCTTTAACCTCCTGTTTGGCCCAGTTTGCAATTTCTGTGGGAAATGAACAGGAATAGGGAGAACCAATGAGAGACTAGCTGGAGGTGTCTGGACGTGCAAATTTAACTCTCATTTCCCACCAGGAAGAGGAATTAACCAAAGGCTCAGCTTGCCGTCCGGGAACCACACTAGGGCCTGAAGCAATCCTGCGGTGTTGCGGCCAGCTCACAATAAATAGAGTTGAAGAAAGGATCTCAGGGGCCCTGTCATTCACAAACCTGCAGAGTTATAAATGACAGCTATCGTCCAAAAATATATTGAAGTAAGGCTGCCAAGAGGACTTGAAAGCGGGGCAGAATTGCAGGAAACCGATTTCAGGAGGTAGACTGGAATTGCATGAAAAGCATAGGAAAAGAGGCAGAACGTCCACAATGATGCACTTGGCCAAAAAGGGCGTATGCGTTTTTTCCTGAATATATTCAGGAAAAAACGCATACGCCCTTTTTGGCCAACCAAGCAAGCTTGCAAAGGAAATCTGCACTACAATGAAGTCTCACTGCCCCACGGGCAAAAGGGCCATCTGAAAAAAGAGTAAAATCCAGAAAGGCAGGACAGGCCATGGAGAACTGGGAGCCTTGTTATGCTGATGGGAGGGATGTAAATTGCCAACAGCCACTCTGGAGAAGTGTATGGTGTTTCCTGAAACATCTAAAAAACAAAGCAACAGAGCCTAGGGCACTTCCACTTATGCTCCTATAGCTTAGGAAAATTAAAATCAAAAAGACACAGCCACCCCAAAGTTTGGGACGGCTCTGTTTACAAGAACCTCGTTTATGGTACAAGTTCAATATCACAGAAAGCGAAAAATGAATAAAGAATTTGTGGTACTTACGTACAATGCAATATCACTCAGCAATGAAATCTATGTCATCAGGCCCGTAGCAACATAATGACTGGATTCAGATACAATGATTCTAAGTGAAATAACTCACACAGAAAAAGAAACATCATAAGATATCACTAATACACGGAATGTAAACTTGGCTACCCAGGAACTGAATTACAAAACAGAACAGGGTCTCAAATGTAGAAAACCAACTTATGCTTGCTTAAGGGGAAAGGTGAGTTGGGGTGCTGCATAAAACCAGAGATTGAAATTAGCACAGATACCGTTCCATAAGCCAAATATGTAATAGACAAGAGCTACTCCTTGCTCAACGAAGTGGACTCAACACCCCATATTAAACGCCTAAAAATATACCTGAATAGTAAGAATCTTAAAACCTATGGATTTATATGTCTCCGAAAAGGAATCAAGCGTGTGTACAGCAGCATAAACGCAGCAGTGATAGGATTGGTGAGTTTCGGTGAGCAAATGCAGACGCTTTTCGTCATATTGCATGGTACCCATTCCAATGGTCACAACTCTCCAGGTTTAAGGGATTCCTCCTTCAGGTAAAACATGAATGTGGAACCCAGAGTATGATCCACCATGTGATCGGGAAACGTGTTCAAATGTGTCTCAGTTTTCGTCCCCTGGTACTCGGGTGCAACATTCCAGACGCTTTACTAACACTCTCCCCACTTGGAGAGTCAGTGCCTTTAACGTCCTGTTTGGCCCAGTTTGCAATTTCTGTGGGAAATGAACAGGAATAGGGAGAACCAATGAGAGACTAGCTGGAGGTGTCTGGACGGACAAATTTAACTCTCATTTCCCACCAGGAAGAGGAATTAACCAAAGGCTCAGCTTGCCGTGCCGGAACCACACTAGGGCCTGAAGCAATCTTGCGGTGTTGCGGCCATCTCACAAGAAAGCCAGTTGAAGAAAGGAGCTCAGGGGCACTGTCATTCACAAACCTGCAGAGTTATAAATGACAGCTATCGTCCAAAAATATATTGAAGTAAGGCTGCCAAGAGCACTTGAAAGCGGGGCAGAATTGCAGGAAACCGATTTCAGGAGGTAGACTGGAATTGAATGAAAAGTATAGGAAAAGAGGCAGAACGTCCACAATGATGCACTTGGCCAAAAAGGGCGTATGCGTTTTTTCCTGAATATATTCAGGAAAAAACACATACGCCCTTTTTGGCCAACCAAGCAAGCTTGCAAAGGAAATCTGCACTACAATGAAGTCTCACTGCCCCCGGTCAAAAGGGCCATCTGAAAAAAGTGTAAAATCCAGAAAGGCAGGACAGGCCATGGAGAACTGGGAGCCTTGTTTTGCTG
The DNA here is from genome assembly GCF_949774975.1 of Lagenorhynchus albirostris. Taxonomy (NCBI): domain Eukaryota; kingdom Metazoa; phylum Chordata; class Mammalia; order Artiodactyla; family Delphinidae; genus Lagenorhynchus; species Lagenorhynchus albirostris. The sequence goes on along the minus strand of NC_083095.1, from coordinate 101,936,242 downwards.
ATGGGCGGGATGTAAATTGCCAACAGCCACTCTGGAGAAATGTATGGTGTTTCCTGAAACATCTAAAAAACAAAGCAACAGAGCCTAGGGCACTTCCACTTATGCTCCTATAGCTTAGGGAAATTGAAATCAAAAAGACACAGCCACCCCAAAATTTGGGATGGCTCTGTTTACAAGATCCTCGTTTACGGTACAAGTTCAATATCACAGAAAGCGAAAAATGAATAAAGAATTTGTGGTATTTACGTACAATGCAATATCACTCAGCAATGAAATCTATGTCATCAGGCCCGTAGCACCATAATGAGTGGATTCAGGTACAATGATTCTAAGTGAAATAAGTCACACAGAAAAAGAAACATCATAAGATATCACTAATACATGGAATGTAAACTTGGCTACCCAGGAACTGAATTACAAAACAGAACAGGGTCTCAAATGTAGAAAACCAACTTATGCTTGCTTAAGGGGAAAGGTGAGTTGGCGTGCCGCATAAAACCAGAGATTGAAATTAGCACAGATACCGTTCCATAAGCCAAATATGTAATAGACAAGAGCTACTCCTTGCTCAACGAAGTGGACTCAACACCCCATATTAAACGCCTAAGTATATACCTGACTAGTAAGAATCTTAAAACCTATGGATTTACATGTCTCCAAAAGAGAATCAAGCGTGTGTACAGCAGCATAAGTGCAGCAGTGATAGGATTAGTGAGTTTCGGTGAGCAAATGCAGACCCTTTGAAGTCATATTGCATGGTACCCATTCCATGGGTCTCAACTCTCCAGGATTAAGGGATTCTTCCTTCAGCTAAAACATGCATGTGGCACCCAGAGTATGATCCACCGTGTGATCGGGAAACGTGTTCAAATATGTCTCAGTTTTCGTCCCCTGGTACTCGGGTGCAACATTCCAGACCCTTTACTAACACTCTCCCCACTTGGAGAGTCAGTGCCTTTAACCTCCTGTTTGGCCCAGTTTGCAATTTCTGCGGGAAATGAACAGGAATAGGGAGAACCAATGAGAGACTAGCTGGAGGTGTCTGGACGGGCAAATTTAACTCTCATTTCCCACCAGGAAGAGGAATTAACCAAAGGCTCAGCTTGCCGTGCTGGAACCACACTAGGGCCTGAAGCAATCTTGCGGTGTTGCGGCCAGCTCACAAGAAAGCGAGTTGAAGAAAGGAGCTCAGGGGCACTGTCATTCACAAACCTGCAGAGTTATAAATGACAGCTATCGTCCAAAAATATATTGAAGTAAGGCTGCCAAGAGGACTTGAAAGCGGGGCAGAATTGCAGGAAACCGATTTCAGGAGGTAGACTGGAATTGCATGAAAAGCATAGGAAAAGAGGCAGAACGTCCACAATGATGCACTTGGCCAAAAAGGGCGTATGCGTTTTTTCCTGAATATATTCAGGAAAAAACGCATACGCCCTTTTTGGCCAACCAAGCAAGCTTGCAAAGGAAATCTGCACTAAAATGAAGTCTCACTGCTCCCTGGTCAAAAGGGCCATCTGCAAAAATTGTAAAATCCAGAAAGGCAGGACAGGCCATGGAGAACTGGGAGCCTTGTTATGCTGATGGGCGGGATGTTAATTGCCAACAACCACTCTGGAGAAATGTATGGTGTTTCCTGAAACACCTAAAAAACAAAGCAACAGAGCCTAGGGCACTTCCACTTATGCTCCTATAGCTTAGGGAAATTCAAATCAAAAAGACACAGCCACCCCAACGTTTGGGACAGCTCTGTTTACAAGATCCTCGTTTATGGTACAAGTTCAATATCACAGAAACCGAAAAATGAATAAAGAATTTGTGATATTTACGTACAATGCAATATCACTCAGCAATGAAATCTATGTCATCAGGCCCGTAGCACCATAATGAGTGGATTCAGATACAATGATTCTAAGAGAAATAAGTCACACAGAAAAAGAAACATCATAAGATATCACTAATACACGGAATGTAAACTTGGCTACTGAATTACAAATCAGAACAGGGTCTCAAATGTAGAAAACCAACTTATGCTTGCTTAAGGGGAAAGGTGAGTTGGGGTGCTGCATAAAACCAGAGATTGAAATTAGCACAGATACCGTTCCATAAGCCAAATATGTAACAGACAAGAGCTACTCCTTGCTCAACGAAGTGGACTCAACACCCCATATTAAACGCCTAAAAATATACCTGAATAGTAAGAATCTTAAAACCTATGGATTTATATGTCTCCGAAAAGGAATCAAGCGTGTGTACAGCAGCATAAACGCAGCAGTGATAGGATTGGTGAGGTTCGGTGAGCAAATGCAGACCCTTTGAAGTCATATTGCATGGTACCCATTCCATGGGTCTCAACTCTCCAGGTTTAAGGGATTCTTCCTTCAGCTAAAACATGCATGTGGAACCCAGAGTATGATCCACCATGTGATCGGGAAACGTGTTCAAATGTGTCTCAGTTTTCGTCCCCTGGTACTCGGGTGCAACATTCCAGATGCTTTACTAACACTCTCCCCACTTGGAGAGTCAGTGCCTTTAACCTCCTGTTTGGCCCAGTTTGCAATTTCTGCGGGAAATGAACAGGAATAGGGAGAACCAATGAGAGACTAGCTGGAGGTGTCTGGACGGGCAAATTTAACTCTCATTTCCCACCAGGAAGAGGAATTAACCAAAGGCTCAGCTTACCGTGCCGGAACCACACTAGGGCCTGAAGCAATCTTGCGGTGTTGCGGCCAGCTCACAAGAAAGCGAATTGAACAAAGGAGCTCAGGGGCACTGTCATTCACAAACCTGCAGAGTTATAAATGACAGATATCGTCCAAAAATATATTGAAGTAAGGCTGCCAAGAGGACTTGAAAGCGGGGCAGAATTGCAGGAAACCGATTTCATTAGGTAGACTGGAATTGCATGAAAAGCATAGGAAAAGAGGCAGAACGTCCACAATGATGCACTTGGCCAAAAAGGGCGTATGCGTTTTTTCCTGAATATATTCAGGAAAAAACGCATACGCCCTTTTTGGCCAACCAAGCAAGCTTGCAAAGGAAATCTGCACTACAATGAAGTCTCACTGCCCCACGGGCAAAAGGGCCATCTGAAAAAAGTGTAAAATCCAGAAAGGCAGGACAGGCCATGGAGAACTGGGAGCCTTGTTATGCTGATGGGCGGGATGTAAATTGCCAACAGCCACTCTGGAGAAGTGTATGGTGTTTCCTGAAACATCTAAAAAACAAAGCAACAGAGCCTAGGGCACTTCCACTTATGCTCCTATAGCTTAGGGAAATTAAAATCAAAAAGACACAGCCACCCCAAAGTTTGGGACAACTCTGTTTACATGAACCTCGTTCATGGTACAAGTTCAATATCACAGAAAGCGAAAAATGAATAAAGAATTTGTGGTACTTACGTACAATGCAATATCACTCAGCAATGAAATCTATGTCATCAGACCCGTAGCAGCATAATGAGTGGACTCAGGTAGGATGATTCTAAGAGAAATAAGTCACACAGAAAAAGAAATATCATAAGGTATCACTAATACACAGAATGTAAACTTGGCTACCCAGGAACTGAATTACAAAACAGAACAGGGTCTCAAATGTAGAAAACCAACTTATGCTTGCTTAAGGGGAAAGGTGAGTTGGCGTGCCGCATAAAACCAGAGATTGAAATTAGCACAGATACCGTTCCATAAGCCAAATATGTAATAGACAAGAGCTACTCCTTGCTCAACGAAGTGGACTCAACACCCCATATTAAACGCCTAAGTATATACCTGACTAGTAAGAATCTTAAAACCTATGGATTTACATGTCTCCAAAAGAGAATCAAGCCTGTGTACAGCAGCATAAGTGCAGCCTTGATAGGATTAGTGAGTTTCGGTGAGCAAATGCAGACCCTTTGAAGTCATATTGCATGGTACCCGTTCCATGGGTCTCAACTCTCCAGTTTTAAGGGATTCTTCCTTCAGCTAAAACATGCATGTGGAACCCAGAGTATGATCCACCGTGTGATTGGGAAACGTGTTCAAATATGTCTCAGTTTTCGTCCCCTGGTACTCGGGTGCAACATTCCAGACGCTTTACTAACACTCTCCCCACTTGGAGAGTCAGTGCCTTTAACCTCCTGTTTGGCCCAGTTTGCAATTTCTGCGGGAAATGAACAGGAATAGGGAGAACCAATGAGAGACTAGCTGGAGGTGTCTGGACGGGCAAATTTAACTCTCATTTCCCACCAGGAAGAGGAATTAACCAAAGGCTCAGCTTGCCGTGCCGGAACCACTCTAGGGCCTGAAGCAATCTTGCGGTGTTGCGGCCAGCTCACAAGAAAGCGAATTGAACAAAGGAGCTCAGGGGCACTGTCATTCACAAACCTGCAGAGTTATAAATGACAGCTATCGTCCAAAAATATATTGAAGTAAGGCTGCCAAGAGGACTTGAAAGCGGGGCAGAATTGCAGGAAACCGATTTCAGGAGGTAGACTGGAATTGCATGAAAAGCATAGGAAAAGAGGCAGAACGTCCACAATGATGCACTTGGCCAAAAAGGGCGTATGCGTTTTTTCCTGAATATATTCAGGAAAAAACGCATACGCCCTTTTTGGCCAACCAAGCAAGCTTGCAAAGGAAATCTGCACTACAATGAAGTCTCACTGCCCCCCGGGCAAAAGGGCCATCTGAAGAAAGTGTAAAATCCAGAAAGGCAGGACAGGCCATGGAGAACTGGGAGCCTTGTTATGCTGATGGGCGGGATGTAAATTGCCAACAGCCACTCTGGAGAAGTGTATGGTGTTTCCTGAAACATGTAAAAAACAAAGCAACAGAGCCTAGGGCACTTCCACTTATGCTCCTATAGCTTAGGGAAATTAAAATCAAAAAGACACAGCCACCCCAAAGTTTGGGACAACTCTGTTTACAAGAACCTCGTTCATGGTACAAGTTCAATATCACAGAAAGCGAAAAATGAATAAAGAATCTGTGGTACTTACGTACAATGCAATATCACTCAGCAATGAAATCTATGTCATCAGACCCGTAGCAGCATAATGAGTGGACTCAGGTACGATGATTCTAAGAGAAATAAGTCACACAGAAAAAGAAATATCATAAGGTATCACTAATACACGGAATGTAAACTTGGCTACCCAGGAACTGAATTACAAAACAGAACAGGGTCTCAAATGTAGAAAACCAACTTATGCTTGCTTAAGGGGAAAGGTGAGTTGGGGTGCTGCATAAAACCAGAGATTGAAATTAGCACAGATACCGTTCCATAAGCCAAATATGTAATAGACAAGAGCTACTCCTTGCTCAACGAAGTGGACTCAACACCCCATATTAAACGCCTAAGTATATACCTGACTAGTAAGAATCTTAAAACCTATGGATTTACATGTCTCCAAAAGAGAATCAAGCGTGTGTACAGCAGCATAAGTGCAGCAGTGATAGGATTAGTGAGTTTCGGTGAGCAAATGCAGACCCTTTGAAGTCATATTGCATGGTACCCATTCCATGGGTCTCAACTCTCCAGGTTTAAGGGATTCCTCCTTCAGCTAAAACATGCATGTGGAACCCAGAGTATGATCCACCGTGTGATCGGGAAACGTGTTCAAATGTGTCTCAGTTTTCGTCCCCTGGTACTCGGGTGCAACATTCCAGACGCTTTACTAACACTCTCCCCACTTGGAGAGTCAGTGCCTTTAACCTCCTGTTTGGCCCAGTTTGCAATTTCTGCGGGAAATGAACAGGAATAGGGAGAACCAATGAGATACTAGCTGGAGGTGTCTGGACGGGCAAATTTAACTCTCATTTCCCACCAGGAAGAGGAATTAACCAAAGGCTCAGCTTGCCGTGCCGGAACCACACTAGGGCCTGAAGCAATCCAGCGGTGTTGCGGTCAGCTCACAATAAAGAGAGATGAACGAAAGAGCTCAGGGGCACTGTCATTCACAAACCTGCAGAGTTATAAATGACAGCTATCGTCCAAAAATATATTGAAGTAAGGCTGCCAAGAGCACTTGAAAGGGGGGCAGAATTGCAGGAAACCGATTTCAGGAGGTAGACTGAAATTGCATGAAAAGCATAGGAAAAGAGGCAGAACGTCCACAATGATGCACTTGGCCAAAAAGGGCGTATGTGTTTTTTCCTGAATATATTCAGGAAAAAACACATACGCCCTTTTTGGCCAACCAAGCAAGCTTGCAAAGGAAATCTGCACTACAATGAAGTCTCACTGCCCCCCGGGCAAAAGGGCCATCTGAAAAAAGTGTAAAATCCAGAAAGGCAGGACAGGCCATGGAGAACTGGGAGCCTTGTTATGCTGATGGGCGGGATGTAAATTGCCAACAGCCACTCTGGAGAAGTGTATGGTGTTTCCTGAAGCATCTAAAAAACAAAGCAACAGAGCCTAGGGCACTTCCACTTATGCTCCTATAGCTTAGGGAAATTAAAATCAAAAAGACACAGCCACCCCAAAGTTTGGGACAACTCTGTTTACAAGAACCTCGTTTATGGTACAAGTTCAATATCACAGAAAGCGAAAAATGAATAAAGAATTTGTGGTACTTACGTACAATGCAATATCACTCAGCAATGAAATCTATGTGATCAGGCCCGTAGCAGAATAATGAGTGCACTCAGGTACGATGATTCTAAGAGAAATAAGTCACACAGAAAAAGAAATATCATAAGGTATCACTAATACACGGAATGTAAACTTGGCTATCCAGGAACTGAATTACAAAACAGAACAGGGTCTCAAATGTAGAAAACCAACTTATGCTTGCTTAAGGGGAAAGGTGGGTTGGGGTGCTGCATAAAACCAGAGATTGAAATTAGCACAGATACCGTTCCATAAGCCAAATATGTAATAGACAAGAGCTACTCCTTCCTCAACGAAGTGGACTGAACACCACATATTAAACGCCTAAGAATATACCTGACTAGTAAGAATCTTAAAACCTATGGATTTACATGTCTCCGAAAGGGAATGAAGCATGTGTACAGCAGCATAAACGCAGCAGTGATAGGATTGGTGAGGTTCGGTGAGCAAATGCAGACCCTTTGAAGTCATATTGCATGGTACCCATTCCATGGGTCACAACTCTCCAGGTTTAAGGGATTCCTCCTTCAGCTAAAATATGCATGTGGAATCCAGAGAATGATCCACCGTGTGATCGGGAAACGAGTTCAAATGTGTCTCAGTTTTCGTCCCCTGGTACTCGGGTGCAATATTCCAGACGCTTTACTAACACTCTCCCCACTTGGAGAGTCAGTGCCTTTAACCTCCTGTTTGGCCCAGTTTGCAATTTCTGCGGGAAATGAACAGGAATAGGGAGAACCAATGAGAATTGCAGGAAACCAATTTCAGGAGGTAGACTGGAATTGCATGAAAAGCATAGGAAAAGAGGCAGAACGTCCACAATGATGCACTTGGCCAAAATGGCATATGCGTTTTTTCCTGAATATATTCAGGAAAAAACGCATACGCCCTTTTTGGCCAACCAAGCAAGCTTGCAAAGGAAATCTGCACTACAATGAAGTCTCACTGCCCCCCGGGCAAAAGGGCCACCTGAAAATAGTGTAAAATCCAGAAAGGCAGGACAGGCCATGGAGAACTGGCAGCCTTGTTATGCTGATGGGCGGGATGTAAATTGCCAACAGCCACTCTGGAGAAGTGTATGGTGTTTCCTGAAACATCTAAAAAACAAAGCAACAGAGCCTAGGGCACTTCCACTTATGCTCCTATAGCTTAGGGAAATTAAAATCAAAAAGACACAGCCACCCCAAAATTTGGGACGGCTCTGTTTACAAGAACCTCGTTTATGGTACAAGTTCATTATCACAGAAAGCGAAAAATGAATAAAGAATTTGTGGTACTTACGTACAATGCAATATCACTCAGCAATGAAATCTATGTCATCAGGCCCGTAGCAGCATAATGAGTGGATTCAGGTACGATGATTCTAAGTGAAATATGTCACACAGAAAAAGAAATATCATAAGGTATCACTAATACACGGAATGTAAACTTGGCTACACAGGAACTGAATTACAAAACAGAACAGGGTCTCAAATGTAGAAAACCAACTTATGCTTGCTTAAGGGAAAGGTGAGTTGGGGTGCTGCATAAAACCAGAGATTGAAATTAGCACAGATACCGTTCCATAAGCCAAATATGTAATAGAGAAGAGCTACTCCTTGCTCAACGAAGTGGACTCAACACCCCATATTAAACGCCTAAGAATATACCTGACTAGTAAGAATCTTAAAACCTATGGATTTACATGTCTCCGAAAGAGAATCAAGCGTGTGTACAGCAGCATAAACGCAGCAGTGATAGGATTGGTGACTTTCGGTGAGCAAATGCAGACCCTTTGAAGTCATATTGCATGGTACCCATTCCAAGGGTCACAACTCTCCAGGTTTAAGGGATTCCTCCTTCAGCTAAAACATGCATGTGGAACCCAGAGTATGATCCACCGTGTGATCGGGAAACGTGTTCAAATGTGTCTCAGTTTTCGTCCCCTGGTACTCGGGTGCAACATTCCAGACGCTTTACTAACACTCTCCCCACTTGGAGAGTCAGTGCCTTTAACCTCCTGTTTGGCCCAGTTTGCAATTTCTGCGGGAAATGAACAGGAATAGGGAGAACCAATGAGAGACTAGCTGGAGGTGTCTGGACGGGCAAATTTAACTCTCATTTCCCACCAGGAAGAGGAATTAACCAAAGGCTCAGCTTGCCGTGCCGGAACCACACTAGGGCCTGAAACAATCCAGCGGTGTTGCGGCCAGCTCACAATAAAGAGAGTTGAAGAAAGGATCTCAGGGGCACTGTCATTCACAAACCTGCAGAGTTATAAATGACAGCTATCATCCAAAAATATATTGAAGTAAGGCTGCCAAGAGCACTTGAAAGCGGGGCAGAATTGCAGGAAACCGATTTCAGGAGGAAGACTGGAATTGCATGAAAAGCATAGGAAAAGAGGCAGAACGTCCACAATGATGCACTTGGCCAAAAAGGGCGTATGCGTTTTTTCCTGAATATATTCAGGAAAAAACGCATACGCCCTTTTTGACCAACCAAGCAAGCTTGCAAAGGAAATCTGCACTACAATGAAGTCTCACTGCCCCCCGGGCAAAAGGGCCATCTGAAAAAAGTGTAAAATCCTGAAAGGCAGGACAGGCCATGGAGAACTGGGAGCCTTGTTATGCTGATGGGCGGGATGTAAATTGCCAACAGCCACTCTGGAGAAGTGTATGGTGTTTCCTGAAACATCTAAAAAACAAAGCAACAGAGCCTAGGGCACTTCCACTTATGCTCCTATAGCTTAGGGAAATTCAAATCAAAAAGACACAGCCACCCCAAAGTTTGGGACGGCTCTGTTTACAAGAACCTCGTTTATGGTACAAGTTCAATATCACAGAAAGCGAAAAATGAATAAAGAATTTGTGGTACTTACGTACAATGCAATATCACTCAGCAATGAAATCTATGTCATCAGGCCCGTAGCAGCATAATGAGTGGACTCAGGTACGATGATTCTAAGAGAAATAAGTCACACAGAAAAAGAAATATCATAAGGTATCACTAATACACGGAATGTAAACTTGGCTACACAGGAACTGAATTACAAAACAGAACAGGGTCTCAAATGTAGAAAACCAACTTATGCTTGCTTAAGGGGAAAGGTGAGTTAGGGTGCTGCATAAAACCAGAGATTGAAATTAGTACAGATACCGTTCCATAAGCCAAATATGTAATAGACAAGAGCTACTCCTTGCTCAACGAAGTGGACTCAACACCCCATATTAAACGCCTAAGAATATACCTGACTAGTAAGAATCTTAAAACCTATGGATTTACATGTCTCCGAAAGAGAATCAAGCGTGTGTACAGCAGCATAAACGCAGCAGTGATAGGATTGGTGACTTTCGGTGAGCAAATGCAGACCCTTTGAAGTCATATTGCATGGTACCCATTCCAAGGGTCACAACTCTCCAGGTTTAAGGGATTCCTCCTTCAGCTAAAACATGCATGTGGAACCCAGAGTATGATCCACCATGTGATCGGGAAACGTGTTCAAATGTGTCTCAGTTTTCGTCCCCTGGTACTCGGGTGCAACATTCCAGACGCTTTACTAACACTCTCCCCACTTGGAGAGTCAGTGCCTTTAACCTCCTGTTTGGCCCAGTTTGCAATTTCTGCGGGAAATGAACAGGAATAGGGAGAACCAATGAGATACTAGCTGGAGGTGTCTGGACGGGCAAATTTAACTCTCATTTCCCACCAGGAAGAGGAATTAACCAAAGGCTCAGCTTGCCGTGCCGGAACCACACTAGGGCCTGAAGCAATCCAGTGGTGTTGCGGCCAGCTCACAATAAAGAGAGATGAACGAAAGAGCTCAGGGGCACTGTCATTCACAAACCTGCAGAGTTATAAATGACAGCTATCGTCCAAAAATATATTGAAGTAAGGCTGCCAAGAGCACTTGAAAGGGGGGCAGAATTGCAGGAAACCGATTTCAGGAGGTAGACTGGAATTGCATGAAAAGCATAGGAAAAGAGGCAGAACGTCCACAATGATGCACTTGGCCAAAAAGGGCGTATGTGTTTTTTCCTGAATATATTCAGGAAAAAACACATACGCCCTTTTTGGCCAACCAAGCAAGCTTGCAAAGGAAATCTGCACTACAATGAAGTCTCACTGCCCCCCGGGCAAAAGGGCCATCTGAAAAAAGTGTAAAATCCAGAAAGGCAGGACAGGCCATGGAGAACTGGGAGCCTTGTTATGCTGATGGGCGGGATGTAAATTGCCAACAGCCACTCTGGAGAAGTGTATGGTGTTTCCTGAAGCATCTAAAAAACAAAGCAACAGAGCCTAGGGCACTTCCACTTATGCTCCTATAGCTTAGGGAAATTAAAATCAAAAAGACACAGCCACCCCAAAGTTTGGGACAACTCTGTTTACAAGAACCTCGTTTATGGTACAAGTTCAATATCACAGAAAGCGAAAAATGAATAAAGAATTTGTGGTACTTACGTACAATGCAATATTACTCAGCAATGAAATCTATGTGATCAGGCCCGTAGCAGAATAATGAGTGCACTCAGGTACGATGATTCTAAGAGAAATAAGTCACACAGAAAAAGAAATATCATAAGGTATCACTAATACACGGAATGTAAACTTGGCTATCCAGGAACTGAATTACAAAACAGAACAGGGTCTCAAATGTAGAAAACCAACTTATGCTTGCTTAAGGGGAAAGGTGGGTTGGGGTGCTGCATAAAACCAGAGATTGAAATTAGCACAGATACCGTTCCATAAGCCAAATATGTAATAGACAAGAGCTACTCCTTCCTCAACGAAGTGGACTGAACACCACATATTAAACGCCTAAGAATATACCTGACTAGTAAGAATCTTAAAACCTATGGATTTACATGTCTCCGAAAGGGAATGAAGCATGTGTACTGCAGCATAAACGCAGCAGTGATAGGATTGGTGAGGTTCGGTGAGCAAATGCAGACCCTTTGAAGTCATATTGCATGGTACCCATTCCATGGGTCACAACTCTCCAGGTTTAAGGGATTCCTCCTTCAGCTAAAACATGCATGTGGAATCCAGAGAATGATCCACCGTGTGATCGGGAAACGTGTTCAAATGTGTCTCAGTTTTCGTCCCCTGGTACTCGGGTGCAATATTCCAGACGCTTTACTAACACTCTCCCCACTTGGAGAGTCAGTGCCTTTAACCTCCTGTTTGGCCCAGTTTGCAATTTCTGCGGGAAATGAACAGGAATAGGGAGAACCAATGAGAATTGCAGGAAACCAATTTCAGGAGGTAGACTGGAATTGCATGAAAAGCATAGGAAAAGAGGCAGAACGTCCACAATGATGCACTTGGCCAAAATGGCATATGCGTTTTTTCCTGAATATATTCAGGAAAAAACGCATACGCCCTTTTTGGCCAACCAAGCAAGCTTGCAAAGGAAATCTGCACTACAATGAAGTCTCACTGCCCCCCGGGCAAAAGGGCCACCTGAAAATAGTGTAAAATCCAGAAAGGCAGGACAGGCCATGGAGAACTGGCAGCCTTGTTATGCTGATGGGCGGGATGTAAATTGCCAACAGCCACTCTGGAGAAGTGTATGGTGTTTCCTGAAACATCTAAAAAACAAAGCAACAGAGCCTAGGGCACTTCCACTTATGCTCCTATAGCTTAGGGAAATTAAAATCAAAAAGACACAGCCACCCCAAAATTTGGGACGGCTCTGTTTACAAGAACCTCGTTTATGGTACAAGTTCATTATCACAGAAAGCGAAAAATGAATAAAGAATTTGTGGTACTTACGTACAATGCAATATCACTCAGCAATGAAATCTATGTCATCAGGCCCGTAGCAGCATAATGAGTGGATTCAGGTACGATGATTCTAAGTGAAATATGTCACACAGAAAAAGAAATATCATAAGGTATCACTAATACACGGAATGTAAACTTGGCTACACAGGAACTGAATTACAAAACAGAACAGGGTCTCAAATGTAGAAAACCAACTTATGCTTGCTTAAGGGAAAGGTGAGTTGGGGTGCTGCATAAAACCAGAGATTGAAATTAGCACAGATACCGTTCCATAAGCCAAATATGTAATAGAGAAGAGCTACTCCTTGCTCAACGAAGTGGACTCAACACCCCATATTAAACGCCTAAGAATATACCTGACTAGTAAGAATCTTAAAACCTATGGATTTACATGTCTCCGAAAGAGAATCAAGCGTGTGTACAGCAGCATAAACGCAGCAGTGATAGGATTGGTGACTTTCGGTGAGCAAATGCAGACCCTTTGAAGTCATATTGCATGGTACCCATTCCAAGGGTCACAACTCTCCAGGTTTAAGGGATTCCTCCTTCAGCTAAAACATGCATGTGGAACCCAGAGTATGATCCACCGTGTGATCGGGAAACGTGTTCAAATGTGTCTCAGTTTTCGTCTCCTGGTACTCGGGTGCAACATTCCAGACGCTTTACTAACACTCTCCCCACTTGGAGAGTCAGTGCCTTTAACCTCCTGTTTGGCCCAGTTTGCAATTTCTGCGGGAAATGAACAGGAATAGGGAGAACCAATGAGAGACTAGCTGGAGGTGTCTGGACGGGCAAATTTAACTCTCATTTCCCACCAGGAAGAGGAATTAACCAAAGGCTCAGCTTGCCGTGCCGGAACCACACTAGGGCCTGAAGCAATCCAGCGGTGTTGCGGCCAGCTCACAATAAAGAGAGTTGAAGAAAGGATCTCAGGGGCACTGTCATTCACAAACCTGCAGAGTTATAAATGACAGCTATCATCCAAAAATATATTGAAGTAAGGCTGCCAAGAGCACTTGAAAGCGGGGCAGAATTGCAGGAAACCGATTTCAGGAGGAAGACTGGAATTGCATGAAAAGCATAGGAAAAGAGGCAGAACGTCCACAATGATGCACTTGGCCAAAAAGGGCGTATGCGTTTTTTCCTGAATATATTCAGGAAAAAACGCATACGCCCTTTTTGGCCAACCAAGCAAGCTTGCAAAGGAAATCTGCACTACAATGAAGTCTCACTGCCCCCCGGGCAAAAGGGCCATCTGAAAAAAGTGTAAAATCCAGAAAGGCAGGACAGGCCATGGAGAACTGGGAGCCTTGTTATGCTGATGGGCGGGATGTAAATTGCCAACAGCCACTCTGGAGAAGTGTATGGTGTTTCCTGAAGCATCTAAAAAACAAAGCAACAGAGCCTAGGGCACTTCCACTTATGCTCCTATAGCTTAGGGAAATTAAAATCAAAAAGACACAGCCACCCCAAAGTTTGGGACAACTCTGTTTACAAGAACCTCGTTTATGGTACAAGTTCAATATCACAGAAAGCGAAAAATGAATAAAGAATTTGTGGTACTTACGTACAATGCAATATTACTCAGCAATGAAATCTATGTGATCAGGCCCGTAGCAGAATAATGAGTGCACTCAGGTACGATGATTCTAAGAGAAATAAGTCACACAGAAAAAGAAATATCATAAGGTATCACTAATACACGGAATGTAAACTTGGCTATCCAGGAACTGAATTACAAAACAGAACAGGGTCTCAAATGTAGAAAACCAACTTATGCTTGCTTAAGGGGAAAGGTGGGTTGGGGTGCTGCATAAAACCAGAGATTGAAATTAGCACAGATACCGTTCCATAAGCCAAATATGTAATAGACAAGAGCTACTCCTTCCTCAACGAAGTGGACTGAACACCACATATTAAACGCCTAAGAATATACCTGACTAGTAAGAATCTTAAAACCTATGGATTTACATGTCTCCGAAAGGGAATGAAGCATGTGTACTGCAGCATAAACGCAGCAGTGATAGGATTGGTGAGGTTCGGTGAGCAAATGCAGACCCTTTGAAGTCATATTGCATGGTACCCATTCCATGGGTCACAACTCTCCAGGTTTAAGGGATTCCTCCTTCAGCTAAAACATGCATGTGGAATCCAGAGAATGATCCACCGTGTGATCGGGAAACGTGTTCAAATGTGTCTCAGTTTTCGTCCCCTGGTACTCGGGTGCAATATTCCAGACGCTTTACTAACACTCTCCCCACTTGGAGAGTCAGTGCCTTTAACCTCCTGTTTGGCCCAGTTTGCAATTTCTGCGGGAAATGAACAGGAATAGGGAGAACCAATGAGAATTGCAGGAAACCAATTTCAGGAGGTAGACTGGAATTGCATGAAAAGCATAGGAAAAGAGGCAGAACGTCCACAATGATGCACTTGGCCAAAATGGCATATGCGTTTTTTCCTGAATATATTCAGGAAAAAACGCATACGCCCTTTTTGGCCAACCAAGCAAGCTTGCAAAGGAAATCTGCACTACAATGAAGTCTCACTGCCCCCCGGGCAAAAGGGCCACCTGAAAATAGTGTAAAATCCAGAAAGGCAGGACAGGCCATGGAGAACTGGCAGCCTTGTTATGCTGATGGGCGGGATGTAAATTGCCAACAGCCACTCTGGAGAAGTGTATGGTGTTTCCTGAAACATCTAAAAAACAAAGCAACAGAGCCTAGGGCACTTCCACTTATGCTCCTATAGCTTAGGGAAATTAAAATCAAAAAGACACAGCCACCCCAAAATTTGGGACGGCTCTGTTTACAAGAACCTCGTTTATGGTACAAGTTCATTATCACAGAAAGCGAAAAATGAATAAAGAATTTGTGGTACTTACGTACAATGCAATATCACTCAGCAATGAAATCTATGTCATCAGGCCCGTAGCAGCATAATGAGTGGATTCAGGTACGATGATTCTAAGTGAAATATGTCACACAGAAAAAGAAATATCATAAGGTATCACTAATACACGGAATGTAAACTTGGCTACACAGGAACTGAATTACAAAACAGAACAGGGTCTCAAATGTAGAAAACCAACTTATGCTTGCTTAAGGGAAAGGTGAGTTGGGGTGCTGCATAAAACCAGAGATTGAAATTAGCACAGATACGGTTCCATAAGCCAAATATGTAATAGAGAAGAGCTACTCCTTGCTCAACGAAGTGGACTCAACACCCCATATTAAACGCCTAAGAATATACCTGACTAGTAAGAATCTTAAAACCTATGGATTTACATGTCTCCGAAAGAGAATCAAGCGTGTGTACAGCAGCATAAACGCAGCAGTGATAGGATTGGTGACTTTCGTGAGCAAATGCAGACCCTTTGAAGTCATATTGCATGGTACCCATTCCAAGGGTCACAACTCTCCAGGTTTAAGGGATTCCTCCTTCAGCTAAAACATGCATGTGGAACCCAGAGTATGATCCACCGTGTGATCGGGAAACGTGTTCAAATGTGTCTCAGTTTTCGTCTCCTGGTACTCGGGTGCAACATTCCAGACGCTTTACTAACACTCTCCCCACTTGGAGAGTCAGTGCCTTTAACCTCCTGTTTGGCCCAGTTTGCAATTTCTGCGGGAAATGAACAGGAATAGGGAGAACCAATGAGAGACTAGCTGGAGGTGTCTGGACGGGCAAATTTAACTCTCATTTCCCACCAGGAAGAGGAATTAACCAAAGGCTCAGCTTGCCGTGCCGGAACCACACTAGGGCCTGAAGCAATCCAGCGGTGTTGCGGCCAGCTCACAATAAAGAGAGTTGAAGAAAGGATCTCAGGGGCACTGTCATTCACAAACCTGCAGAGTTATAAATGACAGCTATCATCCAAAAATATATTGAAGTAAGGCTGCCAAGAGCACTTGAAAGCGGGGCAGAATTGCAGGAAACCGATTTCAGGAGGAAGACTGGAATTGCATGAAAAGCATAGGAAAAGAGGCAGAACGTCCACAATGATGCACTTGGCCAAAAAGGGCGTATGCGTTTTTTCCTGAATATATTCAGGAAAAAACGCATACGCCCTTTTTGGCCAACCAAGCAAGCTTGCAAAGGAAATCTGCACTACAATGAAGTCTCACTGCCCCCCGGGCAAAAGGGCCATCTGAAAAAAGTGTAAAATCCAGAAAGGCAGGACAGGCCATGGAGAACTGGGAGCCTTGTTATGCTGATGGGCGGGATGTAAATTGCCAACAGCCACTCTGGAGAAGTGTATGGTGTTTCCTGAAGCATCTAAAAACAAAGCAACAGAGCCTAGGGCACTTCCACTTATGCTCCTATAGCTTAGGGAAATTAAAATCAAAAAGACACAGCCACCCCAAAGTTTGGGACGGCTCTGTTTACAAGAACCTCGTTTATGGTACAAGTTCAATATCACAGAAAGCGAAAAATGAATAAAGAATTTGTGGTACCTACGTACAATGCAATATCACGCAGCAATGAAATCTATGTCATCAGACCCGTAGCAGCATAATGAGTGGACTCAGGTAAGATGATTCTAAGAGAAATAAGTCACACAGAAAAAGAAATATCATAAGTTATCACTAATACACGGAATGTAAACTTGGCTACACAGGAACTGAATTACAAAACAGAACAGGGTCTCAAATGTAGAAAACCAACTTATGCTTGCTTAAGGGGAAAGGTGAGTTGGGGTGCTGCATAAAACCAGAGATTGAAATTAGCACAGATACCGTTCCATAAGCCAAATATGTAATAGACAAGAGCTACTCCTTCCTCAACGAAGTGGACTCAACACCCCATATTAAACTCCTAAGAATATACCTGAATAGTAAGAATCTTAAAACCTATGGATTTATATGTCTCCAAAAAGGAATCAAGCGTGTGTACAGCAGCATAAACGCAGCAGTGATAGGATTGGTGAGTTTCGGTGAGCAAATGCAAACCCTTTGAAGTCATATTGCATGGTACCCATTCCATGGGTCACAACTCTCCAGGTTTAAGGGATTCCTCCTTCAGCTAAAACATGCATGTGGAACCCAGAGTATGATCCACCGTGTGATCGGGAAACGTGTTCAAATGTGTCTCAGTTTTCGTCCCCTGGTACTCGGGTGCAACATTCCAGACGCTTTACTAACACTCTCCCCACTTGGAGAGTCAGTGCCTTTAACCTCCTGTTTGGCCCAGTTTGCAATTTCTGCGGGAAATGAACAGGAATAGGGAGAACCAATGAGAGACTAGCTGGAGGTGTCTGGACGGGCAAATTTAACTCTCATTACCCACCAGGAAGAGGAATTAACCAAAGTTTCAGCTTGCCGTGCCGGAACCACACTAGGGCCTGAAGCAATCCTGCGGTGTTGCGGCCAGCTCACAATAAAGAGAGATGAACGAAAGAGCTCAGGGGCACTGTCATTCACAAACCTGCAGAGTTATAAATGACAGCTATCGTCCAAAAATATATTGAAGTAAGGCTGCCAAGAGCACTTGAAAGGGGGGCAGAATTGCAGGAAACCGATTTCAGGAGGTAGACTGGAATTGCATGAAAAGCATAGGAAAAGAGGCAGAACGTCCACAATGATGCACTTGGCCAAAAAGGGCGTATGTGTTTTTTCCTGAATATATTCAGGAAAAAACACATACGCCCTTTTTGGCCAACCAAGCAAGCTTGCAAAGGAAATCTGCACTACAATGAAGTCTCACTGCCCCCCGGGCAAAAGGGCCATCTGAAAAAAGTGTAAAATCCAGAAAGGCAGGACAGGCCATGGAGAACTGGGAGCCTTGTTATGCTGATGGGCGGGATGTAAATTGCCAACAGCCACTCTGGAGAAGTGTATGGTGTTTCCTGAAGCATCTAAAAAACAAAGCAACAGAGCCTAGGGCACTTCCACTTATGCTCCTATAGCTTAGGGAAATTAAAATCAAAA
The DNA here is from genome assembly GCF_949774975.1 of Lagenorhynchus albirostris. Classification (NCBI taxonomy): domain Eukaryota; kingdom Metazoa; phylum Chordata; class Mammalia; order Artiodactyla; family Delphinidae; genus Lagenorhynchus; species Lagenorhynchus albirostris. The sequence continues at coordinate 101,917,958 of NC_083095.1, read as the reverse complement.
AGACACAGCCACCCCAAAGTTTGGGACGGCTCTGTTTACAAGAACCTCGTTTATGGTACAAGTTCAATATCACAGAAAGCGAAAAATGAATAAAGAATTTGTGGTACCTACGTACAATGCAATATCACGCAGCAATGAAATCTATGTCATCAGACCCGTAGCAGCATAATGAGTGGACTCAGGTAAGATGATTCTAAGAGAAATAAGTCACACAGAAAAAGAAATATCATAAGTTATCACTAATACACGGAATGTAAACTTGGCTACACAGGAACTGAATTACAAAACAGAACAGGGTCTCAAATGTAGAAAACCAACTTATGCTTGCTTAAGGGGAAAGGTGAGTTGGGGTGCTGCATAAAACCAGAGATTGAAATTAGCACAGATACCGTTCCATAAGCCAAATATGTAATAGACAAGAGCTACTCCTTCCTCAACGAAGTGGACTCAACACCCCATATTAAACTCCTAAGAATATACCTGAATAGTAAGAATCTTAAAACCTATGGATTTATATGTCTCCAAAAAGGAATCAAGCGTGTGTACAGCAGCATAAACGCAGCAGTGATAGGATTGGTGAGGTTCGGTGAGCAAATGCAGACCCTTTGAAGTCATATTGCATGGTACCCATTCCATGGGTCTCAACTCTCCAGGTTTAAGGGATTCTTCCTTCAGCTAAAACATGCATGTGGAACCCAGAGTATGATCCACCGTGTGATCGGGAAACGTGTTCAAATGTGTCTCAGTTTTCGTCCCCTGGTACTCGGGTGCAACATTCCAGACGCTTTACTAACACTCTCCCCACTTGGAGAGTCAGTGCCTTTAACCTCCTGTTTGGCCCAGTTTGCAATTTCTGCGGGAAATGAACAGGAATAGGGAGAACCAATGAGAGACTAGCTGGAGGTGTCTGGACGGGCAAATTTAACTCTCATTACCCACCAGGAAGAGGAATTAACCAAAGTTTCAGCTTGCCGTGCCGGAACCACACTAGGGCCTGAAGCAATCCTGCGGTGTTGCGGCCAGCTCACAATAAAGAGAGATGAACGAAAGAGCTCAGGGGCACTGTCATTCACAAACCTGCAGAGTTATAAATGACAGCTATCGTCCAAAAATATATTGAAGTAAGGCTGCCAAGAGCACTTGAAAGGGGGGCAGAATTGCAGGAAACCGATTTCAGGAGGTAGACTGGAATTGCATGAAAAGCATAGGAAAAGAGGCAGAACGTCCACAATGATGCACTTGGCCAAAAAGGGCGTATGTGTTTTTTCCTGAATATATTCAGGAAAAAACACATACGCCCTTTTTGGCCAACCAAGCAAGCTTGCAAAGGAAATCTGCACTACAATGAAGTCTCACTGCCCCCCGGGCAAAAGGGCCATCTGAAAAAAGTGTAAAATCCAGAAAGGCAGGACAGGCCATGGAGAACTGGCAGCCTTGTTATGCTGATGGGCGGGATGTAAATTGCCAACAGCCACTCTGGAGAAGTGTATGGTGTTTCCTGAAACATCTAAAAAACAAAGCAACAGAGCCTAGGGCACTTCCACTTATGCTCCTATAGCTTAGGGAAATTCAAATCAAAAAGACACAGCCACCCCAAAGTTTGGGACGGCTCTGTTTACAAGAACCTCGTTTATGGTACAAGTTCAATATCACAGAAAGCGAAAAATGAATAAAGAATTTGTGGTACTTACGTACAATGCAATATCACTCAGCAATGAAATCTATGTCATCAGGCCCGTAGCAGCATAATGAGTGGACTCAGGTACGATGATTCTAAGAGAAATAAGTCACACAGAAAAAGAAATATCATAAGGTATCACTAATACACGGAATGTAAACTTGGCTACACAGGAACTGAATTACAAAACAGAACAGGGTCTCAAATGTAGAAAACCAACTTATGCTTGCTTAAGGGGAAAGGTGAGTTAGGGTGCTGCATAAAACCAGAGATTGAAATTAGTACAGATACCGTTCCATAAGCCAAATATGTAATAGACAAGAGCTACTCCTTGCTCAACGAAGTGGACTCAACACCCCATATTAAACGCCTAAGAATATACCTGACTAGTAAGAATCTTAAAACCTATGGATTTACATGTCTCCGAAAGAGAATCAAGCGTGTGTACAGCAGCATAAACGCAGCAGTGATAGGATTGGTGACTTTCGGTGAGCAAATGCAGACCCTTTGAAGTCATATTGCATGGTACCCATTCCAAGGGTCACAACTCTCCAGGTTTAAGGGATTCCTCCTTCAGCTAAAACATGCATGTGGAACCCAGAGTATGATCCACCGTGTGATCGGGAAACGTGTTCAAATGTGTCTCAGTTTTCGTCCCCTGGTACTCGGGTGCAACATTCCAGACGCTTTACTAACACTCTCCCCACTTGGAGAGTCAGTGCCTTTAACGTCCTGTTTGGCCCAGTTTGCAATTTCTGCGGGAAATGAACAGGAATAGGGAGAACCAATGAGAGACTAGCTGGAGGTGTCTGGACGGGCAAATTTAACTCTCATTTCCCACCAGGAAGAGGAATTAACCAAAGGCTCAGCTTGCCGTGCCGGAACCACACTAGGGCCTGAAGCAATCCAGCGGTGTTGCGGCCAGCTCACAATAAAGAGAGTTGAAGAAAGGATCTCAGGGTCACTTTCATTCACAAACCTGCAGAGTTATAAATGACAGCTATCGTCCAAAAATATATTGAAGTAAGGCTGCCAAGAGCACTTGAAAGCGGGGCAGAATTGCAGGAAACCGATTTCAGGAGGTAGACTGGAATTGCATGAAAAGCATAGGAAAAGAGGCAGAACGTCCACAATGATGCACTTGGCCAAAAAGGGCGTATGCGTTTTTTCCTGAATATATTCAGGAAAAAACGCATACGCCCTTTTTGACCAACCAAGCAAGCTTGCAAAGGAAATCTGCACTACAATGAAGTCTCACTGCCCCCCGGGCAAAAGGGCCATCTGAAAAAAGTGTAAAATCCTGAAAGGCAGGACAGGCCATGGAGAACTGGGAGCCTTGTTATGCTGATGGGCGGGATGTAAATTGCCAACAGCCACTCTGGAGAAGTGTATGGTGTTTCCTGAAGCATCTAAAAAACAAAGCAACAGAGCCTAGGGCACTTCCACTTATGCTCCTATAGCTTAGGGAAATTAAAATCAAAAAGACACAGCCACCCCAAAGTTTGGGACGGCTCTGTTTACAAGAACCTCGTTTATGGTACAAGTTCAATATCACAGAAAGCGAAAAATGAATAAAGAATTTGTGGTACCTACGTACAATGCAATATCACGCAGCAATGAAATCTATGTCATCAGACCCGTAGCAGCATAATGAGTGGACTCAGGTAAGATGATTCTAAGAGAAATAAGTCACACAGAAAAAGAAATATCATAAGTTATCACTAATACACGGAATGTAAACTTGGCTACACAGGAACTGAATTACAAAACAGAACAGGGTCTCAAATGTAGAAAACCAACTTATGCTTGCTTAAGGGGAAAGGTGAGTTGGGGTGCTGCATAAAACCAGAGATTGAAATTAGCACAGATACCGTTCCATAAGCCAAATATGTAATAGACAAGAGCTACTCCTTCCTCAACGAAGTGGACTCAACACCCCATATTAAACTCCTAAGAATATACCTGAATAGTAAGAATCTTAAAACCTATGGATTTACATGTCTCCGAAAGAGAATCAAGCGTGTGTACAGCAGCATAAACGCAGCAGTGATAGGATTGGTGACTTTCGGTGAGCAAATGCAGACCCTTTGAAGTCATATTGCATGGTACCCATTCCAAGGGTCACAACTCTCCAGGTTTAAGGGATTCCTCCTTCAGCTAAAACATGCATGTGGAACCCAGAGTATGATCCACCGTGTGATCGGGAAACGTGTTCAAATGTGTCTCAGTTTTCGTCCCCTGGTACTCGGGTGCAACATTCCAGACGCTTTACTAACACTCTCCCCACTTGGAGAGTCAGTGCCTTTAACCTCCTGTTTGGCCCAGTTTGCAATTTCTGCGGGAAATGAACAGGAATAGGGAGAACCAATGAGAGACTAGCTGGAGGTGTCTGGACGGGCAAATTTAACTCTCATTACCCACCAGGAAGAGGAATTAACCAAAGTTTCAGCTTGCCGTGCCGGAACCACACTAGGGCCTGAAGCAATCCTGCGGTGTTGCGGCCAGCTCGCAATAAAGAGAGATGAACGAAAGAGCTCAGGGGCACTGTCATTCACAAACCTGCAGAGTTATAAATGACAGCTATCGTCCAAAAATATATTGAAGTAAGGCTGCCAAGAGGACTTGAAAGCGGGTCACAATTGCAGGAAACCGATTTCAGGAGGTAGACTGGAATTGCATGAAAAGCATAGGAAAAGAGGCAGAACGTCCACAATGATGCACTTGGCCAAAAAGGGCGTATGTGTTTTTTCCTGAATATATTCAGGAAAAAACGCATACGCCCTTTTTGGCCAACCAAGCAAGCTTGCAAAGGAAATCTGCACTACAATGAAGTCTCACTGCCCCCCGGGCAAAAGGGCCATCTGAAAAAAGTGTAAAATCCAGAAAGGCAGGACAGGCCATGGAGAACTGGGAGCCTTGTTATGCTGATGGGCGGGATGTAAATTGCCAACAGCCACTCTGGAGAAGTGTATGGTGTTTCCTGAAACATCTAAAAAACAAAGCAACAGAGCCTAGGGCACTTCCACTTATGCTCCTATAGCTTAGGGAAATTAAAATCAAAAAGACACAGCCACCCCAAAGTTTGGGACGGCTCTGTTTACAAGAACCTCGTTTATGGTACAAGTTCAATATCACAGAAAGCGAAAAATGAATAAAGAATTTGTGGTACCTACGTACAATGCAATATCACGCAGCAATGAAATCTATGTCATCAGACCCGTAGCAGCATAATGAGTGGACTCAGGTAAGATGATTCTAAGAGAAATAAGTCACACAGAAAAAGAAATATCATAAGTTATCACTAATACACGGAATGTAAACTTGGCTACACAGGAACTGAATTACAAAACAGAACAGGGTCTCAAATGTAGAAAACCAACTTATGCTTGCTTAAGGGGAAAGGTGAGTTGGGGTGCTGCATAAAACCAGAGATTGAAATTAGCACAGATACCGTTCCATAAGCCAAATATGTAATAGACAAGAGCTACTCCTTCCTCAACGAAGTGGACTCAACACCCCATATTAAACTCCTAAGAATATACCTGAATAGTAAGAATCTTAAAACCTATGGATTTATATGTCTCCAAAAAGGAATCAAGCGTGTGTACAGCAGCATAAACGCAGCAGTGATAGGATTGGTGAGGTTCGGTGAGCAAGTGCAGACCCTTTGAAGTCATATTGCATGGTACCCATTCCATGGGTCTCAACTCTCCAGGTTTAAGGGATTCTTCCTTCAGCTAAAACATGCATGTGGAACCCAGAGTATGATCCACCGTGTGATCGGGAAACGTGTTCAAATGTGTCTCAGTTTTCGTCCCCTGGTACTCGGGTGCAACATTCCAGACGCTTTACTAACACTCTCCCCACTTGGAGAGTCAGTGCCTTTAACCTCCTGTTTGGCCCAGTTTGCAATTTCTGCGGGAAATGAACAGGAATAGGGAGAACCAATGAGAGACTAGCTGGAGGTGTCTGGACGGGCAAATTTAACTCTCATTACCCACCAGGAAGAGGAATTAACCAAAGTTTCAGCTTGCCGTGCCGGAACCACACTAGGGCCTGAAGCAATCCTGCGGTGTTGCGGCCAGCTCGCAATAAAGAGAGATGAACGAAAGAGCTCAGGGGCACTGTCATTCACAAACCTGCAGAGTTATAAATGACAGCTATCGTCCAAAAATATATTGAAGTAAGGCTGCCAAGAGGACTTGAAAGCGGGTCACAATTGCAGGAAACCGATTTCAGGAGGTAGACTGGAATTGCATGAAAAGCATAGGAAAAGAGGCAGAACGTCCACAATGATGCACTTGGCCAAAAAGGGCGTATGTGTTTTTTCCTGAATATATTCAGGAAAAAACGCATACGCCCTTTTTGGCCAACCAAGCAAGCTTGCAAAGGAAATCTGCACTACAATGAAGTCTCACTGCCCCCCGGGCAAAAGGGCCATCTGAAAAAAGTGTAAAATCCAGAAAGGCAGGACAGGCCATGGAGAACTGGGAGCCTTGTTATGCTGATGGGCGGGATGTAAATTGCCAACAGCCACTCTGGAGAAGTGTATGGTGTTTCCTGAAACATCTAAAAAACAAAGCAACAGAGCCTAGGGCACTTCCACTTATGCTCCTATAGCTTAGGGAAATTAAAATCAAAAAGACACAGCCACCCCAAAGTTTGGGACGGCTCTGTTTACAAGAACCTCGTTTATGGTACAAGTTCAATATCACAGAAAGCGAAAAATGAATAAAGAATTTGTGGTACCTACGTACAATGCAATATCACGCAGCAATGAAATCTATGTCATCAGACCCGTAGCAGCATAATGAGTGGACTCAGGTAAGATGATTCTAAGAGAAATAAGTCACACAGAAAAAGAAATATCATAAGTTATCACTAATACACGGAATGTAAACTTGGCTACACAGGAACTGAATTACAAAACAGAACAGGGTCTCAAATGTAGAAAACCAACTTATGCTTGCTTAAGGGGAAAGGTGAGTTGGGGTGCTGCATAAAACCAGAGATTGAAATTAGCACAGATACCGTTCCATAAGCCAAATATGTAATAGACAAGAGCTACTCCTTGCTCAACGAAGTGGACTCAACACCCCATATTAAACGCCTAAGAATATACCTGACTAGTAAGAATCTTAAAACCTATGGATTTACATGTCTCCGAAAGAGAATCAAGCGTGTGTACAGCAGCATAAACGCAGCAGTGATAGGATTGGTGACTTTCGGTGAGCAAATGCAGACCCTTTGAAGTCATATTGCATGGTACCCATTCCAAGGGTCACAACTCTCCAGGTTTAAGGGATTCCTCCTTCAGCTAAAACATGCATGTGGAACCCAGAGTATGATCCACCGTGTGATCGGGAAACGTGTTCAAATGTGTCTCAGTTTTCGTCCCCTGGTACTCGGGTGCAACATTCCAGACGCTTTACTAACACTCTCCCCACTTGGAGAGTCAGTGCCTTTAACCTCCTGTTTGGCCCAGTTTGCAATTTCTGCGGGAAATGAACAGGAATAGGGAGAACCAATGAGATACTAGCTGGAGGTGTCTGGACGGGCAAATTTAACTCTCATTTCCCACCAGGAAGAGGAATTAACCAAAGGCTCAGCTTGCCGTGCCGGAACCACACTAGGGCCTGAAGCAATCCAGCGGTGTTGCGGTCAGCTCACAATAAAGAGAGATGAACGAAAGAGCTCAGGGGCACTGTCATTCACAAACCTGCAGAGTTATAAATGACAGCTATCGTCCAAAAATATATTGAAGTAAGGCTGCCAAGAGCACTTGAAAGGGGGGCAGAATTGCAGGAAACCGATTTCAGGAGGTAGACTGAAATTGCATGAAAAGCATAGGAAAAGAGGCAGAACGTCCACAATGATGCACTTGGCCAAAAAGGGCGTATGTGTTTTTTCCTGAATATATTCAGGAAAAAACACATACGCCCTTTTTGGCCAACCAAGCAAGCTTGCAAAGGAAATCTGCACTACAATGAAGTCTCACTGCCCCCCGGGCAAAAGGGCCATCTGAAAAAAGTGTAAAATCCAGAAAGGCAGGACAGGCCATGGAGAACTGGGAGCCTTGTTATGCTGATGGGCGGGATGTAAATTGCCAACAGCCACTCTGGAGAAGTGTATGGTGTTTCCTGAAGCATCTAAAAAACAAAGCAACAGAGCCTAGGGCACTTCCACTTATGCTCCTATAGCTTAGGGAAATTAAAATCAAAAAGACACAGCCACCCCAAAGTTTGGGACAACTCTGTTTACAAGAACCTCGTTTATGGTACAAGTTCAATATCACAGAAAGCGAAAAATGAATAAAGAATTTGTGGTACTTACGTACAATGCAATATCACTCAGCAATGAAATCTATGTGATCAGGCCCGTAGCAGAATAATGAGTGCACTCAGGTACGATGATTCTAAGAGAAATAAGTCACACAGAAAAAGAAATATCATAAGGTATCACTAATACACGGAATGTAAACTTGGCTATCCAGGAACTGAATTACAAAACAGAACAGGGTCTCAAATGTAGAAAACCAACTTATGCTTGCTTAAGGGGAAAGGTGGGTTGGGGTGCTGCATAAAACCAGAGATTGAAATTAGCACAGATACCGTTCCATAAGCCAAATATGTAATAGACAAGAGCTACTCCTTCCTCAACGAAGTGGACTGAACACCACATATTAAACGCCTAAGAATATACCTGACTAGTAAGAATCTTAAAACCTATGGATTTACATGTCTCCGAAAGGGAATGAAGCATGTGTACAGCAGCATAAACGCAGCAGTGATAGGATTGGTGAGGTTCGGTGAGCAAATGCAGACCCTTTGAAGTCATATTGCATGGTACCCATTCCATGGGTCACAACTCTCCAGGTTTAAGGGATTCCTCCTTCAGCTAAAATATGCATGTGGAATCCAGAGAATGATCCACCGTGTGATCGGGAAACGAGTTCAAATGTGTCTCAGTTTTCGTCCCCTGGTACTCGGGTGCAATATTCCAGACGCTTTACTAACACTCTCCCCACTTGGAGAGTCAGTGCCTTTAACCTCCTGTTTGGCCCAGTTTGCAATTTCTGCGGGAAATGAACAGGAATAGGGAGAACCAATGAGAATTGCAGGAAACCAATTTCAGGAGGTAGACTGGAATTGCATGAAAAGCATAGGAAAAGAGGCAGAACGTCCACAATGATGCACTTGGCCAAAATGGCATATGCGTTTTTTCCTGAATATATTCAGGAAAAAACGCATACGCCCTTTTTGGCCAACCAAGCAAGCTTGCAAAGGAAATCTGCACTACAATGAAGTCTCACTGCCCCCCGGGCAAAAGGGCCACCTGAAAATAGTGTAAAATCCAGAAAGGCAGGACAGGCCATGGAGAACTGGCAGCCTTGTTATGCTGATGGGCGGGATGTAAGTTGCCAACAGCCACTCTGGAGAAGTGTATGGTGTTTCCTGAAACATCTAAAAAACAAAGCAACAGAGCCTAGGGCACTTCCACTTATGCTCCTATAGCTTAGGGAAATTAAAATCAAAAAGACACAGCCACCCCAAAATTTGGGACGGCTCTGTTTACAAGAACCTCGTTTATGGTACAAGTTCATTATCACAGAAAGCGAAAAATGAATAAAGAATTTGTGGTACTTACGTACAATGCAATATCACTCAGCAATGAAATCTATGTCATCAGGCCCGTAGCAGCATAATGAGTGGATTCAGGTACGATGATTCTAAGTGAAATATGTCACACAGAAAAAGAAATATCATAAGGTATCACTAATACACGGAATGTAAACTTGGCTACACAGGAACTGAATTACAAAACAGAACAGGGTCTCAAATGTAGAAAACCAACTTATGCTTGCTTAAGGGAAAGGTGAGTTGGGGTGCTGCATAAAACCAGAGATTGAAATTAGCACAGATACCGTTCCATAAGCCAAATATGTAATAGAGAAGAGCTACTCCTTGCTCAACGAAGTGGACTCAACACCCCATATTAAACGCCTAAGAATATACCTGACTAGTAAGAATCTTAAAACCTATGGATTTACATGTCTCCGAAAGAGAATCAAGCGTGTGTACAGCAGCATAAACGCAGCAGTGATAGGATTGGTGACTTTCGGTGAGCAAATGCAGACCCTTTGAAGTCATATTGCATGGTACCCATTCCAAGGGTCACAACTCTCCAGGTTTAAGGGATTCCTCCTTCAGCTAAAACATGCATGTGGAACCCAGAGTATGATCCACCGTGTGATCGGGAAACGTGTTCAAATGTGTCTCAGTTTTCGTCCCCTGGTACTCGGGTGCAACATTCCAGACGCTTTACTAACACTCTCCCCACTTGGAGAGTCAGTGCCTTTAACCTCCTGTTTGGCCCAGTTTGCAATTTCTGCGGGAAATGAACAGGAATAGGGAGAACCAATGAGAGACTAGCTGGAGGTGTCTGGACGGGCAAATTTAACTCTCATTTCCCACCAGGAAGAGGAATTAACCAAAGGCTCAGCTTGCCGTGCCGGAACCACACTAGGGCCTGAAACAATCCAGCGGTGTTGCGGCCAGCTCACAATAAAGAGAGTTGAAGAAAGGATCTCAGGGGCACTGTCATTCACAAACCTGCAGAGTTATAAATGACAGCTATCATCCAAAAATATATTGAAGTAAGGCTGCCAAGAGCACTTGAAAGCGGGGCAGAATTGCAGGAAACCGATTTCAGGAGGAAGACTGGAATTGCATGAAAAGCATAGGAAAAGAGGCAGAACGTCCACAATGATGCACTTGGCCAAAAAGGGCGTATGCGTTTTTTCCTGAATATATTCAGGAAAAAACGCATACGCCCTTTTTGACCAACCAAGCAAGCTTGCAAAGGAAATCTGCACTACAATGAAGTCTCACTGCCCCCCGGGCAAAAGGGCCATCTGAAAAAAGTGTAAAATCCTGAAAGGCAGGACAGGCCATGGAGAACTGGGAGCCTTGTTATGCTGATGGGCGGGATGTAAATTGCCAACAGCCACTCTGGAGAAGTGTATGGTGTTTCCTGAAACATCTAAAAAACAAAGCAACAGAGCCTAGGGCACTTCCACTTATGCTCCTATAGCTTAGGGAAATTCAAATCAAAAAGACACAGCCACCCCAAAGTTTGGGACGGCTCTGTTTACAAGAACCTCGTTTATGGTACAAGTTCAATATCACAGAAAGCGAAAAATGAATAAAGAATTTGTGGTACTTACGTACAATGCAATATCACTCAGCAATGAAATCTATGTCATCAGGCCCGTAGCAGCATAATGAGTGGACTCAGGTACGATGATTCTAAGAGAAATAAGTCACACAGAAAAAGAAATATCATAAGGTATCACTAATACACGGAATGTAAACTTGGCTACACAGGAACTGAATTACAAAACAGAACAGGGTCTCAAATGTAGAAAACCAACTTATGCTTGCTTAAGGGGAAAGGTGAGTTAGGGTGCTGCATAAAACCAGAGATTGAAATTAGCACAGATACCGTTCCATAAGCCAAATATGTAATAGACAAGAGCTACTCCTTGCTCAACGAAGTGGACTCAACACCCCATATTAAACGCCTAAGAATATACCTGACTAGTAAGAATCTTAAAACCTATGGATTTACATGTCTCCGAAAGAGAATCAAGCGTGTGTACAGCAGCATAAACGCAGCAGTGATAGGATTGGTGACTTTCGGTGAGCAAATGCAGACCCTTTGAAGTCATATTGCATGGTACCCATTCCAAGGGTCACAACTCTCCAGGTTTAAGGGATTCCTCCTTCAGCTAAAACATGCATGTGGAACCCAGAGTATGATCCACCGTGTGATCGGGAAACGTGTTCAAATGTGTCTCAGTTTTCGTCCCCTGGTACTCGGGTGCAACATTCCAGACGCTTTACTAACACTCTCCCCACTTGGAGAGTCAGTGCCTTTAACCTCCTGTTTGGCCCAGTTTGCAATTTCTGCGGGAAATGAACAGGAATAGGGAGAACCAATGAGATACTAGCTGGAGGTGTCTGGACGGGCAAATTTAACTCTCATTTCCCACCAGGAAGAGGAATTAACCAAAGGCTCAGCTTGCCGTGCCGGAACCACACTAGGGCCTGAAGCAATCCAGCGGTGTTGCGGCCAGCTCACAATAAAGAGAGATGAACGAAAGAGCTCAGGGGCACTGTCATTCACAAACCTGCAGAGTTATAAATGACAGCTATCGTCCAAAAATATATTGAAGTAAGGCTGCCAAGAGCACTTGAAAGGGGGGCAGAATTGCAGGAAACCGATTTCAGGAGGTAGACTGGAATTGCATGAAAAGCATAGGAAAAGAGGCAGAACGTCCACAATGATGCACTTGGCCAAAAAGGGCGTATGTGTTTTTTCCTGAATATATTCAGGAAAAAACACATACGCCCTTTTTGGCCAACCAAGCAAGCTTGCAAAGGAAATCTGCACTACAATGAAGTCTCACTGCCCCCCGGGCAAAAGGGCCATCTGAAAAAAGTGTAAAATCCAGAAAGGCAGGACAGGCCATGGAGAACTGGGAGCCTTGTTATGCTGATGGGCGGGATGTAAATTGCCAACAGCCACTCTGGAGAAGTGTATGGTGTTTCCTGAAGCATCTAAAAAACAAAGCAACAGAGCCTAGGGCACTTCCACTTATGCTCCTATAGCTTAGGGAAATTAAAATCAAAAAGACACAGCCACCCCAAAGTTTGGGACAACTCTGTTTACAAGAACCTCGTTTATGGTACAAGTTCAATATCACAGAAAGCGAAAAATGAATAAAGAATTTGTGGTACTTACGTACAATGCAATATTACTCAGCAATGAAATCTATGTGATCAGGCCCGTAGCAGAATAATGAGTGCACTCAGGTACGATGATTCTAAGAGAAATAAGTCACACAGAAAAAGAAATATCATAAGGTATCACTAATACACGGAATGTAAACTTGGCTATCCAGGAACTGAATTACAAAACAGAACAGGGTCTCAAATGTAGAAAACCAACTTATGCTTGCTTAAGGGGAAAGGTGGGTTGGGGTGCTGCATAAAACCAGAGATTGAAATTAGCACAGATACCGTTCCATAAGCCAAATATGTAATAGACAAGAGCTACTCCTTCCTCAACGAAGTGGACTGAACACCACATATTAAACGCCTAAGAATATACCTGACTAGTAAGAATCTTAAAACCTATGGATTTACATGTCTCCGAAAGGGAATGAAGCATGTGTACTGCAGCATAAACGCAGCAGTGATAGGATTGGTGAGGTTCGGTGAGCAAATGCAGACCCTTTGAAGTCATATTGCATGGTACCCATTCCATGGGTCACAACTCTCCAGGTTTAAGGGATTCCTCCTTCAGCTAAAACATGCATGTGGAATCCAGAGAATGATCCACCGTGTGATCGGGAAACGTGTTCAAATGTGTCTCAGTTTTCGTCCCCTGGTACTCGGGTGCAATATTCCAGACGCTTTACTAACACTCTCCCCACTTGGAGAGTCAGTGCCTTTAACCTCCTGTTTGGCCCAGTTTGCAATTTCTGCGGGAAATGAACAGGAATAGGGAGAACCAATGAGAATTGCAGGAAACCAATTTCAGGAGGTAGACTGGAATTGCATGAAAAGCATAGGAAAAGAGGCAGAACGTCCACAATGATGCACTTGGCCAAAATGGCATATGCGTTTTTTCCTGAATATATTCAGGAAAAAACGCATACGCCCTTTTTGGCCAACCAAGCAAGCTTGCAAAGGAAATCTGCACTACAATGAAGTCTCACTGCCCCCCGGGCAAAAGGGCCACCTGAAAATAGTGTAAAATCCAGAAAGGCAGGACAGGCCATGGAGAACTGGCAGCCTTGTTATGCTGATGGGCGGGATGTAAATTGCCAACAGCCACTCTGGAGAAGTGTATGGTGTTTCCTGAAACATCTAAAAAACAAAGCAACAGAGCCTAGGGCACTTCCACTTATGCTCCTATAGCTTAGGGAAATTAAAATCAAAAAGACACAGCCACCCCAAAATTTGGGACGGCTCTGTTTACAAGAACCTCGTTTATGGTACAAGTTCATTATCACAGAAAGCGAAAAATGAATAAAGAATTTGTGGTACTTACGTACAATGCAATATCACTCAGCAATGAAATCTATGTCATCAGGCCCGTAGCAGCATAATGAGTGGATTCAGGTACGATGATTCTAAGTGAAATATGTCACACAGAAAAAGAAATATCATAAGGTATCACTAATACACGGAATGTAAACTTGGCTACACAGGAACTGAATTACAAAACAGAACAGGGTCTCAAATGTAGAAAACCAACTTATGCTTGCTTAAGGGAAAGGTGAGTTGGGGTGCTGCATAAAACCAGAGATTGAAATTAGCACAGATACCGTTCCATAAGCCAAATATGTAATAGAGAAGAGCTACTCCTTGCTCAACGAAGTGGACTCAACACCCCATATTAAACGCCTAAGAATATACCTGACTAGTAAGAATCTTAAAACCTATGGATTTACATGTCTCCGAAAGAGAATCAAGCGTGTGTACAGCAGCATAAACGCAGCAGTGATAGGATTGGTGACTTTCGGTGAGCAAATGCAGACCCTTTGAAGTCATATTGCATGGTACCCATTCCAAGGGTCACAACTCTCCAGGTTTAAGGGATTCCTCCTTCAGCTAAAACATGCATGTGGAACCCAGAGTATGATCCACCGTGTGATCGGGAAACGTGTTCAAATGTGTCTCAGTTTTCGTCTCCTGGTACTCGGGTGCAACATTCCAGACGCTTTACTAACACTCTCCCCACTTGGAGAGTCAGTGCCTTTAACCTCCTGTTTGGCCCAGTTTGCAATTTCTGCGGGAAATGAACAGGAATAGGGAGAACCAATGAGAGACTAGCTGGAGGTGTCTGGACGGGCAAATTTAACTCTCATTTCCCACCAGGAAGAGGAATTAACCAAAGGCTCAGCTTGCCGTGCCGGAACCACACTAGGGCCTGAAGCAATCCAGCGGTGTTGCGGCCAGCTCACAATAAAGAGAGTTGAAGAAAGGATCTCAGGGACACTGTCATTCACAAACCTGCAGAGTTATAAATGACAGCTATCATCCAAAAATATATTGAAGTAAGGCTGCCAAGAGCACTTGAAAGCGGGGCAGAATTGCAGGAAACCGATTTCAGGAGGAAGACTGGAATTGCATGAAAAGCATAGGAAAAGAGGCAGAACGTCCACAATGATGCACTTGGCCAAAAAGGGCGTATGCGTTTTTTCCTGAATATATTCAGGAAAAAACGCATACGCCCTTTTTGGCCAACCAAGCAAGCTTGCAAAGGAAATCTGCACTACAATGAAGTCTCACTGCCCCCCGGGCAAAAGGGCCATCTGAAAAAAGTGTAAAATCCAGAAAGGCAGGACAGGCCATGGAGAACTGGGAGCCTTGTTATGCTGATGGGCGGGATGTAAATTGCCAACAGCCACTCTGGAGAAGTGTATGGTGTTTCCTGAAGCATCTAAAAACAAAGCAACAGAGCCTAGGGCACTTCCACTTATGCTCCTATAGCTTAGGGAAATTAAAATCAAAAAGACACAGCCACCCCAAAGTTTGGGACGGCTCTGTTTACAAGAACCTCGTTTATGGTACAAGTTCAATATCACAGAAAGCGAAAAATGAATAAAGAATTTGTGGTACCTACGTACAATGCAATATCACGCAGCAATGAAATCTATGTCATCAGACCCGTAGCAGCATAATGAGTGGACTCAGGTAAGATGATTCTAAGAGAAATAAGTCACACAGAAAAAGAAATATCATAAGTTATCACTAATACACGGAATGTAAACTTGGCTACACAGGAACTGAATTACAAAACAGAACAGGGTCTCAAATGTAGAAAACCAACTTATGCTTGCTTAAGGGGAAAGGTGAGTTGGGGTGCTGCATAAAACCAGAGATTGAAATTAGCACAGATACCGTTCCATAAGCCAAATATGTAATAGACAAGAGCTACTCCTTCCTCAACGAAGTGGACTCAACACCCCATATTAAACTCCTAAGAATATACCTGAATAGTAAGAATCTTAAAACCTATGGATTTATATGTCTCCAAAAAGGAATCAAGCGTGTGTACAGCAGCATAAACGCAGCAGTGATAGGATTGGTGAGTTTCGGTGAGCAAATGCAAACCCTTTGAAGTCATATTGCATGGTACCCATTCCATGGGTCACAACTCTCCAGGTTTAAGGGATTCCTCCTTCAGCTAAAACATGCATGTGGAACCCAGAGTATGATCCACCGTGTGATCGGGAAACGTGTTCAAATGTGTCTCAGTTTTCGTCCCCTGGTACTCGGGTGCAACATTCCAGACGCTTTACTAACACTCTCCCCACTTGGAGAGTCAGTGCCTTTAACCTCCTGTTTGGCCCAGTTTGCAATTTCTGCGGGAAATGAACAGGAATAGGGAGAACCAATGAGAGACTAGCTGGAGGTGTCTGGACGGGCAAATTTAACTCTCATTACCCACCAGGAAGAGGAATTAACCAAAGTTTCAGCTTGCCGTGCCGGAACCACACTAGGGCCTGAAGCAATCCTGCGGTGTTGCGGCCAGCTCACAATAAAGAGAGATGAACGAAAGAGCTCAGGGGCACTGTCATTCACAAACCTGCAGAGTTATAAATGACAGCTATCGTCCAAAAATATATTGAAGTAAGGCTGCCAAGAGCACTTGAAAGGGGGGCAGAATTGCAGGAAACCGATTTCAGGAGGTAGACTGGAATTGCATGAAAAGCATAGGAAAAGAGGCAGAACGTCCACAATGATGCACTTGGCCAAAAAGGGCGTATGTGTTTTTTCCTGAATATATTCAGGAAAAAACACATACGCCCTTTTTGGCCAACCAAGCAAGCTTGCAAAGGAAATCTGCACTACAATGAAGTCTCACTGCCCCCCGGGCAAAAGGGCCATCTGAAAAAAGTGTAAAATCCAGAAAGGCAGGACAGGCCATGGAGAACTGGGAGCCTTGTTATGCTGATGGGCGGGATGTAAATTGCCAACAGCCACTCTGGAGAAGTGTATGGTGTTTCCTGAAGCATCTAAAAAACAAAGCAACAGAGCCTAGGGCACTTCCACTTATGCTCCTATAGCTTAGGGAAATTAAAATCAAAAAGACACAGCCACCCCAAAGTTTGGGACGGCTCTGTTTACAAGAACCTCGTTTATGGTACAAGTTCAATATCACAGAAAGCGAAAAATGAATAAAGAATTTGTGGTACCTACGTACAATGCAATATCACGCAGCAATGAAATCTATGTCATCAGACCCGTAGCAGCATAATGAGTGGACTCAGGTAAGATGATTCTAAGAGAAATAAGTCACACAGAAAAAGAAATATCATAAGTTATCACTAATACACGGAATGTAAACTTGGCTACACAGGAACTGAATTACAAAACAGAACAGGGTCTCAAATGTAGAAAACCAACTTATGCTTGCTTAAGGGGAAAGGTGAGTTGGGGTGCTGCATAAAACCAGAGATTGAAATTAGCACAGATACCGTTCCATAAGCCAAATATGTAATAGACAAGAGCTACTCCTTCCTCAACGAAGTGGACTCAACACCCCATATTAAACTCCTAAGAATATACCTGAATAGTAAGAATCTTAAAACCTATGGATTTATATGTCTCCAAAAAGGAATCAAGCGTGTGTACAGCAGCATAAACGCAGCAGTGATAGGATTGGTGAGGTTCGGTGAGCAAATGCAGACCCTTTGAAGTCATATTGCATGGTACCCATTCCATGGGTCTCAACTCTCCAGGTTTAAGGGATTCTTCCTTCAGCTAAAACATGCATGTGGAACCCAGAGTATGATCCACCGTGTGATCGGGAAACGTGTTCAAATGTGTCTCAGTTTTCGTCCCCTGGTACTCGGGTGCAACATTCCAGACGCTTTACTAACACTCTCCCCACTTGGAGAGTCAGTGCCTTTAACCTCCTGTTTGGCCCAGTTTGCAATTTCTGCGGGAAATGAACAGGAATAGGGAGAACCAATGAGAGACTAGCTGGAGGTGTCTGGACGGGCAAATTTAACTCTCATTACCCACCAGGAAGAGGAATTAACCAAAGTTTCAGCTTGCCGTGCCGGAACCACACTAGGGCCTGAAGCAATCCTGCGGTGTTGCGGCCAGCTCACAATAAAGAGAGATGAACGAAAGAGCTCAGGGGCACTGTCATTCACAAACCTGCAGAGTTATAAATGACAGCTATCGTCCAAAAATATATTGAAGTAAGGCTGCCAAGAGCACTTGAAAGGGGGGCAGAATTGCAGGAAACCGATTTCAGGAGGTAGACTGGAATTGCATGAAAAGCATAGGAAAAGAGGCAGAACGTCCACAATGATGCACTTGGCCAAAAAGGGCGTATGTGTTTTTTCCTGAATATATTCAGGAAAAAACACATACGCCCTTTTTGGCCAACCAAGCAAGCTTGCAAAGGAAATCTGCACTACAATGAAGTCTCACTGCCCCCCGGGCAAAAGGGCCATCTGAAAAAAGTGTAAAATCCAGAAAGGCAGGACAGGCCATGGAGAACTGGGAGCCTTGTTATGCTGATGGGCGGGATGTAAATTGCCAACAGCCACTCTGGAGAAGTGTATGGTGTTTCCTGAAACATCTAAAAAACAAAGCAACAGAGCCTAGGGCACTTCCACTTATGCTCCTATAGCTTAGGGAAATTCAAATCAAAAAGACACAGCCACCCCAAAGTTTGGGACGGCTCTGTTTACAAGAACCTCGTTTATGGTACAAGTTCAATATCACAGAAAGCGAAAAATGAATAAAGAATTTGTGGTACTTACGTACAATGCAATATCACTCAGCAATGAAATCTATGTCATCAGGCCCGTAGCAGCATAATGAGTGGACTCAGGTACGATGATTCTAAGAGAAATAAGTCACACAGAAAAAGAAATATCATAAGGTATCACTAATACACGGAATGTAAACTTGGCTACACAGGAACTGAATTACAAAACAGAACAGGGTCTCAAATGTAGAAAACCAACTTATGCTTGCTTAAGGGGAAAGGTGAGTTAGGGTGCTGCATAAAACCAGAGATTGAAATTAGTACAGATACCGTTCCATAAGCCAAATATGTAATAGACAAGAGCTACTCCTTCCTCAACGAAGTGGACTCAACACCCCATATTAAACGCCTAAGAATATACCTGACTAGTAAGAATCTTAAAACCTATGGATTTACATGTCTCCGAAAGAGAATCAAGCGTGTGTACAGCAGCATAAACGCAGCAGTGATAGGATTGGTGACTTTCGGTGAGCAAATGCAGACCCTTTGAAGTCATATTGCATGGTACCCATTCCAAGGGTCACAACTCTCCAGGTTTAAGGGATTCCTCCTTCAGCTAAAACATGCATGTGGAACCCAGAGTATGATCCACCGTGTGATCGGGAAACGTGTTCAAATGTGTCTCAGTTTTCGTCCCCTGGTACTCGGGTGCAACATTCCAGACGCTTTACTAACACTCTCCCCACTTGGAGAGTCAGTGCCTTTAACCTCCTGTTTGGCCCAGTTTGCAATTTCTGCGGGAAATGAACAGGAATAGGGAGAACCAATGAGAGACTAGCTGGAGGTGTCTGGACGGGCAAATTTAACTCTCATTTCCCACCAGGAAGAGGAATTAACCAAAGGCTCAGCTTGCCGTGCCGGAACCACACTAGGGCCTGAAGCAATCCAGCGGTGTTGCGGCCAGCTCACAATAAAGAGAGTTGAAGAAAGGATCTCAGGGTCACTTTCATTCACAAACCTGCAGAGTTATAAATGACAGCTATCGTCCAAAAATATATTGAAGTAAGGCTGCCAAGAGCACTTGAAAGCGGGGCAGAATTGCAGGAAACCGATTTCAGGAGGAAGACTGGAATTGCATGAAAAGCATAGGAAAAGAGGCAGAACGTCCACAATGATGCACTTGGCCAAAAAGGGCGTATGCGTTTTTTCCTGAATATATTCAGGAAAAAACGCATACGCCCTTTTTGACCAACCAAGCAAGCTTGCAAAGGAAATCTGCACTACAATGAAGTCTCACTGCCCCCCGGGCAAAAGGGCCATCTGAAAAAAGTGTAAAATCCTGAAAGGCAGGACAGGCCATGGAGAACTGGGAGCCTTGTTATGCTGATGGGCGGGATGTAAATTGCCAACAGCCACTCTGGAGAAGTGTATGGTGTTTCCTGAAGCATCTAAAAAACAAAGCAACAGAGCCTAGGGCACTTCCACTTATGCTCCTATAGCTTAGGGAAATTAAAATCAAAAAGACACAGCCACCCCAAAGTTTGGGACGGCTCTGTTTACAAGAACCTCGTTTATGGTACAAGTTCAATATCACAGAAAGCGAAAAATGAATAAAGAATTTGTGGTACCTACGTACAATGCAATATCACGCAGCAATGAAATCTATGTCATCAGACCCGTAGCAGCATAATGAGTGGACTCAGGTAAGATGATTCTAAGAGAAATAAGTCACACAGAAAAAGAAATATCATAAGTTATCACTAATACACGGAATGTAAACTTGGCTACACAGGAACTGAATTACAAAACAGAACAGGGTCTCAAATGTAGAAAACCAACTTATGCTTGCTTAAGGGGAAAGGTGAGTTGGGGTGCTGCATAAAACCAGAGATTGAAATTGCACAGATACCGTTCCATAAGCCAAATATGTAATAGACAAGAGCTACTCCTTCCTCAACGAAGTGGACTCAACACCCCATATTAAACTCCTAAGAATATACCTGAATAGTAAGAATCTTAAAACCTATGGATTTACATGTCTCCGAAAGAGAATCAAGCGTGTGTACAGCAGCATAAACGCAGCAGTGATAGGATTGGTGACTTTCGGTGAGCAAATGCAGACCCTTTGAAGTCATATTGCATGGTACCCATTCCAAGGGTCACAACTCTCCAGGTTTAAGGGATTCCTCCTTCAGCTAAAACATGCATGTGGAACCCAGAGTATGATCCACCGTGTGATCGGGAAACGTGTTCAAATGTGTCTCAGTTTTCGTCCCCTGGTACTCGGGTGCAACATTCCAGACGCTTTACTAACACTCTCCCCACTTGGAGAGTCAGTGCCTTTAACCTCCTGTTTGGCCCAGTTTGCAATTTCTGCGGGAAATGAACAGGAATAGGGAGAACCAATGAGAGACTAGCTGGAGGTGTCTGGACGGGCAAATTTAACTCTCATTACCCACCAGGAAGAGGAATTAACCAAAGTTTCAGCTTGCCGTGCCGGAACCACACTAGGGCCTGAAGCAATCCTGCGGTGTTGCGGCCAGCTCACAATAAAGAGAGATGAACGAAAGAGCTCAGGGGTACTATCATTCACAAACCTGCAGAGTTATAAATGACAGCTATCGTCCAAAAATATATTGAAGTAAGGCTGCCAAGAGCACTTGAAAGCGGGGCAGAAATGCAGGAAACCGATTTCAGGAGGTCGACTGGAATTGCATGAAAAGCATAGGAAAAGAGGCAGAACGTCCACAATGATGCACTTGGGCAAAAAGTTCATATACGATTTTATCTGACTATATTCAGGAAAAAACGCATACGCCCTTTTTGGCCAACCAAGCAAGCTTGCAAAGGAAATCTGCACTACAATGAAGTCTCACTGCCCCCCGGGCAAAAGGGCCATCTGAAAAAAGTGTAAAATCCAGAAAGGCAGGACAGGCCATGGAGAACTGGGAGCCTTGTTATGCTGATGGGCGGGATGTAAATTGCCAACAGCCACTCTGGAGAAGTGTATGGTGTTTCCTGAAACATCTAAAAAACAAAGCAACAGAGCCTAGGGCACTTCCACTTATGCTCCTATAGCTTAGGGAAATTCAAATCAAAAAGACACAGCCACCCCAAAGTTTGGGACGGCTCTGTTTACAAGAACCTCGTTTATGGTACAAGTTCAATATCACAGAAAGCGAAAAATGAATAAAGAATTTGTGGTACTTACGTACAATGCAATATCACTCAGCAATGAAATCTATGTCATCAGACCCGTAGCAGCATAATGAGTGGACTCAGGTACGATGATTCTAAGAGAAATAAGTCACACAGAAAAAGAAATATCATAAGGTATCACTAATACACGGAATGTAAACTTGGCTACCCAGGAACTGAATTACAAAACAGAACAGGGTCTCAAATGTAGAAAACCAACTTATGCTTGCTTAAGGGGAAAGGTGAGTTGGGGTGCTGCATAAAACCAGAGATTGAAATTAGCACAGATACCGTTCCATAAGCCAAATATGTAATAGACAAGAGCTACTCCTTCCTCAACGAAGTGGACTCAACACCCCATATTAAACGCCTAAGAATATACCTGACTAGTAAGAATCTTAAAACCTATGGATTTACATGTCTCCAAAAGAGAATCAAGCGTGTGTACAGCAGCATAAACGCAGCAGTGATAGGATTAGTGAGGTTCGGTGAGCAAATGCAGACCCTTTGAAGTCATATTGCATGGTCCCCATTCCATGGGTCTCAACTCTCCAGGTTTAAGGGATTCTTCCTTCAGATAAAACATGCATGTGGAACCCAGAGTATGATCCACCGTGTGATCGGGAAACGTGTTCAAATATCTCTCAGTTTAAGTCCCCTGGTACTCGGGTGCAACATTCCAGACGCTTTACTAACACTCTCCCCACTTGGAGAGTCAGTGCCTTTAACCTCCTGTTTGGCCCAGTTTGCAATTTCTGCGGGAAATGAACAGGAATAGGGAGAACCAATGAGAGACTAGCTGGAGGTGTCTGGACGGGCAAATTTAACTCTCATTTCCCACCAGGAAGAGGAATTAAACAAAGGCTCAGCTTGCCGTGCCGGAACCACACTAGGGCCTGAAGCAATCTTGCGGTGTTGCGGCCAGCTCACAAGAAAGCGAGTTGAACAAAGGAGCTCAGGGGCACTGTCATTCACAAACCTGCAGAGTTATAAATGACAGCTATCGTCCAAAAATATATTGAAGTAAGGCTGCCAAGAGCACTTGAAAGCGGGGCAGAATTGCAGGAAACCGATTTCAGGAGGTCGACTGGAATTGCATGAAAAGCATAGGAAAAGAGGCAGAACGTCCACAATGATGCACTTGGCCAAAAAGGGCGTATGCGTTTTTTCCTGAATATATTCAGGAAAAAACGCATACGCCCTTTTTGGCCAACCAAGCAAGCTTGCAAAGGAAATCTGCACTACAATGAAGTCTCACTGCCCCACGGGCAAAAGGGCCATCTGAAAAAAGTGTAAAATCCAGAAAGGCAGGACAGGCCATGGAGAACTGGGAGCCTTGTTATGCTGATGGGCGGGATGTAAATTGCCAACAGCCACTCTGGAGAAGTGTATGGTGTTTCCTGAAACATCTAAAAAACAAAGCAACAGAGCCTAGGGCACTTCCACTTATGCTCCTATAGCTTAGGGAAATTCAAATCAAAAAGTCAAAGCCAACCGAAAGTTTGGGACGGCTCTGTTTACAAGATCCTCGTTTATGGTACAAGTTCAATATCACAGAAAGCGAAAAATGAATAAAGAATTTGTGGTATTTACGTACAATGCAATATCACTCAGCAATGAAATCTATGTCATCAGGCCCGTAGCACCATAATGAGTGGATTCAGATACGATGATTCTAAGTGAAATAAATCACACAGAAAAAGAAACATCATAAGATATCACTAATACACGGAATGTAAACTTGGCTACCCAGGAACTGAATTACAAAACAGAACAGGGTCTCAAATGTAGAAAACCAACTTATGCTTGCTTAAGGGGAAAGGTGAGTTGGGGTGCTGCTTAAAACCAGAGATTGAAATTAGCACAGATACCGCTCCATAAGGCAAATATATAATAGACAAGAGCTACTCCTTGCTCAACGAAGGGGACTCAACACCACATATTAAACGCCTAAGAACATACCTGACCAGTAAGAATCTTAAAAGCTATGGATTTATATGTCTCCGAAAGAGAACCAAGCTTCTGTGCAGCGGCATAAACGCAGCAGTGATAGGATTGGTGAGGTTCGGTGAGCAAACGCAGACCCTTTGAAGTCATATTGCATGGTACCCATTCCATGGGTCACAACTCTCCAGGTTTAAGGGACTCTTCCCTCAGCTAAAACATGCATGAGGTACGCAGACTGTGATCCACTGTGTGATCGGGAAACGTGTTCAAATGTGTCTCAGTTGTCGTCCCTGGTACTCGGGTGCAACATTCCAGATGGTTTACTAACACTCTCCCCACTTGGAGAGTCAGTGCCTTCAACCTCCTCTTTGGCCAAGTT
This sequence comes from Lagenorhynchus albirostris, assembly GCF_949774975.1. Classification (NCBI taxonomy): domain Eukaryota; kingdom Metazoa; phylum Chordata; class Mammalia; order Artiodactyla; family Delphinidae; genus Lagenorhynchus; species Lagenorhynchus albirostris. Next base: position 101,893,950 of record NC_083095.1, on the reverse strand, counting down.
TGCAATTTCAGCGGACAATGAACAGGAATAGGGAGAACCAATGAGAGACTAGCTGGAGGTGTCTGGACGGGCAAATTTAACTCTCATTTCCCACCAGGAAGAGGAATTAACCAAAGGCTCAGCGTGCTATACCGGGACCACGCTTGGGCCTGAAGCAATCATGTGGTGTTGCGGCCAGCTCACAAGAAAGCGAGTTGAAGAAAGGAGCTCAGGGGCACTGTCATTAACAAACCTGCAGAGTTATAAATGACAGCTATCGTCCAAAAATATACTGAAGTAAGGCTGCCAAGAGGACTTGAAAGCGGGGCAGAATTGCAGGAAACCGATTTCAGAAGGTAGACAGGAATTGCATTTAAAGCATAGGAAAAGAGGCAGAACGTCCACAATGATGCACTTGGCCAAAAAGGGCGTATGCGTTTTTTCCTGAATATATTCAGGAAAAAACGCATACGCCCTTTTTGGCCAACCAAGCAAGCTTGCAAAGGAAATCTGCACTACAATGAAGTCTCACTGCCCCCCGGTCAAAAGGGCCATCTGAAAAAAGTGTAAAATCCAGAAAGGCAGGACAGGCCATGGAGAACTGGGAGCCTTGTTACACTGATGGGCGGGATGTAAATTGCCAACAGCCATCTGGAGAAGTGTACGGTGTTTCCTGAAACATCTAAAAAACAAAGCATCAGAGCCTAGGGCACTTCCACTTATGGTTCTATAGCTTAGGGAAATTAAAATGAAAAACACCCAGCCACACTAAAGTTTGGGACGGTTGTGTTTACAAGAACCTCTTTTACGGTACAAGGTCAATATCGCAGAAAGCGAACAATGGATAAAGAAGATGTACTACCTAGGTACAATGCGATATCACTCAGCAATGAAATCTATGTCATCAGGCCCATAGCAGCATAATGAGTGGATTCAGGTACGATGATTCTAAGTGAAATATGTCACACAGAAAAAGAAATATCTTAAGGTATCACTAATACACGAAATGTAAACATGGCTACACAGGAACTGAATTACAAAACAGAACAGGGTCTCAAATGTAGAAAACCAACTTATGCTTCCTTAAGGGAAAGGTGAGTTAGGGTGCTGCATAAAACCAGAGATTGAAATTAGCACAAATACCGTTACATAAGCCAAATATGTAATAGACAAGAGCTACTCCTTGCTCAACGACGTGAACTCAACACCCCATATTAAACACCTAAGAATATACCTGACTAGTAAGAATCTTAAAACCTATGGATTTATGTGTCCATAAGAGAATCAAGCGTGTGTACAGCAGCATAAATGCAGCAATGATAGGATTGGTGAGGTTCGGTGAGCAAATGCAGACCCTTTGAAGTCATATTGCATGGTACCCATTCCATGGGTCTCAACTCTCCAGGTTTAAGGGATTCTTCCTTCAGCTAAAACATGCATGTGGAACCCAGAGTATGATCCACCGTGTGACCGGGAAACGTGTTCAAATGTGTCTCAGTTTTCGTCCCCTGGTACTCGGGTGCCACATTCCAGATGCTTAACTAACACTCTCCCCACTTGGAGAGTCAGTGCCTTCAACATCCTGTTTGGCCCAGTTTGCAATTTCTGCGGGAAATGAACAGGAATAGGGAGAACCAATGTGAGACCAGCTGGAGGTGTCTGGAAGGGCAAATTTAACTCTCATTTCCCACCAGGAAGAGGAATTAACCAAAGGCTCAACATGCCATGCCGGAACCACACTAGGGCCTGAAGCAATCCTGCGGAGTTGCGGCCAGCTCACAAGAAAGAGAGTTGAAGAAAGGAGCTCAGGGGTACTGTCATTCACAAACCTGCAGAGTTATAAATGACAGCTATCGTCCAAAAATATATTGAAGTAAGGCTGCCAAGAGGACTTGAAAGCGGGGCAGAATTGCAGGAAACCGATTTCAGGAGGTAGACTGGAATTGCATGTATAGCATAGGAAAAGAGGCAGAACGTCCACAATGATGCACTTGGCCAAAAAGGGCGTATGCGTTTTTTCCTGAATATATTCAGGAAAAACGCATACGCCCTTTTTGGTCAACCAAGCAATCTTGCAAAGGAAATCTGCACTACAATGAAGTCTCACTGCCCCCTGGGCAAAAGGGCCATCTGAAAACTTGTCAAATCCAGAAAGGCAGGACAGGCAATAGAGAACTGGGAGCCTTGTTATGCTGATGGGCGGGATGTAAATTGTCAACAGCCACTCGGGAGAAGCATATGGTGTTTCCTGAAACATCTAAAAAACAAAGCAACAGAGCCTATGGCACTTCCACTTATGCTCCTATAGCTTAGGGAAATTCAAATCAAAAAGACACAGCCACCCCAAAGTTTGGGACGGCTCTGTTTACAAGAACCTCGTTTATGGTACAAGTTCAATATCACAGAAAGCGAAAAATGAATAAAGAATTTGTGGTACTTACGTACAATGCAATATCACTCAGCAATGAAATCTATGTAATCAGACCCGTAGCAGCATAATAAGTGGACTCAGGTACGATGATTCTAAGAGAAATAAGTCACACAGAGAAAGAAATATCATAAGGTATCACTAATACACGGAATGCAAACTTGGCTACACAGGAACTGAATTACAAAACAGAACAGGGTCTCAAATGTAGAAAACCAACTTATGCTTGCTTAAGGGGAAAGGTGAGTTGGGGTGCTGCATAAAACCAGATATTGAAATTAGCACAAATACCGTTCCATAAGCCAAATATGTAATAGACAAGAGCTACTCCTTGCTCAACGAAGTGGACTCAACACCCCATATTAAACGCCTAAGAATATACGTGACTAGTAAGAATCTTAAAACCTATGGATTTACATGTCTCCAAAAGAGAATCAGGCGTGTGTACAGCAGCATAAACGCAGCAGTGATAGGATTAGTGAGGTTCGGTGAGAAAATGCAGACCCTTTGAAGTCATATTGCATGGTACCCATTCCATGGGTCTCAACTCTCCAGGTTTAAGGGATTCTTCCTTCAGCTAAAACATGCATGTGGAACCCAGAGTATAATCCACCGTGTGATCGGGAAACGTGTTCAAATGTGTCTCAGTTTTCGTCCCCTGGTACTCGGGTGCAACATTCCAGACGCTTTACTAACACTCTCCCCACTTGGAGAGTCAGTGCCTTTAACCTCCTGTTTGGCCCAGTTTGCAATTTCTGCGGGAAATGAACAGGAATAGGGAGAACCAATGAGAGACTAGCTGGAGGTGTCTGGACGGGCAAATTTAACTCTCATTTCCCACCAGGAAGAGGAATTAACCAAAGGCTCAGCTTGCCATGCCGGAACCACACTAGGGCCTGAAGCAATCTTGCGGTGTTGCGGCCAGCTCACAGGAAAGCGAATTGAACAAAGGAGCTCAGGGGAACTGTAATTCCCAAACCTGCAGAGTTATAAATGACAGCTATCGTCCAAAAATATATTGAAGTAAGGCTGCCAAGAGGACTTGAAAGTGGGGCAGAATTGCAGGAAACCGATTTCAGGAGGTAGACTGGAATTGCATGAAAAGCATAGGAAAAGAGGCAGAACGTCCACAATGATGCACTTGGCCAAAAAGGGCGTATGCGTTTTTTCCTGAATATATTCAGGAAAAAACGCATACGCCCTTTTTGGCCAACCAAGCAAGCTTGCAAAGGAAATCTGCACTACAATGAAGTCTCACTGCCCCACGGGCAAAAGGGCCATCTGAAAAAAGTGTAAAATCCAGAAAGGCAGGACAGTCCATGGAGAACTGGGAGCCTTGTTATGCTGATGGGCGGGATGTAAATTGCCAACAGCCACTCTGGAGAAGTGTATGGTGTTTCCTGAAACATCTAAAAAACAAAGCAACAGAGCCTAGGGCACTTCCACTTATGCTCCTATAGCTTAGGGAAATTAAAATCAAAAAGACACAGCCACCCCAAAATTTGGGAAGGTTCTGTTTACAAGATCCTCGTTTATGGTACAAGTTCATTATCACAGAAAGCGAAAAATGAATAAAGAATTTGTGGTACTTACGTACAATGCAATATCACTCAGCAATGAAATCTATGTCATCAGGCCCGTAGCAGCATAATGAGTGGATTCAGGTACGATGATTCTAAGAGAAATAAGTCACACAGAAAAAGAAATATCATAAGGTATCACTAATACACGGAATGTAAACTTGGCTACCCAGGAATTGAATTACAAAACAGAACAGGGTCTCAAATGTAGAAAACCAACTTATGCTTGCTTAAGGGAAAGGTGAGTTGGGGTGCTGCATAAAACCAGAGATTGAAATTAGCACAGATACCGTTCCATAAGCCAAATATGTAATAGACAAGAGCTACTCCTTGCTCAACGAAGTGGACTCAACACCCCATATTAAACGCCTAAGAATATACCTGACTAGTAAGAATCTTAAAACCTATGGATTTCCATGTCCCCGAAAGAGAATCAAGCGTGTGTACAGCAGCATAAATGCAGCAGTGATAGGATTAGTGAGGTTCGGTGAGAAATGCAGACCCTTTGAAGTCATATTGCATGGTACCCATTCCATGGGTCTCAACTCTCCAGGTTTAAGGGATTCTTCCTTCAGCTAAAACATGCATGTGGAACCCAGAGTATTATCCACCGTGTGATCGGGAAACGTGTTCAAATGTGTCTCAGTTTTCGTCCCCTGGTACTCGGGTGCAACATTCCAGACGCTTTACTAAAACTCTCCCCACTTGGAGAGTCCGTGCCTTTAAACTCCTGTTTGGCCCAGTTTGCAATTTCTGCGGGAAATGAACAGGAATAGGGAGAACCAATGTGAGACTAGCTGGAGGTGTCTGGAAGGGCAAATATAACTCTCATTTCCCACCAGGAAGAGGAATTAACCAAAGGCTCAGCTTGCCGTGCCGGAACCACACTAGGGCCTGAAGCAATCCTGCGGAGTTGCGGCCAGCTCACAAGAAAGAGAGTTGAAGAAAGGAGCTCAGGGGTACTGTCATTCACAAACCTGCAGAGTTATAAATGACAGCTATCGTCCAAAAATATATTGAAGTAAGGCTGCCAAGAGGACTTGAAAGCGGGGCAGAATTGCAGGAAACCGATTTCAGGAGGTAGACTGGAATTGCATGTATAGCATAGGAAAAGAGGCAGAACGTCCACAATGATGCACTTGGCCAAAAAGGGCGTATGCGTTTCTTCCTGAATATATTCAGGAAAAACGCATACGCCCTTTTTGGTCAACCAAGCAATCTTGCAAAGGAAATCTGCACTACAATGAAGTCTCACTGCCCCCCGGGCAAAAGGGCCATCTGAAAACTTGTCAAATCCAGAAAGGCAGGACAGGCAATAGAGAACTGGGAGCCTTGTTATGCTGATGGGCGGGATGTAAATTGTCAACAGCCACTCGGGAGAAGCATATGGTGTTTCCTGAAACATCTAAAAAACAAAGCAACAGAGCCTAGGGCACTTCCACTTATGCTCCTATAGCTTAGGGAAATTCAAATCAAAAAGACACAGCCACCCCAAAGTTTGGGACGGCTCTGTTTACAAGAACCTCGTTTATGGTACAAGTTCAATATCACAGAAAGCGAAAAATGAATAAAGAATTTGTGGTACTTACGTACAATGCAATATCACTCAGCAATGAAATCTATGTAATCAGACCCGTAGCAGCATAATAAGTGGACTCAGGTACGATGATTCTAAGAGAAATAAGTCACACAGAAAAAGAAATATCATAAGGTATCACTAACACACGGAATGCAAACTTGGCTACACAGGAACTGAATTACAAAACAGAACAGGGTCTCAAATGTAGAAAACCAACTTATGCTTGCTTAAGGGGAAAGGTGAGTTGGGGTGCTGCATAAAACAAGAGATTGAAATTAGCACAAATACCGTTCCATAAGCCAAATATGTAATAGACAAGAGCTACTCCTTGCTCAACGAAGTGGACTCAACACCCCATATTAAACGCCTAAGAATATACGTGACTAGTAAGAATCTTAAAACCTATGGATTTACATGTCTCCAAAAGAGAATCAGGCGTGTGTACAGCAGCATAAACGCAGCAGTGATAGGATTAGTGAGGTTCGGTGAGCAAATGCAGACCCTTTGAAGTCATATTGCATGGTACCCATTCCATGGGTCTCAACTCTCCAGGTTTAAGGGATTCTTCCTTCAGCTAAAACATGCATGTGGAACCCAGAGTATAATCCACCGTGTGATCGGGAAACGTGTTCAAATGTGTCTCAGTTTTCGTCCCCTGGTACTCGGGTGCAACATTCCAGACGCTTTACTAACACTCTCCCCACTTGGAGAGTCAGTGCCTTTAACCTCCTGTTTGGCCCAGTTTGCAATTTCTGCGGGAAATGAACAGGAATAGGGAGAACCAATGAGAGACTAGCTGGAGGTGTCTGGACGGGCAAATTTAACTCTCATTTCCCACCAGGAAGAGGAATTAACCAAAGGCTCAGCTTGCCATGCCGGAACCACACTAGGGCCTGAAGCAATCTTGCGGTGTTGCGGCCAGCTCACAGGAAAGCGAATTGAACAAAGGAGCTCAGGGGAACTGTAATTCCCAAACCTGCAGAGTTATAAATGACAGCTATCGTCCAAAAATATATTGAAGTAAGGCTGCCAAGAGGACTTGAAAGTGGGGCAGAATTGCAGGAAACCGATTTCAGGAGGTAGACTGGAATTGCATGAAAAGCATAGGAAAAGAGGCAGAACGTCCACAATGATGCACTTGGCCAAAAAGGGCGTATGCGTTTTTTCCTGAATATATTCAGGAAAAAACGCATACGCCCTTTTTGGCCAACCAAGCAAGCTTGCAAAGGAAATCTGCACTACAATGAAGTCTCACTGCCCCACGGGCAAAAGGGCCATCTGAAAAAAGTGTAAAATCCAGAAAGGCAGGACAGTCCATGGAGAACTGGGAGCCTTGTTATGCTGATGGGCGGGATGTAAATTGCCAACAGCCACTCTGGAGAAGTGTATGGTGTTTCCTGAAACATCTAAAAAACAAAGCAACAGAGCCTAGGGCACTTCCACTTATGCTCCTATAGCTTAGGGAAATTAAAATCAAAAAGACACAGCCACCCCAAAATTTGGGAAGGTTCTGTTTACAAGATCCTCGTTTATGGTACAAGTTCATTATCACAGAAAGCGAAAAATGAATAAAGAATTTGTGGTACTTACGTACAATGCAATATCACTCAGCAATGAAATCTATGTCATCAGGCCCGTAGCAGCATAATGAGTGGATTCAGGTACGATGATTCTAAGAGAAATAAGTCACACAGAAAAAGAAATATCATAAGGTATCACTAATACACGGAATGTAAACTTGGCTACCCAGGAATTGAATTACAAAACAGAACAGGGTCTCAAATGTAGAAAACCAACTTATGCTTGCTTAAGGGAAAGGTGAGTTGGGGTGCTGCATAAAACCAGAGATTGAAATTAGCACAGATACCGTTCCATAAGCCAAATATGTAATAGACAAGAGCTACTCCTTGCTCAACGAAGTGGACTCAACACCCCATATTAAACGCCTAAGAATATACCTGACTAGTAAGAATCTTAAAACCTATGGATTTCCATGTCCCCGAAAGAGAATCAAGCGTGTGTACAGCAGCATAAATGCAGCAGTGATAGGATTAGTGAGGTTCGGTGAGAAATGCAGACCCTTTGAAGTCATATTGCATGGTACCCATTCCATGGGTCTCAACTCTCCAGGTTTAAGGGATTCTTCCTTCAGCTAAAACATGCATGTGGAACCCAGAGTATGATCCACCGTGTGATCGGGAAACGTGTTCAAATGTGTCTCAGTTTTCGTCCCCTGGTACTCGGGTGCAACATTCCAGACGCTTTACTAAAACTCTCCCCACTTGGAGAGTCCGTGCCTTTAAACTCCTGTTTGGCCCAGTTTGCAATTTCTGCGGGAAATGAACAGGAATAGGTAGAAGCAATGAGAGACTAGCTGGAGGTGTCTGGACGGGCAAATTTAACTCTCATTTCCCACCAAGAAGAAGAATTAACCAAAGGCTCAGCTTGCCGTGCCGGAACCACACTAGGGCCTGAAGCAATCTTGCGGTGTTGCGGCCAGCTCACAATAAAGCGAGTTAAACAAAGGAGCTCAGGGGCACTGTCATTCCCAAACCTGCAGAGTTATAAATGACAGCTACCGTCTAAAAATATATTGAAGTAAGGCTGCCAAGAGCACTTGAAAGCGGGGCAGAATTGCAGGACACCGATTTCAGGAGGTAGACTGGAATTGCATGAAAAGCAGAGGAAAAGAGGCAGAACGTCCACAATGATGCACTTGGCCAAAAAGGGCGTATGCGTTTTTTCCTGAATATATTTAGGAAAAAACGCATACGCCGTTTTTGGCCAACCAAGCAAGCTTGCAAAGGAAATCTGCACTACAATGAAGTCTCACTGCCCCCCGGGCAAAAGGGCCATCTGAAGAAAGTGTAAAATCCAGAAACGCAGGACAGGCCATGGAGGACTGGGAGCCTTGTTATGCTGATGGGCGGGATGTAAATTGCCAAAAGCCACTCTGAAGAAGTGTATGGTGTTTCCCGAAACATCTAAAAAACAAAGCAACAGAGCCTAGGGCACTTCCACTTATGCTCCTATAGCTTAGGGAAATTCAAATCAAAAAGTCACAGCCACCCCAAAGTTTGGGACGGCTCTGTTTACAAGAACCTCGTTTATGGTACAAGTTCAATATCACAGAAAGCGAAAAATGAATAAAGAATTTGTGGTACTTACGTACAATGCAATACCACTCAGCAATGAAATCTATGTCATCAGACACGTAGCAGCATAATGAGTGGACTCAGGTACGATGATTCTAAGAGAAATAAGTCACACAGAAAAAGAAATATCATAAGGTATCACTAATACACGGAATGTAAACTTGGCTACCCAGGAACTGAATTACAAAACAGAACAGGGTCTCAAATGTAGAAAACCAACTTATGCTTGCTTAAGGGGAAAGGTGAGTTGGGGTGCTGCATAAAATCAGAGATTGAAATTAGCACAGATACCGTTCCATAAGCCAAATATGTAATAGACAAGAGCTACTCCTTGCTCAACGAAGTGGACTCAACACCCCATATTAAACGCCTAAGAATATACCTGACTAGTAAGAATCTTAAAACCTATGGATTTACATGTCTCCAAAAGAGAATCAAGCGTGTGTACAGCAGCATAAACGCAGCAGTGATAGGATTAGTGAGGTTCGGTGAGCAAATGCAGACCCTTTGAAATCATATTGCATGGTACCCATTCCATGGGTCTCAACTCTCCAGGTTTAAGGGATTCTTCCTTCAGCTAAAACATGCATGTGGAACCCAGAGTATGATCCACCGTGTGATCGGGAAACGTGTTCATATATGTCTCAGTTTTCGTCCCCTGGTACTCGGGTGCAACATTCCAGACGCTTTACTAACACTCTCCCCACTTGGAGAGTCAGTGCCTTTAACCTCCTGTTTGGCCCAGCTTGCAATTTCTGCGGGAAATGAACAGGAATAGGGAGAACCAATGAGAGACTAGCTAGAGGTGTCTGGACGGGCAAATTTAACTCTCATTTCCCACCAGGAAGAGGAATTAACCAAAGGCTCAGCTTGCCGTGCCGGAACCACACTAGGGCCTGAAGCAATCCTGCGGTGTTGCGGCCAGCTCACAAGAAAGCGAGTTGAACAAAGGAGCTCAGGGGCACTGTAATTCCCAAACCTGCAGAGTTATAAATGACAGCTATCGTCCAAAAATATATTGAAGTAAGGCTGCCAAGAGCACTTGAAAGTGGGGCAGAATTGCAGGAAACCGATTTCAGGAGGTAGACTGGAATTGCATGAAAAGCATAGGAAAAGAGGCAGAACGTCCACAATGATGCACTTGGCCAAAAAGGGCGTATGCGTTTTTTCCTGAATATATTCAGGAAAAAACGCATACGCCCTTTTTGGCCAACCAAGCAAGCTTGCAAAGGAAATCTGCACTACAATGAAGTCTCACTCCCCCCCGGGCAACAGGGCCATCTGAAAAAAGTGTAAAATCCAGAAAGGCAGGACAGGCCATGGAGAACTGGGAGCCTTGTTATGCTGATGGGCGGGATGTAAATTGCCAACAGCCACTCTGGAGAAGTGTATGGTGTTTCCCGAAACATCTAAAATACAAAGCAACAGAGCCTAGGGCACTTCCACTTATGCTCCTATAGCTTAGGGAAATTAAAATCAAAAAGACACAGCCACCCCAAAATTTGGGAAGGCTCTGTTTACAAGATCCTCGTTTATGGTACAAGTTCATTATCACAGAAAGCGAAAAATGAATAAAGAATTTGTGGTACTTACGTATAATGCAATATCACTCAGCAATGAAATCTATGTCATCAGGTCCGTAGCAGCATAATGAGTGGATTCAGGTACAATGATTCTAAGTGAAATATGTCACACAGAAAAAGAAATATCATAAGGTATCACTAATACACGGAATGTAAACTTGGCTACCCAGGAACTGAATTACAAAACAGAACAGGGTCTCAAATGTAGAAAACCAACTTATGCTTGCTTAAGGGAAATGTGAGTTGGGGTGCTGCATAAAACCAGAGATTGAAATTAGCACAGATACCATTCCATAAGCCAAATATGTAATAGACAACAGCTACTCCTTGCTCAACGAAGTGGACTCAATACCCCATATTAAACGCCTAAGAATATACCTGACTAGTAAGAATCTTAAAACCTATGGATTTCCATGTCTCTGAAAGAGAATCAAGCATGTGTACAACAGCATAAATGCAGCAGTGATAGGATTAGTGAGGTTCGGTGAGCAAATGCAGAGCCTTTGAAGTCATATTGCATGGTACCCATTCCATGGGTCTCAACTCTCCAGGTTTAAGGGATTCTTCCTTCAGCTAAAACATGCATGTGGAACCCAGACTATGATCCACCGTGTGACCGGGAAACGTGTTCAAATGTGTCTCAGTTTTCGTCCCCTGGTACTCGGGTGCCACATTCCAGATGCTTAACTAACACTCTCCCCACTTGGAGAGTCAGTGCCTTCAACATCCTGTTTGGCCCAGTTTGCAATTTCTGCGGGAAATGAACAGGAATAGGGAGAACCAATGTGAGACTAGCTGGAGGTGTCTGGAAGGGCAAATTTAACTCTCATTTCCCACCAGGAAGAGGAATTAACCAAAGGCTCAACATGCCATGCCGGAACCACACTAGGGCCTGAAGCAATCCTGCGGAGTTGCGGCCAGCTCACTAGAAAGAGAGTTGAAGAAAGGAGCTCAGGGGTACTGTCATTCACAAACCTGCAGAGTTATAAATGACAGCTATCGTCCAAAAATATATTGAAGTAAGGCTGCCAAGAGGACTTGAAAGCGGGGCAGAATTGCAGGAAACCGATTTCAGGAGGTAGACTGGAATTGCATGTATAGCATAGGAAAAGAGGCAGAACGTCCACAATGATGCACTTGGCCAAAAAGGGCGTATGCGTTTTTTCCTGAATATATTCAGGAAAAACGCATACGCCCTTTTTGGTCAACCAAGCAATCTTGCAAAGGAAATCTGCACTACAATGAAGTCTCACTGCCCCCCGGGCAAAAGGGCCATCTGAAAACTTGTCAAATCCAGAAAGGCTGGACAGGCAATAGAGAACTGGGAGCCTTGTTATGCTGATGGGCGGGATGTAAATTGTCAACAGCCACTCGGGAGAAGCATATGGTGTTTCCTGAAACATCTAAAAAACAAAGCAACAGAGCCTATGGCACTTCCACTTATGCTCCTATAGCTTAGGGAAATTCAAATCAAAAAGACACAGCCACCCCAAAGTTTGGGACGGCTCTGTTTACAAGAACCTCGTTTATGGTACAAGTTCAATATCACAGAAAGCGAAAAATGAATAAAGAATTTGTGGTACTTACGTACAATGCAATATCACTCAGCAATGAAATCTATGTAATCAGACCCGTAGCAGCATAATAAGTGGACTCAGGTACGATGATTCTAAGAGAAATAAGTCACACAGAGAAAGAAATATCATAAGGTATCACTAATACACGGAATGCAAACTTGGCTACACAGGAACTGAATTACAAAACAGAACAGGGTCTCAAATGTAGAAAACCAACTTATGCTTGCTTAAGGGGAAAGGTGAGTTGGGGTGCTGCATAAAACCAGATATTGAAATTAGCACAAATACCGTTCCATAAGCCAAATATGTAATAGACAAGAGCTACTCCTTGCTCAACGAAGTGGACTCAACACCCCATATTAAACGCCTAAGAATATACGTGACTAGTAAGAATCTTAAAACCTATGGATTTACATGTCTCCAAAAGAGAATCAGGCGTGTGTACAGCAGCATAAACGCAGCAGTGATAGGATTAGTGAGGTTCGGTGAGAAAATGCAGACCCTTTGAAGTCATATTGCATGGTACCCATTCCATGGGTCTCAACTCTCCAGGTTTAAGGGATTCTTCCTTCAGCTAAAACATGCATGTTGAACCCAGAGTATGATCCACCGTGTGATCGGGAAACGTGTTCAAATGTGTCTCAGTTTTCGTCCCCTGGTACTCGGGTGCAACATTCCAGACGCTTTACTAACAGTCTCCCCACTTGGAGAGTCAGTGCCTTTAACCTCCTGTTTGGCCCAGCTTGCAATTTCTGCGGGAAATGAACAGGAATAGGGAGAACCAATGAGAGACTAGCTGGAGGTGTCTGGACGGGCAAATTTAACTCTCATTTCCCACCAGGAAGAGGAATTAACCAAAGGCTCAGCTTGCCATGCCGGAACCACACTAGGGCCTGAAGCAATCTTGCGGTGTTGCGGCCAGCTCACAGGAAAGCGAATTGAACAAAGGAGCTCAGGGCAACTGTAATTCCCAAACCTGCAGAGTTATAAATGACAGCTATCGTCCAAAAATATATTGAAGTAAGGCTGCCAAGAGGACTTGAAAGTGGGGCAGAATTGCAGGAAACCGATTTCAGGAGGTAGACTGGAATTGCATGAAAAGCATAGGAAAAGAGGCAGAACGTCCACAATGATGCACTTGGCCAAAAAGGGCGTATGCGTTTTTTCCTGAATATATTCAGGAAAAAACGCATACGCCCTTTTTGGCCAACCAAGCAAGCTTGCAAAGGAAATCTGCACTACAATGAAGTCTCACTGCCCCACGGGCAAAAGGGCCATCTGAAAAAAGTGTAAAATCCAGAAAGGCAGGACAGTCCATGGAGAACTGGGAGCCTTGTTATGCTGATGGGCGGGATGTAAATTGCCAACAGCCACTCTGGAGAAGTGTATGGTGTTTCCTGAAACATCTAAAAAACAAAGCAACAGAGCCTAGGGCACTTCCACTTATGCTCCTATAGCTTAGGGAAATTAAAATCAAAAAGACACAGCCACCCCAAAATTTGGGAAGGTTCTGTTTACAAGATCCTCGTTTATGGTACAAGTTCATTATCACAGAAAGCGAAAAATGAATAAAGAATTTGTGGTACTTACGTACAATGCAATATCACTCAGCAATGAAATCTATGTCATCAGGCCCGTAGCAGCATAATGAGTGGATTCAGGTACGATGATTCTAAGAGAAATAAGTCACACAGAAAAAGAAATATCATAAGGTATCACTAATACACGGAATGTAAACTTGGCTACCCAGGAATTGAATTACAAAACAGAACAGGGTCTCAAATGTAGAAAACCAACTTATGCTTGCTTAAGGGAAAGGTGAGTTGGGGTGCTGCATAAAACCAGAGATTGAAATTAGCACAGATACCGTTCCATAAGCCAAATATGTAATAGACAAGAGCTACTCCTTGCTCAACGAAGTGGACTCAACACCCCATATTAAACGCCTAAGAATATACCTGACTAGTAAGAATCTTAAAACCTATGGATTTACATGTCTCCAAAAGAGAATCAAGCGTGTGTACAGCAGCATAAACGCAGCAGTGATAGGATTAGTGAGGTTCGGTGAGCAAATGCAGACCCTTTGAAATCATATTGCATGGTACCCATTCCATGGGTCTCAACTCTCCAGGTTTAAGGGATTCTTCCTTCAGCTAAAACATGCATGTGGAACCCAGAGTATGATCCACCGTGTGATCGGGAAACGTGTTCATATATGTCTCAGTTTTCGTCCCCTGGTACTCGGGTGCAACATTCCAGACGCTTTACTAACACTCTCCCCACTTGGAGAGTCAGTGCCTTTAACCTCCTGTTTGGCCCAGCTTGCAATTTCTGCGGGAAATGAACAGGAATAGGGAGAACCAATGAGAGACTAGCTAGAGGTGTCTGGACGGGCAAATTTAACTCTCATTTCCCACCAGGAAGAGGAATTAACCAAAGGCTCAGCTTGCCGTGCCGGAACCACACTAGGGCCTGAAGCAATCCTGCGGTGTTGCGGCCAGCTCACAAGAAAGCGAGTTGAACAAAGGAGCTCAGGGGCACTGTAATTCCCAAACCTGCAGAGTTATAAATGACAGCTATCGTCCAAAAATATATTGAAGTAAGGCTGCCAAGAGGACTTGAAAGTGGGGCAGAATTGCAGGAAACCGATTTCAGGAGGTAGACTGGAATTGCATGAAAAGCATAGGAAAAGAGGCAGAACGTCCACAATGATGCACTTGGCCAAAAAGGGCGTATGCGTTTTTTCCTGAATATATTCAGGAAAAAACGCATACGCCCTTTTTGGCCAACCAAGCAAGCTTGCAAAGGAAATCTGCACTACAATGAAGTCTCACTCCCCCCCGGGCAAAAGGGCCATCTGAAAAAAGTGTAAAATCCAGAAAGGCAGGACAGGCCATGGAGAACTGGGAGCCTTGTTATGCTGATGGGCGGGATGTAAATTGCCAACAGCCACTCTGGAGAAGTGTATGGTGTTTCCCGAAACATCTAAAATACAAAGCAACAGAGCCTAGGGCACTTCCACTTATGCTCCTATAGCTTAGGGAAATTAAAATCAAAAAGACACAGCCACCCCAAAATTTGGGAAGGCTCTGTTTACAAGATCCTCGTTTATGGTACAAGTTCATTATCACAGAAAGCGAAAAATGAATAAAGAATTTGTGGTACTTACGTATAATGCAATATCACTCAGCAATGAAATCTATGTCATCAGGTCCGTAGCAGCATAATGAGTGGATTCAGGTACAATGATTCTAAGTGAAATATGTCACACAGAAAAAGAAATATCATAAGGTATCACTAATACACGGAATGTAAACTTGGCTACCCAGGAACTGAATTACAAAACAGAACAGGGTCTCAAATGTAGAAAACCAACTTATGCTTGCTTAAGGGAAATGTGAGTTGGGGTGCTGCATAAAACCAGAGATTGAAATTAGCACAGATACCATTCCATAAGCCAAATATGTAATAGACAACAGCTACTCCTTGCTCAACGAAGTGGACTCAATACCCCATATTAAACGCCTAAGAATATACCTGACTAGTAAGAATCTTAAAACCTATGGATTTCCATGTCTCTGAAAGAGAATCAAGCATGTGTACAACAGCATAAATGCAGCAGTGATAGGATTAGTGAGGTTCGGTGAGCAAATGCAGAGCCTTTGAAGTCATATTGCATGGTACCCATTCCATGGGTCTCAACTCTCCAGGTTTAAGGGATTCTTCCTTCAGCTAAAACATGCATGTGGAACCCAGACTATGATCCACCGTGTGACCGGGAAACGTGTTCAAATGTGTCTCAGTTTTCGTCCCCTGGTACTCGGGTGCCACATTCCAGATGCTTAACTAACACTCTCCCCACTTGGAGAGTCAGTGCCTTCAACATCCTGTTTGGCCCAGTTTGCAATTTCTGCGGGAAATGAACAGGAATAGGGAGAACCAATGTGAGACTAGCTGGAGGTGTCTGGAAGGGCAAATTTAACTCTCATTTCCCACCAGGAAGAGGAATTAACCAAAGGCTCAACATGCCATGCCGGAACCACACTAGGGCCTGAAGCAATCCTGCGGAGTTGCGGCCAGCTCACTAGAAAGAGAGTTGAAGAAAGGAGCTCAGGGGTACTGTCATTCACAAACCTGCAGAGTTATAAATGACAGCTATCGTCCAAAAATATATTGAAGTAAGGCTGCCAAGAGGACTTGAAAGCGGGGCAGAATTGCAGGAAACCGATTTCAGGAGGTAGACTGGAATTGCATGTATAGCATAGGAAAAGAGGCAGAACGTCCACAATGATGCACTTGGCCAAAAAGGGCGTATGCGTTTTTTCCTGAATATATTCAGGAAAAACGCATACGCCCTTTTTGGTCAACCAAGCAATCTTGCAAAGGAAATCTGCACTACAATGAAGTCTCACTGCCCCCCGGGCAAAAGGGCCATCTGAAAACTTGTCAAATCCAGAAAGGCTGGACAGGCAATAGAGAACTGGGAGCCTTGTTATGCTGATGGGCGGGATGTAAATTGTCAACAGCCACTCGGGAGAAGCATATGGTGTTTCCTGAAACATCTAAAAAACAAAGCAACAGAGCCTATGGCACTTCCACTTATGCTCCTATAGCTTAGGGAAATTCAAATCAAAAAGACACAGCCACCCCAAAGTTTGGGACGGCTCTGTTTACAAGAACCTCGTTTATGGTACAAGTTCAATATCACAGAAAGCGAAAAATGAATAAAGAATTTGTGGTACTTACGTACAATGCAATATCACTCAGCAATGAAATCTATGTAATCAGACCCGTAGCAGCATAATAAGTGGACTCAGGTACGATGATTCTAAGAGAAATAAGTCACACAGAGAAAGAAATATCATAAGGTATCACTAATACACGGAATGCAAACTTGGCTACACAGGAACTGAATTACAAAACAGAACAGGGTCTCAAATGTAGAAAACCAACTTATGCTTGCTTAAGGGGAAAGGTGAGTTGGGGTGCTGCATAAAACCAGATATTGAAATTAGCACAAATACCGTTCCATAAGCCAAATATGTAATAGAAAAGAGCTACTCCTTGCTCAACGAAGTGGACTCAACACCCCATATTAAACGCCTAAGAATATACGTGACTAGTAAGAATCTTAAAACCTATGGATTTACATGTCTCCAAAAGAGAATCAGGCGTGTGTACAGCAGCATAAACGCAGCAGTGATAGGATTAGTGAGGTTCGGTGAGAAAATGCAGACCCTTTGAAGTCATATTGCATGGTACCCATTCCATGGGTCTCAACTCTCCAGGTTTAAGGGATTCTTCCTTCAGCTAAAACATGCATGTTGAACCCAGAGTATGATCCACCGTGTGATCGGGAAACGTGTTCAAATGTGTCTCAGTTTTCGTCCCCTGGTACTCGGGTGCAACATTCCAGACGCTTTACTAACAGTCTCCCCACTTGGAGAGTCAGTGCCTTTAACCTCCTGTTTGGCCCAGCTTGCAATTTCTGCGGGAAATGAACAGGAATAGGGAGAACCAATGAGAGACTAGCTGGAGGTGTCTGGACGGGCAAATTTAACTCTCATTTCCCACCAGGAAGAGGAATTAACCAAAGGCTCAGCTTGCCATGCCGGAACCACACTAGGGCCTGAAGCAATCTTGCGGTGTTGCGGCCAGCTCACAGGAAAGCGAATTGAACAAAGGAGCTCAGGGCAACTGTAATTCCCAAACCTGCAGAGTTATAAATGACAGCTATCGTCCAAAAATATATTGAAGTAAGGCTGCCAAGAGGACTTGAAAGTGGGGCAGAATTGCAGGAAACCGATTTCAGGAGGTAGACTGGAATTGCATGAAAAGCATAGGAAAAGAGGCAGAACGTCCACAATGATGCACTTGGCCAAAAAGGGCGTATGCGTTTTTTCCTGAATATATTCAGGAAAAAACGCATACGCCCTTTTTGGCCAACCAAGCAAGCTTGCAAAGGAAATCTGCACTACAATGAAGTCTCACTGCCCCACGGGCAAAAGGGCCATCTGAAAAAAGTGTAAAATCCAGAAAGGCAGGACAGTCCATGGAGAACTGGGAGCCTTGTTATGCTGATGGGCGGGATGTAAATTGCCAACAGCCACTCTGGAGAAGTGTATGGTGTTTCCTGAAACATCTAAAAAACAAAGCAACAGAGCCTAGGGCACTTCCACTTATGCTCCTATAGCTTAGGGAAATTAAAATCAAAAAGACACAGCCACCCCAAAATTTGGGAAGGTTCTGTTTACAAGATCCTCGTTTATGGTACAAGTTCATTATCACAGAAAGCGAAAAATGAATAAAGAATTTGTGGTACTTACGTACAATGCAATATCACTCAGCAATGAAATCTATGTCATCAGGCCCGTAGCAGCATAATGAGTGGATTCAGGTACGATGATTCTAAGAGAAATAAGTCACACAGAAAAAGAAATATCATAAGGTATCACTAATACACGGAATGTAAACTTGGCTACCCAGGAATTGAATTACAAAACAGAACAGGGTCTCAAATGTAGAAAACCAACTTATGCTTGCTTAAGGGAAAGGTGAGTTGGGGTGCTGCATAAAACCAGAGATTGAAATTAGCACAGATACCGTTCCATAAGCCAAATATGTAATAGACAAGAGCTACTCCTTGCTCAACGAAGTGGACTCAACACCCCATATTAAACGCCTAAGAATATACCTGACTAGTAAGAATCTTAAAACCTATGGATTTCCATGTCTCCGAAAGAGAATCAAGCGTGTGTACAGCAGCATAAATGCAGCAGTGATAGGATTAGTGAGGTTCGGTGAGAAATGCAGACCCTTTGAAGTCATATTGCATGGTACCCATTCCATGGGTCTCAACTCTCCAGGTTTAAGGGATTCTTCCTTCAGCTAAAACATGCATGTGGAACCCAGAGTATTATCCACCGTGTGATCGGGAAACGTGTTCAAATGTGTCTCAGTTTTCGTCCCCTGGTACTCGGGTGCAACATTCCAGACGCTTTACTAAAACTCTCCCCACTTGGAGAGTCCGTGCCTTTAAACTCCTGTTTGGCCCAGTTTGCAATTTCTGCGGGAAATGAACAGGAATAGGGAGAACCAATGTGAGACTAGCTGGAGGTGTCTGGAAGGGCAAATTTAACTCTCATTTCCCACCAGGAAGAGGAATTAACCAAAGGCTCAGCTTGCCGTGCCGGAACCACACTAGGGCCTGAAGCAATCCTGCGGAGTTGCGGCCAGCTCACAAGAAAGAGAGTTGAAGAAAGGAGCTCAGGGGTACTGTCATTCACAAACCTGCAGAGTTATAAATGACAGCTATCGTCCAAAAATATATTGAAGTAAGGCTGCCAAGAGGACTTGAAAGTGGGGCAGAATTGCAGGAAACCGATTTCAGGAGGTAGACTGGAATTGCATGTATAGCATAGGAAAAGAGGCAGAACGTCCACAATGATGCACTTGGCCAAAAAGGGCGTATGCGTTTCTTCCTGAATATATTCAGGAAAAACGCATACGCCCTTTTTGGTCAACCAAGCAATCTTGCAAAGGAAATCTGCACTACAATGAAGTCTCACTGCCCCCCGGGCAAAAGGGCCATCTGAAAACTTGTCAAATCCAGAAAGGCAGGACAGGCAATAGAGAACTGGGAGCCTTGTTATGCTGATGGGCGGGATGTAAATTGTCAACAGCCACTCGGGAGAAGCATATGGTGTTTCCTGAAACATCTAAAAAACAAAGCAACAGAGCCTAGGGCACTTCCACTTATGCTCCTATAGCTTAGGGAAATTCAAATCAAAAAGACACAGCCACCCCAAAGTTTGGGACGGCTCTGTTTACAAGAACCTCGTTTATGGTACAAGTTCAATATCACAGAAAGCGAAAAATGAATAAAGAATTTGTGGTACTTACGTACAATGCAATATCACTCAGCAATGAAATCTATGTAATCAGACCCGTAGCAGCATAATAAGTGGACTCAGGTACGATGATTCTAAGAGAAATAAGTCACACAGAAAAAGAAATATCATAAGGTATCACTAACACACGGAATGCAAACTTGGCTACACAGGAACTGAATTACAAAACAGAACAGGGTCTCAAATGTAGAAAACCAACTTATGCTTGCTTAAGGGGAAAGGTGAGTTGGGGTGCTGCATAAAACAAGAGATTGAAATTAGCACAAATACCGTTCCATAAGCCAAATATGTAATAGACAAGAGCTACTCCTTGCTCAACGAAGTGGACTCAACACCCCATATTAAACGCCTAAGAATATACGTGACTAGTAAGAATCTTAAAACCTATGGATTTACATGTCTCCAAAAGAGAATCAGGCGTGTGTACAGCAGCATAAACGCAGCAGTGATAGGATTAGTGAGGTTCGGTGAGCAAATGCAGACCCTTTGAAGTCATATTGCATGGTACCCATTCCATGGGTCTCAACTCTCCAGGTTTAAGGGATTCTTCCTTCAGCTAAAACATGCATGTGGAACCCAGAGTATGATCCACCGTGTGATCGGGAAACGTGTTCAAATGTGTCTCAGTTTTCGTCCCCTGGTACTCGGGTGCAACATTCCAGACGCTTTACTAACACTCTCCCCACTTGGAGAGTCAGTGCCTTTAACCTCCTGTTTGGCCCAGTTTGCAATTTCTGCGGGAAATGAACAGGAATAGGGAGAACCAATGAGAGACTAGCTGGAGGTGTCTGGACGGGCAAATTTAACTCTCATTTCCCACCAGGAAGAGGAATTAACCAAAGGCTCAGCTTGCCATGCCGGAACCACACTAGGGCCTGAAGCAATCTTGCGGTGTTGCGGCCAGCTCACAGGAAAGCGAATTGAACAAAGGAGCTCAGGGGCACTGTAATTCCCAAACCTGCAGAGTTATAAATGACAGCTATCGTCCAAAAATATATTGAAGTAAGGCTGCCAAGAGGACTTGAAAGTGGGGCAGAATTGCAGGAAACCGATTTCAGGAGGTAGACTGGAATTGCATGAAAAGCATAGGAAAAGAGGCAGAACGTCCACAATGATGCACTTGGCCAAAAAGGGCGTATGCGTTTTTTCCTGAATATATTCAGGAAAAAACGCATACGCCCTTTTTGGCCAACCAAGCAAGCTTGCAAAGGAAATCTGCACTACAATGAAGTCTCACTGCCCCACGGGCAAAAGGGCCATCTGAAAAAAGTGTAAAATCCAGAAAGGCAGGACAGGCCATGGAGAACTGGGAGCCTTGTTATGCTGATGGGTGGGATGTAAATTGCCAACAGCCACTCTGGAGAAGTGTATGGTGTTTCCTGAAACATCTAAAAAACAAAGCAACAGAGCCTAGGGCACTTCCACTTATGCTCCTATAGCTTAGGGAAATTAAAATCAAAAAGACACAGCCACCCCAAAATTTGGGAAGGTTCTGTTTACAAGATCCTCGTTTATGGTACAAGTTCATTATCACAGAAAGCGAAAAATGAATAAAGAATTTGTGGTACTTACGTACAATGCAATATCACTCAGCAATGAAATCTATGTCATCAGGCCCGTAGCAGCATAATGAGTGGATTCAGGTACGATGATTCTAAGAGAAATAAGTCACACAGAAAAAGAAATATCATAAGGTATCACTAATACACGGAATGTAAACTTGGCTACCCAGGAACTGAATTACAAAACAGAACAGGGTCTCAAATGTAGAAAACCAACTTATGCTTGCTTAAGGGAAAGGTGAGTTGGGGTGCTGCATAAAACCAGAGATTGAAATTAGCACAGATACCGTTCCATAAGCCAAATATGTAATAGACAAGAGCTACTCCTTGCTCAACGAAGTGGACTCAACACCCCATATTAAACGCCTAAGAATATACCTGACTAGTAAGAATCTTAAAACCTATGGATTTCCATGTCTCCGAAAGAGAATCAAGCGTGTGTACAGCAGCATAAACGCAGCAGTGATAGGATTAGTGAGGTTCGGTGAGCAAATGCAGACCCTTTGAAGTCATATTGCATGGTACCCATTCCATGGGTCTCAACTCTCCAGGTTTAAGGGATTCTTCCTTCAGCTAAAACATGCATGTGGAACCCAGAGTATGATCCACCGTGTGATCGGGAAACGTGTTCAAATGTGTCTCAGTTTTCGTCCCCTGGTACTCGGGTGCAACATTCCAGACGCTTTACTAACACTCTCCCCACTTGGAGAGTCAGTGCCTTTAACCTCCTGTTTGGCCCAGTTTGCAATTTCTGCGGGAAATGAACAGGAATAGGGAGAACCAATGAGAGACTAGCTGGAGGTGTCTGGACGGGCAAATTTAACTCTCATTTCCCACCAGGAAGAGGAATTAACCAAAGGCTCAGCTTGCCATGCAGGAACCACACTAGGGCCTGAAGCAATCTTGCGGTGTTGCGGCCAGCTCACAGGAAAGCGAATTGAACACAGGAGCTCAGGGGCACTGTAATTCCCAAACCTGCAGAGTTATAAATGACAGCTATCGTCCAAAAATATATTGAAGTAAGGCTGCCAAGAGGACTTGAAAGTGGGGCAGAATTGCAGGAAACCGATTTCAGGAGGTAGACTGGAATTGCATGAAAAGCATAGGAAAAGAGGCAGAACGTCCACAATGATGCACTTGGCCAAAAAGGGCGTATGCGTTTTTTCCTGAATATATTCAGGAAAAAACGCATACGCCCTTTTTGGCCAACCAAGCAAGCTTGCAAAGGAAATCTGCACTACAATGAAGTCTCACTGCCCCACGGGCAAAAGGGCCATCTGAAAAAAGTGTAAAATCCAGAAAGGCAGGACAGGCCATGGAGAACTGGGAGCCTTGTTATGCTGATGGGTGGGATGTAAATTGCCAACAGCCACTCTGGAGAAGTGTATGGTGTTTCCTGAAACATCTAAAAAACAAAGCAACAGAGCCTAGGGCACTTCCACTTATGCTCCTATAGCTTAGGGAAATTAAAATCAAAAAGACACAGCCACCCCAAAATTTGGGAAGGTTCTGTTTACAAGATCCTCGTTTATGGTACAAGTTCATTATCACAGAAAGCGAAAAATGAATAAAGAATTTGTGGTACTTACGTACAATGCAATATCACTCAGCAATGAAATCTATGTCATCAGGCCCGTAGCAGCATAATGAGTGGATTCAGGTACGATGATTCTAAGAGAAATAAGTCACACAGAAAAAGAAATATCATAAGGTATCACTAATACACGGAATGTAAACTTGGCTACCCAGGAACTGAATTACAAAACAGAACAGGGTCTCAAATGTAGAAAACCAACTTATGCTTGCTTAAGGGAAAGGTGAGTTGGGGTGCTGCATAAAACCAGAGATTGAAATTAGCACAGATACCGTTCCATAAGCCAAATATGTAATAGACAAGAGCTACTCCTTGCTCAACGAAGTGGACTCAACACCCCATATTAAACGCCTAAGAATATACCTGACTAGTAAGAATCTTAAAACCTATGGATTTCCATGTCTCCGAAAGAGAATCAAGCGTGTGTACAGCAGCATAAATGCAGCAGTGATAGGATTAGTGAGGTTCGGTGAGAAATGCAGACCCTTTGAAGTCATATTGCATGGTACCCATTCCATGGGTCTCAACTCTCCAGGTTTAAGGGATTCTTCCTTCAGCTAAAACATGCATGTGGAACCCAGAGTATGATCCACCGTGTGATCGGGAAACGTGTTCAAATGTGTCTCAGTTTTCGTCCCCTGGTACTCGGGTGCAACATTCCAGACGCTTTACTAAAACTCTCCCCACTTGGAGAGTCCGTGCCTTTAAACTCCTGTTTGGCCCAGTTTGCAATTTCTGCGGGAAATGAACAGGAATAGGTAGAAGCAATGAGAGACTAGCTGGAGGTGTCTGGACGGGCAAATTTAACTCTCATTTCCCACCAAGAAGAAGAATTAACCAAAGGCTCAGCTTGCCGTGCCGGAACCACACTAGGGCCTGAAGCAATCTTGCGGTGTTGCGGCCAGCTCACAATAAAGCGAGTTAAACAAAGGAGCTCAGGGGCACTGTCATTCCCAAACCTGCAGAGTTATAAATGACAGCTACCGTCTAAAAATATATTGAAGTAAGGCTGCCAAGAGCACTTGAAAGCGGGGCAGAATTGCAGGACACCGATTTCAGGAGGTAGACTGGAATTGCATGAAAAGCAGAGGAAAAGAGGCAGAACGTCCACAATGATGCACTTGGCCAAAAAGGGCGTATGCGTTTTTTCCTGAATATATTTAGGAAAAAACGCATACGCCGTTTTTGGCCAACCAAGCAAGCTTGCAAAGGAAATCTGCACTACAATGAAGTCTCACTGCCCCCCGGGCAAAAGGGCCATCTGAAGAAAGTGTAAAATCCAGAAAGGCAGGACAGGCCATGGAGGACTGGGAGCCTTGTTATGCTGATGGGCGGGATGTAAATTGCCAACAGCCACTCTGAAGAAGTGTATGGTGTTTCCCGAAACATCTAAAAAACAAAGCAACAGAGCCTAGGGCACTTCCACTTATGCTCCTATAGCTTAGGGAAATTCAAATCAAAAAGTCACAGCCACCCCAAAGTTTGGGACGGCTCTGTTTACAAGAACCTCGTTTATGGTACAAGTTCAATATCACAGAAAGCGAAAAATGAATAAAGAATTTGTGGTACTTATGTACAATGCAATACCACTCAGCAATGAAATCTATGTCATCAGACACGTAGCAGCATAATGAGTGGACTCAGGTACGATGATTCTAAGAGAAATAAGTCACACAGAAAAAGAAATATCATAAGGTATCACTAATACACGGAATGTAAACTTGGCTACCCAGGAACTGAATTACAAAACAGAACAGGGTCTCAAATGTAGAAAACCAACTTATGCTTGCTTAAGGGGAAAGGTGAGTTGGGGTGCTGCATAAAACCAGAGATTGAAATTAGCACAGATACCGTTCCATAAGCCAAATATGTAATAGACAAGAGCTACTCCTTGCTCAACGAAGTGGACTCAACACCCCATATTAAACGCCTAAGAATATACCTGACTAGTAAGAATCTTAAAACCTATGGATTTACATGTCTCCAAAAGAGAATCAAGCGTGTGTACAGCAGCATAAACGCAGCAGTGATAGGATTAGTGAGGTTCGGTGAGCAAATGCAGACCCTTTGAAATCATATTGCATGGTACCCATTCCATGGGTCTCAACTCTCCAGGTTTAAGGGATTCTTCCTTCAGCTAAAACATGCATGTGGAACCCAGAGTATGATCCACCGTGTGATCGGGAAACGTGTTCATATATGTCTCAGTTTTCGTCCCCTGGTACTCGGGTGCAACATTCCAGACGCTTTACTAACAGTCTCCCCACTTGGAGAGTCAGTGCCTTTAACCTCCTGTTTGGCCCAGCTTGCAATTTCTGCGGGAAATGAACAGGAATAGGGAGAACCAATGAGAGACTAGCTAGAGGTGTCTGGACGGGCAAATTTAACTCTCATTTCCCACCAGGAAGAGGAATTAACCAAAGGCTCAGCTTGCCGTGCCGGAACCACACTAGGGCCTGAAGCAATCCTGCGGTGTTGCGGCCAGCTCACAAGAAAGCGAGTTGAACAAAGGAGCTCAGGGGCACTGTAATTCCCAAACCTGCAGAGTTATAAATGACAGCTATCGTCCAAAAATATATTGAAGTAAGGCTGCCAAGAGGACTTGAAAGTGGGGCAGAATTGCAGGAAACCGATTTCAGGAGGTAGACTGGAATTGCATGAAAAGCATAGGAAAAGAGGCAGAACGTCCACAATGATGCACTTGGCCAAAAAGGGCGTATGCGTTTTTTCCTGAATATATTCAGGAAAAAACGCATACGCCCTTTTTGGCCAACCAAGCAAGCTTGCAAAGGAAATCTGCACTACAATGAAGTCTCACTGCCCCCCGGGCAACAGGGCCATCTGAAAAAAGTGTAAAATCCAGAAAGGCAGGACAGGCCATGGAGAACTGGGAGCCTTGTTATGCTGATGGGCGGGATGTAAATTGCCAACAGCCACTCTGGAGAAGTGTATGGTGTTTCCCGAAACATCTAAAATACAAAGCAACAGAGCCTAGGGCACTTCCACTTATGCTCCTATAGCTTAGGGAAATTAAAATCAAAAAGACACAGCCACCCCAAAATTTGGGAAGGCTCTGTTTACAAGATCCTCGTTTATGGTACAAGTTCATTATCACAGAAAGCGAAAAATGAATAAAGAATTTGTGGTACTTACGTATAATGCAATATCACTCAGCAATGAAATCTATGTCATCAGGTCCGTAGCAGCATAATGAGTGGATTCAGGTACAATGATTCTAAGTGAAATATGTCACACAGAAAAAGAAATATCATAAGGTATCACTAATACACGGAATGTAAACTTGGCTACACAGGAACTGAATTACAAAACAGAACAGGGTCTCAAATGTAGAAAACCAACTTATGCTTGCTTAAGGGAAATGTGAGTTGGGGTGCTGCATAAAACCAGAGATTGAAATTAGCACAGATACCGTTCCATAAGCCAAATATGTAATAGACAAGAGCTACTCCTTGCTCAACGAAGTGGACTCAATACCCCATATTAAACGCCTAAGAATATACCTGACTAGTAAGAATCTTAAAACCTATGGATTTCCATGTCTCTGAAAGAGAATCAAGCATGTGTACAACAGCATAAATGCAGCAGTGATAGGATTGGTGAGGTTCGGTGAGCAAATGCAGACCGTTTGAAGTCATATAACATGGTACCCATTCCATGGGTCTCAACTCTCCAGGTTTAAGGGATTCCTCCTTCAGCTAAAACATGCATGTGGAACCCAGAGTATGATCCACCATGTGATCGGGAAACTTGTTCAAATGTGTCTCAGTTATCGTCCCCTGGTACTCGGGTGCAACATTCCAGACGCTTTACTAACACTCTCCCCACTTGGAGAGTCAGTGCCTTTAACCTCCTGTTTGGCCCAGTTTGCAATTTCTGCGGGAAATGAACAGGAATAGGGAGAACCAATGAGAAACTAGCTGGAGGTGTCTGGACGGGCAAATTTAACTCTCATTTCCCACCAGGAAGAGGAATTAACCAAAGGCTCAGCTGGCCGTGCCGGAACCACACTAGGGCCTGAAGCAATCCTGCAGTGTTGCGGCCAGCTCACAATAAAGAGAGTTGAAGAAAGGAGCTCAGGGGCACTGTCATTCACAAACCTGCAGAGTTATAAATGACAGCTACCGTCCAAAAATATATTGAAGTAAGGCTGCCAAGAGCACTTGAAAGCGGGGCAGAATTGCAGGAAACCGATTTCAGGAGGTAGACTGGAATTGCATGAAAAGCATAGGAAAAGAGGCAGAACGTCCACAATGATGCACTTGGCCAAAAAGGGCGTATGCGTTTTTTCCTGAATATATTCAGGAAAAAACGCATACGCCCTTTTTGGCCAACCAAGCAAGCTTGCAAAGGACATCTGCACTACAATGAAGTCTCACTGCCCCCCGGGCAAAAGGGCCATCTGAAGAAAGTGTAAAATCCAGAAAGGCAGGACAGGCCATGGAGGACTGGGAGCCTTGTTATGCTGATGGGTGGGATGTAAATTGCCAACAGCCACTCTGGAGAAGTGTATGGTGTTTCCTGAAACATCTAAAAAACAAAGCAACAGAGCCTAGGGCACTTCCACTTATGCTCCTATAGCTTAGGGAAATTAAAATCAAAAAGACACAGCCACCCCAAAATTTGGGAAGGTTCTGTTTACAAGATCCTCGTTTATGGTACAAGTTCATTATCACAGAAAGCGAAAAATGAATAAAGAATTTGTGGTACTTACGTACAATGCAATATCACTCAGCAATGAAATCTATGTCATCAGGCCCGTAGCAGCATAATGAGTGGATTCAGGTACGATGATTCTAAGAGAAATAAGTCACACAGAAAAAGAAATATCATAAGGTATCACTAATACACGGAATGTAAACTTGGCTACCCAGGAACTGAATTACAAAACAGAACAGGGTCTCAAATGTAGAAAACCAACTTATGCTTGCTTAAGGGAAAGGTGAGTTGGGGTGCTGCATAAAACCAGAGATTGAAATTAGCACAGATACCGTTCCATAAGCCAAATATGTAATAGACAAGAGCTACTCCTTGCTCAACGAAGTGGACTCAACACCCCATATTAAACGCCTAAGAATATACCTGACTAGTAAGAATCTTAAAACCTATGGATTTCCATGTCTCCGAAAGAGAATCAAGCGTGTGTACAGCAGCATAAACGCAGCAGTGATAGGATTAGTGAGGTTCGGTGAGCAAATGCAGACCCTTTGAAGTCATATTGCATGGTACCCATTCCATGGGTCTCAACTCTCCAGGTTTAAGGGATTCTTCCTTCAGCTAAAACATGCATGTGGAACCCAGAGTATGATCCACCGTGTGATCGGGAAACGTGTTCAAATGTGTCTCAGTTTTCGTCCCCTGGTACTCGGGTGCAACATTCCAGACGCTTTACTAACACTCTCCCCACTTGGAGAGTCAGTGCCTTTAACCTCCTGTTTGGCCCAGTTTGCAATTTCTGCGGGAAATGAACAGGAATAGGGAGAACCAATGAGAGACTAGCTGGAGGTGTCTGGACGGGCAAATTTAACTCTCATTTCCCACCAGGAAGAGGAATTAACCAAAGGCTCAGCTTGCCATGCCGGAACCACACTAGGGCCTGAAGCAATCTTGCGGTGTTGCGGCCAGCTCACAGGAAAGCGAATTGAACACAGGAGCTCAGGGGCACTGTAATTCCCAAACCTGCAGAGTTATAAATGACAGCTATCGTCCAAAAATATATTGAAGTAAGGCTGCCAAGAGGACTTGAAAGTGGGGCAGAATTGCAGGAAACCGATTTCAGGAGGTAGACTGGAATTGCATGAAAAGCATAGGAAAAGAGGCAGAACGTCCACAATGATGCACTTGGCCAAAAAGGGCGTATGCGTTTTTTCCTGAATATATTCAGGAAAAAACGCATACGCCCTTTTTGGCCAACCAAGCAAGCTTGCAAAGGAAATCTGCACTACAATGAAGTCTCACTGCCCCACGGGCAAAAGGGCCATCTGAAAAAAGTGTAAAATCCAGAAAGGCAGGACAGGCCATGGAGAACTGGGAGCCTTGTTATGCTGATGGGTGGGATGTAAATTGCCAACAGCCACTCTGGAGAAGTGTATGGTGTTTCCTGAAACATCTAAAAAACAAAGCAACAGAGCCTAGGGCACTTCCACTTATGCTCCTATAGCTTAGGGAAATTAAAATCAAAAAGACACAGCCACCCCAAAATTTGGGAAGGTTCTGTTTACAAGATCCTCGTTTATGGTACAAGTTCATTATCACAGAAAGCGAAAAATGAATAAAGAATTTGTGGTACTTACGTACAATGCA
Organism: Lagenorhynchus albirostris; assembly: GCF_949774975.1. Lineage (NCBI taxonomy): Eukaryota > Metazoa > Chordata > Mammalia > Artiodactyla > Delphinidae > Lagenorhynchus > Lagenorhynchus albirostris. Next base: position 101,864,682 of record NC_083095.1, on the reverse strand, counting down.
ATATCACTCAGCAATGAAATCTATGTCATCAGGCCCGTAGCAGCATAATGAGTGGATTCAGGTACGATGATTCTAAGAGAAATAAGTCACACAGAAAAAGAAATATCATAAGGTATCACTAATACACGGAATGTAAACTTGGCTACCCAGGAACTGAATTACAAAACAGAACAGGGTCTCAAATGTAGAAAACCAACTTATGCTTGCTTAAGGGAAAGGTGAGTTGGGGTGCTGCATAAAACCAGAGATTGAAATTAGCACAGATACCGTTCCATAAGCCAAATATGTAATAGACAAGAGCTACTCCTTGCTCAACGAAGTGGACTCAACACCCCATATTAAACGCCTAAGAATATACCTGACTAGTAAGAATCTTAAAACCTATGGATTTCCATGTCTCCGAAAGAGAATCAAGCGTGTGTACAGCAGCATAAATGCAGCAGTGATAGGATTAGTGAGGTTCGGTGAGAAATGCAGACCCTTTGAAGTCATATTGCATGGTACCCATTCCATGGGTCTCAACTCTCCAGGTTTAAGGGATTCTTCCTTCAGCTAAAACATGCATGTGGAACCCAGAGTATGATCCACCGTGTGATCGGGAAACGTGTTCAAATGTGTCTCAGTTTTCGTCCCCTGGTACTCGGGTGCAACATTCCAGACGCTTTACTAAAACTCTCCCCACTTGGAGAGTCCGTGCCTTTAAACTCCTGTTTGGCCCAGTTTGCAATTTCTGCGGGAAATGAACAGGAATAGGTAGAAGCAATGAGAGACTAGCTGGAGGTGTCTGGACGGGCAAATTTAACTCTCATTTCCCACCAAGAAGAAGAATTAACCAAAGGCTCAGCTTGCCGTGCCGGAACCACACTAGGGCCTGAAGCAATCTTGCGGTGTTGCGGCCAGCTCACAATAAAGCGAGTTAAACAAAGGAGCTCAGGGGCACTGTCATTCCCAAACCTGCAGAGTTATAAATGACAGCTACCGTCTAAAAATATATTGAAGTAAGGCTGCCAAGAGCACTTGAAAGCGGGGCAGAATTGCAGGACACCGATTTCAGGAGGTAGACTGGAATTGCATGAAAAGCAGAGGAAAAGAGGCAGAACGTCCACAATGATGCACTTGGCCGAAAAGGGCGTATGCGTTTTTTCCTGAATATATTTAGGAAAAAACGCATACGCCGTTTTTGGCCAACCAAGCAAGCTTGCAAAGGAAATCTGCACTACAATGAAGTCTCACTGCCCCCCGGGCAAAAGGGCCATCTGAAGAAAGTGTAAAATCCAGAAAGGCAGGACAGGCCATGGAGGACTGGGAGCCTTGTTATGCTGATGGGCGGGATGTAAATTGCCAACAGCCACTCTGAAGAAGTGTATGGTGTTTCCCGAAACATCTAAAAAACAAAGCAACAGAGCCTAGGGCACTTCCACTTATGCTCCTATAGCTTAGGGAAATTCAAATCAAAAAGTCACAGCCACCCCAAAGTTTGGGACGGCTCTGTTTACAAGAACCTCGTTTATGGTACAAGTTCAATATCACAGAAAGCGAAAAATGAATAAAGAATTTGTGGTACTTATGTACAATGCAATACCACTCAGCAATGAAATCTATGTCATCAGACACGTAGCAGCATAATGAGTGGACTCAGGTACGATGATTCTAAGAGAAATAAGTCACACAGAAAAAGAAATATCATAAGGTATCACTAATACACGGAATGTAAACTTGGCTACCCAGGAACTGAATTACAAAACAGAACAGGGTCTCAAATGTAGAAAACCAACTTATGCTTGCTTAAGGGGAAAGGTGAGTTGGGGTGCTGCATAAAACCAGAGATTGAAATTAGCACAGATACCGTTCCATAAGCCAAATATGTAATAGACAAGAGCTACTCCTTGCTCAACGAAGTGGACTCAACACCCCATATTAAACGCCTAAGAATATACCTGACTAGTAAGAATCTTAAAACCTATGGATTTACATGTCTCCAAAAGAGAATCAAGCGTGTGTACAGCAGCATAAACACAGCAGTGATAGGATTAGTGAGGTTCGGTGAGCAAATGCAGACCCTTTGAAATCATATTGCATGGTACCCATTCCATGGGTCTCAACTCTCCAGGTTTAAGGGATTCTTCCTTCAGCTAAAACATGCATGTGGAACCCAGAGTATGATCCACCGTGTGATCGGGAAACGTGTTCATATATGTCTCAGTTTTCGTCCCCTGGTACTCGGGTGCAACATTCCAGACGCTTTACTAACAGTCTCCCCACTTGGAGAGTCAGTGCCTTTAACCTCCTGTTTGGCCCAGCTTGCAATTTCTGCGGGAAATGAACAGGAATAGGGAGAACCAATGAGAGACTAGCTAGAGGTGTCTGGACGGGCAAATTTAACTCTCATTTCCCACCAGGAAGAGGAATTAACCAAAGGCTCAGCTTGCCGTGCCGGAACCACACTAGGGCCTGAAGCAATCCTGCGGTGTTGCGGCCAGCTCACAAGAAAGCGAGTTGAACAAAGGAGCTCAGGGGCACTGTCATTCACAAACCTGCAGAGTTATAAATGACAGCTATCGTCCAAAAATATATTGAAGTAAGGCTGCCAAGAGGACTTGAAAGTGGGGCAGAATTGCAGGAAACCGATTTCAGGAGGTAGACTGGAATTGCATGAAAAGCATAGGAAAAGAGGCAGAACGTCCACAATGATGCACTTGGCCAAAAAGGGCGTATGCGTTTTTTCCTGAATATATTCAGGAAAAAACGCATACGCCCTTTTTGGCCAACCAAGCAAGCTTGCAAAGGAAATCTGCACTACAATGAAGTCTCACTCCCCCCCGGGCAACAGGGCCATCTGAAAAAAGTGTAAAATCCAGAAAGGCAGGACAGGCCATGGAGAACTGGGAGCCTTGTTATGCTGATGGGCGGGATGTAAATTGCCAACAGCCACTCTGGAGAAGTGTATGGTGTTTCCCGAAACATCTAAAATACAAAGCAACAGAGCCTAGGGCACTTCCACTTATGCTCCTATAGCTTAGGGAAATTAAAATCAAAAAGACACAGCCACCCCAAAATTTGGGAAGGCTCTGTTTACAAGATCCTCGTTTATGGTACAAGTTCATTATCACAGAAAGCGAAAAATGAATAAAGAATTTGTGGTACTTACGTATAATGCAATATCACTCAGCAATGAAATCTATGTCATCAGGTCCGTAGCAGCATAATGAGTGGATTCAGGTACAATGATTCTAAGTGAAATATGTCACACAGAAAAAGAAATATCATAAGGTATCACTAATACACGGAATGTAAACTTGGCTACACAGGAACTGAATTACAAAACAGAACAGGGTCTCAAATGTAGAAAACCAACTTATGCTTGCTTAAGGGAAATGTGAGTTGGGGTGCTGCATAAAACCAGAGATTGAAATTAGCACAGATACCGTTCCATAAGCCAAATATGTAATAGACAAGAGCTACTCCTTGCTCAACGAAGTGGACTCAATACCCCATATTAAACGCCTAAGAATATACCTGACTAGTAAGAATCTTAACACCTATGGATTTCCATGTCTCTGAAAGAGAATCAAGCATGTGTACAACAGCATAAATGCAGCAGTGATAGGATTAGTGAGGTTCGGTGAGAAATGCAGACCCTTTGAAGTCATATTGCATGGTACCCATTCCATGGGTCTCAACTCTCCAGGTTTAAGGGATTCTTCCTTCAGCTAAAACATGCATGTGGAACCCAGAGTATGATCCACCGTGTGATCGGGAAACGTGTTCAAATGTGTCTCAGTTTTCGTCCCCTGGTACTCGGGTGCAACATTCCAGACGCTTTACTAAAACTCTCCCCACTTGGAGAGTCCGTGCCTTTAAACTCCTGTTTGGCCCAGTTTGCAATTTCTGCGGGAAATGAACAGGAATAGGGAGAACCAATGTGAGACTAGCTGGAGGTGTCTGGAAGGGCAAATTTAACTCTCATTTCCCACCAGGAAGAGGAATTAACCAAAGGCTCAACATGCCATGCCGGAACCACACTAGGGCCTGAAGCAATCCTGCGGAGTTGCGGCCAGCTCACAAGAAAGAGAGTTGAAGAAAGGAGCTCAGGGGTTCTGTCATTCACAAACCTGCAGAGTTATAAATGACAGCTATCGTCCAAAAATATATTGAAGTAAGGCTGCCAAGAGGACTTGAAAGCGGGGCAGAATTGCAGGAAACCGATTTCAGGAGGTAGACTGGAATTGCATGTATAGCATAGGAAAAGAGGCAGAACGTCCACAATGATGCACTTGGCCAAAAAGGGCGTATGCGTTTCTTCCTGAATATATTCAGGAAAAACGCATACGCCCTTTTTGGTCAACCAAGCAATCTTGCAAAGGAAATCTGCACTACAATGAAGTCTCACTGCCCCCCGGGCAAAAGGGCCATCTGAAAACTTGTCAAATCCAGAAAGGCAGGACAGGCAATAGAGAACTGGGAGCCTTGTTATGCTGATGGGCGGGATGTAAATTGTCAACAGCCACTCGGGAGAAGCATATGGTGTTTCCTGAAACATCTAAAAAACAAAGCAACAGAGCCTATGGCACTTCCACTTATGCTCCTATAGCTTAGGGAAATTCAAATCAAAAAGACACAGCCACCCCAAAGTTTGGGACGGCTCTGTTTACAAGAACCTCGTTTATGGTACAAGTTCAATATCACAGAAAGCGAAAAATGAATAAAGAATTTGTGGTACTTACGAACAATGCAATATCACTCAGCAATGAAATCTATGTAATCAGACCCGTAGCAGCATAATAAGTGGACTCAGGTACGATGATTCTAAGAGAAATAAGTCACACAGAGAAAGAAATATCATAAGGTATCACTAATACACGGAATGCAAACTTGGCTACACAGGAACTGAATTACAAAACAGAACAGGGTCTCAAATGTAGAAAACCAACTTATGCTTGCTTAAGGGGAAAGGTGAGTTGGGGTGCTGCATAAAACAAGAGATTGAAATTAGCACAAATACCGTTCCATAAGCCAAATATGTAATAGACAAGAGCTACTCCTTGCTCAACGAAGTGGACTCAACACCCCATATTAAACGCCTAAGAATATACGTGACTAGTAAGAATCTTAAAACCTATGGATTTACATGTCTCCAAAAGAGAATCAGGCGTGTGTACAGCAGCATAAACGCAGCAGTGATAGGATTAGTGAGGTTCGGTGAGAAAATGCAGACCCTTTGAAGTCATATTGCATGGTACCCATTCCATGGGTCTCAACTCTCCAGGTTTAAGGGATTCTTCCTTCAGCTAAAACATGCATGTGGAACCCAGAGTATGATCCACCGTGTGATCGGGAAACGTGTTCAAATGTGTCTCAGTTTTCGTCCCCTGGTACTCGGGTGCAACATTCCAGACGCTTTACTAACAGTCTCCCCACTTGGAGAGTCAGTGCCTTTAACCTCCTGTTTGGCCCAGTTTGCAATTTCTGCGGGAAATGAACAGGAATAGGGAGAACCAATGAGAGACTAGCTGGAGGTGTCTGGACGGGCAAATTTAACTCTCATTTCCCACCAGGAAGAGGAATTAACCAAAGGCTCAGCTTGCCATGCCGGAACCACACTAGGGCCTGAAGCAATCTTGCGGTGTTGCGGCCAGCTCACAGGAAAGCGAATTGAACAAAGGAGCTCAGGGGCACTGTAATTCCCAAACCTGCAGAGTTATAAATGACAGCTATCGTCCAAAAATATATTGAAGTAAGGCTGCCAAGAGGACTTGAAAGTGGGGCAGAATTGCAGGAAACCGATTTCAGGAGGTAGACTGGAATTGCATGAAAAGCATAGGAAAAGAGGCAGAACGTCCACAATGATGCACTTGGCCAAAAAGGGCGTATGCGTTTTTTCCTGAATATATTCAGGAAAAAACGCATACGCCCTTTTTGGCCAACCAAGCAAGCTTGCAAAGGAAATCTGCACTACAATGAAGTCTCACTGCCCCACGGGCAAAAGGGCCATCTGAAAAAAGTGTAAAATCCAGAAAGGCAGGACAGGCCATGGAGAACTGGGAGCCTTGTTATGCTGATGGGCGGGATGTAAATTGCCAACAGCCACTCTGGAGAAGTGTATGGTGTTTCCTGAAACATCTAAAAAAAAAGCAACAGAGCCTAGGGCACTTCCACTTATGCTCCTATAGCTTAGGGAAACTAAAATCAAAAAGACACAGCCACCCCAAAATTTGGGAAGGCTCTGTTTACAAGATCCTCGTTTATGGTACAAGTTCATTATCACAGAAAGCGAAAAATGAATAAAGAATTTGTGGTACTTACGTATAATGCAATATCACTCAGCAATGAAATCTATGTCATCAGGTCCGTAGCAGTATAATGAGTGGATTCAGGTACAATGATTCTAAGTGAAATATGTCACACAGAAAAAGAAATATCATAAGGTATCACTAATACACGGAATGTAAACTTGGCTACACAGGAACTGAATTACAAAACAGAACAGGGTCTCAAATGTAGAAAACCAACTTATGCTTGCTTAAGGGAAATGTGAGTTGGGGTGCTGCATAAAACCAGAGATTGAAATTAGCACAGATACCGTTCCATAAGCCAAATATGTAATAGACAAGAGCTACTCCTTGCTCAACGAAGTGGACTCAATACCCCATATTAAACGCCTAAGAATATACCTGACTAGTAAGAATCTTAACACCTATGGATTTCCATGTCTCTGAAAGAGAATCAAGCATGTGTACAACAGCATAAATGCAGCAGTGATAGGATTGGTGAGGTTCGGTGAGCAAATGCAGACCGTTTGAAGTCATATAACATGGTACCCATTCCATGGGTCTCAACTCTCCAGGTTTAAGGGATTCCTCCTTCAGCTAAAACATGCATGTGGAACCCAGAGTATGATCCACCATGTGATCGGGAAACTTGTTCAAATATGTCTCAGTTATCGTCCCCTGGTACTCGGGTGCAACATTCCAGACGCTTTACTAACACTCTCCCCACTTGGAGAGTCAGTGCCTTTAACCTCCTGTTTGGCCCAGTTTGCAATTTCTGCGGGAAATGAACAGGAATAGGGAGAACCAATGAGAAACTAGCTGGAGGTGTCTGGACGGGCAAATTTAACTCTCATTTCCCACCAGGAAGAGGAATTAACCAAAGGCTCAGCTGGCCGTGCCGGAACCACACTAGGGCCTGAAGCAATCCTGCAGTGTTGCGGCCAGCTCACAATAAAGAGAGTTGAAGAAAGGAGCTCAGGGGCACTGTCATTCACAAACCTGCAGAGTTATAAATGACAGCTACCGTCCAAAAATATATTGAAGTAAGGCTGCCAAGAGCACTTGAAAGCGGGGCAGAATTGCAGGAAACCGATTTCAGGAGGTAGACTGGAATTGCATGAAAAGCATAGGAAAAGAGGCAGAACGTCCACAATGATGCACTTGGCCAAAAAGGGCGTATGCGTTTTTTCCTGAATATATTCAGGAAAAAACGCATACGCCCTTTTTGGCCAACCAAGCAAGCTTGCAAAGGAAATCTGCACTACAATGAAGTCTCACTGCCCCACGGGCAAAAGGGCCATCTGAAAAAAGTGTAAAATCCAGAAAGGCAGGACAGGCCATGGAGAACTGGGAGCCTTGTTATGCTGATGGGCGGGATGTAAATTGCCAACAGCCACTCTGGAGAAGTTTATGGTGTTTCCTGAAACATGTAAAAAACAAAGCAACAGAGTCTAGGGCACTTCCACTTATGCTCCTATAGCTTAGGGAAATTCAAATCAAAAAGTCACAGCCACCCCAAAGTTTGGGATGGCTCTGTTTACAAGAACCTCGTTTATGGTACAAGTTCAATATCACAGAAAGCGAAAAATGAATAAAGAATTTGTGGTACTTATGTACAATGCAATACCACTCAGCAATGAAATCTATGTCATCAGACCCGTAGCAGCATAATGAGTGGACTCAGGTACGATGATTCTAAGAGAAATAAGTCACACAGAAAAAGAAATATCATAAGGTATCACTAATACACGGAATGTAAACTTGGCTACCCAGGAACTGAATTACAAAACAGAACAGGGTCTCAAATGTAGAAAACCAACTTATGCTTGCTTAAGGGGAAAGGTGAGTTGGGGTGCTGCATAAAACCAGAGATTGAAATTAGCACAGATACCGTTCCATAAGCCAAATATGTAATAGACAAGATCTACTCCTTGCTCAACGAAGTGGACTCAACACCCCATATTAAACGCCTAAGAATATACCTGACTAGTAAGAATCTTAAAACCTATGGATTTACATGTCTCCAAAAGAGAATCAAGTGTGTGTACAGCAGCATAAACGCAGCAGTGATAGGATTAGTGAGGTTCGGTGAGCAAATGCAGACCCTTTGAAATCATATTGCATGGTACCCATTCCATGGGTCTCAACTCTCCAGGTTTAAGGGATTCTTCCTTCAGCTAAAACATGCATGTGGAACCCAGAGTATGATCCACCGTGTGATCGGGAAACGTGTTCATATATGTCTCAGTTTTCGTCCCCTGGTACTCGGGTGCAACATTCCAGAAGCTTTACTAACACTCTCCCCACTTGGAGAGTCAGTGCCTTTAACCTCCTGTTTGGCCCAGCTTGCAATTTCTGCGGGAAATGAACAGGAATAGGGAGAACCAATGAGAGACTAGCTGGAGGTGTCTGGACGGGCAAATTTAACTCTCATTTCCCACCAGGAAGAGGAATTAACCAAAGGCTCAGCTTGCCGTGCCGGAACCACACTAGGGCCTGAAGCAATCTTGCGGTGTTGCGGCCAGCTCACAGGAAAGCGAATTGAACAAAGGAGCTCAGGGGCACTGTAATTCACAAACCTGCAGAGTTATAAATGACAGCTATCGTCCAAAAATATATTGAAGTAAGGCTGCCAAGAGGACTTGAAAGCGGGGCAGAATTGCAGGACACCGATTTCAGGATGTAGACTGGAATTGCATGAAAAGCATAGGAAAAGAGGCAGAACGTCCACAATGATGCACTTGGCCAAAAAGGGCGTATGCGTTTTTTCCTGAATATATTCAGGAAAAAACGCATACGCCCTTTTTGGCCAACCAAGCAAGCTTGCAAAGGAAATCTGCACTACAATGAAGTCTCACTGCTCTCCGGGCAAAAGGGCCATCTGAGAAAAGTGTAAAATCCAGAAAGGCAGGACAGGCCATGGAGAACTGGGAGCCTTGTTATGCTGATGGGCGGGATGTAAATTGCCAACAGCCACTCTGGAGAAGTGTATGGTGTTTCCTGAAACATGTAAAAAACAAAGCAACAGAGCCTAGGGCACTTCCACTTATGCTCCTATAGCTTAGGGAAATTCAAATCAAAAAGTCACAGCCACCCCAAAGTTTGGGACGGCTCTGTTTACAAGAACCTCGTTTATGGTACAAGTTCAATATCACAGAAAGCGAAAAATGAATAAAGAATTTGTGGTACTTACGTACAATGCAATACCACTCAGCAATGAAATCTATGTCATCAGACCCGTAGCAGCATAATGAGTGGACTCAGGTACGATGATTCTAAGAGAAATAAGTCACACAGAAAAAGAAATATCATAAGGTATCACTAATACACGGAATGTAAACTTGGCTACCCAGGAACTGAATTACAAAACAGAACAGGGTCTCAAATGTAGAAAACCAACTTATGCTTGCTTAAGGGGAAAGGTGAGTTGGGGTGCTGCATAAAACCAGAGATTGAAATTAGCACAGATACCGTTCCATAAGCCAAATATGTAATAGACAAGAGCTACTCCTTGCTCAACGAAGTGGACTCAACACCCCATATTAAACGCCTAAGAATATACCTGACTAGTAAGAATCTTAAAACCTATGGATTTACATGTCTCCAAAAGAGAATCAAGCGTGTGTACAGCAGCATAAACGCAGCAGTGATAGGATTAGTGAGGTTCGGTGAGCAAATGCAGACCCTTTGAAATCATATTGCATGGTACCCATTCCATGGGTCTCAACTCTCCAGGTTTAAGGGATTCTTCCTTCAGCTAAAACATGCATGTGGAACCCAGAGTATGATCCACCGTGTGATCGGGAAACGTGTTCATATATGTCTCAGTTTTCGTCCCCTGGTACTCGGGTGCAACATTCCAGACGCTTTACTAACAGTCTCCCCACTTGGAGAGTCAGTGCCTTTAACCTCCTGTTTGGCCCAGCTTGCAATTTCTGCGGGAAATGAACAGGAATAGGGAGAACCAATGAGAGACTAGCTGGAGGTGTCTGGACGGGCAAATTTAACTCTCATTTCCCACCAGGAAGAGGAATTAACCAAAGGCTCAGCTTGCCGTGCCGGAACCACACTAGGGCCTGAAGCAATCTTGCGGTGTTGCGGCCAGCTCACAGGAAAGCGAATTGAACAAAGGAGCTCAGGGGCACTGTAATTCACAAACCTGCAGAGTTATAAATGACAGCTATCGTCCAAAAATATATTGAAGTAAGGCTGCCAAGAGCACTTGAAAGCGGGGCAGAATTGCAGGAAACCGATTTCAGGAGGAAGACTGGAATTGCATGAAAAGCATAGGAAAAGAGGCAGAACGTCCACAATGATGCACTTGGCCAAAAAGGGCGTATGCGTTTTTTCCTGAATATATTCAGGAAAAAACGCATACGCCCTTTTTGGCCAACCAAGCAAGCTTGCAAAGGAAATCTGCACTACAATGAAGTCTCACTGCCCCCCGGGCAACAGGGCCATCTGAAAAAAGTGTAAAATCCAGAAAGGCAGGACAGGCCATGGAGAACTGGGAGCCTTGTTATGCTGATGGGCGGGATGTAAATTGCCAACAGCCACTCTGGAGAAGTGTATGGTGTTTCCCGAAACATCTAAAATACAAAGCAACAGAGCCTAGGGCACTTCCACTTATGCTCCTATAGCTTAGGGAAATTAAAATCAAAAAGACACAGCCACCCCAAAATTTGGGAAGGCTCTGTTTACAAGATCCTCGTTTATGGTACAAGTTCATTATCACAGAAAGCGAAAAATGAATAAAGAATTTGTGGTACTTACGTATAATGCAATATCACTCAGCAATGAAATCTATGTCATCAGGTCCGTAGCAGCATAATGAGTGGATTCAGGTACAATGATTCTAAGTGAAATATGTCACACAGAAAAAGAAATATCATAAGGTATCACTAATACACGGAATGTAAACTTGGCTACACAGGAACTGAATTACAAAACAGAACAGGGTCTCAAATGTAGAAAACCAACTTATGCTTGCTTAAGGGAAATGTGAGTTGGGGTGCTGCATAAAACCAGAGATTGAAATTAGCACAGATACCGTTCCATAAGCCAAATATGTAATAGACAAGAGCTACTCCTTGCTCAACGAAGTGGACTCAATACCCCATATTAAACGCCTAAGAATATACCTGACTAGTAAGAATCTTAACACCTATGGATTTCCATGTCTCTGAAAGAGAATCAAGCATGTGTACAACAGCATAAATGCAGCAGTGATAGGATTGGTGAGGTTCGGTGAGCAAATGCAGACCGTTTGAAGTCATATAACATGGTACCCATTCCATGGGTCTCAACTCTCCAGGTTTAAGGGATTCCTCCTTCAGCTAAAACATGCATGTGGAACCCAGAGTATGATCCACCATGTGATCGGGAAACTTGTTCAAATGTGTCTCAGTTATCGTCCCCTGGTACTCGGGTGCAACATTCCAGACGCTTTACTAACACTCTCCCCACTTGGAGAGTCAGTGCCTTTAACCTCCTGTTTGGCCCAGTTTGCAATTTCTGCGGGAAATGAACAGGAATAGGGAGAACCAATGAGAAACTAGCTGGAGGTGTCTGGACGGGCAAATTTAACTCTCATTTCCCACCAGGAAGAGGAATTAACCAAAGGCTCAGCTGGCCGTGCCGGAACCACACTAGGGCCTGAAGCAATCCTGCAGTGTTGCGGCCAGCTCACAATAAAGAGAGTTGAAGAAAGGAGCTCAGGGGCACTGTCATTCACAAACCTGCAGAGTTATAAATGACAGCTACCGTCCAAAAATATATTGAAGTAAGGCTGCCAAGAGCACTTGAAAGCGGGGCAGAATTGCAGGAAACCGATTTCAGGAGGTAGACTGGAATTGCATGAAAAGCATAGGAAAAGAGGCAGAACGTCCACAATGATGCACTTGGCCAAAAAGGGCGTATGCGTTTTTTCCTGAATATATTCAGGAAAAAACGCATACGCCCTTTTTGGCCAACCAAGCAAGCTTGCAAAGGACATCTGCACTACAATGAAGTCTCACTGCCCCCCGGGCAAAAGGGCCATCTGAAGAAAGTGTAAAATCCAGAAAGGCAGGACAGGCCATGGAGGACTGGGAGCCTTGTTATGCTGATGGGCGGGATGTAAATTGCCAACAGCCACTCTGAAGAAGTGTATGGTGTTTCCCGAAACATCTAAAAAACAAAGCAACAGAGCCTAGGGCACTTCCACTTATGCTCCTATAGCTTAGGGAAATTAAAATCAAAAAGTCACAGCCACCCCAAAGTTTGGGACGGCTCTGTTTACAAGAACCTCGTTTATGGTACAAGTTCAATATCACAGAAAGCGAAAAATGAATAAAGAATTTGTGGTACTTACGTACAATGCAATACCACTCAGCAATGAAATCTATGTCATCAGACCCGTAGCAGCATAATGAGTGGACTCAGGTACGATGATTCTAAGAGAAATAAGTCACACAGAAAAAGAAATATCATAAGGTATCACTAATACACGGAATGTAAACTTGGCTACCCAGGAACTGAATTACAAAACAGAACAGGGTCTCAAATGTAGAAAACCAACTTATGCTTGCTTAAGGGGAAAGGTGAGTTGGGGTGCTGCATAAAACCAGAGATTGAAATTAGCACAGATACCGTTCCATAAGCCAAATATGTAATAGACAAGAGCTACTCCTTGCTCAACGAAGTGGACTCAACACCCCATATTAAACGCCTAAGAATATACCTGACTAGTAAGAATCTTAAAACCTATGGATTTACATGTCTCCAAAAGAGAATCAAGCGTGTGTACAGCAGCATAAACGCAGCAGTGATAGGATTAGTGAGGTTCGGTGAGCAAATGCAGACCCTTTGAAATCATATTGCATGGTACCCATTCCATGGGTCTCAACTCTCCAGGTTTAAGGGATTCTTCCTTCAGCTAAAACATGCATGTGGAACCCAGAGTATGATCCACCGTGTGATCGGGAAACGTGTTCATATATGTCTCAGTTTTCGTCCCCTGGTACTCGGGTGCAACATTCCAGACGCTTTACTAACAGTCTCCCCACTTGGAGAGTCAGTGCCTTTAACCTCCTGTTTGGCCCAGCTTGCAATTTCTGCGGGAAATGAACAGGAATAGGGAGAACCAATGAGAGACTAGCTGGAGGTGTCTGGACGGGCAAATTTAACTCTCATTTCCCACCAGGAAGAGGAATTAACCAAAGGCTCAGCTTGCCGTGCCGGAACCACACTAGGGCCTGAAGCAATCTTGCGGTGTTGCGGCCAGCTCACAGGAAAGCGAATTGAACAAAGGAGCTCAGGGGCACTGTAATTCACAAACCTGCAGAGTTATAAATGACAGCTATCGTCCAAAAATATATTGAAGTAAGGCTGCCAAGAGGACTTGAAAGTGGGGCAGAATTGCAGGAAACCGATTTCAGGAGGTAGACTGGAATTGCATGAAAAGCATAGGAAAAGAGGCAGAACGTCCACAATGATGCACTTGGCCAAAAAGGGCGTATGCGTTTTTTCCTGAATATATTCAGGAAAAAACGCATACGCCCTTTTTGGCCAACCAAGCAAGCTTGCAAAGGAAATCTGCACTACAATGAAGTCTCACTCCCCCCCGGGCAACAGGGCCATCTGAAAAAAGTGTAAAATCCAGAAAGGCAGGACAGGCCATGGAGAACTGGGAGCCTTGTTATGCTGATGGGCGGGATGTAAATTGCCAACAGCCACTCTGGAGAAGTGTATGGTGTTTCCCGAAACATCTAAAATACAAAGCAACAGAGCCTAGGGCACTTCCACTTATGCTCCTATAGCTTAGGGAAATTAAAATCAAAAAGACACAGCCACCCCAAAATTTGGGAAGGCTCTGTTTACAAGATCCTCGTTTATGGTACAAGTTCATTATCACAGAAAGCGAAAAATGAATAAAGAATTTGTGGTACTTACGTATAATGCAATATCACTCAGCAATGAAATCTATGTCATCAGGTCCGTAGCAGCATAATGAGTGGATTCAGGTACAATGATTCTAAGTGAAATATGTCACACAGAAAAAGAAATATCATAAGGTATCACTAATACACGGAATGTAAACTTGGCTACACAGGAACTGAATTACAAAACAGAACAGGGTCTCAAATGTAGAAAACCAACTTATGCTTGCTTAAGGGAAATGTGAGTTGGGGTGCTGCATAAAACCAGAGATTGAAATTAGCACAGATACCGTTCCATAAGCCAAATATGTAATAGACAAGAGCTACTCCTTGCTCAACGAAGTGGACTCAATACCCCATATTAAACGCCTAAGAATATACCTGACTAGTAAGAATCTTAAAACCTATGGATTTCCATGTCTCTGAAAGAGAATCAAGCATGTGTACAACAGCATAAATGCAGCAGTGATAGGATTAGTGAGGTTCGGTGAGCAAATGCAGAGCCTTTGAAGTCATATTGCATGGTACCCATTCCATGGGTCTCAACTCTCCAGGTTTAAGGGATTCTTCCTTCAGCTAAAACATGCATGTGGAACCCAGACTATGATCCACCGTGTGACCGGGAAACGTGTTCAAATGTGTCTCAGTTTTCGTCCCCTGGTACTCGGGTGCCACATTCCAGATGCTTAACTAACACTCTCCCCACTTGGAGAGTCAGTGCCTTCAACATCCTGTTTGGCCCAGTTTGCAATTTCTGCGGGAAATGAACAGGAATAGGGAGAACCAATGTGAGACTAGCTGGAGGTGTCTGGAAGGGCAAATTTAACTCTCATTTCCCACCAGGAAGAGGAATTAACCAAAGGCTCAACATGCCATGCCGGAACCACACTAGGGCCTGAAGCAATCCTGCGGAGTTGCGGCCAGCTCACTAGAAAGAGAGTTGAAGAAAGGAGCTCAGGGGTACTGTCATTCACAAACCTGCAGAGTTATAAATGACAGCTATCGTCCAAAAATATATTGAAGTAAGGCTGCCAAGAGGACTTGAAAGCGGGGCAGAATTGCAGGAAACCGATTTCAGGAGGTAGACTGGAATTGCATGTATAGCATAGGAAAAGAGGCAGAACGTCCACAATGATGCACTTGGCCAAAAAGGGCGTATGCGTTTTTTCCTGAATATATTCAGGAAAAACTCATACGCCCTTTTTGGTCAACCAAGCAATCTTGCAAAGGAAATCTGCACTACAATGAAGTCTCACTGCCCCCCGGGCAAAAGGGCCATCTGAAAACTTGTCAAATCCAGAAAGGCAGGACAGGCAATAGAGAACTGGGAGCCTTGTTATGCTGATGGGCGGGATGTAAATTGTCAACAGCCACTCGGGAGAAGCATATGGTGTTTCCTGAAACATCTAAAAAACAAAGCAACAGAGCCTATGGCACTTCCACTTATGCTCCTATAGCTTAGGGAAATTCAAATCAAAAAGACACAGCCACCCCAAAGTTTGGGACGGCTCTGTTTACAAGAACCTCGTTTATGGTACAAGTTCAATATCACAGAAAGCGAAAAATGAATAAAGAATTTGTGGTACTTACGTACAATGCAATATCACTCAGCAATGAAATCTATGTAATCAGACCCGTAGCAGCATAATAAGTGGACTCAGGTACGATGATTCTAAGAGAAATAAGTCACACAGAGAAAGAAATATCATAAGGTATCACTAATACACGGAATGCAAACTTGGCTACACAGGAACTGAATTACAAAACAGAACAGGGTCTCAAATGTAGAAAACCAACTTATGCTTGCTTAAGGGGAAAGGTGAGTTGGGGTGCTGCATAAAACCAGATATTGAAATTAGCACAAATACCGTTCCATAAGCCAAATATGTAATAGACAAGAGCTACTCCTTGCTCAACGAAGTGGACTCAACACCCCATATTAAACGCCTAAGAATATACGTGACTAGTAAGAATCTTAAAACCTATGGATTTACATGTCTCCAAAAGAGAATCAGGTGTGTGTACAGCAGCATAAACGCAGCAGTGATAGGATTAGTGAGGTTCGGTGAGAAAATGCAGACCCTTTGAAGTCATATTGCATGGTACCCATTCCATGGGTCTCAACTCTCCAGGTTTAAGGGATTCTTCCTTCAGCTAAAACATGCATGTTGAACCCAGAGTATGATCCACCGTGTGATCGGGAAACGTGTTCAAATGTGTCTCAGTTTTCGTCCCCTGGTACTCGGGTGCAACATTCCAGACGCTTTACTAACACTCTCCCCACTTGGAGAGTCAGTGCCTTTAACCTCCTGTTTGGCCCAGTTTGCAATTTCTGCGGGAAATGAACAGGAATAGGGAGAACCAATGAGAGACTAGCTGGAGGTGTCTGGACGGGCAAATTTAACTCTCATTTCCCACCAGGAAGAGGAATTAACCAAAGGCTCAGCTTGCCATGCCGGAACCACATAGGGCCTGAAGCAATCTTGCGGTGTTGCGGCCAGCTCACAGGAAAGCGAATTGAACAAAGGAGCTCAGGGCAACTGTAATTCCCAAAACTGCAGAGTTATAAATGACAGCTATCGTCCAAAAATATATTGAAGTAAGGCTGCCAAGAGGACTTGAAAGTGGGGCAGAATTGCAGGAAACCGATTTCAGGAGGTAGACTGGAATTGCATGAAAAGCATAGGAAAAGAGGCAGAACGTCCACAATGATGCACTTGGCCAAAAAGGGCGTATGCGTTTTTTCCTGAATATATTCAGGAAAAAACGCATACGCCCTTTTTGGCCAACCAAGCAAGCTTGCAAAGGAAATCTGCACTACAATGAAGTCTCACTGCCCCACGGGCAAAAGGGCCATCTGAAAAAAGTGTAAAATCCAGAAAGGCAGGACAGGCCATGGAGAACTGGGAGCCTTGTTATGCTGATGGGCGGGATGTAAATTGCCAACAGCCACTCTGGAGAAGTGTATGGTGTTTCCTGAAACATCTAAAAAACAAAGCAACAGAGCCTAGGGCACTTCCACTTATGCTCCTATAGCTTAGGGAAATTAAAATCAAAAAGACACAGCCACCCCAAAATTTGGGAAGGTTCTGTTTACAAGATCCTCGTTTATGGTACAAGTTCATTATCACAGAAAGCGAAAAATGAATAAAGAATTTGTGGTACTTACGTACAATGCAATATCACTCAGCAATGAAATCTATGTCATCAGGCCCGTAGCAGCATAATGAGTGGATTCAGGTACGATGATTCTAAGAGAAATAAGTCACACAGAAAAAGAAATATCATAAGGTATCACTAATACACGGAATGTAAACTTGGCTACCCAGGAACTGAATTACAAAACAGAACAGGGTCTCAAATGTAGAAAACCAACTTATGCTTGCTTAAGGGAAAGGTGAGTTGGGGTGCTGCATAAAACCAGAGATTGAAATTAGCACAGATACCGTTCCATAAGCCAAATATGTAATAGACAAGAGCTACTCCTTGCTCAACGAAGTGGACTCAACACCCCATATTAAACGCCTAAGAATATACCTGACTAGTAAGAATCTTAAAACCTATGGATTTCCATGTCTCCGAAAGAGAATCAAGCGTGTGTACAGCAGCATAAATGCAGCAGTGATAGGATTAGTGAGGTTCGGTGAGAAATGCAGACCCTTTGAAGTCATATTGCATGGTACCCATTCCATGGGTCTCAACTCTCCAGGTTTAAGGGATTCTTCCTTCAGCTAAAACATGCATGTGGAACCCAGAGTATGATCCACCGTGTGATCGGGAAACGTGTTCAAATGTGTCTCAGTTTTCGTCCCCTGGTACTCGGGTGCAACATTCCAGACGCTTTACTAAAACTCTCCCCACTTGGAGAGTCCGTGCCTTTAAACTCCTGTTTGGCCCAGTTTGCAATTTCTGCGGGAAATGAACAGGAATAGGGAGAACCAATGTGAGACTAGCTGGAGGTGTCTGGAAGGGCAAATTTAACTCTCATTTCCCACCAGGAAGAGGAATTAACCAAAGGCTCAACATGCCATGCCGGAACCACACTAGGGCCTGAAGCAATCCTGCGGAGTTGCGGCCAGCTCACAAGAAAGAGAGTTGAAGAAAGGAGCTCAGGGGTACTGTCATTCACAAACCTGCAGAGTTATAAATGACAGCTATCGTCCAAAAATATATTGAAGTAAGGCTGCCAAGAGGACTTGAAAGCGGGGCAGAATTGCAGGAAACCGATTTCAGGAGGTAGACTGGAATTGCATGAAAAGCATAGGAAAAGAGGCAGAACGTCCACAATGATGCACTTGGCCAAAAAGGGCGTATGCGTTTCTTCCTGAATATATTCAGGAAAAACGCATACGCCATTTTTGGTCAACCAAGCAATCTTGCAAAGGAAATCTGCACTACAATGAAGTCTCACTGCCCCCCGGGCAAAAGGGCCATCTGAAAACTTGTCAAATCCAGAAAGGCAGGACAGGCAATAGAGAACTGGGAGCCTTGTTATGCTGATGGGCGGGATGTAAATTCTCAACAGCCACTCGGGAGAAGCATATGGTGTTTCCTGAAACATCTAAAAAACAAAGCAACAGAGCCTATGGCACTTCCACTTATGCTCCTATAGCTTAGGGAAATTCAAATCAAAAAGACACAGCCACCCCAAAGTTTGGGACGGCTCTGTTTACAAGAACCTCGTTTATGGTACAAGTTCAATATCACAGAAAGCGAAAAATGAATAAAGAATTTGTGGTACTTACGTACAATGCAATACCACTCAGCAATGAAATCTATGTCATCAGACCCGTAGCAGCATAATAAGTGGACTCAGGTACGATGATTCTAAGAGAAATAAGTCACACAGAGAAAGAAATATCATAAGGTATCACTAATACACGGAATGCAAACTTGGCTACACAGGAACTGAATTACAAAACAGAACAGGGTCTCAAATGTAGAAAACCAACTTATGCTTGCTTAAGGGGAAAGGTGAGTTGGGGTGCTGCATAAAACAAGAGATTGAAATTAGCACAAATACCGTTCCATAAGCCAAATATGTAATAGACAAGAGCTACTCCTTGCTCAACGAAGTGGACTCAACACCCCATATTAAACGCCTAAGAATATACGTGACTAGTAAGAATCTTAAAACCTATGGATTTACATGTCTCCAAAAGAGAATCAGGCGTGTGTACAGCAGCATAAACGCAGCAGTGATAGGATTAGTGAGGTTCGGTGAGAAAATGCAGAGCCTTTGAAGTCATATTGCATGGTACCCATTCCATGGGTCTCAACTCTCCAGGTTTAAGGGATTCTTCCTTCAGCTAAAACATGCATGTGGAACCCAGAGTATGATCCACCGTGTGATCGGGAAACGTGTTCAAATGTGTCTCAGTTTTCGTCCCCTGGTACTCGGGTGCAACATTCCAGACGCTTTACTAACACTCTCCCCACTTGGAGAGTCAGTGCCTTTAACCTCCTGTTTGGCCCAGTTTGCAATTTCTGCGGGAAATGAACAGGAATAGGGAGAACCAATGAGAGACTAGCTGGAGGTGTCTGGACGGGCAAATTTAACTCTCATTTCCCACCAGGAAGAGGAATTAACCAAAGGCTCAGCTTGCCATGCCGGAACCACACTAGGGCCTGAAGCAATCTTGCGGTGTTGCGGCCAGCTCACAGGAAAGCGAATTGAACAAAGGAGCTCAGGGGCACTGTAATTCCCAAACCTGCAGAGTTATAAATGACAGCTATCGTCCAAAAATATATTGAAGTAAGGCTGCCAAGAGGACTTGAAAGTGGGGCAGAATTGCAGGAAACCGATTTCAGGAGGTAGACTGGAATTGCATGAAAAGCATAGGAAAAGAGGCAGAACGTCCACAATGATGCACTTGGCCAAAAAGGGCGTATGCGTTTTTTCCTGAATATATTCAGGAAAAAACGCATACGCCCTTTTTGGCCAACCAAGCAAGCTTGCAAAGGAAATCTGCACTACAATGAAGTCTCACTGCCCCACGGGAAAAAGGGCCATCTGAAAAAAGTGTAAAATCCAGAAAGGCAGGACAGGCCATGGAGAACTGGGAGCCTTGTTATGCTGATGGGCGGGATGTAAATTGCCAACAGCCACTCTGGAGAAGTGTATGGTGTTTCCTGAAACATCTAAAAAAAAAGCAACAGAGCCTAGGGCACTTCCACTTATGCTCCTATAGCTTAGGGAAACTAAAATCAAAAAGACACAGCCACCCCAAAATTTGGGAAGGCTCTGTTTACAAGATCCTCGTTTATGGTACAAGTTCATTATCACAGAAAGCGAAAAATGAATAAAGAATTTGTGGTACTTACGTATAATGCAATATCACTCAGCAATGAAATCTATGTCATCAGGTCCGTAGCAGCATAATGAGTGGATTCAGGTACAATGATTCTAAGTGAAATATGTCACACAGAAAAAGAAATATCATAAGGTATCACTAATACACGGAATGTAAACTTGGCTACACAGGAACTGAATTACAAAACAGAACAGGGTCTCAAATGTAGAAAACCAACTTATGCTTGCTTAAGGGAAATGTGAGTTGGGGTGCTGCATAAAACCAGAGATTGAAATTAGCACAGATACCGTTCCATAAGCCAAATATGTAATAGACAAGAGCTACTCCTTGCTCAACGAAGTGGACTCAATACCCCATATTAAACGCCTAAGAATATACCTGACTAGTAAGAATCTTAACACCTATGGATTTCCATGTCTCTGAAAGAGAATCAAGCATGTGTACAACAGCATAAATGCAGCAGTGATAGGATTGGTGAGGTTCGGTGAGCAAATGCAGACCGTTTGAAGTCATATAACATGGTACCCATTCCATGGGTCTCAACTCTCCAGGTTTAAGGGATTCCTCCTTCAGCTAAAACATGCATGTGGAACCCAGAGTATGATCCACCATGTGATCGGGAAACTTGTTCAAATATGTCTCAGTTATCGTCCCCTGGTACTCGGGTGCAACATTCCAGACGCTTTACTAACACTCTCCCCACTTGGAGAGTCAGTGCCTTTAACCTCCTGTTTGGCCCAGTTTGCAATTTCTGCGGGAAATGAACAGGAATAGGGAGAACCAATGAGAAACTAGCTGGAGGTGTCTGGACGGGCAAATTTAACTCTCATTTCCCACCAGGAAGAGGAATTAACCAAAGGCTCAGCTGGCCGTGCCGGAACCACACTAGGGCCTGAAGCAATCCTGCAGTGTTGCGGCCAGCTCACAATAAAGAGAGTTGAAGAAAGGAGCTCAGGGGCACTGTCATTCACAAACCTGCAGAGTTATAAATGACAGCTACCGTCCAAAAATATATTGAAGTAAGGCTGCCAAGAGCACTTGAAAGCGGGGCAGAATTGCAGGAAACCGATTTCAGGAGGAAGACTGGAATTGCATGAAAAGCATAGGAAAAGAGGCAGAACGTCCACAATGATGCACTTGGCCAAAAAGGGCGTATGCGTTTTTTCCTGAATATATTCAGGAAAAAACGCATACGCCCTTTTTGGCCAACCAAGCAAGCTTGCAAAGGAAATCTGCACTACAATGAAGTCTCACTGCCCCACGGGCAAAAGGGCCATCTGAAAAAAGTGTAAAATCCAGAAAGGCAGGACAGGCCATGGAGAACTGGGAGCCTTGTTATGCTGATGGGCGGGATGTAAATTGCCAACAGCCACTCTGGAGAAGTGTATGGTGTTTCCTGAAACATGTAAAAAACAAAGCAACAGAGTCTAGGGCACTTCCACTTATGCTCCTATAGCTTAGGGAAATTCAAATCAAAAAGTCACAGCCACCCCAAAGTTTGGGATGGCTCTGTTTACAAGAACCTCGTTTATGGTACAAGTTCAATATCACAGAAAGCGAAAAATGAATAAAGAATTTGTGGTACTTATGTACAATGCAATACCACTCAGCAATGAAATCTATGTCATCAGACCCGTAGCAGCATAATGAGTGGACTCAGGTACGATGATTCTAAGAGAAATAAGTCACACAGAAAAAGAAATATCATAAGGTATCACTAATACACGGAATGTAAACTTGGCTACCCAGGAACTGAATTACAAAACAGAACAGGGTCTCAAATGTAGAAAACCAACTTATGCTTGCTTAAGGGGAAAGGTGAGTTGGGGTGCTGCATAAAACCAGAGATTGAAATTAGCACAGATACCGTTCCATAAGCCAAATATGTAATAGACAAGATCTACTCCTTGCTCAACGAAGTGGACTCAACACCCCATATTAAACGCCTAAGAATATACCTGACTAGTAAGAATCTTAAAACCTATGGATTTACATGTCTCCAAAAGAGAATCAAGTGTGTGTACAGCAGCATAAACGCAGCAGTGATAGGATTAGTGAGGTTCGGTGAGCAAATGCAGACCCTTTGAAATCATATTGCATGGTACCCATTCCATGGGTCTCAACTCTCCAGGTTTAAGGGATTCTTCCTTCAGCTAAAACATGCATGTGGAACCCAGAGTATGATCCACCGTGTGATCGGGAAACGTGTTCATATATGTCTCAGTTTTCGTCCCCTGGTACTCGGGTGCAACATTCCAGACGCTTTACTAACACTCTCCCCACTTGGAGAGTCAGTGCCTTTAACCTCCTGTTTGGCCCAGCTTGCAATTTCTGCGGGAAATGAACAGGAATAGGGAGAACCAATGAGAGACTAGCTGGAGGTGTCTGGACGGGCAAATTTAACTCTCATTTCCCACCAGGAAGAGGAATTAACCAAAGGCTCAGCTTGCCGTGCCGGAACCACACTAGGGCCTGAAGCAATCTTGCGGTGTTGCGGCCAGCTCACAGGAAAGCGAATTGAACAAAGGAGCTCAGGGGCACTGTAATTCACAAACCTGCAGAGTTATAAATGACAGCTATCGTCCAAAAATATATTGAAGTAAGGCTGCCAAGAGCACTTGAAAGCGGGGCAGAATTGCAGGACACCGATTTCAGGATGTAGACTGGAATTGCATGAAAAGCATAGGAAAAGAGGCAGAACGTCCACAATGATGCACTTGGCCAAAAAGGGCGTATGCGTTTTTTCCTGAATATATTCAGGAAAAAACGCATACGCCCTTTTTGGCCAACCAAGCAAGCTTGCAAAGGAAATCTGCACTACAATGAAGTCTCACTGCTCTCCGGGCAAAAGGGCCATCTGAGAAAAGTGTAAAATCCAGAAAGGCAGGACAGGCCATGGAGAACTGGGAGCCTTGTTATGCTGATGGGCGGGATGTAAATTGCCAACAGCCACTCTGGAGAAGTGTATGGTGTTTCCTGAAACATCTAAAAAACAAAGCAACAGAGCCTAGGGCACTTCCACTTATGCTCCTATAGCTTAGGGAAATTCAAATCAAAAAGTCACAGCCACCCCAAAGTTTGGGACGGCTCTGTTTACAAGAACCTCGTTTATGGTACAAGTTCAATATCACAGAAAGCGAAAAATGAATAAAGAATTTGTGGTACTTACGTACAATGCAATACCACTCAGCAATGAAATCTATGTCATCAGACCCGTAGCAGCATAATGAGTGGACTCAGGTACGATGATTCTAAGAGAAATAAGTCACACAGAAAAAGAAATATCATAAGGTATCACTAATACACGGAATGTAAACTTGGCTACCCAGGAACTGAATTACAAAACAGAACAGGGTCTCAAATGTAGAAAACCAACTTATGCTTGCTTAAGGGGAAAGGTGAGTTGGGGTGCTGCATAAAACCAGAGATTGAAATTAGCACAGATACCGTTCCATAAGCCAAATATGTAATAGACAAGAGCTACTCCTTGCTCAACGAAGTGGACTCAACACCACATATTAAACGCCTAAGAATATACCTGACTAGTAAGAATCTTAAAACCTATGGATTTACATGTCTCCAAAAGAGAATCAAGCGTGTGTACAGCAGCATAAACGCAGCAGTGATAGGATTAGTGAGGTTCGGTGAGCAAATGCAGACCCTTTGAAATCATATTGCATGGTACCCATTCCATGGGTCTCAACTCTCCAGGTTTAAGGGATTCTTCCTTCAGCTAAAACATGCATGTGGAACCCAGAGTATGATCCACCGTGTGATCGGGAAACGTGTTCATATATGTCTCAGTTTTCGTCCCCTGGTACTCGGGTGCAACATTCCAGACGCTTTACTAACAGTCTCCCCACTTGGAGAGTCAGTGCCTTTAACCTCCTGTTTGGCCCAGCTTGCAATTTCTGCGGGAAATGAACAGGAATAGGGAGAACCAATGAGAGACTAGCTGGAGGTGTCTGGACGGGCAAATTTAACTCTCATTTCCCACCAGGAAGAGGAATTAACCAAAGGCTCAGCTTGCCGTGCCGGAACCACACTAGGGCCTGAAGCAATCTTGCGGTGTTGCGGCCAGCTCACAGGAAAGCGAATTGAACAAAGGAGCTCAGGGGCACTGTAATTCACAAACCTGCAGAGTTATAAATGACAGCTATCGTCCAAAAATATATTGAAGTAAGGCTGCCAAGAGCACTTGAAAGCGGGGCAGAATTGCAGGAAACCGATTTCAGGAGGAAGACTGGAATTGCATGAAAAGCATAGGAAAAGAGGCAGAACGTCCACAATGATGCACTTGGCCAAAAAGGGCGTATGCGTTTTTTCCTGAATATATTCAGGAAAAAACGCATACGCCCTTTTTGGCCAACCAAGCAAGCTTGCAAAGGAAATCTGCACTACAATGAAGTCTCACTGCCCCCCGGGCAACAGGGCCATCTGAAAAAAGTGTAAAATCCAGAAAGGCAGGACAGGCCATGGAGAACTGGGAGCCTTGTTATGCTGATGGACGGGATGTAAATTGCCAAAAGCCACTCTGGAGAAGTGTATGGTGTTTCCCGAAACATCTAAAATACAAAGCAACAGAGCCTAGGGCACTTCCACTTATGCTCCTATAGCTTAGGGAAATTAAAATCAAAAAGACACAGCCACCCCAAAATTTGGGAAGGCTCTGTTTACAAGATCCTCGTTTATGGTACAAGTTCATTATCACAGAAAGCGAAAAATGAATAAAGAATTTGTGGTACTTACGTATAATGCAATATCACTCAGCAATGAAATCTATGTCATCAGGTCCGTAGCAGCATAATGAGTGGATTCAGGTACAATGATTCTAAGTGAAATATGTCACACAGAAAAAGAAATATCATAAGGTATCACTAATACACGGAATGTAAACTTGGCTACACAGGAACTGAATTACAAAACAGAACAGGGTCTCAAATGTAGAAAACCAACTTATGCTTGCTTAAGGGAAATGTGAGTTGGGGTGCTGCATAAAACCAGAGATTGAAATTAGCACAGATACCGTTCCATAAGCCAAATATGTAATAGACAAGAGCTACTCCTTGCTCAACGAAGTGGACTCAATACCCCATATTAAACGCCTAAGAATATACCTGACTAGTAAGAATCTTAAAACCTATGGATTTCCATGTCTCTGAAAGAGAATCAAGCATGTGTACAACAGCATAAATGCAGCAGTGATAGGATTGGTGAGGTTCGGTGAGCAAATGCAGACCGTTTGAAGTCATATAACATGGTACCCATTCCATGGGTCTCAACTCTCCAGGTTTAAGGGATTCCTCCTTTAGCTAAAACATGCATGTGGAACCCAGAGTATGATCCACCATGTGATCGGGAAACTTGTTCAAATGTGTCTCAGTTATCGTCCCCTGGTACTCGGGTGCAACATTCCAGACGCTTTACTAACACTCTCCCCACTTGGAGAGTCAGTGCCTTTAACCTCCTGTTTGGCCCAGTTTGCAATTTCTGCGGGAAATGAACAGGAATAGGGAGAACCAATGAGAAACTAGCTGGAGGTGTCTGGACGGGCAAATTTAACTCTCATTTCCCACCAGGAAGAGGAATTAACCAAAGGTTCAGCTGGCCGTGCCGGAACCACACTAGGGCCTGAAGCAATCCTGCAGTGTTGCGGCCAGCTCACAATAAAGAGAGTTGAAGAAAGGAGCTCAGGGGCACTGTCATTCACAAACCTGCAGAGTTATAAATGACAGCTACCGTCCAAAAATATATTGAAGTAAGGCTGCCAAGAGCACTTGAAAGCGGGGCAGAATTGCAGGAAACCGATTTCAGGAGGTAGACTGGAATTGCATGAAAAGCATAGGAAAAGAGGCAGAACGTCCACAATGATGCACTTGGCCAAAAAGGGCGTATGCGTTTTTTCCTGAATATATTCAGGAAAAAACGCATACGCCCTTTTTGGCCAACCAAGCAAGCTTGCAAAGGAAATCTGCACTACAATGAAGTCTCACTGCCCCCCGGGCAAAAGGGCCATCTGAAAAAAGTGTAAAATCCAGAAAGGCAGGACAGGCCATGGAGAACTGGGAGCCTTGTTATGCTGATGGGCGGGATGTAAATTGCCAACAGCCACTCTGGAGAAGTGTATGGTGTTTCCTGAAACATGTAAAAAACAAAGCAACAGAGTCTAGGGCACTTCCACTTATGCTCCTATAGCTTAGGGAAATTCAAATCAAAAAGTCACAGCCACCCCAAAGTTTGGGATGGCTCTGTTTACAAGAACCTCGTTTATGGTACAAGTTCAATATCACAGAAAGTGAAAAATGAATAAAGAATTTGTGGTACTTATGTACAATGCAATACCACTCAGCAATGAAATCTATGTCATCAGACCCGTAGCAGCATAATGAGTACACTCAGGTACGATGATTCTAAGAGAAATAAGTCACACAGAAAAAGAAATATCATAAGGTATCACTAATACACGGAATGTAAACTTGGCTACCCAGGAACTGAATTACAAAACAGAACAGGGTCTCAAATGTAGAAAACCAACTTATGCTTGCTTAAGGGGAAAGGTGAGTTGGGGTGCTGCATAAAACCAGAGATTGAAATTAGCACAGATACCGTTCCATAAGCCAAATATGTAACAGACAAGAGCTACTCCTTGCTCAACGAAGTGGACTCAACACCCCATATTAAACGCCTAAGAATATACCTGACTAGTAAGAATCTTAAAACCTATGGATTTACATGTCTCCAAAAGAGAATCAAGTGTGTGTACAGCAGCATAAACGCAGCAGTGATAGGATTAGTGAGGTTCGGTGAGCAAATGCAGACCCTTTGAAATCATATTGCATGGTAACCATTCCATGGGTCTCAACTCTCCAGGTTTAAGGGATTCTTCCTTCAGCTAAAACATGCATGTGGAACCCAGAGTATGATCCACCGTGTGATCGGGAAACGTGTTCATATATGTCTCAGTTTTCGTCCCCTGG
The DNA here is from genome assembly GCF_949774975.1 of Lagenorhynchus albirostris. NCBI lineage: Eukaryota > Metazoa > Chordata > Mammalia > Artiodactyla > Delphinidae > Lagenorhynchus > Lagenorhynchus albirostris. The sequence continues at coordinate 101,837,203 of NC_083095.1, read as the reverse complement.
TACTCGGGTGCAACATTCCAGACGCTTTACTAACACTCTCCCCACTTGGAGAGTCAGTGCCTTTAACCTCCTGTTTGGCCCAGCTTGCAATTTCTGCGGGAAATGAACAGGAATAGGGAGAACCAATGAGAGACTAGCTGGAGGTGTCTGGACGGGCAAATTTAACTCTCATTTCCCACCAGGAAGAGGAATTAACCAAAGGCTCAGCTTGCCGTGCCGGAACCACACTAGGGCCTGAAGCAATCTTGCGGTGTTGCGGCCAGCTCACAGGAAAGCGAATTGAACAAAGGAGCTCAGGGGCACTGTCATTCACAAACCTGCAGAGTTATAAATGACAGCTATCGTCCAAAAATATATTGAAGTAAGGCTGCCAAGAGCACTTGAAAGCGGGGCAGAATTGCAGGACACCGATTTCAGGAGGTAGACTGGAATTGCATGAAAAGCATAGGAAAAGAGGCAGAACGTCCACAATGATGCACTTGGCCAAAAAGGGCGTATGCGTTTTTTCCTGAATATATTCAGGAAAAAACGCATACGCCCTTTTTGGCCAACCAAGCAAGCTTGCAAAGGAAATCTGCACTACAATGAAGTCTCACTGCTCTCCGGGCAAAAGGGCCATCTGAAAAAAGTGTAAAATCCAGAAAGGCAGGACAGGCCATGGAGAACTGGGAGCCTTGTTATGCTGATGGGCGGGATGTAAATTGCCAACAGCCACTCTGGAGAAGTGTATGGTGTTTCCTGAAACATCTAAAAAACAAAGCAACAGAGCCTAGGGCACTTCCACTTATGCTCCTATAGCTTAGGGAAATTCAAATCAAAAAGTCACAGCCACCCCAAAGTTTGGGACGGCTCTGTTTACAAGAACCTCGTTTATGGTACAAGTTCAATATCACAGAAAGCGAAAAATGAATAAAGAATTTGTGGTACTTACGTACAATGCAATACCACTCAGCAATGAAATCTATGTCATCAGACCCGTAGCAGCATAATGAGTGGACTCAGGTACGATGATTCTAAGAGAAATAAGTCACACAGAAAAAGAAATATCATAAGGTATCACTAATACACGGAATGTAAACTTGGCTACCCAGGAACTGCATTACAAAACAGAACAGGGTCTCAAATGTAGAAAACCAACTTATGCTTGCTTAAGGGGAAAGGTGAGTTGGGGTGCTGCATAAAACCAGAGATTGAAATTAGCACAGATACCGTTCCATAAGCCAAATATGTAATAGACAAGAGCTACTCCTTGCTCAACGAAGTGGACTCAACACCCCATATTAAACGCCTAAGAATATACCTGACTAGTAAGAATCTTAAAACCTATGGATTTCCATGTCTCTGAAAGAGAATCAAGCATGTGTACAACAGCATAAATGCAGCAGTGATAGGATTGGTGAGGTTCGGTGAGCAAATGCAGACCGTTTGAAGTCATATAACATGGTACCCATTCCATGGGTCTCAACTCTCCAGGTTTAAGGGATTCCTCCTTCAGCTAAAACATGCATGTGGAACCCAGAGTATTATCCACCATGTGATCGGGAAACGTGTTCAAATATGTCTCAGTTATCGTCCCCTGGTACTCGGGTGCAACATTCCAGACGCTTTACTAACACTCTCCCCACTTGGAGAGTCAGTGCCTTTAACCTCCTGTTTGGCCCAGTTTGCAATTTCTGCGGGAAATGAACAGGAATAGGGAGAACCAATGAGAGACTAGCTGGAGGTGTCTGGACGGGCAAATTTAACTCTCATTTCCCACCAGGAAGAGGAATTAACCAAAGGCTCAGCTTGCCGTGCCGGAACCACACTAGGGCCTGAACTAATCCTGCGGTGTTGCGGCCAGCTCACAATAAAGAGAGTTGAAGAAAGGAGCTCAGGGGCACTGTCATTCACAAACCTGCAGAGTTATAAATGAAAGCTACCGTCCAAAAATATATTGAAGTAAGGCTGCCAAGAGCACTTGAAAGCGGGGCAGAATTGCAGGACACCGATTTCAGGAGGTAGACTGGAATTGCATGAAAAGCATAGGAAAAGAGGCAGAACGTCCACAATGATGCACTTGGCCAAAAAGGGCGTATGCGTTTTTTCCTGAATATATTCAGGAAAAAACGCATACGCCCTTTTTGGCCAACCAAGCAAGCTTGCAAAGGAAATCTGCACTACAATGAAGTCTCACTGCCCCATGGGCAAAAGGGCCATATGAATAATGTGTAAAATCCAGAAAGGCAGGACAGGCCATGGAGAACTGGGAGCCTTGTTATGCTGATGGGTGGGATGTAAATTGCCAACAGCCACTCTGGAGAAGTGTATGGTGTTTCCTGAAACATCTAAAAAACAAAGCAACAGAGCCTAGGGCACTTCCACTTATGCTCCTATAGATTAGGGAAATTAAAATCAAAAAGACACAGCCACCCCAAAGTTTGGGATGGCTCTGTTTACAAGAACCTTGTTTATGGTACAAGTTCAATATCACAGAAAGCGAAAAATGAATAAAGAATTTGTGGTACTTACGTACAATGCCATACCACTCAGCAATGAAATCTATGTCATCAGACCTGTAGAAGCATAATGAGTGGACTCAGGTACGATGATTCTAAGAGAAATAAGTCACACAGAAAAAGAAATATCATAAGGTATCACTAATACACGGAATGTAAACTTGGCTACCCAGGAACTGAATTACAAAACAGAACAGGGTCTCAAATGTAGACAACCAACTTATGCTTGCTTAAGAGGAAAGGTGAGTTGGGGTGCTGCATAAAACCAGAGATTGAAATTAGCACAGATACCGTTCCATAAGCCAAATATGTAATAGACAAGATCTACTCCTTGCTCAACGAAGTGGACTCAACACCCCATATTAAACGCCTAAGAATATACCTGACTAGTAAGAATCTTAAAACCTATGGATTTACATGTCTCCAAAAGAGAATCAAGTGTGTGTACAGCAGCATAAACGCAGCAGTGATAGGATTAGTGAGGTTCGGTGAGCAAATGCAGACCCTTTGAAATCATATTGCATGGTACCCATTCCATGGGTCTCAACTCTCCAGGTTTAAGGGATTCTTCCTTCAGCTAAAACATGCATGTGGAACCCAGAGTATGATCCACCGTGTGATCGGGAAACGTGTTCATATATGTCTCAGTTTTCGTCCCCTGGTACTCGGGTGCAACATTCCAGACGCTTTACTAACACTCTCCCCACTTGGAGAGTCAGTGCCTTTAACCTCCTGTTTGGCCCAGCTTGCAATTTCTGCGGGAAATGAACAGGAATAGGGAGAACCAATGAGAGACTAGCTGGAGGTGTCTGGACGGGCAAATTTAACTCTCATTTCCCACCAGGAAGAGGAATTAACCAAAGGCTCAGCTTGCCGTGCCGGAACCACACTAGGGCCTGAAGCAATCTTGCGGTGTTGCGGCCAGCTCACAGGAAAGCGAATTGAACAAAGGAGCTCAGGGGCACTGTAATTCACAAACCTGCAGAGTTATAAATGACAGCTATCGTCCAAAAATATATTGAAGTAAGGCTGCCAAGAGCACTTGAAAGCGGGGCAGAATTGCAGGACACCGATTTCAGGATGTAGACTGGAATTGCATGAAAAGCATAGGAAAAGAGGCAGAACGTCCACAATGATGCACTTGGCCAAAAAGGGCGTATGCGTTTTTTCCTGAATATATTCAGGAAAAAACGCATACGCCCTTTTTGGCCAACCAAGCAAGCTTGCAAAGGAAATCTGCACTACAATGAAGTCTCACTGCTCTCCGGGCAAAAGGGCCATCTGAGAAAAGTGTAAAATCCAGAAAGGCAGGACAGGCCATGGAGAACTGGGAGCCTTGTTATGCTGATGGGCGGGATGTAAATTGCCAACAGCCACTCTGGAGAAGTGTATGGTGTTTCCTGAAACATGTAAAAAACAAAGCAACAGAGCCTAGGGCACTTCCACTTATGCTCCTATAGCTTAGGGAAATTCAAATCAAAAAGTCACAGCCACCCCAAAGTTTGGGACGGCTCTGTTTACAAGAACCTCGTTTATGGTACAAGTTCAATATCACAGAAAGCGAAAAATGAATAAAGAATTTGTGGTACTTACGTACAATGCAATACCACTCAGCAATGAAATCTATGTCATCAGACACGTAGCAGCATAATGAGTGGACTCAGGTACGATGATTCTAAGAGAAATAAGTCACACAGAAAAAGAAATATCATAAGGTATCACTAATACACGGAATGTAAACTTGGCTACCCAGGAACTGAATTACAAAACAGAACAGGGTCTCAAATGTAGAAAACCAACTTATGCTTGCTTAAGGGGAAAGGTGAGTTGGGGTGCTGCATAAAACCAGAGATTGAAATTAGCACAGATACCGTTCCATAAGCCAAATATGTAATAGACAAGAGCTACTCCTTGCTCAACGAAGTGGACTCAACACCCCATATTAAACGCCTAAGAATATACCTGACTAGTAAGAATCTTAAAACCTATGGATTTACATGTCTCCAAAAGAGAATCAAGCGTGTGTACAGCAGCATAAACGCAGCAGTGATAGGATTAGTGAGGTTCGGTGAGCAAATGCAGACCCTTTGAAATCATATTGCATGGTACCCATTCCATGGGTCTCAACTCTCCAGGTTTAAGGGATTCTTCCTTCAGCTAAAACATGCATGTGGAACCCAGAGTATGATCCACCGTGTGATCGGGAAACGTGTTCATATATGTCTCAGTTTTCGTCCCCTGGTACTCGGGTGCAACATTCCAGACGCTTTACTAACAGTCTCCCCACTTGGAGAGTCAGTGCCTTTAACCTCCTGTTTGGCCCAGCTTGCAATTTCTGCGGGAAATGAACAGGAATAGGGAGAACCAATGAGAGACTAGCTGGAGGTGTCTGGACGGGCAAATTTAACTCTCATTTCCCACCAGGAAGAGGAATTAACCAAAGGCTCAGCTTGCCGTGCCGGAACCACACTAGGGCCTGAAGCAATCTTGCGGTGTTGCGGCCAGCTCACAGGAAAGCGAATTGAACAAAGGAGCTCAGGGGCACTGTAATTCACAAACCTGCAGAGTTATAAATGACAGCTATCGTCCAAAAATATATTGAAGTAAGGCTGCCAAGAGCACTTGAAAGCGGGGCAGAATTGCAGGAAACCGATTTCAGGAGGAAGACTGGAATTGCATGAAAAGCATAGGAAAAGAGGCAGAACGTCCACAATGATGCACTTGGCCAAAAAGGGCGTATGCGTTTTTTCCTGAATATATTCAGGAAAAAACGCATACGCACTTTTTGGCCAACCAAGCAAGCTTGCAAAGGAAATCTGCACTACAATGAAGTCTCACTGCCCCCCGGGCAACAGGGCCATCTGAAAAAAGTGTAAAATCCAGAAAGGCAGGACAGGCCATGGAGAACTGGGAGCCTTGTTATGCTGATGGGCGGGATGTAAATTGCCAACAGCCACTCTGGAGAAGTGTATGGTGTTTCCCGAAACATCTAAAATACAAAGCAACAGAGCCTAGGGCACTTCCACTTATGCTCCTATAGCTTAGGGAAATTAAAATCAAAAAGACACAGCCACCCCAAAATTTGGGAAGGCTCTGTTTACAAGATCCTCGTTTATGGTACAAGTTCATTATCACAGAAAGCGAAAAATGAATAAAGAATTTGTGGTACTTACGTATAATGCAATATCACTCAGCAATGAAATCTATGTCATCAGGTCCGTAGCAGCATAATGAGTGGATTGAGGTACAATGATTCTAAGTGAAATATGTCACACAGAAAAAGAAATATCATAAGGTATCACTAATACACGGAATGTAAACTTGGCTACACAGGAACTGAATTACAAAACAGAACAGGGTCTCAAATGTAGAAAACCAACTTATGCTTGCTTAAGGGAAATGTGAGTTGGGGTGCTGCATAAAACCAGAGATTGAAATTAGCACAGATACCGTTCCATAAGCCAAATATGTAATAGACAAGAGCTACTCCTTGCTCAACGAAGTGGACTCAATACCCCATATTAAACGCCTAAGAATATACCTGACTAGTAAGAATCTTAAAACCTATGGATTTCCATGTCTCTGAAAGAGAATCAAGCATGTGTACAACAGCATAAATGCAGCAGTGATAGGATTGGTGAGGTTCGGTGAGCAAATGCAGACCGTTTGAAGTCATATAACATGGTACCCATTCCATGGGTCTCAACTCTCCAGGTTTAAGGGATTCCTCCTTTAGCTAAAACATGCATGTGGAACCCAGAGTATGATCCACCATGTGATCGGGAAACTTGTTCAAATGTGTCTCAGTTATCGTCCCCTGGTACTCGGGTGCAACATTCCAGACGCTTTACTAACACTCTCCCCACTTGGAGAGTCAGTGCCTTTAACCTCCTGTTTGGCCCAGTTTGCAATTTCTGCGGGAAATGAACAGGAATAGGGAGAACCAATGAGAAACTAGCTGGAGGTGTCTGGACGGGCAAATTTAACTCTCATTTCCCACCAGGAAGAGGAATTAACCAAAGGTTCAGCTGGCCGTGCCGGAACCACACTAGGGCCTGAAGCAATCCTGCAGTGTTGCGGCCAGCTCACAATAAAGAGAGTTGAAGAAAGGAGCTCAGGGGCACTGTCATTCACAAACCTGCAGAGTTATAAATGACAGCTACCGTCCAAAAATATATTGAAGTAAGGCTGCCAAGAGCACTTGAAAGCGGGGCAGAATTGCAGGACACCGATTTCAGGAGGTAGACTGGAATTGCATGAAAAGCATAGGAAAAGAGGCAGAACGTCCACAATGATGCACTTGGCCAAAAAGGGCGTATGCGTTTTTTCCTGAATATATTCAGGAAAAAACGCATACGCCCTTTTTGGCCAACCAAGCAAGCTTGCAAAGGAAATCTGCACTACAATGAAGTCTCACTGCCCCCCGGGCAAAAGGGCCATCTGAAAAAAGTGTAAAATCCAGAAAGGCAGGACAGGCCATGGAGAACTGGGAGCCTTGTTATGCTGATGGGCGGGATGTAAATTGCCAACAGCCACTCTGGAGAAGTGTATGGTGTTTCCTGAAACATGTAAAAAACAAAGCAACAGAGTCTAGGGCACTTCCACTTATGCTCCTATAGCTTAGGGAAATTCAAATCAAAAAGTCACAGCCACCCCAAAGTTTGGGATGGCTCTGTTTACAAGAACCTCGTTTATGGTACAAGTTCAATATCACAGAAAGTGAAAAATGAATAAAGAATTTGTGGTACTTATGTACAATGCAATACCACTCAGCAATGAAATCTATGTCATCAGACCCGTAGCAGCATAATGAGTACACTCAGGTACGATGATTCTAAGAGAAATAAGTCACACAGAAAAAGAAATATCATAAGGTATCACTAATACACGGAATGTAAACTTGGCTACCCAGGAACTGAATTACAAAACAGAACAGGGTCTCAAATGTAGAAAACCAACTTATGCTTGCTTAAGGGGAAAGGTGAGTTGGGGTGCTGCATAAAACCAGAGATTGAAATTAGCACAGATACCGTTCCATAAGCCAAATATGTAACAGACAAGAGCTACTCCTTGCTCAACGAAGTGGACTCAACACCCCATATTAAACGCCTAAGAATATACCTGACTAGTAAGAATCTTAAAACCTATGGATTTACATGTCTCCAAAAGAGAATCAAGTGTGTGTACAGCAGCATAAACGCAGCAGTGATAGGATTAGTGAGGTTCGGTGAGCAAATGCAGACCCTTTGAAATCATATTGCATGGTAACCATTCCATGGGTCTCAACTCTCCAGGTTTAAGGGATTCTTCCTTCAGCTAAAACATGCATGTGGAACCCAGAGTATGATCCACCGTGTGATCGGGAAACGTGTTCATATATGTCTCAGTTTTCGTCCCCTGGTACTCGGGTGCAACATTCCAGACGCTTTACTAACACTCTCCCCACTTGGAGAGTCAGTGCCTTTAACCTCCTGTTTGGCCCAGCTTGCAATTTCTGCGGGAAATGAACAGGAATAGGGAGAACCAATGAGAGACTAGCTGGAGGTGTCTGGACGGGCAAATTTAACTCTCATTTCCCACCAGGAAGAGGAATTAACCAAAGGCTCAGCTTGCCGTGCCGGAACCACACTAGGGCCTGAAGCAATCTTGCGGTGTTGCGGCCAGCTCACAGGAAAGCGAATTGAACAAAGGAGCTCAGGGGCACTGTCATTCACAAACCTGCAGAGTTATAAATGACAGCTATCGTCCAAAAATATATTGAAGTAAGGCTGCCAAGAGCACTTGAAAGCGGGGCAGAATTGCAGGACACCGATTTCAGGAGGTAGACTGGAATTGCATGAAAAGCATAGGAAAAGAGGCAAAACGTCCACAATGATGCACTTGGCCAAAAAGGGCGTATGCGTTTTTTCCTGAATATATTCAGGAAAAAACGCATACGCCCTTTTTGGCCAACCAAGCAAGCTTGCAAAGGAAATCTGCACTACAATGAAGTCTCACTGCTCTCCGGGCAAAAGGGCCATCTGAAAAAAGTGTAAAATCCAGAAAGGCAGGACAGGCCATGGAGAACTGGGAGCCTTGTTATGCTGATGGGCGGGATGTAAATTGCCAACAGCCACTCTGGAGAAGTGTATGGTGTTTCCTGAAACATCTAAAAAACAAAGCAACAGAGCCTAGGGCACTTCCACTTATGCTCCTATAGCTTAGGGAAATTCAAATCAAAAAGTCACAGCCACCCCAAAGTTTGGGACGGCTCTGTTTACAAGAACCTCGTTTATGGTACAAGTTCAATATCACAGAAAGCGAAAAATGAATAAAGAATTTGTGGTACTTACGTACAATGCAATACCACTCAGCAATGAAATCTATGTCATCAGACCCGTAGCAGCATAATGAGTGGACTCAGGTACGATGATTCTAAGAGAAATAAGTCACACAGAAAAAGAAATATCATAAGGTATCACTAATACACGGAATGTAAACTTGGCTACCCAGGAACTGAATTACAAAACAGAACAGGGTCTCAAATGTAGAAAACCAACTTATGCTTGCTTAAGGGGAAAGGTGAGTTGGGGTGCTGCATAAAACCAGAGATTGAAATTAGCACAGATACCGTTCCATAAGCCAAATATGTAATAGACAAGAGCTACTCCTTGCTCAACGAAGTGGACTCAACACCCCATATTAAACGCCTAAGAATATACCTGACTAGTAAGAATCTTAAAACCTATGGATTTCCATGTCTCTGAAAGAGAATCAAGCATGTGTACAACAGCATAAATGCAGCAGTGATAGGATTGGTGAGGTTCGGTGAGCAAATGCAGACCGTTTGAAGTCATATAACATGGTACCCATTCCATGGGTCTCAACTCTCCAGGTTTAAGGGATTCCTCCTTCAGCTAAAACATGCATGTGGAACCCAGAGTATTATCCACCATGTGATCGGGAAACGTGTTCAAATATGTCTCAGTTATCGTCCCCTGGTACTCGGGTGCAACATTCCAGACGCTTTACTAACACTCTCCCCACTTGGAGAGTCAGTGCCTTTAACCTCCTGTTTGGCCCAGTTTGCAATTTCTGCGGGAAATGAACAGGAATAGGGAGAACCAATGAGAGACTAGCTGGAGGTGTCTGGACGGGCAAATTTAACTCTCATTTCCCACCAGGAAGAGGAATTAACCAAAGGCTCAGCTTGCCGTGCCGGAACCACACTAGGGCCTGAACTAATCCTGCGGTGTTGCGGCCAGCTCACAATAAAGAGAGTTGAAGAAAGGAGCTCAGGGGCACTGTCATTCACAAACCTGCAGAGTTATAAATGAAAGCTACCGTCCAAAAATATATTGAAGTAAGGCTGCCAAGAGCACTTGAAAGCGGGGCAGAATTGCAGGACACCGATTTCAGGAGGTAGACTGGAATTGCATGAAAAGCATAGGAAAAGAGGCAGAACGTCCACAATGATGCACTTGGCCAAAAAGAGCGTATGCGTTTTTTCCTGAATATATTCAGGAAAAAACGCATACGCCCTTTTTGGCCAACCAAGCAAGCTTGCAAAGGAAATCTGCACTACAATGAAGTCTCACTGCCCCATGGGCAAAAGGGCCATATGAATAATGTGTAAAATCCAGAAAGGCAGGACAGGCCATGGAGAACTGGGAGCCTTGTTATGCTGATGGGTGGGATGTAAATTGCCAACAGCCACTCTGGAGAAGTGTATGGTGTTTCCTGAAACATCTAAAAAACAAAGCAACAGAGCCTAGGGCACTTCCACTTATGCTCCTATAGATTAGGGAAATTAAAATCAAAAAGACACAGCCACCCCAAAGTTTGGGATGGCTCTGTTTACAAGAACCTTGTTTATGGTACAAGTTCAATATCACAGAAAGCGAAAAATGAATAAAGAATTTGTGGTACTTACGTACAATGCCATACCACTCAGCAATGAAATCTATGTCATCAGACCTGTAGAAGCATAATGAGTGGACTCAGGTACGATGATTCTAAGAGAAATAAGTCACACAGAAAAAGAAATATCATAAGGTATCACTAATACACGGAATGTAAACTTGGCTACCCAGGAACTGAATTACAAAACAGAACAGGGTCTCAAATGTAGACAACCAACTTATGCTTGCTTAAGAGGAAAGGTGAGTTGGGGTGCTGCATAAAACCAGAGATTGAAATTAGCACAGATACCGTTCCATAAGCCAAATATGTAATAGACAAGAGCTACTCCTTCCTCAACGAAGTGGACACAACACCCCATATTAAACGCCTAAGAATATACCTGACTAGTAAGAATCTTAAAACCTATGGATTTACATGTCTCCAAAAGAGAATCAAGCGTGTGTACAGCAGCATAAACGCAGCAGTGATAGGATTGGTGAGGTTCGGTGAGCAAATGCAGACCCTTTGAAGTCATATTGCATGGTACCCATTCCATGGGTCTCAACTCTCCAGGTTTAAGGGATTCTTCCTTCAGCTAAAACATGCATGTGGAACCCAGAGTATGATCCACTGTGTGATCGGGAAACGTGTTCATATATGTCTCAGTTTTCATCCCCTGGTACTCGGGTGCAACATTACAGACGCTTTACTAACACTCTCCCCACTTGGAGAGTCAGTGCCTTTAACCTCCTGTTTGGCCCAGTTTGCAATTTCTGCGGGAAATGAACAGGAATAGGTAGAACAAATGAGAGACTAGCTGGAGGTGTCTGGACGGGCAAATTTAACTCTCATTTCCCACCAGGAAGAGGAATTAACCAAAGGCTCAGCTTGCCGTGCCGGAACCACACTAGGGCCTGAAGCAATCTTGCGGTGTTGCGGCCAGCTCACAGGAAAGCGAGTTAAACAAAGGAGCTCAGGGGCACTGTAATTCACAAACCGGCAGGGTTATAAATGACAGCTATCGTCCAAAAATATATTGAAGTAAGGCTGCCAAGAGGACTTGAAAGTGGGGCAGAATTGCAGGAAACCGATTTCAGGAGGTAGACTGGAATTGCATGAAAAGCATAGGAAAAGAGGCAGAACGTCCACAATGATGCACTTGGCCAAAAAGGGCATATGCGTTTTTTCCTGAATATATTCAGGAAAAACGCATACGCCGTTTTTGGCCAACCAAGCAAGCTTGCAAAGGAAATCTGCACTACAATGAAGTCTCACTGCCCCCCGGGCAAAAGGGCCATCTGAAAAATGTGTAAAATCCAGAAAGGCAGGACAGGCCATGGAGAACTGGGAGCCTTGTTATGCTGATGGGCGGGATGTAAATTGCCAACAGCCACTCTGGAGAAGTGTATGGTGTTTCCTGAAACATCTAAAAAACAAAGCAACAGAGCCTAGGGCACTTCCACTTATGCTCCTATAGCTTAGGGAAATTCAAATCAAAAAGACACAGCCACCCCAAAATTTGGGATGGCTCTGTTTACAAGAACCTCGTTTATGGTACAAGTTCAATATCACAGAAAGCGAAAAATGAATAAAGAATCTGTGGTACTTACGTACAATGCAATATCACTCAGCAATGAAATCTATGTCACGAGGCCCGTAGCAGCATAATGAGTGGACTCAGGTACGATGATTCTAAGTGAAATAAGTCACACAGAAAAAGAAACATCATAAGATATCACTAATACACGGAATGTAAACTTGGCTACACAGGAACTGAATTACAAAACAGAACAGGGTCTCAAATGTAGAAAACCAACTTATGCTTGCTTAAGGGGAAAGGTGAGTTGGGGTGCTGCATAAAACCAGAGATTGAAATTAGCACAGATACCGTTCCATAAGCCAAATATGTAATAGACAAGAGCTACTCCTTGCTCAACGAAGTGGACTCAACACCCCATATTAAACGCCTAAGAATATACCTGACTAGTAAGAATCTTAAAACCTATGGATTTACATGTCTCCAAAAGAGAATCAAGCGTGTGTACAGCAGCATAAACGCAGCAGTGATAGGATTAGTGAGGTTCGGTGAGCAAATGCAGACCCTTTGAAATCATATTGCATGGTACCCATTCCATGGGTCTCAACTCTCCAGGTTTAAGGGATTCTTCCTTCAGCTAAAACATGCATGTGGAACCCAGAGTATGATCCACCGTGTGATCGGGAAACGTGTTCATATATGTCTCAGTTTTCATCCCCTGGTACTCGGGTGCAACATTCCAGACGCTTTACTAACAGTCTCCCCACTTGGAGAGTTAGTGCCTTTAACCTCCTGTTTGGCCCAGCTTGCAATTTCTGCGGGAAATGAACAGGAATAGGGAGAACCAATGAGAGACTAGCTGGAGGTGTCTGGACGGGCAAATTTAACTCTCATTTCCCACCAGGAAGAGGAATTAACCAAAGGCTCAGCTTGCCGTGCCGGAACCACACTAGGGCCTGAAGCAATCTTGCGGTGTTGCGGCCAGCTCACAGGAAAGCGAATTGAACAAAGGAGCTCAGGGGCACTGTAATTCACAAACCTGCAGAGTTATAAATGACAGCTATCGTCCAAAAATATATTGAAGTAAGGCTGCCAAGAGCACTTGAAAGCGGGGCAGAATTGCAGGAAACCGATTTCAGGAGGTAGACTGGAATTGCATGAAAAGCATAGGAAAAGAGGCAGAACGTCCACAATGATGCACTTGGCCAAAAAGGGCGTATGCGTTTTTTCCTGAATATATTCAGGAAAAAACGCATACGCCCTTTTTGGCCAACCAAGCAAGCTTGCAAAGGAAATCTGCACTACAATGAAGTCTCACTGCTCTCCGGGCAAAAGGGCCATCTGAAAAAAGTGTAAAATCCAGAAAGGCAGGACAGGCCATGGAGAACTGGGAGCCTTGTTATGCTGATGGGCGGGATGTAAATTGCCAACAGCCACTCTGGAGAAGTGTATGGTGTTTCCTGAAACATCTAAAAAACAAAGCAACAGAGCCTAGGGCACTTCCACTTATGCTCCTATAGCTTAGGGAAATTCAAATCAAAAAGTCACAGCCACCCCAAAGTTTGGGACGGCTCTGTTTACAAGAACCTCGTTTATGGTACAAGTTCAATATCACAGAAAGCGAAAAATGAATAAAGAATTTGTGGTACTTACGTACAATGCAATACCACTCAGCAATGAAATCTATGTCATCAGACACGTAGCAGCATAATGAGTGGACTCAGGTACGATGATTCTAAGAGAAATAAGTCACACAGAAAAAGAAATATCATAAGGTATCACTAATACACGGAATGTAAACTTGGCTACCCAGGAACTGAATTACAAAACAGAACAGGGTCTCAAATGTAGAAAACCAACTTATGCTTGCTTAAGGGGAAAGGTGAGTTGGGGTGCTGCATAAAACCAGAGATTGAAATTAGCACAGATACCGTTCCATAAGCCAAATATGTAATAGACAAGAGCTACTCCTTGCTCAACGAAGTGGACTCAACACCCCATATTAAACGCCTAAGAATATACCTGACTAGTAAGAATCTTAAAACCTATGGATTTACATGTCTCCAAAAGAGAATCAAGCGTGTGTACAGCAGCATAAACGCAGCAGTGATAGGATTAGTGAGGTTCGGTGAGCAAATGCAGACCCTTTGAAATCATATTGCATGGTACCCATTCCATGGGTCTCAACTCTCCAGGTTTAAGGGATTCTTCCTTCAGCTAAAACATGCATGTGGAACCCAGAGTATGATCCACCGTGTGATCGGGAAACGTGTTCATATATGTCTCAGTTTTCGTCCCCTGGTACTCGGGTGCAACATTCCAGACGCTTTACTAACAGTCTCCCCACTTGGAGAGTCAGTGCCTTTAACCTCCTGTTTGGCCCAGCTTGCAATTTCTGCGGAAAATGAACAGGAATAGGGAGAACCAATGAGAGACTAGCTGGAGGTGTCTGGACGGGCAAATTTAACTCTCATTTCCCACCAGGAAGAGGAATTAACCAAAGGCTCAGCTTGCCGTGCCGGAACCACACTAGGGCCTGAAGCAATCTTGCGGTGTTGCGGCCAGCTCACAGGAAAGCGAATTGAACAAGGGAGCTCAGGGGCACTGTAATTCACAAACCTGCAGAGTGATAAATGACAGCTATCGTCCAAAAATATATTGAAGTAAGGCTGCCAAGAGCACTTGAAAGCGGGGCAGAATTGCAGGAAACCGATTTCAGGAGGTAGACTGGAATTGCATGAAAAGCATAGGAAAAGAGGCAGAACGTCCACAATGATGCACTTGGCCAAAAAGGGCGTATGCGTTTTTTCCTGAATATATTCAGGAAAAAACGCATACGCCCTTTTTGGCCAACCAAGCAAGCTTGCAAAGGAAATCTGCACTACAATGAAGTCTCACTGCTCTCCGGGCAAAAGGGCCATCTGAAAAAAGTGTAAAATCCAGAAAGGCAGGACAGGCCATGGAGAACTGGGAGCCTTGTTATGCTGATGGGCGGGATGTAAATTGCCAACAGCCACTCTGGAGAAGTGTATGGTGTTTCCTGAAACATCTAAAAAACAAAGCAACAGAGCCTAGGGCACTTCCACTTATGCTCCTATAGCTTAGGGAAATTCAAATCAAAAAGTCACAGCCACCCCAAAGTTTGGGACGGCTCTGTTTACAAGAACCTCGTTTATGGTACAAGTTCAATATCACAGAAAGCGAAAAATGAATAAAGAATTTGTGGTACTTACGTACAATGCAATACCACTCAGCAATGAAATCTATGTCATCAGACCCGTAGCAGCATAATGAGTGGACTCAGGTACGATGATTCTAAGAGAAATAAGTCACACAGAAAAAGAAATATCATAAGGTATCACTAATACACGGAATGTAAACTTGGCTACCCAGGAACTGAATTACAAAACAGAACAGGGTCTCAAATGTAGAAAACCAACTTATGCTTGCTTAAGGGGAAAGGTGAGTTGGGGTGCTGCATAAAACCAGAGATTGAAATTAGCACAGATACCGTTCCATAAGCCAAATATGTAATAGACAAGAGCTACTCCTTGCTCAACGAAGTGGACACAACACCCCATATTAAAAGCCTAAGAATATACCTGACTAGTAAGAATCTTAAAACCTATGGATTTACATGTCTCCAAAAGAGAATCAAGCGTGTGTACAGCAGCATAAACGCAGCAGTGATAGGATTAGTGAGGTTCGGTGAGCAAATGCAGACCCTTTGAAATCATATTGCATGGTACCCATTCCATGGGTCTCAACTCTCCAGGTTTAAGGGATTCTTCCTTCAGCTAAAACATGCATGTGGAACCCAGAGTATGATCCACCGTGTGATCGGGAAACGTGTTCAAATATGTCTCAGTTATCGTCCCCTGGTACTCGGGTGCAACATTCCAGACGCTTTACTAACACTCTCCCCACTTGGAGAGTCAGTGCCTTTAACCTCCTGTTTGGCCCAGTTTGCAATTTCTGCGGGAAATGAACAGGAATAGGGAGAACCAATGAGAGACTAGCTGGAGGTGTCTGGACGGGCAAATTTAACTCTCATTTCCCACCAGGAAGAGGAATTAACCAAAGGCTCAGCTTGCCGTGCCGGAACCACACTAGGGCCTGAACTAATCCTGCGGTGTTGCGGCCAGCTCACAATAAAGAGAGTTGAAGAAAGGAGCTCAGGGGCACTGTCATTCACAAACCTGCAGAGTTATAAATGAAAGCTACCGTCCAAAAATATATTGAAGTAAGGCTGCCAAGAGCACTTGAAAGCGGGGCAGAATTGCAGGACACCGATTTCAGGAGGTAGACTGGAATTGCATGAAAAGCATAGGAAAAGAGGCAGAACGTCCACAATGATGCACTTGGCCAAAAAGAGCGTATGCGTTTTTTCCTGAATATATTCAGGAAAAAACGCATACGCCCTTTTTGGCCAACCAAGCAAGCTTGCAAAGGAAATCTGCACTACAATGAAGTCTCACTGCCCCATGGGCAAAAGGGCCATATGAATAATGTGTAAAATCCAGAAAGGCAGGACAGGCCATGGAGAACTGGGAGCCTTGTTATGCTGATGGGTGGGATGTAAATTGCCAACAGCCACTCTGGAGAAGTGTATGGTGTTTCCTGAAACATCTAAAAAACAAAGCAACAGAGCCTAGGGCACTTCCACTTATGCTCCTATAGATTAGGGAAATTAAAATCAAAAAGACACAGCCACCCCAAAGTTTGGGATGGCTCTGTTTACAAGAACCTTGTTTATGGTACAAGTTCAATATCACAGAAAGCGAAAAATGAATAAAGAATTTGTGGTACTTACGTACAATGCCATACCACTCAGCAATGAAATCTATGTCATCAGACCTGTAGAAGCATAATGAGTGGACTCAGGTACGATGATTCTAAGAGAAATAAGTCACACAGAAAAAGAAATATCATAAGGTATCACTAATACACGGAATGTAAACTTGGCTACCCAGGAACTGAATTACAAAACAGAACAGGGTCTCAAATGTAGACAACCAACTTATGCTTGCTTAAGAGGAAAGGTGAGTTGGGGTGCTGCATAAAACCAGAGATTGAAATTAGCACAGATACCGTTCCATAAGCCAAATATGTAATAGACAAGAGCTACTCCTTCCTCAACGAAGTGGACACAACACCCCATATTAAACGCCTAAGAATATACCTGACTAGTAAGAATCTTAAAACCTATGGATTTACATGTCTCCAAAAGAGAATCAAGCGTGTGTACAGCAGCATAAACGCAGCAGTGATAGGATTGGTGAGGTTCGGTGAGCAAATGCAGACCCTTTGAAGTCATATTGCATGGTACCCATTCCATGGGTCTCAACTCTCCAGGTTTAAGGGATTCTTCCTTCAGCTAAAACATGCATGTGGAACCCAGAGTATGATCCACTGTGTGATCGGGAAACGTGTTCATATATGTCTCAGTTTTCATCCCCTGGTACTCGGGTGCAACATTCCAGACGCTTTACTAACAGTCTCCCCACTTGGAGAGTTAGTGCCTTTAACGTCCTGTTTGGCCCAGCTTGCAATTTCTGCGGGAAATGAACAGGAATAGGGAGAACCAATGAGAGACTAGCTGGAGGTGTCTGGACGGGCAAATTTAACTCTCATTTCCCACCAGGAAGAGGAATTAACCAAAGGCTCAGCTTGCCGTGCCGGAACCACACTAGGGCCTGAAGCAATCTTGCGGTGTTGCGGCCAGCTCACAGGAAAGCGAATTGAACAAAGGAGCTCAGGGGCACTGTAATTCACAAACCTGCAGAGTTATAAATGACAGCTATCGTCCAAAAATATATTGAAGTAAGGCTGCCAAGAGCACTTGAAAGCGGGGCAGAATTGCAGGAAACCGATTTCAGGAGGTAGACTGGAATTGCATGAAAAGCATAGGAAAAGAGGCAGAACGTCCACAATGATGCACTTGGCCAAAAAGGGCGTATGCGTTTTTTCCTGAATATATTCAGGAAAAAACGCATACGCCCTTTTTGGCCAACCAAGCAAGCTTGCAAAGGAAATCTGCACTACAATGAAGTCTCACTGCTCTCCGGGCAAAAGGGCCATCTGAAAAAAGTGTAAAATCCAGAAAGGCAGGACAGGCCATGGAGAACTGGGAGCCTTGTTATGCTGATGGGCGGGATGTAAATTGCCAACAGCCACTCTGGAGAAGTGTATGGTGTTTCCTGAAACATCTAAAAAACAAAGCAACAGAGCCTAGGGCACTTCCACTTATGCTCCTATAGCTTAGGGAAATTCAAATCAAAAAGTCACAGCCACCCCAAAGTTTGGGACGGCTCTGTTTACAAGAACCTCGTTTATGGTACAAGTTCAATATCACAGAAAGCGAAAAATGAATAAAGAATTTGTGGTACTTACGTACAATGCAATACCACTCAGCAATGAAATCTATGTCATCAGACCCGTAGCAGCATAATGAGTGGACTCAGGTACGATGATTCTAAGAGAAATAAGTCACACAGAAAAAGAAATATCATAAGGTATCACTAATACACGGAATGTAAACTTGGCTACCCAGGAACTGAATTACAAAACAGAACAGGGTCTCAAATGTAGAAAACCAACTTATGCTTGCTTAAGGGGAAAGGTGAGTTGGGGTGCTGCATAAAACCAGAGATTGAAATTAGCACAGATACCGTTCCATAAGCCAAATATGTAATAGACAAGAGCTACTCCTTGCTCAACGAAGTGGACTCAACACCCCATATTAAACGCCTAAGAATATACCTGACTAGTAAGAATCTTAAAACCTATGGATTTACATGTCTCCAAAAGAGAATCAAGCGTGTGTACAGCAGCATAAACGCAGCAGTGATAGGATTAGTGAGGTTCGGTGAGCAAATGCAGACCCTTTGAAATCATATTGCATGGTACCCATTCCATGGGTCTCAACTCTCCAGGTTTAAGGGATTCTTCCTTCAGCTAAAACATGCATGTGGAACCCAGAGTATGATCCACCGTGTGATCGGGAAACGTGTTCATATATGTCTCAGTTTTCGTCCCCTGGTACTCGGGTGCAACATTCCAGACGCTTTACTAACAGTCTCCCCACTTGGAGAGTCAGTGCCTTTAACCTCCTGTTTGGCCCAGCTTGCAATTTCTGCGGAAAATGAACAGGAATAGGGAGAACCAATGAGAGACTAGCTGGAGGTGTCTGGACGGGCAAATTTAACTCTCATTTCCCACCAGGAAGAGGAATTAACCAAAGGCTCAGCTTGCCGTGCCGGAACCACACTAGGGCCTGAAGCAATCTTGCGGTGTTGCGGCCAGCTCACAGGAAAGCGAATTGAACAAGGGAGCTCAGGGGCACTGTAATTCACAAACCTGCAGAGTGATAAATGACAGCTATCGTCCAAAAATATATTGAAGTAAGGCTGCCAAGAGCACTTGAAAGCGGGGCAGAATTGCAGGAAACCGATTTCAGGAGGTAGACTGGAATTGCATGAAAAGCATAGGAAAAGAGGCAGAACGTCCACAATGATGCACTTGGCCAAAAAGGGCGTATGCGTTTTTTCCTGAATATATTCAGGAAAAAACGCATACGCCCTTTTTGGCCAACCAAGCAAGCTTGCAAAGGAAATCTGCACTACAATGAAGTCTCACTGCTCTCCGGGCAAAAGGGCCATCTGAAAAAAGTGTAAAATCCAGAAAGGCAGGACAGGCCATGGAGAACTGGGAGCCTTGTTATGCTGATGGGCGGGATGTAAATTGCCAACAGCCACTCTGGAGAAGTGTATGGTGTTTCCTGAAACATCTAAAAAACAAAGCAACAGAGCCTAGGGCACTTCCACTTATGCTCCTATAGCTTAGGGAAATTCAAATCAAAAAGTCACAGCCACCCCAAAGTTTGGGACGGCTCTGTTTACAAGAACCTCGTTTATGGTACAAGTTCAATATCACAGAAAGCGAAAAATGAATAAAGAATTTGTGGTACTTACGTACAATGCAATACCACTCAGCAATGAAATCTATGTCATCAGACCCGTAGCAGCATAATGAGTGGACTCAGGTACGATGATTCTAAGAGAAATAAGTCACACAGAAAAAGAAATATCATAAGGTATCACTAATACACGGAATGTAAACTTGGCTACCCAGGAACTGAATTACAAAACAGAACAGGGTCTCAAATGTAGAAAACCAACTTATGCTTGCTTAAGGGGAAAGGTGAGTTGGGGTGCTGCATAAAACCAGAGATTGAAATTAGCACAGATACCGTTCCATAAGCCAAATATGTAATAGACAAGAGCTACTCCTTGCTCAACGAAGTGGACACAACACCCCATATTAAAAGCCTAAGAATATACCTGACTAGTAAGAATCTTAAAACCTATGGATTTACATGTCTCCAAAAGAGAATCAAGCGTGTGTACAGCAGCATAAACGCAGCAGTGATAGGATTAGTGAGGTTCGGTGAGCAAATGCAGACCCTTTGAAATCATATTGCATGGTACCCATTCCATGGGTCTCAACTCTCCAGGTTTAAGGGATTCTTCCTTCAGCTAAAACATGCATGTGGAACCCAGAGTATGATCCACCGTGTGATCGGGAAACGTGTTCATATATGTCTCAGTTTTCGTCCCCTGGTACTCGGGTGCAACATTCCAGACGCTTTACTAACAGTCTCCCCACTTGGAGAGTCAGTGCCTTTAACCTCCTGTTTGGCCCAGCTTGCAATTTCTGCGGAAAATGAACAGGAATAGGGAGAACCAATGAGAGACTAGCTGGAGGTGTCTGGACGGGCAAATTTAACTCTCATTTCCCACCAGGAAGAGGAATTAACCAAAGGCTCAGCTTGCCGTGCCGGAACCACACTAGGGCCTGAAGCAATCTTGCGGTGTTGCGGCCAGCTCACAGGAAAGCGAATTGAACAAAGGAGCTCAGGGGGACTGTCATTCACACACCTGCAGAGTTATAAATGACAGCTATAGTCCAAAAATATATTGAAGTAAGGCTGCCAAGAGCACTTGAAAGCGGGGCAGAATTGCAGGAAACCGATTTCAGGAGGAAGACTGGAATTGCATGAAAAGCATAGGAAAAGAGGCAGAACGTCCACAATGATGCACTTGGCCAAAAAGGGCGTATGCGTTTTTTCCTGAATATATTCAGGAAAAAACGCATATGCCCTTTTTGGCCAACCAAGCAAGCTTGCAAAGGAAATCTGCACTACAATGAAGTCTCACTGCCCCCCGGGCAACAGGGCCATCTGAAAAACGTGTAAAATCCAGAAAGGCAGGACAGGCCATGGAGAACTGGGAGCCTTGTTATGCTGATGGGCGGGATGTAAACCGACAGCCACTCTGGAGAAGTGTATGGTGTTTCCCGAAACATCTAAAATACAAAGCAACAGAGCCTAGGGCACTTCCACTTATGCTCCTATAGCTTAGGGAAATTAAAATCAAAAAGACACAGCCACCCCAAAATTTGGGAAGGCTCTGTTTACAAGATCCTCGTTTATGGTACAAGTTCATTATCACAGAAAGCGAAAAATGAATAAAGAATTTGTGGTACTTACGTATAATGCAATATCACTCAGCAATGAAATCTATGTCATCAGGTCCGTAGCAGCATAATGAGTGGATTCAGGTACGATGATTCTAAGTGAAATATGTCACACAGAAAAAGAAATATCATGAGGTATCACTAATACACGGAATGTAAACTTGGCTACACAGGAACTGAATTACAAAACAGAACAGGGTCTCAAATGTAGAAAACCAACTTATGCTTGCTTAAGGGAAATGTGAGTTGGGGTGCTGCATAAAACCAGAGATTGAAATTAGCACAGATACTGTTCCATAAGCCAAATATGTAATAGACAAGAGCTACTCCTTGCTCAGCGAAGTGGACTCAATACCCCATATTAAACGCCTAAGAATATACCTGAGTAGTAAGAATCTTAAAACCTATGGATTTACATGTCTCCAAAAGAGAATCAAGCATGTGTACAACAGCATAAATGCAGCAGTGATAGGATTGGTGAGGTTCGGTGAGCAAATGCAGACCGTTTGAAGTCATATAACATGGTACCCATTCCATGGGTCTCAACTCTCCAGGTTTAAGGGATTCTTCCTTCAGCTAAAACATGCATGTGGAACCCAGAGTATGATCCACCGTGTGATCGGGAAACGTGTTCAAATATGTCTCAGTTATCGTCCCCTGGTACTCGGGTGCAACATTCCAGACGCTTTACTAACACTCTCCCCACTTGGAGAGTCAGTGCCTTTAACCTCCTGTTTGGCCCAGTTTGCAATTTCTGCGGGAAATGAACAGGAATAGGGAGAACCAATGAGAGACTAGCTGGAGGTGTCTGGACGGGCAAATTTAACTCTCATTTCCCACCAGGAAGAGGAATTAACCAAAGGCCCAGCTTGCCGTGCCGGAACCACACTAGGGCCTGAAGCAATCCTGCGGTGTTGCGGCCAGCTCACAATAAAGAGAGTTGAAGAAAGGAGCTCAGGGGCACTGTCATTCACAAACCTGCAGAGTTATAAATGACAGCTACCGTCCAAAAATATATTGAAGTAAGGCTGCCAAGAGCACTTGAAAGCGGGGCAGAATTGCAGGAAACCGATTTCAGGAGGTAGACTGGAATTGCATGAAAAGCATAGGAAAAGAGGCAGAACGTCCACAATGATGCACTTGGCCAAAAAGGGCGTATGCATTTTTTCCTGAATATATTCAGGAAAAAACGCATACGCCCTTTTTGGCCAACCAAGCAAGCTTGCAAAGGAAATCTGCACTACAATGAAGTCTCACTGCCCCCCGGGCAACAGCGCCATTTGAAAAAAGTGTAAAATCCAGAAAGGCAGGACAGGCCATGGAGAACTGGGAGCCTTGTTATGCTGATGGGCGGGATGTAAATTGCCAACAGCCACTCTGGAGAAGTGTATGGTGTTTCCTGAAACATCTAAAAAACAAAGCAACAGAGCCTAGGGCACTTCCACTTATGCTCCTATAGCTTAGGGAAATTCAAATCAAAAAGTCACAGCCACCCCAAAGTTTGGGATGGCTCTGTTTACAAGAACCTCGTTTATGGTACAAGTTCAATATCACAGAAAGCGAAAAATGAATAAAGAATTTGTGGTACTTACGTACAATGCAATACCACTCAGCAATGAAATCTATGTCATCAGACCCGTAGCAGCATAATGAGTGGACTCAGGTATGATGATTCTAACAGAAATAAGTCACACAGAAAACGAAATATCATAAGGTATCACTAATACACGGAATGTAAACTTGGCTACCCAGGAACTGAATTACAAAACAGAACAGGGTCTCAAATGTAGAAAACCAACTTATGCTTGCTTAAGGGGAAAGGTGAGTTGGGGTGCTGCATAAAACCAGAGATTGAAATTAGCACAGATACCGTTCCATAAGCCAAATATGTAATAGACAAGAGCTACTCCTTGCTCAACGAAGTGGACTCAACAACCCATATTAAACGCCTAAGAATATACCTGACTAGTAAGAATCTTAAAACCTATGGATTTACATGTCTCCAAAAGAGAATCAAGCGTGTGTACAGCAGCACAAACGCAGCAGTGATAGGATTAGTGAGGTTCGGTGAGCAAATGCAGACCCTTTGAAATCATATTGCATGGTACCCATTCCATGGGTCTCAACTCTCAAGCTTTAAGGGATTCTTCCTTCAGCTAAAACATGCATGTGGAACCCAGAGTATGATCCACCGTGTGATCGGGAAACGTGTTCATATATGTCTCAGTTTTCGTCCCCTGGTACTCGGGTGCAACATTCCAGACGCTTTACTAACAGTCTCCCCACTTGGAGAGTCAGTGCCTTTAACCTCCTGTTTGGCCCAGCTTGCAATTTCTGTGGGAAATGAACAGGAATAGGGAGAACCAATGAGAGACTAGCTGGAGGTGTCTGGACGGGCAAATTTAACTCTCATTTCCCACCAGGAAGAGGAATTAACCAAAGGCTCAGCTTGCCGTGCCGGAACCACACTAGGGCCTGAAGCAATCTTGCGGTGTTGCGGCCAGCTCACAAGAAAGCGAGTTGAACAAAGGAGCTCAGGGGCACTGTAATTCCCAAACCTGCAGAGTTATAAATAACAGCTATCGTCCAAAAATATATTGAAGTAAGGCTGCCAAGAGGACTTGAAAGTGGGGCAGAATTGCAGGAAACCGATTTCAGGAGGTAGACTGGAATTGCATGAAAAGCATAGGAAAAGAGGCAGAACGTCCACAATGATGCACTTGGCCAAAAAGGGCATATGCGTTTTTTCCTGAATATATTCAGGAAAAACGCATACGCCGTTTTTGGCCAACCAAGCAAGCTTGCAAAGGAAATCTGCACTACAATGAAGTCTCACTGCCCCCCGGGCAAAAGGGCCATCTGAAAAATGTGTAAAATCCAGAAAGGCAGGACAGGCCATGGAGAACTGGGAGCCTTGTTATGCTGATGGGCGGGATGTAAATTGCCAACAGCCACTCTGGAGAAGTGTATGGTGTTTCCTGAAACATCTAAAAAACAAAGCAACAGAGCCTAGGGCACTTCCACTTATGCTCCTATAGCTTAGGGAAATTCAAATCAAAAAGACACAGCCACCCCAAAATTTGGGATGGCTCTGTTTACAAGAACCTCGTTTATGGTACAAGTTCAATATCACAGAAAGCGAAAACTGAATAAAGAATCTGTGGTACTTACGTACAATGCAATATCACTCAGCAATGAAATCTATGTCACGAGGCCCGTAGCAGCATAATGAGTGGACTCAGGTACGATGATTCTAAGTGAAATAAGTCACACAGAAAAAGAAACATCATAAGATATCACTAATACACGGAATGTAAACTTGGCTACACAGGAACTGAATTACAAAACAGAACAGGGTCTCAAATGTAGAAAACCAACTTATGCTTGCTTAAGGGGAAAGGTGAGTTGGGGTGCTGCATAAAACCAGAGATTGAAATTAGCACAGATACCGTTCCATAAGCCAAATATGTAATAGACAAGAGCTACTCCTTGCTCAACGAAGTGGACTCAACACCCCATATTAAACGCCTAAGAATATACCTGACTAGTAAGAATCTTAAAACCTATGGATTTACATGTCTCCAAAAGAGAATCAAGCGTGTGTACAGCAGCATAAACGCAGCAGTGATAGGATTAGTGAGGTTCGGTGAGCAAATGCAGACCCTTTGAAATCATATTGCATGGTACCCATTCCATGGGTCTCAACTCTCCAGGTTTAAGGGATTCTTCCTTCAGCTAAAACATGCATGTGGAACCCAGAGTATGATCCACCGTGTGATCGGGAAACGTGTTCATATATGTCTCAGTTTTCATCCCCTGGTACTAGGGTGCAACATTCCAGACGCTTTACTAACAGTCTCCCCACTTGGAGAGTTAGTGCCTTTAACCTCCTGTTTGGCCCAGCTTGCAATTTCTGCGGGAAATGAACAGGAATAGGGAGAACCAATGAGAGACTAGCTGGAGGTGTCTGGACGGGCAAATTTAACTCTCATTTCCCACCAGGAAGAGGAATTAACCAAAGGCTCAGCTTGCCGTGCCGGAACCACACTAGGGCCTGAAGCAATCTTGCGGTGTTGCGGCCAGCTCACAGGAAAGCGAATTGAACAAAGGAGCTCAGGGGCACTGTAATTCACAAACCTGCAGAGTTATAAATGACAGCTATCGTCCAAAAATATATTGAAGTAAGGCTGCCAAGAGCACTTGAAAGCGGGGCAGAATTGCAGGAAACCGATTTCAGGAGGTAGACTGGAATTGCATGAAAAGCATAGGAAAAGAGGCAGAACGTCCACAATGATGCACTTGGCCAAAAAGGGCGTATGCGTTTTTTCCTGAATATATTCAGGAAAAAACGCATACGCCCTTTTTGGCCAACCAAGCAAGCTTGCAAAGGAAATCTGCACTACAATGAAGTCTCACTGCTCTCCGGGCAAAAGGGCCATCTGAAAAAAGTGTAAAATCCAGAAAGGCAGGACAGGCCATGGAGAACTGGGAGCCTTGTTATGCTGATGGGCGGGATGTAAATTGCCAACAGCCACTCTGGAGAAGTGTATGGTGTTTCCTGAAACATCTAAAAAACAAAGCAACAGAGCCTAGGGCACTTCCACTTATGCTCCTATAGCTTAGGGAAATTCAAATCAAAAAGTCACAGCCACCCCAAAGTTTGGGACGGCTCTGTTTACAAGAACCTCGTTTATGGTACAAGTTCAATATCACAGAAAGCGAAAAATGAATAAAGAATTTGTGGTACTTACGTACAATGCAATACCACTCAGCAATGAAATCTATGTCATCAGACACGTAGCAGCATAATGAGTGGACTCAGGTACGATGATTCTAAGAGAAATAAGTCACACAGAAAAAGAAATATCATAAGGTATCACTAATACACGGAATGTAAACTTGGCTACCCAGGAACTGAATTACAAAACAGAACAGGGTCTCAAATGTAGAAAACCAACTTATGCTTGCTTAAGGGGAAAGGTGAGTTGGGGTGCTGCATAAAACCAGAGATTGAAATTAGCACAGATACCGTTCCATAAGCCAAATATGTAATAGACAAGAGCTACTCCTTGCTCAACGAAGTGGACTCAACACCCCATATTAAACGCCTAAGAATATACCTGACTAGTAAGAATCTTAAAACCTATGGATTTACATGTCTCCAAAAGAGAATCAAGCGTGTGTACAGCAGCATAAACGCAGCAGTGATAGGATTAGTGAGGTTCGGTGAGCAAATGCAGACCCTTTGAAATCATATTGCATGGTACCCATTCCATGGGTCTCAACTCTCCAGGTTTAAGGGATTCTTCCTTCAGCTAAAACATGCATGTGGAACCCAGAGTATGATCCACCGTGTGATCGGGAAACGTGTTCATATATGTCTCAGTTTTCGTCCCCTGGTACTCGGGTGCAACATTCCAGACGCTTTACTAACAGTCTCCCCACTTGGAGAGTCAGTGCCTTTAACCTCCTGTTTGGCCCAGCTTGCAATTTCTGCGGAAAATGAACAGGAATAGGGAGAACCAATGAGAGACTAGCTGGAGGTGTCTGGACGGGCAAATTTAACTCTCATTTCCCACCAGGAAGAGGAATTAACCAAAGGCTCAGCTTGCCGTGCCGGAACCACACTAGGGCCTGAAGCAATCTTGCGGTGTTGCGGCCAGCTCACAGGAAAGCGAATTGAACAAGGGAGCTCAGGGGCACTGTAATTCACAAACCTGCAGAGTGATAAATGACAGCTATCGTCCAAAAATATATTGAAGTAAGGCTGCCAAGAGCACTTGAAAGCGGGGCAGAATTGCAGGAAACCGATTTCAGGAGGTAGACTGGAATTGCATGAAAAGCATAGGAAAAGAGGCAGAACGTCCACAATGATGCACTTGGCCAAAAAGGGCGTATGCGTTTTTTCCTGAATATATTCAGGAAAAAACGCATACACCCTTTTTGGCCAACCAAGCAAGCTTGCAAAGGAAATCTGCACTACAATGAAGTCTCACTGCTCTCCGGGCAAAAGGGCCATCTGAAAAAAGTGTAAAATCCAGAAAGGCAGGACAGGCCATGGAGAACTGGGAGCCTTGTTATGCTGATGGGCGGGATGTAAATTGCCAACAGCCACTCTGGAGAAGTGTATGGTGTTTCCTGAAACATCTAAAAAACAAAGCAACAGAGCCTAGGGCACTTCCACTTATGCTCCTATAGCTTAGGGAAATTCAAATCAAAAAGTCACAGCCACCCCAAAGTTTGGGACGGCTCTGTTTACAAGAACCTCGTTTATGGTACAAGTTCAATATCACAGAAAGCGAAAAATGAATAAAGAATTTGTGGTACTTACGTACAATGCAATACCACTCAGCAATGAAATCTATGTCATCAGACCCGTAGCAGCATAATGAGTGGACTCAGGTACGATGATTCTAAGAGAAATAAGTCACACAGAAAAAGAAATATCATAAGGTATCACTAATACACGGAATGTAAACTTGGCTACCCAGGAACTGAATTACAAAACAGAACAGGGTCTCAAATGTAGAAAACCAACTTATGCTTGCTTAAGGGGAAAGGTGAGTTGGGGTGCTGCATAAAACCAGAGATTGAAATTAGCACAGATACCGTTCCATAAGCCAAATATGTAATAGACAAGAGCTACTCCTTGCTCAACGAAGTGGACTCAACACCCCATATTAAAAGCCTAAGAATATACCTGACTAGTAAGAATCTTAAAACCTATGGATTTACATGTCTCCAAAAGAGAATCAAGCGTGTGTACAGCAGCATAAACGCAGCAGTGATAGGATTAGTGAGGTTCGGTGAGCAAATGCAGACCCTTTGAAATCATATTGCATGGTACCCATTCCATGGGTCTCAACTCTCCAGGTTTAAGGGATTCTTCCTTCAGCTAAAACATGCATGTGGAACCCAGAGTATGATCCACCGTGTGATCGGGAAACGTGTTCATATATGTCTCAGTTTTCGTCCCCTGGTACTCGGGTGCAACATTCCAGACGCTTTACTAACACTCTCCCCACTTGGAGAGTCAGTGCCTTTAACGTCGTGTTTGGACCAGTTTGCAATTTCTGCGGAAAATGAACAGGAATAGGGAGAACCAATGAGAGACTAGCTGGAGGTGTCTGGACGGGCAAATTTAACTCTCATTTCCCACCAGGAAGAGGAATTAACCAAAGGCTCAGCTTGCCGTGCCGGAACCACACTAGGGCCTGAAGCAATCTTGCGGTGTTGCGGCCAGCTCACAGGAAAGCGAATTGAACAAAGGAGCTCAGGGGGACTGTCATTCACACACCTGCAGAGTTATAAATGACAGCTATCGTCCAAAAATATATTGAAGTAAGGCTGCCAAGAGCACTTGAAAGCGGGGCAGAATTGCAGGAAACCGATTTCAGGAGGAAGACTGGAATTGCATGAAAAGCATAGGAAAAGAGGCAGAACGTCCACAATGATGCACTTGGCCAAAAAGGGCGTATGCGTTTTTTCCTGAATATATTCAGGAAAAAACGCATATGCCCTTTTTGGCCAACCAAGCAAGCTTGCAAAGGAAATCTGCACTACAATGAAGTCTCACTGCCCCCCGGGCAACAGGGCCATCTGAAAAACGTGTAAAATCCAGAAAGGCAGGACAGGCCATGGAGAACTGGGAGCCTTGTTATGCTGATGGGCGGGATGTAAACGGACAGCCACTCTGGAGAAGTGTATGGTGTTTCCCGAAACATCTAAAATACAAAGCAACAGAGCCTAGGGCACTTCCACTTATGCTCCTATAGCTTAGGGAAATTAAAATCAAAAAGACACAGCCACCCCAAAATTTGGGAAGGCTCTGTTTACAAGATCCTCGTTTATGGTACAAGTTCATTATCACAGAAAGCGAAAAATGAATAAAGAATTTGCGGTACTTACGTATAATGCAATATCACTCAGCAATGAAATCTATGTCATCAGGTCCGTAGCAGCATAATGAGTGGATTCAGGTACGATGATTCTAAGTGAAATATGTCACACAGAAAAAGAAATATCATGAGGTATCACTAATACACGGAATGTAAACTTGGCTACACAGGAACTGAATTACAAAACAGAACAGGGTCTCAAATGTAGAAAACCAACTTATGCTTGCTTAAGGGAAATGTGAGTTGGGGTGCTGCATAAAACCAGAGATTGAAATTAGCACAGATACTGTTCCATAAGCCAAATATGTAATAGACAAGAGCTACTCCTTGCTCAGCGAAGTGGACTCAATACCCCATATTAAACGCCTAAGAATATACCTGAGTAGTAAGAATCTTAAAACCTATGGATTTACATGTCTCCAAAAGAGAATCAAGCATGTGTACAACAGCATAAATGCAGCAGTGATAGGATTGGTGAGGTTCGGTGAGCAAATGCAGACCGTTTGAAGTCATATAACATGGTACCCATTCCATGGGTCTCAACTCTCCAGGTTTAAGGGATTCTTCCTTCAGCTAAAACATGCATGTGGAACCCAGAGTATGATCCACCATGTGATCGGGAAACGTGTTCAAATATGTCTCAGTTATCATCCCCTGGTACTCGGGTGCAACATTCCAGACGCTTTACTAACACTCTCCCCACTTGGAGAGTCAGTGCCTTTAACCTCCTGTTTGGCCCAGTTTGCAATTTCTGCGGGAAATGAACAGGAATAGGGAGAACCAATGAGAGACTAGCTGGAGGTGTCTGGACGGGCAAATTTAACTCTCATTTCCCACCAGGAAGAGGAATTAACCAAAGGCCCAGCTTGCCGTGCCGGAACCACACTAGGGCCTGAAGCAATCCTGCGGTGTTGCGGCCAGCTCACAATAAAGAGAGTTGAAGAAAGGAGCTCAGGGGCACTGTCATTCACAAACCTGCAGAGTTATAAATGACAGCTACCGTCCAAAAATATATTGAAGTAAGGCTGCCAAGAGCACTTGAAAGCGGGGCAGAATTGCAGGAAACCGATTTCAGGAGGTAGACTGGAATTGCATGAAAAGCATAGGAAAAGAGGCAGAACGTCCACAATGATGCACTTGGCCAAAAAGGGCGTATGCATTTTTTCCTGAATATATTCAGGAAAAAACGCATACGCCCTTTTTGGCCAACCAAGCAAGCTTGCAAAGGAAATCTGCACTACAATGAAGTCTCACTGCCCCCCGGGCAACAGGGCCATTTGAAAAAAGTGTAAAATCCAGAAAGGCAGGACAGGCCATGGAGAACTGGGAGCCTTGTTATGCTGATGGGCGGGATGTAAATTGCCAACAGCCACTCTGGAGAAGTGTATGGTGTTTCCTGAAACATCTAAAAAACAAAGCAACAGAGCCTAGGGCACTTCCACTTATGCTCCTATAGCTTAGGGAAATTCAAATCAAAAAGTCACAGCCACCCCAAAGTTTGGGACGGCTCTGTTTACAAGAACCTCGTTTATGGTACAAGTTCAATATCACAGAAAGCGAAAAATGAATAAAGAATTTGTGGTACTTATGTACAATGCAATACGACTCAGCAATGAAATCTATGTCATCAGACCCGTAGCAGCATAATGAGTGGACTCAGGTATGATGATTCTAACAGAAATAAGTCACACAGAAAACGAAATATCATAAGGTATCACTAATACACGGAATGTAAACTTGGCTACCCAGGAACTGAATTACAAAACAGAACAGGGTCTCAAATGTAGAAAACCAACTTATGCTTGCTTAAGGGGAAGGGTGAGTTGGGGTGCTGCATAAAACCAGAGATTGAAATTAGCACAGATACCGTTCCATAAGCCAAATATGTAATAGACAAGAGCTACTCCTTGCTCAACGAAGTGGACTCAACAACCCATATTAAACGCCTAAGAATATACCTGACTAGTAAGAATCTTAAAACCTATGGATTTACATGTCTCCAAAAGAGAATCAAGCGTGTGTACAGCAGCACAAACGCAGCAGTGATAGGATTAGTGAGGTTCGGTGAGCAAATGCAGACCCTTTGAAATCATATTGCATGGTACCCATTCCATGGGTCTCAACTCTCAAGCTTTAAGGGATTCTTCCTTCAGCTAAAACATGCATGTGGAACCCAGAGTATGATCCACCGTGTGATCGGGAAACGTGTTCATATATGTCTCAGTTTTCGTCCCCTGGTACTCGGGTGCAACATTCCAGACGCTTTACTAACAGTCTCCCCACTTGGAGAGTCAGTGCCTTTAACCTCCTGTTTGGCCCAGCTTGCAATTTCTGTGGGAAATGAACAGGAATAGGGAGAACCAATGAGAGACTAGCTGGAGGTGTCTGGACGGGCAAATTTAACTCTCATTTCCCACCAGGAAGAGGAATTAACCAAAGGCTCAGCTTGCCGTGCCGGAACCACACTAGGGCCTGAAGCAATCTTGCGGTGTTGCGGCCAGCTCACAAGAAAGCGAGTTGAACAAAGGAGCTCAGGGGCACTGTAATTCCCAAACCTGCAGAGTTATAAATAACAGCTATCGTCCAAAAATATATTGAAGTAAGGCTGCCAAGAGGACTTGAAAGTGGGGCAGAATTGCAGGAAACCGATTTCAGGAGGTAGACTGGAATTGCATGAAAAGCATAGGAAAAGAGGCAGAACGTCCACAATGATGCACTTGGCCAAAAAGGGCGTATGCCTTTTTTCCTGAATATATTCAGGAAAAAACGCATACGCCCTTTTTGGCCAACCAAGCAAGCGTGCAAAGGAAATCTGCACTACAATGAAGTCTCACTGCCCCACGGGCAAAAGGGCCATCTGAAAAAAGTGTAAAATCCAGAAAGGCAGGACAGGCCATGGAGAACTGGGAGCCTTGTTATGCTGATGGGCGGGATGTAAATTGCCAACAGCCACTCTGGAGAAGTGTATGGTGTTTCCTGAAACATGTAAAAAACAAAGCAACAGAGCCTAGGGCACTTCCACTTATGCTCCTATAGCTTAGGGAAATTCAAATCAAAAAGTCACAGCCACCCCAAAGTTTGGGACGGCTCTGTTTACAAGATCCTCGTTTATGGTACAAGTTCAATATCACAGAAAGCGAAAAATGAATAAAGAATCTGTGGTACTTACGTACAATGCAATATCACTCAGCAATGAAATCTATGTCATCAGACCCGTAGCAGCATAATGAGTGGACTCAGGTACGATGATTGTAAGAGAAATAAGTCACACAGAAAAAGAAACATCATAAGATATCACTACTACACGGAATGCAAACTTGGCTACCCAGGAACTGAATTTCAAAACAGAACAGGGTCTCAAATGTAGAAAACCAACTTATGATTGCCTAAGGGAAAGGTGAGTTGGGGTGCTGCATAAAACCAGA
Organism: Lagenorhynchus albirostris; assembly: GCF_949774975.1. Lineage (NCBI taxonomy): Eukaryota > Metazoa > Chordata > Mammalia > Artiodactyla > Delphinidae > Lagenorhynchus > Lagenorhynchus albirostris. The sequence continues at coordinate 101,804,427 of NC_083095.1, read as the reverse complement.
GATTGAAATTAGCACAGATACCGTTCCATAAGCCAAATATGTAATAGACAAGAGCTACTCCTTGCTCAACGAAGTGGACTCAACACCCCTTATTAAACGCCTAAGAATATAACTGACTAGTAAGAATCTTAAAACCTATGGATTTATATGTCTCCGAAAAGGAATCAAGCATGTGTACAGCAGCATAAACGCAGCAGTGATAGGATTCGTGAGTTTCGGTGAGGAAATGCAGACCCTTTGAAGTCATATTGTATGGTACCCATTCCATGGGTCTCAACTCTCCAGGTTTAAGGGATTCTTCCTTCAGCTAAAACATGCATGTGGAACCCAGAGTATGATCCACCGTGTGATCGGGAAACGTGTTCAAATGTGTCTCAGTTTTCGTCCCCTGGTACTCGGGTGCAACATTCCAGACGCTTTACTAACACTCTCCCCACTTGGAGAGTCAGTGCCTTTAACGTCGTGTTTGGACCAGTTTGCAATTTCTGCGGGAAATGAACAGGAATAGGGAGAACCAATGAGAGACTAGCTGGAGGTGTCTGGACGTGCAAATTTAACTCTCATTTCCCACCAGGAAGAGGAATTAGCCAAAGGCTCAGCTTGCCGTGCCGGACCACACTAGGGCCTGAAGCAATCCTGCGGTGTTGCGGCCAGCTCACAAGAAAGCGAGTTGAACAAAGGAGCTAAGGGGCACTGTCATTCACAAACCTGCAGAGTTATAAATGACAGCTATCGTCCAAAAATATATTGAAGTAAGGCTGCCAAGAGCACTTGAAAGCGGGGCAGAATTGCAGGAAACCAATTTCAGGAGGTAGACTGGAACTGCATGAAAAGCATAGGAAAAGAGGCAGAACGTCCACAATGATGCACTTGGCCAAAAAGGGCTTATGCGTTTTTTCCTGAATATATTCAGGAAAAAACGCATACGCCCTTTTTGGCCAACCAAGCAAGCTTGCAAAGGAAATCTGCACTACAATGAAGTCTCACTGCCCCCCGGGCAAAAGGGCCATCTGAAAAAAGTGTAAAATCCAGAAAGGCAGGACAGGCCATGGAGAACTGGGAGCCTTGTTATGCTGATGGGCGGGATGTAAATTGCCAACAGCCACTCTGGAGAAGTGTATGGTGTTTCCTGAAACATGTAAAAAACAAAGCAACAGAGCCTAGGGCACTTCCACTTATGGTCCTATAGCTTAGGGAAATTCAAATCAAAAAGTCACAGCCACCCCAAAGTTTGGGACGGCTCTGTTTACAAGATCCTCGTTTATGGTACAAGTTCAATATCACAGAAAGCGAAAAATGAATAAAGAATTTGTGGTATTTACGTACAATGCAATATCACTCAGCAATGAAATCTATGTCAACAGGCCCGTAGCACCATAATGAGTGGATTCAGATACGATGATTCTAAGTGAAATAAGTCACACAGAAAAAGAAACATCATAAGATATCACTAATACACGGAATGTAAACTTGGCTACCCAGGAACTGAATTACAAAACAGAACAGGGTCTGAAATGTAGAAAACCAACTTATGCTTGCTTAAGGGGAATGGTGAGATTGGGTGCTGCATAAAACCAGAGATTGAAATTAGCACAGATACCGTTCCATAAGCCAAATATGTAACAGACAAGAGCTACTCCTTGCTCAACGAAGTGGACTCAACACCCCATATGAAACACCTAAGAATATACCTGACTAGTAAGAATCTTAAAACCTATGGAATTACATGTCTCCAAAAGAGAATCAAGCGTGTGTACAGCAGCATAAACGCAGCAGTGATAGGATTGGTGAGGTTTGGTGAGCAAATGCAGACCCTTTGAAGTCATATTGTATGGTACCCATTCCATGGGTCTCAACTCTCCAGGTTTAAGGGATTCTTCCTTCAGCTAAAAGATGCATGTGGAACCCAGAGTATGATCCACCGTGTGATCGGGAAACGTGTTCAAATATGTCTCAGTTTCCGTCCCCTGGTACTTGGGTGCAACATTCCAGACGCTTTACTAACACTCTCCCCACTTGGAGAGTCAGTGCCTTTAACGTCGTGTTTGGCCCAGTTTGCAATTTCTGCGGAAAATGAACAGGAATAGGGAGAACCAATGAGAGACTAGCTGGAGGTGTCTGGACGTGCAAATTTAACTCTCATTTCCCACCAGGAAGAGGAATTAACCAAAGGCTCAGCTTGCCGTGCCGGAACCACACTAGGGCCTGAAGCAATCCTGCGGTGTTGCGGCCAGCTCACAAGAAAGCGAGTTGAACAATGGAGCTCAGGGGCACTGTCATTCACAAACCTGAAGAGTTATAAATGACAGCTATCGTCCAAAAATATATTGAAGTAAGGCTGCCAAGAGGACTTGAAAGCGGGGCAGAATTGCAAGAAACCGATTTCAGGAGGTAGACTGGAATTGCATGAAAAGCATAGGAAAAGAGGCAGAACGTCCACAATGATGCACTTGGCCAAAAAGGGCGTATGCGTTTTTTCCTGAATATATTCAGGAAAAAACGCATACGCCCTTTTTGGCCAACCAAGCAAGCTTGCAAAGGAAATCTGCACTACAATGAAGTCTCACTGCCCCCCGGGCAAAAGGGCCATCTGAAAAAAGTGTAAAATCCAGAAAGGCAGGACAGGCCATGGAGAACTGGGAGCCTTGTTATGCTGATGGGCGGGATGTAAATTGCCAACAGCCACTCTGGAGAAGTGTATGGTGTTTCCTGAAACATCTAAAAAACAAAGCAACAGAGCCTAGGGCACTTCCACTTATGGTCCTATAGCTTAGGGAAATTAAAATAAAAAAGACACAGCCACCCCAAAATTTGGGACGGCTCTGTTTACAAGAACCTCGTTTATGGTACAAGTTCAATATCACAGAAAGCGAAAAATGAATAAAGAATTTGTGGTACTTACGTACAATGCAATATCACTCAGCAATGAAATCTATGTCATCAGGTCCGTAGCAGCATAATGAGTGGACTCAGGTACGATGATTCTAAGAGAAATAAGTCACACAGAAAAAGAAATATCATAAGGTATCACTAATACACGGAATGTAAACTTGGCTACCCAGGAACTGAATTACAAATCAGAACAGTGTCTCAAATGTAGAAAACCAACTTATGCTTGCTTAAGGGAAAGGTGAGTTGGGGTGCTGCATAAAACCAGAGATTGAAATTAGCACAGACACCGTTCCATAAGCCAAATATGTAATAGACAAGAGCTACTCCTTGCTCAACGAAGTGGACTCAACATCCCATATTAAACGCCTGAGAATATACCTGAATAGTAAGAATCTTAAAACCTATGGATTTACATGTCTCTGAAAGAGAATCAAGCATGTGTACAGCAGCATAAACGCAGCAGTGATAGGATTGGTGAGGTTCGGTGAGCAAATGCAGACCCTTTGAAGTCATATTGCATGGTACCCATTCCATGGGTCTCAACTCTCCAGGTTTAAGGGATTCTTCCTTCAGCTAAAACATGCATGTGGAGCCCAGAGTATGATCCACCGTGTGATCGGGAAACGTGTTCAAATATGTCTCAGTTTAAGTCCCCTGGTCCTCGGGTGCAACATTCCAGACGCTTTACTAACACTCTCCCCACTTGGAGAGTCAGTGCCTTTAACCTCCTGTTTGGCCCAGTTTGCAATTTCTGCGGGAAATGAACAGGAATAGGGAGAACCAATGAGAGACTAGCTGGAGGTGTCTGGACGGGCAAATTTAACTCTCATTTCCCACCAGGAAGAGGAATTAACCAAAGGCTCAGCTTGCCGTGCCGGAACCACACTAGGGCCTGAAGCAATCCTGCGGTGTTGCGTCCAGCTGACAATAAAGAGAGTTGAAGAAAGGATCTCAGGGGAACTGTCATTCACAAAACTGCAGAGATATAAATGACAGCTATCGTCCAAATATATTGAAGTAAGGCTGCCAAGAGCACTTGAAAGCGGGGCAGAATTGCAGGAAACCGATTTCAGGAGGTAGACTGGAATTGCATGAAAAGCATAGGAAAAGAGGCAGAACGTCCACAATGATGCACTTGGCCAAACAGGGCGTATGTGTTTTTTCCTGTCTATATTCAGGAAAAAACGCATACGCCATTTCTGGCCAACCAAGCAAGCTTACAAAGGAAATCTGCACTACAATGAAGTCTCACTGCCCCACGGGCAAAAGGGCCATCTGAAAAAAGTGTAAAATCCAGAAAGGCAGGACAGGCCATGGAGAACTGGGAGCCTTGTTATGCTGATGGGAGGGATGTAAATTGCCAACAGCCACTCTGGAGAAGTGTATGGTGTTTCCTGAAACATGTAAAAAACAAAGCAACAGAGCCTAGGGCACTTCCACTTATGGTCCTATAGCTTAGGAAAATTCAAATCAAAAAGTCACAGCCACCCCAAAGTTTGGGACGGCTCTGTTTACAAGATCCTCGTTTATGGTACAAGTTCAATATCACAGAAAGCGAAAAATGAATAAAGAATTTGTGGTATTTACGTACAATGCAATATCACTCAGCAATGAAATCTATGTCAACAGGCCCGTAGCAGCATAATGAGTGGACTCAGGTACGATGATTCTAAGTGAAATAAGTCACACAGAAAAAGAAACATCATAAGATATCACTAATACACGGAATGTAAACTTGGCTACCCAGGAACTGAATTACAAAACAGAACAGGGTCTCAAATGTAGAAAACCAACTTATGCTTGCTTAAGGGAAAGGTGAGTTGGGGTGCTGCATAAAACCAGAGATTGAAATTAGCACAGATACCGTTCCATAAGCCAAATATGTAATAGACAAGAGCTACTCCTTGCTCAACGAAGTGGACTCAACACCCCATATTAAACGCCTAAGAATATACCTGACTAGTAAGAATCTTAAAACCTATGGATTTACATGTCTCCAAAAGAGAATCAAGCGTGTGTACAGCAGCATAAACGCAGCAGTGATAGGATTGGTGAGTTTCGGTGAGGAAATGCAGACCCTTTGAAGTCATATTGCATGGTACCCATTCCATGGGTCTCAACTCTCCAGGTTTAAGGGATTCTTCCTTCAGCTAAAACATGCATATGGAACCCAGAGTATGATCCACCGTGTGATCGGGAAACGTGTTCAAATGTGTCTCAGTTTTCGTCCCCTGGTACTCGGGTGCAACATTCCAGACGCTTTACTAACACTCTCCCCACTTGGAGAGTCAGTGCCTTTAACGTCGTGTTTGGACCAGTTTGCAATTTCTGCGGAAAATGAACAGGAATAGGGAGAACCAATGAGAGACTAGCTGGAGGTGTCTGGACGTGCAAATTTAACTCTCATTTCCCACCAGGAAGAGGAATTAACCAAAGGCTCAGCTTGCCGTGCCGGAACCACACTAGGGCCTGAAGCAATCCTGCGGTGTTGCGGCCAGCTCACAAGAAAGCGAGTTGAACAAAGGAGCTCAGGGGCACTGTCATTCACAAACCTGCAGAGTTATAAATGACACCTATCGTCCAAAAATATATTGAAGTAAGGCTGCCAACAGCACTTGAAAGCGGGGCAGAATTGCAGGACACCGATTTCAGGAGGTAGACTGGAATTGCATGAAAAGCATAGGAAAAGAGGCAGAACGTCCACAATGATGCACTTGGCCAAAAAGGGCGTATGCGTTTTTTCCTGAATATATTCAGGAAAAAACGCATACGCCCTTTTTGGCCAACCAAGCAAGCTTGCAAAGGAAATCTGCACTACAATGAAGTCTCACTGCCCCCCGGGCAAAAGGGCCATCTGAAAAAAGTGTAAAATCCAGAAAGGCAGGACAGGCCATGGAGAACTGGGAGCCTTGTTATGCTGATGGGCGGGATGTAAATTGCCAACAGCCACTCTGGAGAAGTGTATGGTGTTTCCTGAAACATCTAAAAAACAAAGCAACAGAGCCTAGGGCACTTCCACTTATGCTCCTATAGCTTAGGGAAATTCAAATCAAAAAGTCACAGCCACCCCAAAGTTTGGGACCGCTCTGTTTACAAGATCCTCGTTTATGGTACAAGTTCAATATCACAGAAAGCGAAAAATGAATAAAGAATTTGTGGTATTTACGTACAATGCAATATCACTCAGCAATGAAATCTATGTCAACAGGCCCGTAGCAGCATAATGAGTGGACTCAGGTACGATGATTCTAAGTGAAATAAGTCACACAGAAAAAGAAACATCATAAGATATCACTAATACACGGAATGTAAACTTGGCTACCCAGGAACTGAATTACAAAACAGAACAGGGTCTCAAATGTAGAAAACCAACTTATGCTTGCTTAAGGGAAAGGTGAGTTGGGGTGCTGCATAAAACCAGAGATTGAAATTAGCACAGATACCGTTCCATAAGCCAAATATGTAACAGACAAGAGCTACTCCTTGCTCAACGAAGTGGACTCAACACCCCTTATTAATCGCCTAAGAATATAACTGACTAGTAAGAATCTTAAAACCTATGGATTTATATGTCTCCGAAAAGGAATCAAGCATGTGTACAGCAGCATAAACGCAGCACTGATAGGATTGGTGAGGTTCGGTGAGCAAATGCAGACCCTTGGAGTCATATAGCATGGTACCCATTCCATGGGTCTCAACTCTCCAGCTTTAAGGGATTCTTCCTTCAGCTAAAACATGCATGTGGAACCCAGAGTATGATCCACCGTGTGATCGGGAAATGTGTTCAAATATGTCTCAGTTTAAGTCCCCTGGTACTCGGGTGCAACATTCCAGACGCTTTACTAACAGTCTCCCCACTTGGAGAGTCAGTGCCTTTAACCTCCTGTTTGGCCCAGTTTGCAATTTCTGCGGGAAATGAACAGGAATAGGGAGAACCAATGAGAGACTAGCTGGAGGTGTCTGGACGGGCAAATTTAACTCTCATTTCCCACCAGGAAGAGGAATTAACCAAAGGCTCAGCTTGCCGTGCCGGAACCACACTAGGGCCTGAAACAATCCTGCGGTGTTGCGGCCAGCTCACAATAAAGAGAGTTGAAGAAAGGAGCTCAGGGTCACTGTAATTCACAAACCTGCAGAGTTATAAATGACAGCTATCGTCCAAAAATATATTGAAGTAAGGCTGCCAAGAGGACTTGAAAGCGGGGCAGAATTGCAGGAAACCGATTTCAGGAGGTAGACTGGAAATGCATGAAAAGCATAGGAAAAGAGGCAGAACGTCCACAATGATGCACTTGGCCAAAAAGGGCGTATGCGTTTTTTCCTGAATATATTCAGGAAAAAACGCATACGCCCTTTTTGGCCAACCAAGCAAGCTTGCAAAGGAAATCTGCACTACAATGAAGTCTCACTGCCCCACGGGCAAAAGGGCCATCTGAAAAAAGTGTAAAATCCAGAAAGGCAGGACAGGCCATGGAAAACTGGGAGCCTTGTTATGCTGATGGGCGGGATGTCAATTGCCAACAGCCACTCTGAAGAAGTGTATGGTGTTTCCTGAAACATCTAAAAAACAAAGCAACAGAGCCTAGGGCACTTCCACTTATGCTCCTATAGCTTAGGGAAATTCAAATCAAAAAGTCACAGCCACCCCAAAGTTTGGGACGGCTCTGTTTACAAGAACCTCGTTTATGGTACAAGTTCAATATCACAGAAAGCGAAAAATGAATAAAGAATTTGTGGTACTTATGTACAATGCAATACCACTCAGCAATGAAATCTATGTCATCAGACCCGTAGCAGCATAATGAGTGGACTCAGGTACGATGATTCTAAGAGAAATAAGTCACACAGAAAAAGAAATATCATAAGGTATCACTAATACACGGAATGTAAACTTGGCTACCCAGGAACTGAATTACAAAACAGAACAGGGTCTGAAATGTAGAAAACCAACTTATGCTTGCTTAAGGGGAAAGGTGAGTTGGGGTGCTGCATAAAACCAGAGATTGAAATTAGCACAGATACCATTCCATAAGCCAAATATGTAATAGACAAGAGCTACTCCTTGCTCAACGAAGTGGACTCAACACCCCATATTAAACGCCTAAGAATATACCTGACTAGTAAGAATCTTAAAACCTATGGATTTACATGTCTCCAAAAGAGAATCAAGCGTGTGTACAGCAGCATAAACGCAGCAGTGATAGGATTAGTGAGGTTCGGTGAGCAAATGCAGACCCTTTGAAGTCATATTGCATGGTACCCATTCCATGGGTCTCAACTCTCCAGGTTTAAGGGATTCTTCCTTCAGCTAAAACATGCATGTGGAACCCAGAGTATGATCCACTGTGTGATCGGGAAACGTGTTCATATATGTCTCAGTTTTCGTCCCCTGGTACTCGGGTGCAACATTCCAGACGCTTTACTAACACTCTCCCCACTTGGAGAGTCAGTGCCTTTAACCTCCTGTTTGGCCCAGCTTGCAATTTCTGCGGGAAATGAACAGGAATAGGGAGAACCAATGAGAGACTAGCTGGAGGTGTCTGGACGGGCAAATTTAACTCTCATTTCCCACCAGGAAGAGGAATTAACCAAAGGCTCAGCTTGCCGTGCCGGAACCACACTAGGGCCTGAAGCAATCCTGCGGTGTTGCGGCCAGCTCACAATAAAGAGAGTTGAAGAAAGGAGCTCAGGGGCACTGTCATTCACAAACCTGCAGAGTTATAAATGACAGCTATCGTCCAAAAATATATTGAAGTAAGGCTGCCAAGAGCACTTGAAAGCGGGGCAGAATTGCAGGAAACCAATTTCAGGAGGTAGACTGGAATTGCATGAAAAGCATAGGAAAAGAGGCAGAACGTCCACAATGATGCACTTGGCCAAAAAGGGCGTATGCGTTTTTTCCCGAATATATTCAGGAAAAAACGCATACGCACTTTTTGGCCAACCAAGCAAGCTTGCAAAGGAAATCTGCACTACAATGAAGTCTCACTGCCCCCTGGGCAAAAGGGCCATCTGAAGAAAGTGTAAAATCCAGAAAGGCAGGACAGGCCATGGAGAACTGGGAGCCTTGTTATGCTGATGGGCGGGATGTAAATTGCCAACAGCCACTCTGGAGAAGTGTATGGTGTTTCCTGAAACATGTAAAAAACAAAGCAACAGAGCCTAGGGCACTTCCACTTATGCTCCTATAGCTTAGGGAAATTCAAATCAAAAAGTCACAGCCACCCCAAAGTTTGGGACGGCTCTGTTTACAAGAATCTCGTTTATGGTACAAGTTCAATATCATAGAAAGCCAAAAATGCATAAAGAATTTGTGGTACTTACGTACAATGCAATATCACTCAGCAATGAAATCTATGTCATCAGGCCCGTAGCAGCATAATGAGTGGACTCAGGTACGATGATTCTAAGAGAAATAGGTCACACAGAAAAAGAAATATCATAAGTTATCACTAATACACGGAATGTAAACTTGGCTACCCAGGAACTGAATTACAAAACAGAACAGGGTCTGAAATGTAGAAAACCAACTTATGCTTGCTTAAGGGGAAAGGTGAGTTAGGGTGCTTCATAAAACCAGAGCTTGAAATTAGTACAGATACCGTTCCATAAGCCAAATATGTAATAGACAAGAGCTACTCCTTGCTCAACGAAGTGGACTCAACACCCCATATTAAACGCCTAAGAATATACCTGACTAGTAAGAATCTTAAAACCTATGGATTTACATGTCTCCGAAAGAGAATCAAGCGTGTGTACAGCAGCATAAACGCAGCAGTGATAGGATTGGTGAGTTTCGGTGAGGAAATGCAGACCCTTTGAAGTCATATTGCATGGTACCCATTCCATGGGTCTCAACTCTCCAGGTTTAAGGGATTCTTCCTTCAGCTAAAACATGCATATGGAACCCAGAGTATGATCCACCGTGTGATCGGGAAACGTGTTCAAATGTGTCTCAGTTTTCGTCCCCTGGTACTCGGGTGCAACATTCCAGACGCTTTACTAACACTCTCCCCACTTGGAGAGTCAGTGCCTTTAACGTCGTGTTTGGACCAGTTTGCAATTTCTGCGGAAAATGAACAGGAATAGGGAGAACCAATGAGAGACTAGCTGGAGGTGTCTGGACGTGCAAATTTAACTCTCATTTCCCACCAGGAAGAGGAATTAACCAAAGGCTCAGCTTGCCGTGCCGGAACCACACTAGGGCCTGAAGCAATCCTGCGGTGTTGCGGCCAGCTCACAAGAAAGCGAGTTGAACAAAGGAGCTCAGGGGCACTGTCATTCACAAACCTGCAGAGTTATAAATGACAGCTATCGTCCAAAAATATATTGAAGTAAGGCTGCCAACAGCACTTGAAAGCGGGGCAGAATTGCAGGACACCGATTTCAGGAGGTAGACTGGAATTGCATGAAAAGCATAGGAAAAGAGGCAGAACGTCCACAATGATGCACTTGGCCAAAAAGGGCGTATGCGTTTTTTCCTGAATATATTCAGGAAAAAACGCATACGCCCTTTTTGGCCAACCAAGCAAGCGTGCAAAGGAAATCTGCACTACAATGAAGTCTCACTGCCCCACGGGCAAAAGGGCCATCTGAAAAAAGTGTAAAATCCAGAAAGGCAGGACAGGCCATGGAGAACTGGGAGCCTTGTTATGCTGATGGGCGGGATGTAAATTGCCAACAGCCACTCTGGAGAAGTGTATGGTGTTTCCTGAAACATGTAAAAAACAAAGCAACAGAGCCTAGGGCACTTCCACTTATGCTCCTATAGCTTAGGGAAATTCAAATCAAAAAGTCACAGCCACCCCAAAGTTTGTGACGGCTCTGTTTACAAGATCCTCGTTTATGGTACAAGTTCAATATCACAGAAAGCGAAAAATGAATAAAGAATTTGTGGTATTTACGTACAATGCAATATCACTCAGCAATGAAATCTATGTCAACAGGCCCGTAGCAGCATAATGAGTGGACTCAGGTACGATGATTCTAAGTGAAATAAGTCACACAGAAAAAGAAACATCATAAGATATCACTAATACACGGAATGTAAACTTGGCTACCCAGGAACTGAATTACAAAACAGAACAGGGTCTCAAATGTAGAAAACCAACTTATGCTTGCTTAAGGGAAAGGTGAGTTGGGGTGCTGCATAAAACCAGAGATTGAAATTAGCACAGATACCGTTCCATAAGCCAAATATGTAATAGACAAGAGCTACTCCTTGCTCAACGAAGTGGACTCAACACCCCATATTAAACGCCTAAGAATATACCTGACTAGTAAGAATCTTAAAACCTATGGATTTACATGTCTCCGAAAGAGAATCAAGCGTGTGTACAGCAGCATAAACGCAGCAGTGATAGGATTGGTGAGTTTCGGTGAGGAAATGCAGACCCTTTGAAGTCATATTGCATGGTACCCATTCCATGGGTCTCAACTCTCCAGGTTTAAGGGATTCTTCCTTCAGCTAAAACATGCATATGGAACCCAGAGTATGATCCACCGTGTGATCGGGAAACGTGTTCAAATGTGTCTCAGTTTTCGTCCCCTGGTACTCGGGTGCAACATTCCAGACGCTTTACTAACACTCTCCCCACTTGGAGAGTCAGTGCCTTTAACGTCGTGTTTGGACCAGTTTGCAATTTCTGCGGAAAATGAACAGGAATAGGGAGAACCAATGAGAGACTAGCTGGAGGTGTCTGGACGTGCAAATTTAACTCTCATTTCCCACCAGGAAGAGGAATTAACCAAAGGCTCAGCTTGCCGTGCCGGAACCACACTAGGGCCTGAAGCAATCCTGCGGTGTTGCGGCCAGCTCACAAGAAAGCGAGTTGAACAAAGGAGCTCAGGGGCACTGTCATTCACAAACCTGCAGAGTTATAAATGACAGCTATCGTCCAAAAATATATTGAAGTAAGGCTGCCAAGAGGACTTGAAAGCGGGGCAGAATTGCAGGAAACCGATTTCAGGAGGTAGACTGGAATTGCATGAAAAGCATAGGAAAAGAGGCAGAACGTCCACAATGATGCACTTGGCCAAAAAGGGCGTATGCGTTTTTTCCTGAATATATTCAGGAAAAAACGCATACGCCCTTTTTGGCCAACCAAGCAAGCGTGCAAAGGAAATCTGCACTACAATGAAGTCTCACAGCCCGCCGGGCAAAAGGGCCATCTGAAAAAAGTGTAAAATCCAGAAAGGCAGGACAGGCCATGGAGAACTGGGAGCCTTGTTATGCTGATGGGCGGGATGTAAATTGCCAACAGCCACTCTGGAGAAGTGTATGGTGTTTCCTGAAACATGTAAAAAACAAAGCAACAGAGCCTAGGGCACTTCCACTTATGGTCCTATAGCTTAGGGAAATTCAAATCAAAAAGTCACAGCCACCCCAAAGTTTGTGACGGCTCTGTTTACAAGATCCTCGTTTATGGTACAAGTTCAATATCACAGAAAGCGAAAAATGAATAAAGAATTTGTGGTATTTACGTACAATGCAATATCACTCAGCAATGAAATCTATGTCAACAGGCCCGTAGCAGCATAATGAGTGGACTCAGGTACGATGATTCTAAGTGAAATAAGTCACACAGAAAAAGAAACATCATAAGATATCACTAATACACGGAATGTAAACTTGGCTACCCAGGAACTGAATTACAAAACAGAACAGGGTCTCAAATGTAGAAAACCAACTTATGCTTGCTTAAGGGAAAGGTGAGTTGGGGTGCTGCATAAAACCAGAGATTGAAATTAGCACAGATACCGTTCCATAAGCCAAATATGTAATAGACAAGAGCTACTCCTTGCTCAACGAAGTGGACTCAACACCCCATATTAAACGCCTAAGAATATACCTGACTAGTAAGAATCTTAAAACCTATGGATTTACATGTCTCCGAAAGAGAATCAAGCGTGTGTACAGCAGCACAAACGCAGCAGTGATAGGATTAGTGAGGTTCGGTGAGCAAATGCAGACCCTTTGAAATCATATTGCATGGTACCCATTCCATGGGTCTCAACTCTCAAGCTTTAAGGGATTCTTCCTTCAGCTAAAACATGCATGTGGAACCCAGAGTATGATCCACCGTGTGATCGGGAAACGTGTTCATATATGTCTCAGTTTTCGTCCCCTGGTACTCGGGTGCAACATTCCAGACGCTTTACTAACAGTCTCCCCACTTGGAGAGTCAGTGCCTTTAACCTCCTGTTTGGCCCAGCTTGCAATTTCTGTGGGAAATGAACAGGAATAGGGAGAACCAATGAGAGACTAGCTGGAGGTGTCTGGACGGGCAAATTTAACTCTCATTTCCCACCAGGAAGAGGAATTAACCAAAGGCTCAGCTTGCCGTGCCGGAACCACACTAGGGCCTGAAGCAATCTTGCGGTGTTGCGGCCAGCTCACAAGAAAGCGAGTTGAACAAAGGAGCTCAGGGGCACTGTAATTCCCAAACCTGCAGAGTTATAAATAACAGCTATCGTCCAAAAATATATTGAAGTAAGGCTGCCAAGAGGACTTGAAAGTGGGGCAGAATTGCAGGAAACCGATTTCAGGAGGTAGACTGGAATTGCATGAAAAGCATAGGAAAAGAGGCAGAACGTCCACAATGATGCACTTGGCCAAAAAGGGCGTATGCCTTTTTTCCTGAATATATTCAGGAAAAAACGCATACGCCCTTTTTGGCCAACCAAGCAAGCTTGCAAAGGACATCTGCACTACAATGAAGTCTCACTGCCCCACGGGCAAAAGGGCCATCTGAAAAAAGTGTAAAATCCAGAAAGGCAGGACAGGCCATGGAGAACTGGGAGCCTTGTTATGCTGATGGGCGGGATGTAAATTGCCAACAGCCACTCTGGAGAAGTGTATGGTGTTTCCTGAAACATGTAAAAAACAAAGCAACAGAGCCTAGGGCACTTCCACTTATGCTCCTATAGCTTAGGGAAATTCAAATCAAAAAGTCACAGCCACCCCAAAGTTTGGGACGGCTCTGTTTACAAGATCCTCGTTTATGGTACAAGTTCAATATCACAGAAAGCGAAAAATGAATAAAGAATTTGTGGTACTTACGTACAATGCAATACCACTCAGCAATGAAATCTATGTCAACAGGCCCGTAGCAGCATAATGAGTGGACTCAGGTACGATGATTCTAAGTGAAATAAGTCACACAGAAAGAGAAACATCATAAGATATCACTAATACACGGAATGTAAACTTGGCTACCCAGGAACTGAATTACAAAACAGAACAGGGTCTCAAATGTAGAAAACCAACTTATGCTTGCTTAAGGGAAAGGTGAGTTGGGGTGCTGCATAAAACCAGAGATTGAAATTAGCACAGATACCGTTCCATAAGCCAAATATGTAATAGACAAGAGCTACTCCTTGCTCAACGAAGTGGACTCAACACCCCATATTAAACGCCTAAGAATATACCTGACTAGTAAGAATCTTAAAACCTATGGATTTACATGTCTCCAAAAGAGAATCAAGCGTGTGTACAGCAGCATAAACGCAGCAGTGATAGGATTGGTGAGTTTCGGTGAGGAAATGCAGACCCTTTGAAGTCATATTGCATGGTACCCATTCCATGGGTCTCAACTCTCCAGGTTTAAGGGATTCTTCCTTCAGCTAAAACATGCATATGGAACCCAGAGTATGATCCACCGTGTGATCGGGAAACGTGTTCAAATGTGTCTCAGTTTTCGTCCCCTGGTACTCGGGTGCAACATTCCAGACGCTTTACTAACACTCTCCCCACTTGGAGAGTCAGTGCCTTTAACGTCGTGTTTGGACCAGTTTGCAATTTCTGCGGAAAATGAACAGGAATAGGGAGAACCAATGAGAGACTAGCTGGAGGTGTCTGGACGTGCAAATTTAACTCTCATTTCCCACCAGGAAGAGGAATTAACCAAAGGCTCAGCTTGCCGTGCCGGAACCACACTAGGGCCTGAAGCAATCTTGCGGTGTTGCGGCCAGCTCACAAGAAAGCGAGTTGAACAAAGGAGCTCAGGGGCACTGTCATTCACAAACCTGCAGAGTTATAAATGACAGCTATCGTCCAAAAATATATTGAAGTAAGGCTGCCAAGAGGACTTGAAAGCGGGGCAGAATTGCAGGACACCGATTTCAGGAGGTAGACTGGAATTGCATGAAAAGCATAGGAAAAGAGGCAGAACGTCCACAATGATGCACTTGGCCAAAAAGGGCGTATGCGTTTTTTCCTGAATATATTCAGGAAAAAACGCATACGCCCTTTTTGGCCAACCAAGCAAGCTTGCAAAGGAAATCTGCACTACAATGAAGTCTCACTGCCCCACGGGCAAAAGGGCCATCTGAAAAAAGTGTAAAATCCAGAAAGGCAGGACAGGCCATGGAGAACTGGGAGCCTTGTTATGCTGATGGGCGGGATGTAAATTGCCAACAGCCACTCTGGAGAAGTGTATGGTGTTTCCTGAAACATCTAAAAAACAAAGCAACAGAGCCTAGGGCACTTCCACTTATGCTCCTATAGCTTAGGGAAATTCAAATCAAAAAGTCACAGCCACCCCAAAGTTTGGGACGGCTCTGTTTACAAGATCGTCGTTTATGGTACAAGTTCAATATCACAGAAAGCGAAAAATGAATAAAGAATTTGTGGTATTTACGTACAATGCAATATCACTCAGCAATGAAATCTATGTCAACAGGCCCGTAGCAGCATAATGAGTGGACTCAGGTACGATGATTCTAAGTGAAATAAGTCACACAGAAAAAGAAACATCATAAGATATCACTAATACACGGAATGTAAACTTGGCTACCCAGGAACTGAATTACAAAACAGAACAGGGTCTCAAATGTAGAAAACCAACTTATGCTTGCTTAAGGGAAAGGTGAGTTGGGGTGCTGCATAAAACCAGAGATTGAAATTAGCACAGATACCGTTCCATAAGCCAAATATGTAACACACAAGAGCTACTCCTTGCTCAACGAAGTGGACTCAACACCCCTTATTAAACGCCTAAGAATATAACTGACTAGTAAGAATCTTAAAACCTATGGATTTATATGTCTCCGAAAAGGAATCAAGCATGTGTACAGCAGCATAAACGCAGCACTGATAGGATTGGTGAGGTTCGGTGAGCAAATGCAGACCCTTGGAGTCATATAGCATGGTACCCATTCCATGGGTCTCAACTCTCCAGCTTTAAGGGATTCTTCCTTCAGCTAAAACATGCATGTGGAACCCAGAGTATGATCCACCGTGTGATCGGGAAATGTGTTCAAATATGTCTCAGTTTAAGTCCCCTGGTACTCGGGTGCAACATTCCAGACG
This sequence comes from Lagenorhynchus albirostris, assembly GCF_949774975.1. Taxonomy (NCBI): domain Eukaryota; kingdom Metazoa; phylum Chordata; class Mammalia; order Artiodactyla; family Delphinidae; genus Lagenorhynchus; species Lagenorhynchus albirostris. The sequence goes on along the minus strand of NC_083095.1, from coordinate 101,788,223 downwards.
CTTTACTAACAGTCTCCCCACTTGGAGAGTCAGTGCCTTTAACCTCCTGTTTGGCCCAGTTTGCAATTTCTGCGGGAAATGAACAGGAATAGGGAGAACCAATGAGAGACTAGCTGGAGGTGTCTGGACGGGCAAATTTAACTCTCATTTCCCACCAGGAAGAGGAATTAACCAAAGGCTCAGCTTGCCGTGCCGGAACCACACTAGGGCCTGAAGCAATCCTGCGGTGTTGCGGCCAGCTCACAATAAAGAGAGTTGAAGAAAGGAGCTCAGGGGCACTGTAATTCACAAACCTGCAGAGTTATAAATGACAGCTATCGTCCAAAAATATATTGAAGTAAGGCTGCCAAGAGGACTTGAAAGCGGGGCAGAATTGCAGGACACCGATTTCAGGAGGTAGACTGGAAATGCATGAAAAGCATAGGAAAAGAGGCAGAACGTCCACAATGATGCACTTGGCCAAAAAGGGCGTATGCGTTTTTTCCTGAATATATTCAGGAAAAAACGCATACGCCCTTTTTGGCCAACCAAGCAAGCTTGCAAAGGAAATCTGCACTACAATGAAGTCTCACTGCCCCACGGGCAAAAGGGCCATCTGAAAAAAGTGTAAAATCCAGAAAGGCAGGACAGGCCATGGAAAACTGGGAGCCTTGTTATGCTGATGGGCGGGATGTAAATTGCCAACAGCCACTCTGAAGAAGTGTATGGTGTTTCCTGAAACATCTAAAAAACAAAGCAACAGAGCCTAGGGCACTTCCACTTATGCTCCTATAGCTTAGGGAAATTCAAATCAAAAAGTCACAGCCACCCCAAAGTTTGGGACGGCTCTGTTTACAAGAACCTCGTTGATGGTACAAGTTCAATATCACAGAAAGCGAAAAATGAATAAAGAATTTGTGGTACTTACGTACAATGCAACATCACTCAGCAATGAAATCTATGTCATCATGCCCGTAGCAGCATAATGAGTGGACTCAGGTACGATGATTCTCAGTGAAATATGTCACACAGATAAAGAAATATCATAAGGTATCACTAATACACGGAATGTAAACTTGGCTACCCAGGAACTGAATTACAAAACACAACAGGGTCTCAAATGTAGAAAACCAACTTATGCTTGCTTAAGGGAAAGGTGAGTTGGGGTGCTGCATAAAACCAGAGATTGAAATTAGCACAGATACCGTTCCATAAGCCAAATATGTAACAGACAAGAGCTACTCCTTGCTCAACGAAGTGGACTCAACACCCCTTATTAAACGCCTAAGAATATAACTGACTAGTAAGAATCTTCAAACCTATTGATTTATATGTCTCCGAAAAGGAATCAAGCATGTGTACAGCAGCATAAACGCAGCAGTGATAGGATTGGTGAGTTTCGGTGAGGAAATGCAGACCCTTTGAAGTCATATAGCATGGTACCCATTCCATGGGTCTCAACTCTCAAGCTTTAAGGGATTCTTCCTTCAGCTAAAACATGCATGTGGAACCCAGAGTATGATCCACCGTGTGATCGGGAAACGTGTTCAAATGTGTCTCAGTTTTCGTCCCCTGGTACTCGGGTGCAACATTCCAGACGCTTTACTAACACTCTCCCCACTTGGAGAGTCAGTGCCTTTAACGTCGTGTTTGGACCAGTTTGCAATTTCTGCGGAAAATGAACAGGAATAGGGAGAACCAATGAGAGACTAGCTGGAGGTGTCTGGACGGGCAAATTTAACTCTCATTTCCCACCAGGAAGAGGAATTAACCAAAGGCTCAGCTTGCCGTGCCGGAACCACACTAGGGCCTGAAGCAATCCTGCGGTGTTGCGGCCAGCTCACAAGAAAGCGAGTTGAACAAAGTAGCTCAGGGGCACTGTCATTCACAAACCTGCAGAGTTATAAATGACAGCTATCGTCCAAAAATATATTGAAGTAAGGCTGCCAAGAGCACTTGAAAGCGGGGCAGAATTGCAGGAAACCAATTTCAGGAGGTAGACTGGAATTGCATGAAAAGCATAGGAAAAGAGGCAGAACGTCCACAATGATGCACTTGGCCAAAAAGGGCGTATGCGTTTTTTCCTGAATATATTCAGGAAAAAACGCATACGCACTTTTTGGCCAACCAAGCAAGCTTGCAAAGGAAATCTGCACTACAATGAAGTCTCACTGCCCCCCGGGCAAAAGGGCCATCTGAAAAAAGTGTAAAATCCAGAAAGGCAGGACAGGCCATGGAGAACTGGGAGCCTTGTTATGCTGATGGGCGGGATGTAAATTGCCAACAGCCACTCTGAAGAAGTGTATGGTGTTTCCTGAAACATCTAAAAAACAAAGCAACAGAGCCTAGGGCACTTCCACTTATGCTCCTATAGCTTAGGGAAATTCAAATCAAAAAGACACAGCCACCCCAAAATTTGGGACGGCTCTGTTTACAAGAACCTCGTTTATGGTACAAGTTCATTATCACAGAAAGCGAAAAATGAATAAAGAATTTGTGGTACTTACATACAATGCAACATCACTCAGCAATGAAATCTATGTCATCAGGCCCGTAGCAGCATAATGAGTGGACTCAGGTACGATGATTCTCAGTGAAATATGTCACACAGATAAAGAAATATCATAAGGTATCACTAATACACGGAATGTAAACTTGGCTACCCAGGAACTGAATTACAAAACACAACAGGGTCTCAAATGTAGAAAACCAACTTATGCTTGCTTAAGGGAAAGGTGAGTTGGGGTGCTGCATAAAACCAGAGATTGAAATTAGCACAGATACCGTTCCATAAGCCAAATATGTAACAGACAAGAGCTAGTCCTTGCTCAACGAAGTGGACTCAACACCCCTTATTAAACGCCTAAGAATATAACTGACTAGTAAGAATCTTAAAACCTATGGATTTATATGTCTCCGAAAAGGAATCAAGCATGTGTACAGCAGCATAAACGCAGCAGTGATAGGATTGGTGAGTTTCGGTGAGGAAATGCAGACCCTTTGAAGTCATATAGCATGGTACCCATTCCATGGGTCTCAACTCTCCAGGTTTAAGGGATTCTTCCTTCAGCTAAAACATGCATGTGGAACCCAAAGTATGATCCACCGTGTGATCGGGAAACGTGTTCAAATGTGTCTCAGTTTTCGTCCCCTGGTACTCGGGTGCAACATTCCAGACGCTTTACTAACACTCTCCCCACTTGGAGAGTCAGTGCCTTTAACGTCGTGTTTGGACCAGTTTGCAATTTCTGCGGAAAATGAACAGGAATAGGGAGAACCAATGAGAGACTAGCTGGAGGTGTCTGGACGTGCAAATTTAACTCTCATTTCCCACCAGGAAGAGGAATTAACCAAAGGCTCAGCTTGCCATCCGGAACCACACTAGGGCCTGAATCAATGTTGCGGTGTTGCGGCCAGCTCACAAGAAAGCGAGTTGAACAAAGGAGCTCAAGGGCACTGTCATTCACAAACCTGCAGAGTTATAAATGACAGCTATCGTCCAAAAATATATTGAAGTAAGGCTGCCAAGAGCACTTGAAAGCGGGGCAGAATTGCAGGAAACCAATTTCAGGAGGTAGACTGGAATTGCATGAAAAGCATAGGAAAAGAGGCAGAACGTCCACAATGATGCACTTGGCCAAAAAGGGCGTATGCGTTTTTTCCTGAATATATTCAGGAAAAAACGCATACGCCCTTTTTGGCCAACCAAGCAAGCTTGCAAAGGAAATCTGCACTACAATGAAGTCTCACTGCCCCCGGGGCAAAAGGGCCATCTGAAAAAAGTGTAAAATCCAGAAAGGCAGGACAGGCCATGGAGAACTGGGAGCCTTGTTATGCTGATGGGCGGGATGTAAATTGCCAACAGCCACTCTGGAGAAGTGTATGGTGTTTCCTGAAACATCTAAAAAACAAAGCAACAGAGCCTAGGGCACTTCCACTTATGCTCCTATAGCTTAGGGAAATTCAAATCAAAAAGACACAGCCACCCCAAAGTTTGGGACAACTCTGTTTACAAGAACCTCGTTCATGGTACAAGTTCAATATCACAGAAAGCGAAAAATGAATAAAGAATCTGTGGTACTTACGTACAATGCAATATCACTCAGCAATGAAATCTATGTCATCAGACCCGTAGCTGCATAATGAGTGGACTCAGGTACGATGATTGTAAGAGAAATAAGTCACACAGAAAAAGAAACATCATAAGATATCACTACTACACGGAATGCAAACTTGGCTACCCAGGAACTGAATTTCAAAACAGAACAGGGTCTCAAATGTAGAAAACCAACTTATGATTGCCTAAGGGAAAGGTGAGTTGGGGTGCTGCATAAAACCAGAGATTGAAATTAGCACAGATACCGTTCCATAAGCCAAATATGTAATAGACAAGAGCTACTCCTTGCTCAACGAAGTGGACTCAACACCCCTTATTAAACGCCTAAGAATATAACTGACTAGTAAGAATCTTAAAACCTATGGATTTATATGTCTCCGAAAAGGAATCAAGCATGTGTACAGCAGCATAAACGCAGCAGTGATAGGATTCGTGAGTTTCGGTGAGGAAATGCAGACCCTTTGAAGTCATATTGTATGGTACCCATTCCATGGGTCTCAACTCTCCAGGTTTAAGGGATTCTTCCTTCAGCTAAAACATGCATGTGGAACCCAGAGTATGATCCACCGTGTGATCGGGAAACGTGTTCAAATGTGTCTCAGTTTTCGTCCCCTGGTACTCGGGTGCAACATTCCAGACGCTTTACTAACACTCTCCCCACTTGGAGAGTCAGTGCCTTTAACGTCGTGTTTGGACCAGTTTGCAATTTCTGCGGAAAATGAACAGGAATAGGGAGAACCAATGAGAGACTAGCTGGAGGTGTCTGGACGTGCAAATTTAACTCTCATTTCCCACCAGGAAGAGGAATTAGCCAAAGGCTCAGCTTGCCGTGCCGGAACCACACTAGGGCCTGAAGCAATCCTGCGGTGTTGCGGCCAGCTCACAAGAAAGCGAGTTGAACAAAGGAGCTAAGGGGCACTGTCATTCACAAACCTGCAGAGTTATAAATGACAGCTATCGTCCAAAAATATATTGAAGTAAGGCTGCCAAGAGCACTTGAAAGCGGGGCAGAATTGCAGGAAACCAATTTCAGGAGGTAGACTGGAACTGCATGAAAAGCATAGGAAAAGAGGCAGAACGTCCACAATGATGCACTTGGCCAAAAAGGGCTTATGCGTTTTTTCCTGAATATATTCAGGAAAAAACGCATACGCCCTTTTTGGCCAACCAAGCAAGCTTGCAAAGGAAATCTGCACTACAATGAAGTCTCACTGCCCCCCGGGCAAAAGGGCCATCTGAAAAAAGTGTAAAATCCAGAAAGGCAGGACAGGCCATGGAGAACTGGGAGCCTTGTTATGCTGATGGGCGGGATGTAAATTGCCAACAGCCACTCTGGAGAAGTGTATGGTGTTTCCTGAAACATGTAAAAAACAAAGCAACAGAGCCTAGGGCACTTCCACTTATGGTCCTATAGCTTAGGGAAATTCAAATCAAAAAGTCACAGCCACCCCAAAGTTTGGGACGGCTCTGTTTACAAGATCCTCGTTTATGGTACAAGTTCAATATCACAGAAAGCGAAAAATGAATAAAGAATTTGTGGTATTTACGTACAATGCAATATCACTCAGCAATGAAATCTATGTCAACAGGCCCGTAGCACCATAATGAGTGGATTCAGATACGATGATTCTAAGTGAAATAAGTCACACAGAAAAAGAAACATCATAAGATATCACTAATACACGGAATGTAAACTTGGCTACCCAGGAACTGAATTACAAAACAGAACAGGGTCTGAAATGTAGAAAACCAACTTATGCTTGCTTAAGGGGAATGGTGAGATTGGGTGCTGCATAAAACCAGAGATTGAAATTAGCACAGATACCGTTCCATAAGCCAAATATGTAACAGACACGAGCTACTCCTTGCTCAACGAAGTGGACTCAACACCCCATATGAAACACCTAAGAATATACCTGACTAGTAAGAATCTTAAAACCTATGGAATTACATGTCTCCAAAAGAGAATCAAGCGTGTGTACAGCAGCATAAACGCAGCAGTGATAGGATTGGTGAGGTTTGGTGAGCAAATGCAGACCCTTTGAAGTCATATTGTATGGTACCCATTCCATGGGTCTCAACTCTCCAGGTTTAAGGGATTCTTCCTTCAGCTAAAACATGCATGTGGAACCCAGAGTATGATCCACCGTGTGATCGGGAAACGTGTTCAAATATGTCTCAGTTTTCATCCCCTGGTACTTGGGTGCAACATTCCAGACGCTTTACTAACACTCTCCCCACTTGGAGAGTCAGTGCCTTTAACGTCGTGTTTGGCCCAGTTTGCAATTTCTGCGGAAAATGAACAGGAATAGGGAGAACCAATGAGAGACTAGCTGGAGGTGTCTGGACGTGCAAATTTAACTCTCATTTCCCACCAGGAAGAGGAATTAACCAAAGGCTCAGCTTGCCGTGCCGGAACCACACTAGGGCCTGAAGCAATCCTGCGGTGTTGCGGCCAGCTCACAAGAAAGCGAGTTGAACAATGGAGCTCAGGGGCACTGTCATTCACAAACCTGAAGAGTTATAAATGACAGCTATCGTCCAAAAATATATTGAAGTAAGGCTGCCAAGAGGACTTGAAAGCGGGGCAGAATTGCAAGAAACCGATTTCAGGAGGTAGACTGGAATTGCATGAAAAGCATAGGAAAAGAGGCAGAACGTCCACAATGATGCACTTGGCCAAAAAGGGCGTATGCGTTTTTTCCTGAATATATTCAGGAAAAAACGCATACGCCCTTTTTGGCCAACCATGCAAGCTTGCAAAGGAAATCTGCACTACAATGAAGTCTCACTGCCCCCCGGGCAAAAGGGCCCTCTGAAAAAAGTGTAAAATCCAGAAAGGCAGGACAGGCCATGGAGAACTGGGAGCCTTGTTATGCTGATGGGCGGGATGTAAATTGCCAACAGCCACTCTGGAGAAGTGTATGGTGTTTCCTGAAACATCTAAAAAACAAAGCAACAGAGCCTAGGGCACTTCCACTTATGGTCCTATAGCTTAGGGAAATTAAAATAAAAAAGATACAGCCACCCCAAAATTTGGGACGGCTCTGTTTACAAGAACCTCGTTTATGGTACAAGTTCAATATCACAGAAAGCGAAAAATGAATAAAGAATTTGTGGTACTTACGTACAATGCAATATCACTCAGCAATGAAATCTATGTCATCAGGTCCGTAGCAGCATAATGAGTGGACTCAGGTACGATGATTCTAAGAGAAATAAGTCACACAGAAAAAGAAATATCATAAGGTATCACTAATACACGGAATGTAAACTTGGCTACCCAGGAACTGAATTACAAAACAGAACAGTGTCTCAAATGTAGAAAACCAACTTATGCTTGCTTAAGGGAAAGGTGAGTTGGGGTGCTGCATAAAACCAGAGATTGAAATTAGCACAGACACCGTTCCATAAGCCAAATATGTAATAGACAAGAGCTACTCCTTGCTCAACGAAGTGGACTCAACATCCCATATTAAACGCCTGAGAATATACCTGAATAGTAAGAATCTTAAAACCTATGGATTTACATGTCTCTGAAAGAGAATCAAGCATGTGTACAGCAGCATAAATGCAGCAGTGATAGGATTGGTGAGGTTCGGTGAGCAAATGCAGACCCTTTGAAGTCATATTGCATGGTACCCATTCCATGGGTCTCAACTCTCCAGGTTTAAGGGATTCTTCCTTCAGCTAAAACATGCATGTGGAGCCCAGAGTATGATCCACCGTGTGATCGGGAAACGTGTTCAAATATGTCTCAGTTTAAGTCCCCTGGTCCTCGGGTGCAACATTCCAGACGCTTTACTAACACTCTCCCCACTTGGAGAGTCAGTGCCTTTAACCTCCTGTTTGGCCCAGTTTGCAATTTCTGCGGGAAATGAACAGGAATAGGGAGAACCAATGAGAGACTAGCTGGAGGTGTCTGGACGGGCAAATTTAACTCTCATTTCCCACCAGGAAGAGGAATTAACCAAAGGCTCAGCTTGCCGTGCCGGAACCACACTAGGGCCTGAAGCAATCCTGCGGTGTTGCGTCCAGCTGACAATAAAGAGAGTTGAAGAAAGGATCTCAGGGGAACTGTCATTCACAAAACTGCAGAGATATAAATGACAGCTATCGTCCAAATATATTGAAGTAAGGCTGCCAAGAGCACTTGAAAGCGGGGCAGAATTGCAGGAAACCGATTTCAGGAGGTAGACTGGAATTGCATGAAAAGCATAGGAAAAGAGGCAGAACGTCCACAATGATGCACTTGGCCAAACAGGGCGTATGTGTTTTTTCCTGTCTATATTCAGGAAAAAACGCATACGCCATTTCTGGCCAACCAAGCAAGCTTACAAAGGAAATCTGCACTACAATGAAGTCTCACTGCCCCCCGGGCAAAATGGCCATCTGAAAAAAGTGTAAAATCCAGAAAGGCAGGACAGGCCATGGAGAACTGGGAGCCTTGTTATGCTGATGGGAGGGATGTAAATTGCCAACAGCCACTCTGGAGAAGTGTATGGTGTTTCCTGAAACATGTAAAAAACAAAGCAACAGAGCCTAGGGCACTTCCACTTATGGTCCTATAGCTTAGGAAAATTCAAATCAAAAAGTCACAGCCACCCCAAAGTTTGGGACGGCTCTGTTTACAAGATCCTCGTTTATGGTACAAGTTCAATATCACAGAAAGCGAAAAATGAATAAAGAATTTGTGGTATTTACGTACAATGCAATATCACTCAGCAATGAAATCTATGTCAACAGGCCCGTAGCAGCATAATGAGTGGACTCAGGTACGATGATTCTAAGTGAAATAAGTCACACAGAAAAAGAAACATCATAAGATATCACTAATACACGGAATGTAAACTTGGCTACCCAGGAACTGAATTACAAAACAGAACAGGGTCTCAAATGTAGAAAACCAACTTATGCTTGCTTAAGGGAAAGGTGAGTTGGGGTGCTGCATAAAACCAGAGATTGAAATTAGCACAGATACCGTTCCATAAGCCAAATATGTAATAGACAAGAGCTACTCCTTGCTCAACGAAGTGGACTCAACACCCCATATTAAACGCCTAAGAATATACCTGACTAGTAAGAATCTTAAAACCTATGGATTTACATGTCTCCGAAAGAGAATCAAGCGTGTGTACAGCAGCATAAACGCAGCAGTGATAGGATTGGTGAGTTTCGGTGAGGAAATGCAGACCCTTTGAAGTCATATTGCATGGTACCCATTCCATGGGTCTCAACTCTCCAGGTTTAAGGGATTCTTCCTTCAGCTAAAACATGCATATGGAACCCAGAGTATGATCCACCGTGTGATCGGGAAACGTGTTCAAATGTGTCTCAGTTTTCGTCCCCTGGTACTCGGGTGCAACATTCCAGACGCTTTACTAACAGTCTCCCCACTTGGAGAGTCAGTGCCTTTAACCTCCTGTTTGGCCCAGTTTGCAATTTCTGCGGGAAATGAACAGGAATAGGGAGAACCAATGAGAGACTAGCTGGAGGTGTCTGGACGGGCAAATTTAACTCTCATTTCCCACCAGGAAGAGGAATTAACCAAAGGCTCAGCTTGCCGTGCCGGAACCACACTAGGGCCTGAAGCAATCCTGCGGTGTTGTGGCCAGCTCACAAGAAAGCGAGTTGAACAAAGGAGCTCAGGGGCACTGTCATTCACAAACCTGCAGAGTTATAAATGACAGCTATCGTCCAAAAATATATTGAAGTAAGGCTGCCAACAGCACTTGAAAGCGGGGCAGAATTGCAGGACACCGATTTCAGGAGGTAGACTGGAATTGCATGAAAAGCATAGGAAAAGAGGCAGAACGTCCACAATGATGCACTTGGCCAAAAAGGGCGTATGCGTTTTTTCCTGAATATATTCAGGAAAAAACGCATACGCCCTTTTTGGCCAACCAAGCAAGCTTGCAAAGGAAATCTGCACTACAATGAAGTCTCACTGCCCCACGGGCAAAAGGGCCATCTGAAAAAAGTGTAAAATCCAGAAAGGCAGGACAGGCCATGGAGAACTGGGAGCCTTGTTATGCTGATGGGCGGGATGTAAATTGCCAACAGCCACTCTGGAGAAGTGTATGGTGTTTCCTGAAACATCTAAAAAACAAAGCAACAGAGCCTAGGGCACTTCCACTTATGCTCCTATAGCTTAGGGAAATTCAAATCAAAAAGTCACAGCCACCCCAAAGTTTGGGACCGCTCTGTTTACAAGATCCTCGTTTATGGTACAAGTTCAATATCACAGAAAGCGAAAAATGAATAAAGAATTTGTGGTATTTACGTACAATGCAATATCACTCAGCAATGAAATCTATGTCAACAGGCCCGTAGCAGCATAATGAGTGGACTCAGGTACGATGATTCTAAGTGAAATAAGTCACACAGAAAAAGAAACATCATAAGATATCACTAATACACGGAATGTAAACTTGGCTACCCAGGAACTGAATTACAAAACAGAACAGGGTCTCAAATGTAGAAAACCAACTTATGCTTGCTTAAGGGAAAGGTGAGTTGGGGTGCTGCATAAAACCAGAGATTGAAATTAGCACAGATACCGTTCCATAAGCCAAATATGTAACAGACAAGAGCTACTCCTTGCTCAACGAAGTGGACTCAACACCCCTTATTAATCGCCTAAGAATATAACTGACTAGTAAGAATCTTAAAACCTATGGATTTATATGTCTCCGAAAAGGAATCAAGCATGTGTACAGCAGCATAAACGCAGCACTGATAGGATTGGTGAGGTTCGGTGAGCAAATGCAGACCCTTGGAGTCATATAGCATGGTACCCATTCCATGGGTCTCAACTCTCCAGCTTTAAGGGATTCTTCCTTCAGCTAAAACATGCATGTGGAACCCAGAGTATGATCCACCGTGTGATCGGGAAACGTGTTCATATATGTCTCAGTTTTCGTCCCCTGGTACTCGGGTGCAACATTCCAGACGCTTTACTAACACTCTCCCCACTTGGAGAGTCAGTGCCTTTAACCTCCTGTTTGGCCCAGCTTGCAATTTCTGCGGGAAATGAACAGGAATAGGGAGAACCAATGAGAGACTAGCTGGAGGTGTCTGGACGGGCAAATTTAACTCTCATTTCCCACCAGGAAGAGGAATTAACCAAAGGCTCAGCTTGCCGTGCCGGAACCACACTAGGGCCTGAAGCAATCCTGCGGTGTTGCGGCCAGCTCACAATAAAGAGAGTTGAAGAAAGGAGCTCAGGGTCACTGTAATTCACAAACCTGCAGAGTTATAAATGACAGCTATCGTCCAAAAATATATTGAAGTAAGGCTGCCAAGAGGACTTGAAAGCGGGGCAGAATTGCAGGAAACCGATTTCAGGAGGTAGACTGGAAATGCATGAAAAGCATAGGAAAAGAGGCAGAACGTCCACAATGATGCACTTGGCCAAAAAGGGCGTATGCGTTTTTTCCTGAATATATTCAGGAAAAAACGCATACGCCCTTTTTGGCCAACCAAGCAAGCTTGCAAAGGAAATCTGCACTACAATGAAGTCTCACTGCCCCACGGGCAAAAGGGCCATCTGAAAAAAGTGTAAAATCCAGAAAGGCAGGACAGGCCATGGAAAACTGGGAGCCTTGTTATGCTGATGGGCGGGATGTCAATTGCCAACAGCCACTCTGAAGAAGTGTATGGTGTTTCCTGAAACATCTAAAAAACAAAGCAACAGAGCCTAGGGCACTTCCACTTATGCTCCTATAGCTTAGGGAAATTCAAATCAAAAAGTCACAGCCACCCCAAAGTTTGGGACGGCTCTGTTTACAAGAACCTCGTTTATGGTACAAGTTCAATATCACAGAAAGCGAAAAATGAATAAAGAATTTGTGGTACTTATGTACAATGCAATACCACTCAGCAATGAAATCTATGTCATCAGACCCGTAGCAGCATAATGAGTGGACTCAGGTACGATGATTCTAAGAGAAATAAGTCACACAGAAAAAGAAATATCATAAGGTATCACTAATACACGGAATGTAAACTTGGCTACCCAGGAACTGAATTACAAAACAGAACAGGGTCTGAAATGTAGAAAACCAACTTATGCTTGCTTAAGGGGAAAGGTGAGTTGGGGTGCTGCATAAAACCAGAGATTGAAATTAGCACAGATACCATTCCATAAGCCAAATATGTAATAGACAAGAGCTACTCCTTGCTCAATGAAGTGGACTCAACACCCCATATTAAACGCCTAAGAATATACCTGACTAGTAAGAATCTTAAAACCTATGGATTTACATGTCTCCAAAAGAGAATCAAGCGTGTGTACAGCAGCATAAACGCAGCAGTGATAGGATTAGTGAGGTTCGGTGAGCAAATGCAGACCCTTTGAAGTCATATTGCATGGTACCCATTCCATGGGTCTCAACTCTCCAGGTTTAAGGGATTCTTCCTTCAGCTAAAACATGCATGTGGAACCCAGAGTATGATCCACTGTGTGATCGGGAAACGTGTTCATATATGTCTCAGTTTTCGTCCCCTGGTACTCGGGTGCAACATTCCAGACGCTTTACTAACACTCTCCCCACTTGGAGAGTCAGTGCCTTTAACCTCCTGTTTGGCCCAGCTTGCAATTTCTGCGGGAAATGAACAGGAATAGGGAGAACCAATGAGAGACTAGCTGGAGGTGTCTGGACGGGCAAATTTAACTCTCATTTCCCACCAGGAAGAGGAATTAACCAAAGGCTCAGCTTGCCGTGCCGGAACCACACTAGGGCCTGAAGCAATCCTGCGGTGTTGCGGCCAGCTCACAATAAAGAGAGTTGAAGAAAGGATCTCAGGGGCACTGTCATTCACAAACCTGCAGAGTTATAAATGACAGCTATCGTCCAAAAATATATTGAAGTAAGGCTGCCAAGAGCACTTGAAAGCGGGGCAGAATTGCAGGAAACCAATTTCAGGAGGTAGACAGGAATTGCATGAAAAGCATAGGAAAAGAGGCAGAACGTCCACAATGATGCACTTGGCCAAAAAGGGCGTATGCGTTTTTTCCCGAATATATTCAGGAAAAAACGCATACGCCCTTTTTGGCCAACCAAGCAAGCTTGCAAAGGAAATCTGCACTACAATGAAGTCTCACTGCCCCCTGGGCAAAAGGGCCATCTGAAAAAAAGTGTAAAATCCAGAAAGGCAGGACAGGCCATGGAGAACTGGGAGCCTTGTTATGCTGATGGGCGGGATGTAAATTGCCAACAGCCACTCTGGAGAAGTGTATGGTGTTTCCTGAAACATGTAAAAAACAAAGCCACAGAGCCTAGGGCACTTCCACTTATGCTCCTATAGCTTAGGGAAATTCAAATCAAAAAGTCACAGCCACCCCAAAGTTTGGGACGGCTCTGTTTACAAGAATCTCGTTTATGGTACAAGTTCAATATCATAGAAAGCCAAAAATGCATAAAGAATTTGTGGTACTTACGTACAATGCAATATCACTCAGCAATGAAATCTATGTCATCAGGCCCGTAGCAGCATAATGAGTGGACTCAGGTACGATGATTCTAAGAGAAATAGGTCACACAGAAAAAGAAATATCATAAGTTATCACTAATACACGGAATGTAAACTTGGCTACCCAGGAACTGAATTACAAAACAGAACAGGGTCTGAAATGTAGAAAACCAACTTATGCTTGCTTAAGGGGAAAGGTGAGTTGGGGTGCTTCATAAAACCAGAGCTTGAAATTAGTATAGATACCGTTCCATAAGCCAAATATGTAATAGACAAGAGCTACTCCTTGCTCAACGAAGTGGACTCAACACCCCATATTAAACGCCTAAGAATATACCTGACTAGTAAGAATCTTAAAACCTATGGATTTACATGTCTCCGAAAGAGAATCAAGCGTGTGTACAGCAGCATAAACGCAGCAGTGATAGGATTGGTGAGTTTCGGTGAGGAAATGCAGACCCTTTGAAGTCATATTGCATGGTACCCATTCCATGGGTCTCAACTCTCCAGGTTTAAGGGATTCTTCCTTCAGCTAAAACATGCATATGGAACCCAGAGTATGATCCACCGTGTGATCGGGAAACGTGTTCAAATGTGTCTCAGTTTTCGTCCCCTGGTACTCGGGTGCAACATTCCAGACGCTTTACTAACACTCTCCCCACTTGGAGAGTCAGTGCCTTTAACGTCGTGTTTGGACCAGTTTGCAATTTCTGCGGAAAATGAACAGGAATAGGGAGAACCAATGAGAGACTAGCTGGAGGTGTCTGGACGTGCAAATTTAACTCTCATTTCCCACCAGGAAGAGGAATTAACCAAAGGCTCAGCTTGCCGTGCCGGAACCACACTAGGGCCTGAAGCAATCCTGCGGTGTTGCGGCCAGCTCACAAGAAAGCGAGTTGAACAAAGGAGCTCAGGGGCACTGTCATTCACAAACCTGCAGAGTTATAAATGACAGCTACCGTCCAAAAATATATTGAAGTAAGGCTGCCAACAGCACTTGAAAGCGGGGCAGAATTGCAGGACACCGATTTCAGGAGGTAGACTGGAATTGCATGAAAAGCATAGGAAAAGAGGCAGAACGTCCACAATGATGCACTTGGCCAAAAAGGGCGTATGCGTTTTTTCCTGAATATATTCAGGAAAAAACGCATACGCCCTTTTTGGCCAACCAAGCAAGCGTGCAAAGGAAATCTGCACTACAATGAAGTCTCACTGCCCCACGGGCAAAAGGGCCATCTGAAAAAAGTGTAAAATCCAGAAAGGCAGGACAGGCCATGGAGAACTGGGAGCCTTGTTATGCTGATGGGCGGGATGTAAATTGCCAACAGCCACTCTGGAGAAGTGTATGGTGTTTCCTGAAACATGTAAAAAACAAAGCAACAGAGCCTAGGGCACTTCCACTTATGCTCCTATAGCTTAGGGAAATTCAAATCAAAAAGTCACAGCCACCCCAAAGTTTGTGACGGCTCTGTTTACAAGATCCTCGTTTATGGTACAAGTTCAATATCACAGAAAGCGAAAAATGAATAAAGAATTTGTGGTATTTACGTACAATGCAATATCACTCAGCAATGAAATCTATGTCAACAGGCCCGTAGCAGCATAATGAGTGGACTCAGGTACGATGATTCTAAGTGAAATAAGTCACACAGAAAAAGAAACATCATAAGATATCACTAATACACGGAATGTAAACTTGGCTACCCAGGAACTGAATTACAAAACAGAACAGGGTCTCAAATGTAGAAAACCAACTTATGCTTGCTTAAGGGAAAGGTGAGTTGGGGTGCTGCATAAAACCAGAGATTGAAATTAGCACAGATACCGTTCCATAAGCCAAATATGTAATAGACAAGAGCTACTCCTTGCTCAACGAAGTGGACTCAACACCCCATATTAAACGCCTAAGAATATACCTGACTAGTAAGAATCTTAAAACCTATGGATTTACATGTCTCCGAAAGAGAATCAAGCGTGTGTACAGCAGCATAAACGCAGCAGTGATAGGATTGGTGAGTTTCGGTGAGGAAATGCAGACCCTTTGAAGTCATATTGCATGGTACCCATTCCATGGGTCTCAACTCTCCAGGTTTAAGGGATTCTTCCTTCAGCTAAAACATGCATATGGAACCCAGAGTATGATCCACCGTGTGATCGGGAAACGTGTTCAAATGTGTCTCAGTTTTCGTCCCCTGGTACTCGGGTGCAACATTCCAGACGCTTTACTAACACTCTCCCCACTTGGAGAGTCAGTGCCTTTAACGTCGTGTTTGGACCAGTTTGCAATTTCTGCGGAAAATGAACAGGAATAGGGAGAACCAATGAGAGACTAGCTGGAGGTGTCTGGACGTGCAAATTTAACTCTCATTTCCCACCAGGAAGAGGAATTAACCAAAGGCTCAGCTTGCCGTGCCGGAACCACACTAGGGCCTGAAGCAATCCTGCGGTGTTGCGGCCAGCTCACAAGAAAGCGAGTTGAACAAAGGAGCTCAGGGGCACTGTCATTCACAAACCTGCAGAGTTATAAATGACAGCTATCGTCCAAAAATATATTGAAGTAAGGCTGCCAAGAGGACTTGAAAGCGGGGCAGAATTGCAAGAAACCGATTTCAGGAGGTAGACTGGAATTGCATGAAAAGCATAGGAAAAGAGGCAGAACGTCCACAATGATGCACTTGGCCAAAAAGGGCGTATGCGTTTTTTCCTGAATATATTCAGGAAAAAACGCATACGCCCTTTTTGGCCAACCAAGCAAGCGTGCAAAGGAAATCTGCACTACAATGAAGTCTCACAGCCCGCCGGGCAAAAGGGCCATCTGAAAAAAGTGTAAAATCCAGAAAGGCAGGACAGGCCATGGAGAACTGGGAGCCTTGTTATGCTGATGGGCGGGATGTAAATTGCCAACAGCCACTCTGGAGAAGTGTATGGTGTTTCCTGAAACATGTAAAAAACAAAGCAACAGAGCCTAGGGCACTTCCACTTATGCTCCTATACCTTAGGGAAATTCAAATCAAAAAGTCACAGCCACCCCAAAGTTTGTGACGGCTCTGTTTACAAGATCCTCGTTTATGGTACAAGTTCAATATCACAGAAAGCGAAAAATGAATAAAGAATTTGTGGTATTTACGTACAATGCAATATCACTCAGCAATGAAATCTATGTCAACAGGCCCGTAGCAGCATAATGAGTGGACTCAGGTACGATGATTCTAAGTGAAATAAGTCACACAGAAAAAGAAACATCATAAGATATCACTAATACACGGAATGTAAACTTGGCTACCCAGGAACTGAATTACAAAACAGAACAGGGTCTCAAATGTAGAAAACCAACTTATGCTTGCGTAAGGGAAAGGTGAGTTGGGGTGCTGCATAAAACCAGAGATTGAAATTAGCACAGATACCGTTCCATAAGCCAAATATGTAATAGACAAGAGCTACTCCTTGCTCAACGAAGTGGACTCAACACCCCATATTAAACGCCTAAGAATATACCTGACTAGTAAGAATCTTAAAACCTATGGATTTACATGTCTCCGAAAGAGAATCAAGCGTGTGTACAGCAGCATAAACGCAGCAGTGATAGGATTGGTGAGTTTCGGTGAGGAAATGCAGACCCTTTGAAGTCATATTGCATGGTACCCATTCCATGGGTCTCAACTCTCCAGGTTTAAGGGATTCTTCCTTCAGCTAAAACATGCATATGGAACCCAGAGTATGATCCACCGTGTGATCGGGAAACGTGTTCAAATGTGTCTCAGTTTTCGTCCCCTGGTACTCGGGTGCAACATTCCAGACGCTTTACTAACACTCTCCCCACTTGGAGAGTCAGTGCCTTTAACGTCGTGTTTGGACCAGTTTGCAATTTCTGCGGAAAATGAACAGGAATAGGGAGAACCAATGAGAGACTAGCTGGAGGTGTCTGGACGTGCAAATTTAACTCTCATTTCCCACCAGGAAGAGGAATTAACCAAAGGCTCAGCTTGCCGTGCCGGAACCACACTAGGGCCTGAAGCAATCCTGCGGTGTTGCGGCCAGCTCACAAGAAAGCGAGTTGAACAAAGGAGCTCAGGGGCACTGTCATTCACAAACCTGCAGAGTTATAAATGACAGCTATCGTCCAAAAATATATTGAAGTAAGGCTGCCAAGAGCACTTGAAAGCGGGGCAGAATTGCAGGACACCGATTTCAGGAGGTAGACTGGAATTGCATGAAAAGCATAGGAAAAGAGGCAGAACGTCCACAATGATGCACTTGGCCAAAAAGGGCGTATGCGTTTTTTCCTGAATATATTCAGGAAAAAACGCATACGTCCTTTTTGGCCAACCAAGCAAGCTTGCAAAGGAAATCTGCACTACAATGAAGTCTCACTGCCCCACGGGCAAAAGGGCCATCTGAAAAAAGTGTAAAATCCAGAAAGGCAGGACAGGCCATGGAGAACTGGGAGCCTTGTTATGCTGATGGGCGGGATGTAAATTGCCAACAGCCACTCTGGAGAAGTGTATGGTGTTTCCTGAAACATCTAAAAAACAAAGCAACAGAGCCTAGGGCACTTCCACTTATGCTCCTATAGCTTAGGGAAATTCAAATCAAAAAGACACAGCCACCCCAAAGTTTGGGACGGCTCTGTTTACAAGGACCTCGTTTATGGTACAAGTTCAATATCACAGAAAGCGAAAAATGAATAAAGAATTTGTGGTACTTACGTACAATGCAATATCACTCAGCAATGAAATCTATGTCATCAGGCCCGTAGCAGCATAATGAGTGGACTCAGGTACGATGATTTTAAGAGAAATAAGTAACACAGAAAAAGAAATATCATAAGGTATCACTAATACACGGAATGTAAACTTGGCTACCCAGGAACTGAATTACAAAACAGAACAGGGTCTCAAATGTAGAAAACCAACTTATGATTGCCTAAGGGAAAGGTGAGTTGGGGTGCTGCATAAAACCAGAGATTGAAATTAGCACAGATACCGTTCCATAAGCCAAATATGTAATAGACAAGAGCTACTCCTTGCTCAACGAAGTGGACTCAACACCCCTTATTAAACGCCTAAGAATATAACTGACTAGTAAGAATCTTAAAACCTATGGATTTATATGTCTCCGAAAAGGAATCAAGCATGTGTACAGCAGCATAAACGCAGCAGTGATAGGATTCGTGAGTTTCGGTGAGGAAATGCAGACCCTTTGAAGTCATATTGTATGGTACCCATTCCATGGGTCTCAACTCTCCAGGTTTAAGGGATTCTTCCTTCAGCTAAAACACGCATGTGGAACCCAGAGTATGATCCACCGTGTGATCGGGAAACGTGTTCAAATGTGTCTCAGTTTTCGTCCCCTGGTACTCGGGTGCAACATTCCAGACGCTTTACTAACAGTCTCCCCACTTGGAGAGTCAGTGCCTTTAACCTCCTGTTTGGCCCAGTTTGCAATTTCTGCGGGAAATGAACAGGAATAGGGAGAACCAATGAGAGACTAGCTGGAGGTGTCTGGACGGGCAAATTTAACTCTCATTTCCCACCAGGAAGAGGAATTAACCAAAGGCTCAGCTTGCCGTGCCGGAACCACACTAGGGCCTGAAGCAATCCTGCGGTGTTGCGGCCAGCTCACAAGAAAGCGAGTTGAACAAAGGAGCTCAGGGGCACTGTCATTCACAAACCTGCAGAGTTATAAATGACAGCTATCGTCCAAAAATATATTGAAGTAAGGCTGCCAACAGCACTTGAAAGCGGGGCAGAATTGCAGGACACCGATTTCAGGAGGTAGACTGGAATTGCATGAAAAGCATAGGAAAAGAGGCAGAACGTCCACAATGATGCACTTGGCCAAAAAGGGCGTATGCGTTTTTTCCTGAATATATTCAGGAAAAAACGCATACGCCCTTTTTGGCCAACCAAGCAAGCTTGCAAAGGAAATCTGCACTACAATGAAGTCTCACTGCCCCACGGGCAAAAGGGCCATCTGAAAAAAGTGTAAAATCCAGAAAGGCAGGACAGGCCATGGAGAACTGGGAGCCTTGTTATGCTGATGGGCGGGATGTAAATTGCCAACAGCCACTCTGGAGAAGTGTATGGTGTTTCCTGAAACATCTAAAAAACAAAGCAACAGAGCCTAGGGCACTTCCACTTATGCTCCTATAGCTTAGGGAAATTCAAATCAAAAAGTCACAGCCACCCCAAAGTTTGGGACCGCTCTGTTTACAAGATCCTCGTTTATGGTACAAGTTCAATATCACAGAAAGCGAAAAATGAATAAAGAATTTGTGGTATTTACGTACAATGCAATATCACTCAGCAATGAAATCTATGTCAACAGGCCCGTAGCAGCATAATGAGTGGACTCAGGTACGATGATTCTAAGTGAAATAAGTCACACAGAAAAAGAAACATCATAAGATATCACTAATACACGGAATGTAAACTTGGCTACCCAGGAACTGAATTACAAAACAGAACAGGGTCTCAAATGTAGAAAACCAACTTATGCTTGCTTAAGGGAAAGGTGAGTTGGGGTGCTGCATAAAACCAGAGATTGAAATTAGCACAGATACCGTTCCATAAGCCAAATATGTAACAGACAAGAGCTACTCCTTGCTCAACGAAGTGGACTCAACACCCCTTATTAATCGCCTAAGAATATAACTGACTAGTAAGAATCTTAAAACCTATGGATTTATATGTCTCCGAAAAGGAATCAAGCATGTGTACAGCAGCATAAACGCAGCACTGATAGGATTGGTGAGGTTCGGTGAGCAAATGCAGACCCTTGGAGTCATATAGCATGGTACCCATTCCATGGGTCTCAACTCTCCAGCTTTAAGGGATTCTTCCTTCAGCTAAAACATGCATGTGGAACCCAGAGTATGATCCACCGTGTGATCGGGAAATGTGTTCAAATATGTCTCAGTTTAAGTCCCCTGGTACTCGGGTGCAACATTCCAGACGCTTTATTAACAGTCTCCCCACTTGGAGAGTCAGTGCCTTTAACCTCCTGTTTGGCCCAGTTTGCAATTTCTGCGGGAAATGAACAGGAATAGGGAGAACCAATGAGAGACTAGCTGGAGGTGTCTGGACGGGCAAATTTAACTCTCATTTCCCACCAGGAAGAGGAATTAACCAAAGGCTCAGCTTGCCGTGCCGGAACCACACTAGGGCCTGAAGCAATCCTGCGGTGTTGCGGCCAGCTCACAATAAAGAGAGTTGAAGAAAGGAGCTCAGGGTCACTGTAATTCACAAACCTGCAGAGTTATAAATGACAGCTATCGTCCAAAAATATATTGAAGTAAGGCTGCCAAGAGGACTTGAAAGCGGGGCAGAATTGCAGGAAACCGATTTCAGGAGGTAGACTGGAAATGCATGAAAAGCATAGGAAAAGAGGCAGAACGTCCACAATGATGCACTTGGCCAAAAAGGGCGTATGCGTTTTTTCCTGAATATATTCAGGAAAAAACGCATACGCCCTTTTTGGCCAACCAAGCAAGCTTGCAAAGGAAATCTGCACTACAATGAAGTCTCACTGCCCCACGGGCAAAAGGGCAATCTGAAAAAAGTGTAAAATCCAGAAAGGCAGGACAGGCCATGGAAAACTGGGAGCCTTGTTATGCTGATGGGCGGGATGTCAATTGCCAACAGCCACTCTGAAGAAGTGTATGGTGTTTCCTGAAACATCTAAAAAACAAAGCAACAGAGCCTAGGGCACTTCCACTTATGCTCCTATAGCTTAGGGAAATTCAAATCAAAAAGTCACAGCCACCCCAAAGTTTGGGACGGCTCTGTTTACAAGAACCTCGTTTATGGTACAAGTTCAATATCACAGAAAGCGAAAAATGAATAAAGAATTTGTGGTACTTATGTACAATGCAATACGACTCAGCAATGAAATCTATGTCATCAGACCCGTAGCAGCATAATGAGTGGACTCAGGTATGATGATTCTAACAGAAATAAGTCACACAGAAAACGAAATATCATAAGGTATCACTAATACACGGAATGTAAACTTGGCTACCCAGGAACTGAATTACAAAACAGAACAGGGTCTCAAATGTAGAAAACCAACTTATGCTTGCTTAAGGGGAAGGGTGAGTTGGGGTGCTGCATAAAACCAGAGATTGAAATTAGCACAGATACCGTTCCATAAGCCAAATATGTAATAGACAAGAGCTACTCCTTGCTCAACGAAGTGGACTCAACAACCCATATTAAACGCCTAAGAATATACCTGACTAGTAAGAATCTTAAAACCTATGGATTTACATGTCTCCAAAAGAGAATCAAGCGTGTGTACAGCAGCACAAACGCAGCAGTGATAGGATTAGTGAGGTTCGGTGAGCAAATGCAGACCCTTTGAAATCATATTGCATGGTACCCATTCCATGGGTCTCAACTCTCAAGCTTTAAGGGATTCTTCCTTCAGCTAAAACATGCATGTGGAACCCAGAGTATGATCCACCGTGTGATCGGGAAACGTGTTCATATATGTCTCAGTTTTCGTCCCCTGGTACTCGGGTGCAACATTCCAGACGCTTTACTAACAGTCTCCCCACTTGGAGAGTCAGTGCCTTTAACCTCCTGTTTGGCCCAGCTTGCAATTTCTGTGGGAAATGAACAGGAATAGGGAGAACCAATGAGAGACTAGCTGGAGGTGTCTGGACGGGCAAATTTAACTCTCATTTCCCACCAGGAAGAGGAATTAACCAAAGGCTCAGCTTGCCGTGCCGGAACCACACTAGGGCCTGAAGCAATCGTGCGGTGTTGCGGCCAGCTCACAAGAAAGCGAGTTGAACAAAGGAGCTCAGGGGCACTGTAATTCCCAAACCTGCAGAGTTATAAATAACAGCTATCGTCCAAAAATATATTGAAGTAAGGCTGCCAAGAGGACTTGAAAGTGGGGCAGAATTGCAGGAAACCGATTTCAGGAGGTAGACTGGAATTGCATGAAAAGCATAGGAAAAGAGGCAGAACGTCCACAATGATGCACTTGGCCAAAAAGGGCGTATGCCTTTTTTCCTGAATATATTCAGGAAAAAACGCATACGCCCTTTTTGGCCAACCAAGCAAGCGTGCAAAGGAAATCTGCACTACAATGAAGTCTCACTGCCCCACGGGCAAAAGGGCCATCTGAAAAAAGTGTAAAATCCAGAAAGGCAGGACAGGCCATGGAGAACTGGGAGCCTTGTTATGCTGATGGGCGGGATGTAAATTGCCAACAGCCACTCTGGAGAAGTGTATGGTGTTTCCTGAAACATGTAAAAAACAAAGCAACAGAGCCTAGGGCACTTCCACTTATGCTCCTATAGCTTAGGGAAATTCAAATCAAAAAGTCACAGCCACCCCAAAGTTTGGGACGGCTCTGTTTACAAGATCCTCGTTTATGGTACAAGTTCAATATCACAGAAAGCGAAAAATGAATAAAGAATCTGTGGTACTTACGTACAATGCAATATCACTCAGCAATGAAATCTATGTCATCAGACCCGTAGCAGCATAATGAGTGGACTCAGGTACGATGATTGTAAGAGAAATAAGTCACACAGAAAAAGAAACATCATAAGATATCACTACTACACGGAATGCAAACTTGGCTACCCAGGAACTGAATTTCAAAACAGAACAGGGTCTCAAATGTAGAAAACCAACTTATGATTGCCTAAGGGAAAGGTGAGTTGGGGTGCTGCATAAAACCAGAGATTGAAATTAGCACAGATACCGTTCCATAAGCCAAATATGTAATAGACAAGAGCTACTCCTTGCTCAACGAAGTGGACTCAACACCCCTTATTAAACGCCTAAGAATATAACTGACTAGTAAGAATCTTAAAACCTATGGATTTATATGTCTCCGAAAAGGAATCAAGCATGTGTACAGCAGCATAAACGCAGCAGTGATAGGATTCGTGAGTTTCGGTGAGGAAATGCAGACCCTTTGAAGTCATATTGTATGGTACCCATTCCATGGGTCTCAACTCTCCAGGTTTAAGGGATTCTTCCTTCAGCTAAAACATGCATGTGGAACCCAGAGTATGATCCACCGTGTGATCGGGAAACGTGTTCAAATGTGTCTCAGTTTTCGTCCCCTGGTACTCGGGTGCAACATTCCAGACGCTTTACTAACACTCTCCCCACTTGGAGAGTCAGTGCCTTTAACGTCGTGTTTGGACCAGTTTGCAATTTCTGCGGGAAATGAACAGGAATAGGGAGAACCAATGAGAGACTAGCTGGAGGTGTCTGGACGTGCAAATTTAACTCTCATTTCCCACCAGGAAGAGGAATTAGCCAAAGGCTCATCTTGCCGTGCCGGAACCACACTAGGGCCTGAAGCAATCCTGCGGTGTTGCGGCCAGCTCACAAGAAAGCGAGTTGAACAAAGGAGCTAAGGGGCACTGTCATTCACAAACCTGCAGAGTTATAAATGACAGCTATCGTCCAAAAATATATTGAAGTAAGGCTGCCAAGAGCACTTGAAAGCGGGGCAGAATTGCAGGAAACCAATTTCAGGAGGTAGACTGGAACTGCATGAAAAGCATAGGAAAAGAGGCAGAACGTCCACAATGATGCACTTGGCCAAAAAGGGCTTATGCGTTTTTTCCTGAATATATTCAGGAAAAAACGCATACGCCCTTTTTGGCCAACCAAGCAAGCTTGCAAAGGAAATCTGCACTACAATGAAGTCTCACTGCCCCCCGGGCAAAAGGGCCATCTGAAAAAAGTGTAAAATCCAGAAAGGCAGGACAGGCCATGGAGAACTGGGAGCCTTGTTATGCTGATGGGCGGGATGTAAATTGCCAACAGCCACTCTGGAGAAGTGTATGGTGTTTCCTGAAACATGTAAAAAACAAAGCAACAGAGCCTAGGGCACTTCCACTTATGGTCCTATAGCTTAGGGAAATTCAAATCAAAAAGTCACAGCCACCCCAAAGTTTGGGACGGCTCTGTTTACAAGATCCTCGTTTATGGTACAAGTTCAATATCACAGAAAGCGAAAAATGAATAAAGAATTTGTGGTATTTACGTACAATGCAATATCACTCAGCAATGAAATCTATGTCAACAGGCCCGTAGCACCATAATGAGTGGATTCAGATACGATGATTCTAAGTGAAATAAGTCACACAGAAAAAGAAACATCATAAGATATCACTAATACACGGAATGTAAACTTGGCTACCCAGGAACTGAATTACAAAACAGAACAGGGTCTGAAATGTAGAAAACCAACTTATGCTTGCTTAAGGGGAATGGTGAGATTGGGTGCTGCATAAAACCAGAGATTGAAATTAGCACAGATACCGTTCCATAAGCCAAATATGTAACAGACAAGAGCTACTCCTTGCTCAACGAAGTGGACTCAACACCCCATATGAAACACCTAAGAATATACCTGACTAGTAAGAATCTTAAAACCTATGGAATTACATGTCTCCAAAAGAGAATCAAGCGTGTGTACAGCAGCATAAACGCAGCAGTGATAGGATTGGTGAGGTTTGGTGAGCAAATGCAGACCCTTTGAAGTCATATTGTATGGTACCCATTCCATGGGTCTCAACTCTCCAGGTTTAAGGGATTCTTCCTTCAGCTAAAACATGCATGTGGAACCCAGAGTATGATCCACCGTGTGATCGGGAAACGTGTTCAAATATGTCTCAGTTTTCGTCCCCTGGTACTTGGGTGCAACATTCCAGACGCTTTACTAACACTCTCCCCACTTGGAGAGTCAGTGCCTTTAACGTCGTGTTTGGCCCAGTTTGCAATTTCTGCGGAAAATGAACAGGAATAGGGAGAACCAATGAGAGACTAGCTGGAGGTGTCTGGACGTGCAAATTTAACTCTCATTTCCCACCAGGAAGAGGAATTAACCAAAGGCTCAGCTTGCCGTGCCGGAACCACACTAGGGCCTGAAGCAATCCTGCGGTGTTGCGGCCAGCTCACAAGAAAGCGAGTTGAACAATGGAGCTCAGGGGCACTGTCATTCACAAACCTGAAGAGTTATAAATGACAGCTATCGTCCAAAAATATATTGAAGTAAGGCTGCCAAGAGGACTTGAAAGCGGGGCAGAATTGCAAGAAACCGATTTCAGGAGGTAGACTGGAATTGCATGAAAAGCATAGGAAAAGAGGCAGAACGTCCACAATGATGCACTTGGCCAAAAAGGGCGTATGCGTTTTTTCCTGAATATATTCAGGAAAAAACGCATACGCCCTTTTTGGCCAACCAAGCAAGCTTGCAAAGGAAATCTGCACTACAATGAAGTCTCACTGCCCCCCGGGCAAAAGGGCCATCTGAAAAAAGTGTAAAATCCAGAAAGGCAGGACAGGCCATGGAGAACTGGGAGCCTTGTTATGCTGATGGGCGGGATGTAAATTGCCAACAGCCACTCTGGAGAAGTGTATGGTGTTTCCTGAAACATCTAAAAAACAAAGCAACAGAGCCTAGGGCACTTCCACTTATGGTCCTATAGCTTAGGGAAATTAAAATAAAAAAGACACAGCCACCCCAAAATTTGGGACGGCTCTGTTTACAAGAACCTCGTTTATGGTACAAGTTCAATATCACAGAAAGCGAAAAATGAATAAAGAATTTGTGGTACTTACGTAC
The DNA here is from genome assembly GCF_949774975.1 of Lagenorhynchus albirostris. Taxonomy (NCBI): domain Eukaryota; kingdom Metazoa; phylum Chordata; class Mammalia; order Artiodactyla; family Delphinidae; genus Lagenorhynchus; species Lagenorhynchus albirostris. Next base: position 101,762,047 of record NC_083095.1, on the reverse strand, counting down.
AATGCAATATCACTCAGCAATGAAATCTATGTCATCAGGTCCGTAGCAGCATAATGAGTGGACTCAGGTACGATGATTCTAAGAGAAATAAGTCACACAGAAAAAGAAATATCATAAGGTATCACTAATACACGGAATGTAAACTTGGCTACCCAGGAACTGAATTACAAAACAGAACAGTGTCTCAAATGTAGAAAACCAACTTATGCTTGCTTAAGGGAAAGGTGAGTTGGGGTGCTGCATAAAACCAGAGATTGAAATTAGCACAGACACCGTTCCATAAGCCAAATATGTAATAGACAAGAGCTACTCCTTGCTCAACGAAGTGGACTCAACATCCCATATTAAACGCCTGAGAATATACCTGAATAGTAAGAATCTTAAAACCTATGGATTTACATGTCTCTGAAAGAGAATCAAGCATGTGTACAGCAGCATAAACGCAGCAGTGATAGGATTGGTGAGGTTCGGTGAGCAAATGCAGACCCTTTGAAGTCATATTGCATGGTACCCATTCCATGGGTCTCAACTCTCCAGGTTTAAGGGATTCTTCCTTCAGCTAAAACATGCATGTGGAGCCCAGAGTATGATCCACCGTGTGATCGGGAAACGTGTTCAAATATGTCTCAGTTTAAGTCCCCTGGTCCTCGGGTGCAACATTCCAGACGCTTTACTAACACTCTCCCCACTTGGAGAGTCAGTGCCTTTAACCTCCTGTTTGGCCCAGTTTGCAATTTCTGCGGGAAATGAACAGGAATAGGGAGAACCAATGAGAGACTAGCTGGAGGTGTCTGGACGGGCAAATTTAACTCTCATTTCCCACCAGGAAGAGGAATTAACCAAAGGCTCAGCTTGCCGTGCCGGAACCACACTAGGGCCTGAAGCAATCCTGCGGTGTTGCGTCCAGCTGACAATAAAGAGAGTTGAAGAAAGGATCTCAGGGGAACTGTCATTCACAAAACTGCAGAGATATAAATGACAGCTATCGTCCAAATATATTGAAGTAAGGCTGCCAAGAGCACTTGAAAGCGGGGCAGAATTGCAGGAAACCGATTTCAGGAGGTAGACTGGAATTGCATGAAAAGCATAGGAAAAGAGGCAGAACGTCCACAATGATGCACTTGGCCAAACAGGGCGTATGTGTTTTTTCCTGTCTATATTCAGGAAAAAACGCATACGCCATTTCTGGCCAACCAAGCAAGCTTACAAAGGAAATCTGCACTACAATGAAGTCTCACTGCCCCACGGGCAAAAGGGCCATCTGAAAAAAGTGTAAAATCCAGAAAGGCAGGACAGGCCATGGAGAACTGGGAGCCTTGTTATGCTGATGGGAGGGATGTAAATTGCCAACAGCCACTCTGGAGAAGTGTATGGTGTTTCCTGAAACATGTAAAAAACAAAGCAACAGAGCCTAGGGCACTTCCACTTATGGTCCTATAGCTTAGGAAAATTCAAATCAAAAAGTCACAGCCACCCCAAAGTTTGGGACGGCTCTGTTTACAAGATCCTCGTTTATGGTACAAGTTCAATATCACAGAAAGCGAAAAATGAATAAAGAATTTGTGGTATTTACGTACAATGCAATATCACTCAGCAATGAAATCTATGTCAACAGGCCCGTAGCAACATAATGAGTGGACTCAGGTACGATGATTCTAAGTGAAATAAGTCACACAGAAAAAGAAACATCATAAGATATCACTAATACACGGAATGTAAACTTGGCTACCCAGGAACTGAATTACAAAACAGAACAGGGTCTCAAATGTAGAAAACCAACTTATGCTTGCTTAAGGGAAAGGTGAGTTGGGGTGCTGCATAAAACCAGAGATTGAAATTAGCACAGATACCGTTCCATAAGCCAAATATGTAATAGACAAGAGCTACTCCTTGCTCAACGAAGTGGACTCAACACCCCATATTAAACGCCTAAGAATATACCTGACTAGTAAGAATCTTAAAACCTATGGATTTACATGTCTCCGAAAGAGAATCAAGCGTGTGTACAGCAGCATAAACGCAGCAGTGATAGGATTGGTGAGTTTCGGTGAGGAAATGCAGACCCTTTGAAGTCATATTGCATGGTACCCATTCCATGGGTCTCAACTCTCCAGGTTTAAGGGATTCTTCCTTCAGCTAAAACATGCATATGGAACCCAGAGTATGATCCACCGTGTGATCGGGAAACGTGTTCAAATGTGTCTCAGTTTTCGTCCCCTGGTACTCGGGTGCAACATTCCAGACGCTTTACTAACACTCTCCCCACTTGGAGAGTCAGTGCCTTTAACGTCGTGTTTGGACCAGTTTGCAATTTCTGCGGAAAATGAACAGGAATAGGGAGAACCAATGAGAGACTAGCTGGAGGTGTCTGGACGTGCAAATTTAACTCTCATTTCCCACCAGGAAGAGGAATTAACCAAAGGCTCAGCTTGCCGTGCCGGAACCACACTAGGGCCTGAAGCAATCCTGCGGTGTTGCGGCCAGCTCACAAGAAAGCGAGTTGAACAAAGGAGCTCAGGGGCACTGTCATTCACAAACCTGCAGAGTTATAAATGACACCTATCGTCCAAAAATATATTGAAGTAAGGCTGCCAACAGCACTTGAAAGCGGGGCAGAATTGCAGGACACCGATTTCAGGAGGTAGACTGGAATTGCATGAAAAGCATAGGAAAAGAGGCAGAACGTCCACAATGATGCACTTGGCCAAAAAGGGCGTATGCGTTTTTTCCTGAATATATTCAGGAAAAAACGCATACGCCCTTTTTGGCCAACCAAGCAAGCTTGCAAAGGAAATCTGCACTACAATGAAGTCTCACTGCCCCACGGGCAAAAGGGCCATCTGAAAAAAGTGTAAAATCCAGAAAGGCAGGACAGGCCATGGAGAACTGGGAGCCTTGTTATGCTGATGGGCGGGATGTAAATTGCCAACAGCCACTCTGGAGAAGTGTATGGTGTTTCCTGAAACATCTAAAAAACAAAGCAACAGAGCCTAGGGCACTTCCACTTATGCTCCTATAGCTTAGGGAAATTCAAATCAAAAAGTCACAGCCACCCCAAAGTTTGGGACCGCTCTGTTTACAAGATCCTCGTTTATGGTACAAGTTCAATATCACAGAAAGCGAAAAATGAATAAAGAATTTGTGGTATTTACGTACAATGCAATATCACTCAGCAATGAAATCTATGTCAACAGGCCCGTAGCAGCATAATGAGTGGACTCAGGTACGATGATTCTAAGTGAAATAAGTCACACAGAAAAAGAAACATCATAAGATATCACTAATACACGGAATGTAAACTTGGCTACCCAGGAACTGAATTACAAAACAGAACAGGGTCTCAAATGTAGAAAACCAACTTATGCTTGCTTAAGGGAAAGGTGAGTTGGGGTGCTGCATAAAACCAGAGATTGAAATTAGCACAGATACCGTTCCATAAGCCAAATATGTAACAGACAAGAGCTACTCCTTGCTCAACGAAGTGGACTCAACACCCCTTATTAATCGCCTAAGAATATAACTGACTAGTAAGAATCTTAAAACCTATGGATTTATATGTCTCCGAAAAGGAATCAAGCATGTGTACAGCAGCATAAACGCAGCACTGATAGGATTGGTGAGGTTCGGTGAGCAAATGCAGACCCTTGGAGTCATATAGCATGGTACCCATTCCATGGGTCTCAACTCTCCAGCTTTAAGGGATTCTTCCTTCAGCTAAAACATGCATGTGGAACCCAGAGTATGATCCACCGTGTGATCGGGAAATGTGTTCAAATATGTCTCAGTTTAAGTCCCCTGGTACTCGGGTGCAACATTCCAGACGCTTTACTAACAGTCTCCCCACTTGGAGAGTCAGTGCCTTTAACCTCCTGTTTGGCCCAGTTTGCAATTTCTGCGGGAAATGAACAGGAATAGGGAGAACCAATGAGAGACTAGCTGGAGGTGTCTGGACGGGCAAATTTAACTCTCATTTCCCACCAGGAAGAGGAATTAACCAAAGGCTCAGCTTGCCGTGCCGGAACCACACTAGGGCCTGAAGCAATCCTGCGGTGTTGCGGCCAGCTCACAATAAAGAGAGTTGAAGAAAGGAGCTCAGGGTCACTGTAATTCACAAACCTGCAGAGTTATAAATGACAGCTATCGTCCAAAAGTATATTGAAGTAAGGCTGCCAAGAGGACTTGAAAGCGGGGCAGAATTGCAGGAAACCGATTTCAGGAGGTAGACTGGAAATGCATGAAAAGCATAGGAAAAGAGGCAGAACGTCCACAATGATGCACTTGGCCAAAAAGGGCGTATGCGTTTTTTCCTGAATATATTCAGGAAAAAACGCATACGCCCTTTTTGGCCAACCAAGCAAGCTTGCAAAGGAAATCTGCACTACAATGAAGTCTCACTGCCCCACGGGCAAAAGGGCCATCTGAAAAAAGTGTAAAATCCAGAAAGGCAGGACAGGCCATGGAAAACTGGGAGCCTTGTTATGCTGATGGGCGGGATGTCAATTGCCAACAGCCACTCTGAAGAAGTGTATGGTGTTTCCTGAAACATCTAAAAAACAAAGCAACAGAGCCTAGGGCACTTCCACTTATGCTCCTATAGCTTAGGGAAATTCAAATCAAAAAGTCACAGCCACCCCAAAGTTTGGGACGGCTCTGTTTACAAGAACCTCGTTTATGGTACAAGTTCAATATCACAGAAAGCGAAAAATGAATAAAGAATTTGTGGTACTTATGTACAATGCAATACGACTCAGCAATGAAATCTATGTCATCAGACCCGTAGCAGCATAATGAGTGGACTCAGGTACGATGATTCTAAGAGAAATAAGTCACACAGAAAAAGAAATATCATAAGGTATCACTAATACACGGAATGTAAACTTGGCTACCCAGGAACTGAATTACAAAACAGAACAGGGTCAGAAATGTAGAAAACCAACTTATGCTTGCTTAAGGGGAAAGGTGAGTTGGGGTGCTGCATAAAACCAGAGATTGAAATTAGCACAGATACCATTCCATAAGCCAAATATGTAATAGACAAGAGCTACTCCTTGCTCAACGAAGTGGACTCAACACCCCATATTAAACGCCTAAGAATATACCTGACTAGTAAGAATCTTAAAACCTATGGATTTACATGTCTCCAAAAGAGAATCAAGCGTGTGTACAGCAGCATAAACGCAGCAGTGATAGGATTAGTGAGGTTCGGTGAGCAAATGCAGACCCTTTGAAGTCATATTGCATGGTACCCATTCCATGGGTCTCAACTCTCCAGGTTTAAGGGATTCTTCCTTCAGCTAAAACATGCATGTGGAACCCAGAGTATGATCCACTGTGTGATCGGGAAACGTGTTCATATATGTCTCAGTTTTCGTCCCCTGGTACTCGGGTGCAACATTCCAGACGCTTTACTAACACTCTCCCCACTTGGAGAGTCAGTGCCTTTAACCTCCTGTTTGGCCCAGCTTGCAATTTCTGCGGGAAATGAACAGGAATAGGGAGAACCAATGAGAGACTAGCTGGAGGTGTCTGGACGGGCAAATTTAACTCTCATTTCCCACCAGGAAGAGGAATTAACCAAAGGCTCAGCTTGCCGTGCCGGAACCACACTAGGGCCTGAAGCAATCCTGCGGTGTTGCGGCCAGCTCACAATAAAGAGAGTTGAAGAAAGGAGCTCAGGGGCACTGTCATTCACAAACCTGCAGAGTTATAAATGACAGCTATCGTCCAAAAATATATTGAAGTAAGGCTGCCAAGAGCACTTGAAAGCGGGGCAGAATTGCAGGAAACCAATTTCAGGAGGTAGACTGGAATTGCATGAAAAGCATAGGAAAAGAGGCAGAACGTCCACAATGATGCACTTGGCCAAAAAGGGCGTATGCGTTTTTTCCCGAATATATTCAGGAAAAAACGCATACGCACTTTTTGGCCAACCAAGCAAGCTTGCAAAGGAAATCTGCACTACAATGAAGTCTCACTGCCCCCTGGGCAAAAGGGCCATCTGAAGAAAGTGTAAAATCCAGAAAGGCAGGACAGGCCATGGAGAACTGGGAGCCTTGTTATGCTGATGGGCGGGATGTAAATTGCCAACAGCCACTCTGGAGAAGTGTATGGTGTTTCCTGAAACATGTAAAAAACAAAGCAACAGAGCCTAGGGCACTTCCACTTATGCTCCTATAGCTTAGGGAAATTCAAATCAAAAAGTCACAGCCACCCCAAAGTTTGGGACGGCTCTGTTTACAAGAATCTCGTTTATGGTACAAGTTCAATATCATAGAAAGCCAAAAATGCATAAAGAATTTGTGGTACTTACGTACAATGCAATATCACTCAGCAATGAAATCTATGTCATCAGGCCCGTAGCAGCATAATGAGTGGACTCAGGTACGATGATTCTAAGAGAAATAGGTCACACAGAAAAAGAAATATCATAAGTTATCACTAATACACGGAATGTAAACTTGGCTACCCAGGAACTGAATTACAAAACAGAACAGGGTCTGAAATGTAGAAAACCAACTTATGCTTGCTTAAGGGGAAAGGTGAGTTAGGGTGCTTCATAAAACCAGAGCTTGAAATTAGTACAGATACCGTTCCATAAGCCAAATATGTAATAGACAAGAGCTACTCCTTGCTCAACGAAGTGGACTCAACACCCCATATTAAACGCCTAAGAATATACCTGACTAGTAAGAATCTTAAAACCTATGGATTTACATGTCTCCGAAAGAGAATCAAGCGTGTGTACAGCAGCATAAACGCAGCAGTGATAGGATTGGTGAGTTTCGGTGAGGAAATGCAGACCCTTTGAAGTCATATTGCATGGTACCCATTCCATGGGTCTCAACTCTCCAGGTTTAAGGGATTCTTCCTTCAGCTAAAACATGCATATGGAACCCAGAGTATGATCCACCGTGTGATCGGGAAACGTGTTCAAATGTGTCTCAGTTTTCGTCCCCTGGTACTCGGGTGCAACATTCCAGACGCTTTACTAACACTCTCCCCACTTGGAGAGTCAGTGCCTTTAACGTCGTGTTTGGACCAGTTTGCAATTTCTGCGGAAAATGAACAGGAATAGGGAGAACCAATGAGAGACTAGCTGGAGGTGTCTGGACGTGCAAATTTAACTCTCATTTCCCACCAGGAAGAGGAATTAACCAAAGGCTCAGCTTGCCGTGCCGGAACCACACTAGGGCCTGAAGCAATCCTGCGGTGTTGCGGCCAGCTCACAAGAAAGCGAGTTGAACAAAGGAGCTCAGGGGCACTGTCATTCACAAACCTGCAGAGTTATAAATGACAGCTATCGTCCAAAAATATATTGAAGTAAGGCTGCCAAGAGCACTTGAAAGCGGGGCAGAATTGCAGGACACCGATTTCAGGAGGTAGACTGGAATTGCATGAAAAGCATAGGAAAAGAGGCAGAACGTCCACAATGATGCACTTGGCCAAAAAGGGCGTATGCGTTTTTTCCTGAATATATTCAGGAAAAAACGCATACGCCCTTTTTGGCCAACCAAGCAAGCGTGCAAAGGAAATCTGCACTACAATGAAGTCTCACTGCCCCACGGGCAAAAGGGCCATCTGAAAAAAGTGTAAAATCCAGAAAGGCAGGACAGGCCATGGAGAACTGGGAGCCTTGTTATGCTGATGGGCGGGATGTAAATTGCCAACAGCCACTCTGGAGAAGTGTATGGTGTTTCCTGAAACATGTAAAAAACAAAGCAACAGAGCCTAGGGCACTTCCACTTATGCTCCTATAGCTTAGGGAAATTCAAATCAAAAAGTCACAGCCACCCCAAAGTTTGTGACGGCTCTGTTTACAAGATCCTCGTTTATGGTACAAGTTCAATATCACAGAAAGCGAAAAATGAATAAAGAATTTGTGGTATTTACGTACAATGCAATATCACTCAGCAATGAAATCTATGTCAACAGGCCCGTAGCAGCATAATGAGTGGACTCAGGTACGATGATTCTAAGTGAAATAAGTCACACAGAAAAAGAAACATCATAAGATATCACTAATACACGGAATGTAAACTTGGCTACCCAGGAACTGAATTACAAAACAGAACAGGGTCTCAAATGTAGAAAACCAACTTATGCTTGCTTAAGGGAAAGGTGAGTTGGGGTGCTGCATAAAACCAGAGATTGAAATTAGCACAGATACCGTTCCATAAGCCAAATATGTAATAGACAAGAGCTACTCCTTGCTCAACGAAGTGGACTCAACACCCCATATTAAACGCCTAAGAATATACCTGACTAGTAAGAATCTTAAAACCTATGGATTTACATGTCTCCGAAAGAGAATCAAGCGTGTGTACAGCAGCATAAACGCAGCAGTGATAGGATTGGTGAGTTTCGGTGAGGAAATGCAGACCCTTTGAAGTCATATTGCATGGTACCCATTCCATGGGTCTCAACTCTCCAGGTTTAAGGGATTCTTCCTTCAGCTAAAACATGCATATGGAACCCAGAGTATGATCCACCGTGTGATCGGGAAACGTGTTCAAATGTGTCTCAGTTTTCGTCCCCTGGTACTCGGGTGCAACATTCCAGACGCTTTACTAACACTCTCCCCACTTGGAGAGTCAGTGCCTTTAACGTCGTGTTTGGACCAGTTTGCAATTTCTGCGGAAAATGAACAGGAATAGGGAGAACCAATGAGAGACTAGCTGGAGGTGTCTGGACGTGCAAATTTAACTCTCATTTCCCACCAGGAAGAGGAATTAACCAAAGGCTCAGCTTGCCGTGCCGGAACCACACTAGGGCCTGAAGCAATCCTGCGGTGTTGCGGCCAGCTCACAAGAAAGCGAGTTGAACAAAGGAGCTCAGGGGCACTGTCATTCACAAACCTGCAGAGTTATAAATGACAGCTATCGTCCAAAAATATATTGAAGTAAGGCTGCCAAGAGGACTTGAAAGCGGGGCAGAATTGCAGGACACCGATTTCAGGAGGTAGACTGGAATTGCATGAAAAGCATAGGAAAAGAGGCAGAACGTCCACAATGATGCACTTGGCCAAAAAGGGCGTATGCGTTTTTTCCTGAATATATTCAGGAAAAAACGCATACGCCCTTTTTGGCCAACCAAGCAAGCGTGCAAAGGAAATCTGCACTACAATGAAGTCTCACAGCCCGCCGGGCAAAAGGGCCATCTGAAAAAAGTGTAAAATCCAGAAAGGCAGGACAGGCCATGGAGAACTGGGAGCCTTGTTATGCTGATGGGCGGGATGTAAATTGCCAACAGCCACTCTGGAGAAGTGTATGGTGTTTCCTGAAACATGTAAAAAACAAAGCAACAGAGCCTAGGGCACTTCCACTTATGGTCCTATAGCTTAGGGAAATTCAAATCAAAAAGTCACAGCCACCCCAAAGTTTGTGACGGCTCTGTTTACAAGATCCTCGTTTATGGTACAAGTTCAATATCACAGAAAGCGAAAAATGAATAAAGAATTTGTGGTATTTACGTACAATGCAATATCACTCAGCAATGAAATCTATGTCAACAGGCCCGTAGCAGCATAATGAGTGGACTCAGGTACGATGATTCTAAGTGAAATAAGTCACACAGAAAAAGAAACATCATAAGATATCACTAATACACGGAATGTAAACTTGGCTACCCAGGAACTGAATTACAAAACAGAACAGGGTCTCAAATGTAGAAAACCAACTTATGCTTGCTTAAGGGAAAGGTGAGTTGGGGTGCTGCATAAAACCAGAGATTGAAATTAGCACAGATACCGTTCCATAAGCCAAATATGTAATAGACAAGAGCTACTCCTTGCTCAACGAAGTGGACTCAACACCCCATATTAAACGCCTAAGAATATACCTGACTAGTAAGAATCTTAAAACCTATGGATTTACATGTCTCCGAAAGAGAATCAAGCGTGTGTACAGCAGCACAAACGCAGCAGTGATAGGATTAGTGAGGTTCGGTGAGCAAATGCAGACCCTTTGAAATCATATTGCATGGTACCCATTCCATGGGTCTCAACTCTCAAGCTTTAAGGGATTCTTCCTTCAGCTAAAACATGCATGTGGAACCCAGAGTATGATCCACCGTGTGATCGGGAAACGTGTTCATATATGTCTCAGTTTTCGTCCCCTGGTACTCGGGTGCAACATTCCAGACGCTTTACTAACAGTCTCCCCACTTGGAGAGTCAGTGCCTTTAACCTCCTGTTTGGCCCAGCTTGCAATTTCTGTGGGAAATGAACAGGAATAGGGAGAACCAATGAGAGACTAGCTGGAGGTGTCTGGACGGGCAAATTTAACTCTCATTTCCCACCAGGAAGAGGAATTAACCAAAGGCTCAGCTTGCCGTGCCGGAACCACACTAGGGCCTGAAGCAATCTTGCGGTGTTGCGGCCAGCTCACAAGAAAGCGAGTTGAACAAAGGAGCTCAGGGGCACTGTAATTCCCAAACCTGCAGAGTTATAAATAACAGCTATCGTCCAAAAATATATTGAAGTAAGGCTGCCAAGAGGACTTGAAAGTGGGGCAGAATTGCAGGAAACCGATTTCAGGAGGTAGACTGGAATTGCATGAAAAGCATAGGAAAAGAGGCAGAACGTCCACAATGATGCACTTGGCCAAAAAGGGCGTATGCCTTTTTTCCTGAATATATTCAGGAAAAAACGCATACGCCCTTTTTGGCCAACCAAGCAAGCGTGCAAAGGAAATCTGCACTACAATGAAGTCTCACTGCCCCACGGGCAAAAGGGCCATCTGAAAAAAGTGTAAAATCCAGAAAGGCAGGACAGGCCATGGAGAACTGGGAGCCTTGTTATGCTGATGGGCGGGATGTAAATTGCCAACAGCCACTCTGGAGAAGTGTATGGTGTTTCCTGAAACATGTAAAAAACAAAGCAACAGAGCCTAGGGCACTTCCACTTATGCTCCTATAGCTTAGGGAAATTCAAATCAAAAAGTCACAGCCACCCCAAAGTTTGGGACGGCTCTGTTTACAAGATCCTCGTTTATGGTACAAGTTCAATATCACAGAAAGCGAAAAATGAATAAAGAATTTGTGGTACTTACGTACAATGCAATACCACTCAGCAATGAAATCTATGTCAACAGGCCCGTAGCAGCATAATGAGTGGACTCAGGTACGATGATTCTAAGTGAAATAAGTCACACAGAAAGAGAAACATCATAAGATATCACTAATACACGGAATGTAAACTTGGCTACCCAGGAACTGAATTACAAAACAGAACAGGGTCTCAAATGTAGAAAACCAACTTATGCTTGCTTAAGGGAAAGGTGAGTTGGGGTGCTGCATAAAACCAGAGATTGAAATTAGCACAGATACCGTTCCATAAGCCAAATATGTAATAGACAAGAGCTACTCCTTGCTCAACGAAGTGGACTCAACACCCCATATTAAACGCCTAAGAATATACCTGACTAGTAAGAATCTTAAAACCTATGGATTTACATGTCTCCAAAAGAGAATCAAGCGTGTGTACAGCAGCATAAACGCAGCAGTGATAGGATTGGTGAGTTTCGGTGAGGAAATGCAGACCCTTTGAAGTCATATTGCATGGTACCCATTCCATGGGTCTCAACTCTCCAGGTTTAAGGGATTCTTCCTTCAGCTAAAACATGCATATGGAACCCAGAGTATGATCCACCGTGTGATCGGGAAACGTGTTCAAATGTGTCTCAGTTTTCGTCCCCTGGTACTCGGGTGCAACATTCCAGACGCTTTACTAACACTCTCCCCACTTGGAGAGTCAGTGCCTTTAACGTCGTGTTTGGACCAGTTTGCAATTTCTGCGGAAAATGAACAGGAATAGGGAGAACCAATGAGAGACTAGCTGGAGGTGTCTGGACGTGCAAATTTAACTCTCATTTCCCACCAGGAAGAGGAATTAACCAAAGGCTCAGCTTGCCGTGCCGGAACCACACTAGGGCCTGAAGCAATCTTGCGGTGTTGCGGCCAGCTCACAAGAAAGCGAGTTGAACAAAGGAGCTCAGGGGCACTGTCATTCACAAACCTGCAGAGTTATAAATGACAGCTATCGTCCAAAAATATATTGAAGTAAGGCTGCCAAGAGGACTTGAAAGCGGGGCAGAATTGCAGGACACCGATTTCAGGAGGTAGACTGGAATTGCATGAAAAGCATAGGAAAAGAGGCAGAACGTCCACAATGATGCACTTGGCCAAAAAGGGCGTATGCGTTTTTTCCTGAATATATTCAGGAAAAAACGCATACGCCCTTTTTGGCCAACCAAGCAAGCTTGCAAAGGAAATCTGCACTACAATGAAGTCTCACTGCCCCACGGGCAAAAGGGCCATCTGAAAAAAGTGTAAAATCCAGAAAGGCAGGACAGGCCATGGAGAACTGGGAGCCTTGTTATGCTGATGGGCGGGATGTAAATTGCCAACAGCCACTCTGGAGAAGTGTATGGTGTTTCCTGAAACATCTAAAAAACAAAGCAACAGAGCCTAGGGCACTTCCACTTATGCTCCTATAGCTTAGGGAAATTCAAATCAAAAAGTCACAGCCACCCCAAAGTTTGGGACGGCTCTGTTTACAAGATCCTCGTTTATGGTACAAGTTCAATATCACAGAAAGCGAAAAATGAATAAAGAATTTGTGGTATTTACGTACAATGCAATATCACTCAGCAATGAAATCTATGTCAACAGGCCCGTAGCAGCATAATGAGTGGACTCAGGTACGATGATTCTAAGTGAAATAAGTCACACAGAAAAAGAAACATCATAAGATATCACTAATACACGGAATGTAAACTTGGCTACCCAGGAACTGAATTACAAAACAGAACAGGGTCTCAAATGTAGAAAACCAACTTATGCTTGCTTAAGGGAAAGGTGAGTTGGGGTGCTGCATAAAACCAGAGATTGAAATTAGCACAGATACCGTTCCATAAGCCAAATATGTAACACACAAGAGCTACTCCTTGCTCAACGAAGTGGACTCAACACCCCTTATTAAACGCCTAAGAATATAACTGACTAGTAAGAATCTTAAAACCTATGGATTTATATGTCTCCGAAAAGGAATCAAGCATGTGTACAGCAGCATAAACGCAGCACTGATAGGATTGGTGAGGTTCGGTGAGCAAATGCAGACCCTTGGAGTCATATAGCATGGTACCCATTCCATGGGTCTCAACTCTCCAGCTTTAAGGGATTCTTCCTTCAGCTAAAACATGCATGTGGAACCCAGAGTATGATCCACCGTGTGATCGGGAAATGTGTTCAAATATGTCTCAGTTTAAGTCCCCTGGTACTCGGGTGCAACATTCCAGACGCTTTACTAACAGTCTCCCCACTTGGAGAGTCAGTGCCTTTAACCTCCTGTTTGGCCCAGTTTGCAATTTCTGCGGGAAATGAACAGGAATAGGGAGAACCAATGAGAGACTAGCTGGAGGTGTCTGGACGGGCAAATTTAACTCTCATTTCCCACCAGGAAGAGGAATTAACCAAAGGCTCAGCTTGCCGTGCCGGAACCACACTAGGGCCTGAAGCAATCCTGCGGTGTTGCGGCCAGCTCACAATAAAGAGAGTTGAAGAAAGGAGCTCAGGGGCACTGTAATTCACAAACCTGCAGAGTTATAAATGACAGCTATCGTCCAAAAATATATTGAAGTAAGGCTGCCAAGAGGACTTGAAAGCGGGGCAGAATTGCAGGACACCGATTTCAGGAGGTAGACTGGAAATGCATGAAAAGCATAGGAAAAGAGGCAGAACGTCCACAATGATGCACTTGGCCAAAAAGGGCGTATGCGTTTTTTCCTGAATATATTCAGGAAAAAACGCATACGCCCTTTTTGGCCAACCAAGCAAGCTTGCAAAGGAAATCTGCACTACAATGAAGTCTCACTGCCCCACGGGCAAAAGGGCCATCTGAAAAAAGTGTAAAATCCAGAAAGGCAGGACAGGCCATGGAAAACTGGGAGCCTTGTTATGCTGATGGGCGGGATGTAAATTGCCAACAGCCACTCTGAAGAAGTGTATGGTGTTTCCTGAAACATCTAAAAAACAAAGCAACAGAGCCTAGGGCACTTCCACTTATGCTCCTATAGCTTAGGGAAATTCAAATCAAAAAGTCACAGCCACCCCAAAGTTTGGGACGGCTCTGTTTACAAGAACCTCGTTTATGGTACAAGTTCAATATCACAGAAAGCGAAAAATGAATAAAGAATTTGTGGTACTTACGTACAATGCAACATCACTCAGCAATGAAATCTATGTCATCATGCCCGTAGCAGCATAATGAGTGGACTCAGGTACGATGATTCTCAGTGAAATATGTCACACAGATAAAGAAATATCATAAGGTATCACTAATACACGGAATGTAAACTTGGCTACCCAGGAACTGAATTACAAAACACAACAGGGTCTCAAATGTAGAAAACCAACTTATGCTTGCTTAAGGGAAAGGTGAGTTGGGGTGCTGCATAAAACCAGAGATTGAAATTAGCACAGATACCGTTCCATAAGCCAAATATGTAACAGACAAGAGCTACTCCTTGCTCAACGAAGTGGACTCAACACCCCTTATTAAACGCCTAAGAATATAACTGACTAGTAAGAATCTTCAAACCTATTGATTTATATGTCTCCGAAAAGGAATCAAGCATGTGTACAGCAGCATAAACGCAGCAGTGATAGGATTGGTGAGTTTCGGTGAGGAAATGCAGACCCTTTGAAGTCATATAGCATGGTACCCATTCCATGGGTCTCAACTCTCAAGCTTTAAGGGATTCTTCCTTCAGCTAAAACATGCATGTGGAACCCAGAGTATGATCCACCGTGTGATCGGGAAACGTGTTCAAATGTGTCTCAGTTTTCGTCCCCTGGTACTCGGGTGCAACATTCCAGACGCTTTACTAACACTCTCCCCACTTGGAGAGTCAGTGCCTTTAACGTCGTGTTTGGACCAGTTTGCAATTTCTGCGGAAAATGAACAGGAATAGGGAGAACCAATGAGAGACTAGCTGGAGGTGTCTGGACGGGCAAATTTAACTCTCATTTCCCACCAGGAAGAGGAATTAACCAAAGGCTCAGCTTGCCGTGCCGGAACCACACTAGGGCCTGAAGCAATCCTGCGGTGTTGCGGCCAGCTCACAAGAAAGCGAGTTGAACAAAGGAGCTCAGGGGCACTGTCATTCACAAACCTGCAGAGTTATAAATGACAGCTATCGTCCAAAAATATATTGAAGTAAGGCTGCCAAGAGCACTTGAAAGCGGGGCAGAATTGCAGGAAACCAATTTCAGGAGGTAGACTGGAATTGCATGAAAAGCATAGGAAAAGAGGCAGAACGTCCACAATGATGCACTTGGCCAAAAAGGGCGTATGCGTTTTTTCCTGAATATATTCAGGAAAAAACGCATACGCACTTTTTGGCCAACCAAGCAAGCTTGCAAAGGAAATCTGCACTACAATGAAGTCTCACTGCCCCCCGGGCAAAAGGGCCATCTGAAAAAAGTGTAAAATCCAGAAAGGCAGGACAGGCCATGGAGAACTGGGAGCCTTGTTATGCTGATGGGCGGGATGTAAATTGCCAACAGCCACTCTGAAGAAGTGTATGGTGTTTCCTGAAACATCTAAAAAACAAAGCAACAGAGCCTAGGGCACTTCCACTTATGCTCCTATAGCTTAGGGAAATTCAAATCAAAAAGACACAGCCACCCCAAAATTTGGGACGGCTCTGTTTACAAGAACCTCGTTTATGGTACAAGTTCATTATCACAGAAAGCGAAAAATGAATAAAGAATTTGTGGTACTTACATACAATGCAACATCACTCAGCAATGAAATCTATGTCATCAGGCCCGTAGCAGCATAATGAGTGGACTCAGGTACGATGATTCTCAGTGAAATATGTCACACAGATAAAGAAATATCATAAGGTATCACTAATACACGGAATGTAAACTTGGCTACCCAGGAACTGAATTACAAAACACAACAGGGTCTCAAATGTAGAAAACCAACTTATGCTTGCTTAAGGGAAAGGTGAGTTGGGGTGCTGCATAAAACCAGAGATTGAAATTAGCACAGATACCGTTCCATAAGCCAAATATGTAACAGACAAGAGCTAGTCCTTGCTCAACGAAGTGGACTCAACACCCCTTATTAAACGCCTAAGAATATAACTGACTAGTAAGAATCTTAAAACCTATGGATTTATATGTCTCCGAAAAGGAATCAAGCATGTGTACAGCAGCATAAACGCAGCAGTGATAGGATTGGTGAGTTTCGGTGAGGAAATGCAGACCCTTTGAAGTCATATAGCATGGTACCCATTCCATGGGTCTCAACTCTCCAGGTTTAAGGGATTCTTCCTTCAGCTAAAACATGCATGTGGAACCCAAAGTATGATCCACCGTGTGATCGGGAAACGTGTTCAAATGTGTCTCAGTTTTCGTCCCCTGGTACTCGGGTGCAACATTCCAGACGCTTTACTAACACTCTCCCCACTTGGGGAGTCAGTGCCTTTAACGTCGTGTTTGGACCAGTTTGCAATTTCTGCGGAAAATGAACAGGAATAGGGAGAACCAATGAGAGACTAGCTGGAGGTGTCTGGACGTGCAAATTTAACTCTCATTTCCCACCAGGAAGAGGAATTAACCAAAGGCTCAGCTTGCCATCCGGAACCGCACTAGGGCCTGAATCAATGTTGCGGTGTTGCGGCCAGCTCACAAGAAAGCGAGTTGAACAAAGGAGCTCAAGGGCACTGTCATTCACAAACCTGCAGAGTTATAAATGACAGCTATCGTCCAAAAATATATTGAAGTAAGGCTGCCAAGAGCACTTGAAAGCGGGGCAGAATTGCAGGAAACCAATTTCAGGAGGTAGACTGGAATTGCATGAAAAGCATAGGAAAAGAGGCAGAACGTCCACAATGATGCACTTGGCCAAAAAGGGCGTATGCGTTTTTTCCTGAATATATTCAGGAAAAAACGCATACGCCCTTTTTGGCCAACCAAGCAAGCTTGCAAAGGAAATCTGCACTACAATGAAGTCTCACTGCCCCCGGGGCAAAAGGGCCATCTGAAAAAAGTGTAAAATCCAGAAAGGCAGGACAGGCCATGGAGAACTGGGAGCCTTGTTATGCTGATGGGCGGGATGTAAATTGCCAACAGCCACTCTGGAGAAGTGTATGGTGTTTCCTGAAACATCTAAAAAACAAAGCAACAGAGCCTAGGGCACTTCCACTTATGCTCCTATAGCTTAGGGAAATTCAAATCAAAAAGACACAGCCACCCCAAAGTTTGGGACAACTCTGTTTACAAGAACCTCGTTCATGGTACAAGTTCAATATCACAGAAAGCGAAAAATGAATAAAGAATCTGTGGTACTTACGTACAATGCAATATCACTCAGCAATGAAATCTATGTCATCAGACCCGTAGCAGCATAATGAGTGGACTCAGGTACGATGATTGTAAGAGAAATAAGTCACACAGAAAAAGAAACATCATAAGATATCACTACTACACGGAATGCAAACTTGGCTACCCAGGAACTGAATTTCAAAACAGAACAGGGTCTCAAATGTAGAAAACCAACTTATGATTGCCTAAGGGAAAGGTGAGTTGGGGTGCTGCATAAAACCAGAGATTGAAATTAGCACAGATACCGTTCCATAAGCCAAATATGTAATAGACAAGAGCTACTCCTTGCTCAACGAAGTGGACTCAACACCCCTTATTAAACGCCTAAGAATATAACTGACTAGTAAGAATCTTAAAACCTATGGATTTATATGTCTCCGAAAAGGAATCAAGCATGTGTACAGCAGCATAAACGCAGCAGTGATAGGATTCGTGAGTTTCGGTGAGGAAATGCAGACCCTTTGAAGTCATATTGTATGGTACCCATTCCATGGGTCTCAACTCTCCAGGTTTAAGGGATTCTTCCTTCAGCTAAAACATGCATGTGGAACCCAGAGTATGATCCACCGTGTGATCGGGAAACGTGTTCAAATGTGTCTCAGTTTTCGTCCCCTGGTACTCGGGTGCAACATTCCAGACGCTTTACTAACACTCTCCCCACTTGGAGAGTCAGTGCCTTTAACGTCGTGTTTGGACCAGTTTGCAATTTCTGCGGAAAATGAACAGGAATAGGGAGAACCAATGAGAGACTAGCTGGAGGTGTCTGGACGGGCAAATTTAACTCTCATTTCCCACCAGGAAGAGGAATTAGCCAAAGGCTCAGCTTGCCGTGCCGGAACCACACTAGGGCCTGAAGCAATCCTGCGGTGTTGCGGCCAGCTCACAAGAAAGCGAGTTGAACAAAGGAGCTAAGGGGCACTGTCATTCACAAACCTGCAGAGTTATAAATGACAGCTATCGTCCAAAAATATATTGAAGTAAGGCTGCCAAGAGCACTTGAAAGCGGGGCAGAATTGCAGGAAACCAATTTCAGGAGGTAGACTGGAACTGCATGAAAAGCATAGGAAAAGAGGCAGAACGTCCACAATGATGCACTTGGCCAAAAAGGGCTTATGCGTTTTTTCCTGAATATATTCAGGAAAAAACGCATACGCCCTTTTTGGCCAACCAAGCAAGCTTGCAAAGGAAATCTGCACTACAATGAAGTCTCACTGCCCCCCGGGCAAAAGGGCCATCTGAAAAAAGTGTAAAATCCAGAAAGGCAGGACAGGCCATGGAGAACTGGGAGCCTTGTTATGCTGATGGGCGGGATGTAAATTGCCAACAGCCACTCTGGAGAAGTGTATGGTGTTTCCTGAAACATGTAAAAAACAAAGCAACAGAGCCTAGGGCACTTCCACTTATGGTCCTATAGCTTAGGGAAATTCAAATCAAAAAGTCACAGCCACCCCAAAGTTTGGGACGGCTCTGTTTACAAGATCCTCGTTTATGGTACAAGTTCAATATCACAGAAAGCGAAAAATGAATAAAGAATTTGTGGTATTTACGTACAATGCAATATCACTCAGCAATGAAATCTATGTCAACAGGCCCGTAGCACCATAATGAGTGGATTCAGATACGATGATTCTAAGTGAAATAAGTCACACAGAAAAAGAAACATCATAAGATATCACTAATACACGGAATGTAAACTTGGCTACCCAGGAACTGAATTACAAAACAGAACAGGGTCTGAAATGTAGAAAACCAACTTATGCTTGCTTAAGGGGAATGGTGAGATTGGGTGCTGCATAAAACCAGAGATTGAAATTAGCACAGATACCGTTCCATAAGCCAAATATGTAACAGACAAGAGCTACTCCTTGCTCAACGAAGTGGACTCAACACCCCATATGAAACACCTAAGAATATACCTGACTAGTAAGAATCTTAAAACCTATGGAATTACATGTCTCCAAAAGAGAATCAAGCGTGTGTACAGCAGCATAAACGCAGCAGTGATAGGATTGGTGAGGTTTGGTGAGCAAATGCAGACCCTTTGAAGTCATATTGTATGGTACCCATTCCATGGGTCTCAACTCTCCAGGTTTAAGGGATTCTTCCTTCAGCTAAAACATGCATGTGGAACCCAGAGTATGATCCACCGTGTGATCGGGAAACGTGTTCAAATATGTCTCAGTTTTCGTCCCCTGGTACTTGGGTGCAACATTCCAGACGCTTTACTAACACTCTCCCCACTTGGAGAGTCAGTGCCTTTAACGTCGTGTTTGGCCCAGTTTGCAATTTCTGCGGAAAATGAACAGGAATAGGGAGAACCAATGAGAGACTAGCTGGAGGTGTCTGGACGTGCAAATTTAACTCTCATTTCCCACCAGGAAGAGGAATTAACCAAAGGCTCAGCTTGCCGTGCCGGAACCACACTAGGGCCTGAAGCAATCCTGCGGTGTTGCGGCCAGCTCACAAGAAAGCGAGTTGAACAATGGAGCTCAGGGGCACTGTCATTCACAAACCTGAAGAGTTATAAATGACAGCTATCGTCCAAAAATATATTGAAGTAAGGCTGCCAAGAGGACTTGAAAGCGGGGCAGAATTGCAAGAAACCGATTTCAGGAGGTAGACTGGAATTGCATGAAAAGCATAGGAAAAGAGGCAGAACGTCCACAATGATGCACTTGGCCAAAAAGGGCGTATGCGTTTTTTCCTGAATATATTCAGGAAAAAACGCATACGCCCTTTTTGGCCAACCAAGCAAGCTTGCAAAGGAAATCTGCACTACAATGAAGTCTCACTGCCCCCCGGGCAAAAGGGCCCTCTGAAAAAAGTGTAAAATCCAGAAAGGCAGGACAGGCCATGGAGAACTGGGAGCCTTGTTATGCTGATGGGCGGGATGTAAATTGCCAACAGCCACTCTGGAGAAGTGTATGGTGTTTCCTGAAACATCTAAAAAACAAAGCAACAGAGCCTAGGGCACTTCCACTTATGGTCCTATAGCTTAGGGAAATTAAAATAAAAAAGACACAGCCACCCCAAAATTTGGGACGGCTCTGTTTACAAGAACCTCGTTTATGGTACAAGTTCAATATCACAGAAAGCGAAAAATGAATAAAGAATTTGTGGTACTTACGTACAATGCAATATCACTCAGCAATGAAATCTATGTCATCAGGTCCGTAGCAGCATAATGAGTGGACTCAGGTACGATGATTCTAAGAGAAATAAGTCACACAGAAAAAGAAATATCATAAGGTATCACTAATACACGGAATGTAAACTTGGCTACCCAGGAACTGAATTACAAAACAGAACAGTGTCTCAAATGTAGAAAACCAACTTATGCTTGCTTAAGGGAAAGGTGAGTTGGGGTGCTGCATAAAACCAGAGATTGAAATTAGCACAGACACCGTTCCATAAGCCAAATATGTAATAGACAAGAGCTACTCCTTGCTCAACGAAGTGGACTCAACATCCCATATTAAACGCCTGAGAATATACCTGAATAGTAAGAATCTTAAAACCTATGGATTTACATGTCTCTGAAAGAGAATCAAGCATGTGTACAGCAGCATAAATGCAGCAGTGATAGGATTGGTGAGGTTCGGTGAGCAAATGCAGACCCTTTGAAGTCATATTGCATGGTACCCATTCCATGGGTCTCAACTCTCCAGGTTTAAGGGATTCTTCCTTCAGCTAAAACATGCATGTGGAGCCCAGAGTATGATCCACCGTGTGATCGGGAAACGTGTTCAAATATGTCTCAGTTTAAGTCCCCTGGTCCTCGGGTGCAACATTCCAGACGCTTTACTAACACTCTCCCCACTTGGAGAGTCAGTGCCTTTAACCTCCTGTTTGGCCCAGTTTGCAATTTCTGCGGGAAATGAACAGGAATAGGGAGAACCAATGAGAGACTAGCTGGAGGTGTCTGGACGGGCAAATTTAACTCTCATTTCCCACCAGGAAGAGGAATTAACCAAAGGCTCAGCTTGCCGTGCCGGAACCACACTAGGGCCTGAAGCAATCCTGCGGTGTTGCGTCCAGCTGACAATAAAGAGAGTTGAAGAAAGGATCTCAGGGGAACTGTCATTCACAAAACTGCAGAGATATAAATGACAGCTATCGTCCAAATATATTGAAGTAAGGCTGCCAAGAGCACTTGAAAGCGGGGCAGAATTGCAGGAAACCGATTTCAGGAGGTAGACTGGAATTGCATGAAAAGCATAGGAAAAGAGGCAGAACGTCCACAATGATGCACTTGGCCAAACAGGGCGTATGTGTTTTTTCCTGTCTATATTCAGGAAAAAACGCATACGTCATTTCTGGCCAACCAAGCAAGCTTACAAAGGAAATCTGCACTACAATGAAGTCTCACTGCCCCCCGGGCAAAATGGCCATCTGAAAAAAGTGTAAAATCCAGAAAGGCAGGACAGGCCATGGAGAACTGGGAGCCTTGTTATGCTGATGGGAGGGATGTAAATTGCCAACAGCCACTCTGGAGAAGTGTATGGTGTTTCCTGAAACATGTAAAAAACAAAGCAACAGAGCCTAGGGCACTTCCACTTATGGTCCTATAGCTTAGGAAAATTCAAATCAAAAAGTCACAGCCACCCCAAAGTTTGGGACGGCTCTGTTTACAAGATCCTCGTTTATGGTACAAGTTCAATATCACAGAAAGCGAAAAATGAATAAAGAATTTGTGGTATTTACGTACAATGCAATATCACTCAGCAATGAAATCTATGTCAACAGGCCCGTAGCAGCATAATGAGTGGACTCAGGTACGATGATTCTAAGTGAAATAAGTCACACAGAAAAAGAAACATCATAAGATATCACTAATACACGGAATGTAAACTTGGCTACCCAGGAACTGAATTACAAAACAGAACAGGGTCTCAAATGTAGAAAACCAACTTATGCTTGCTTAAGGGAAAGGTGAGTTGGGGTGCTGCATAAAACCAGAGATTGAAATTAGCACAGATACCGTTCCATAAGCCAAATATGTAATAGACAAGAGCTACTCCTTGCTCAACGAAGTGGACTCAACACCCCATATTAAACGCCTAAGAATATACCTGACTAGTAAGAATCTTAAAACCTATGGATTTACATGTCTCCGAAAGAGAATCAAGCGTGTGTACAGCAGCATAAACGCAGCAGTGATAGGATTGGTGAGTTTCGGTGAGGAAATGCAGACCCTTTGAAGTCATATTGCATGGTACCCATTCCATGGGTCTCAACTCTCCAGGTTTAAGGGATTCTTCCTTCAGCTAAAACATGCATATGGAACCCAGAGTATGATCCACCGTGTGATCGGGAAACGTGTTCAAATGTGTCTCAGTTTTCGTCCCCTGGTACTCGGGTGCAACATTCCAGACGCTTTACTAACAGTCTCCCCACTTGGAGAGTCAGTGCCTTTAACCTCCTGTTTGGCCCAGTTTGCAATTTCTGCGGGAAATGAACAGGAATAGGGAGAACCAATGAGAGACTAGCTGGAGGTGTCTGGACGGGCAAATTTAACTCTCATTTCCCACCAGGAAGAGGAATTAACCAAAGGCTCAGCTTGCCGTGCCGGAACCACACTAGGGCCTGAAGCAATCCTGCGGTGTTGCGGCCAGCTCACAAGAAAGCGAGTTGAACAAAGGAGCTCAGGGGCACTGTCATTCACAAACCTGCAGAGTTATAAATGACAGCTATCGTCCAAAAATATATTGAAGTAAGGCTGCCAACAGCACTTGAAAGCGGGGCAGAATTGCAGGACACCGATTTCAGGAGGTAGACTGGAATTGCATGAAAAGCATAGGAAAAGAGGCAGAACGTCCACAATGATGCACTTGGCCAAAAAGGGCGTATGCGTTTTTTCCTGAATATATTCAGGAAAAAACGCATACGCCCTTTTTGGCCAACCAAGCAAGCTTGCAAAGGAAATCTGCACTACAATGAAGTCTCACTGCCCCACGGGCAAAAGGGCCATCTGAAAAAAGTGTAAAATCCAGAAAGGCAGGACAGGCCATGGAGAACTGGGAGCCTTGTTATGCTGATGGGCGGGATGTAAATTGCCAACAGCCACTCTGGAGAAGTGTATGGTGTTTCCTGAAACATCTAAAAAACAAAGCAACAGAGCCTAGGGCACTTCCACTTATGCTCCTATAGCTTAGGGAAATTCAAATCAAAAAGTCACAGCCACCCCAAAGTTTGGGACCGCTCTGTTTACAAGATCCTCGTTTATGGTACAAGTTCAATATCACAGAAAGCGAAAAATGAATAAAGAATTTGTGGTATTTACGTACAATGCAATATCACTCAGCAATGAAATCTATGTCAACAGGCCCGTAGCAGCATAATGAGTGGACTCAGGTACGATGATTCTAAGTGAAATAAGTCACACAGAAAAAGAAACATCATAAGATATCACTAATACACGGAATGTAAACTTGGCTACCCAGGAACTGAATTACAAAACAGAACAGGGTCTCAAATGTAGAAAACCAACTTATGCTTGCTTAAGGGAAAGGTGAGTTGGGGTGCTGCATAAAACCAGAGATTGAAATTAGCACAGATACCGTTCCATAAGCCAAATATGTAACAGACAAGAGCTACTCCTTGCTCAACGAAGTGGACTCAACACCCCTTATTAATCGCCTAAGAATATAACTGACTAGTAAGAATCTTAAAACCTATGGATTTATATGTCTCCGAAAAGGAATCAAGCATGTGTACAGCAGCATAAACGCAGCACTGATAGGATTGGTGAGGTTCGGTGAGCAAATGCAGACCCTTGGAGTCATATAGCATGGTACCCATTCCATGGGTCTCAACTCTCCAGCTTTAAGGGATTCTTCCTTCAGCTAAAACATGCATGTGGAACCCAGAGTATGATCCACCGTGTGATCGGGAAATGTGTTCAAATATGTCTCAGTTTAAGTCCCCTGGTACTCGGGTGCAACATTCCAGACGCTTTACTAACAGTCTCCCCACTTGGAGAGTCAGTGCCTTTAACCTCCTGTTTGGCCCAGTTTGCAATTTCTGCGGGAAATGAACAGGAATAGGGAGAACCAATGAGAGACTAGCTGGAGGTGTCTGGACGGGCAAATTTAACTCTCATTTCCCACCAGGAAGAGGAATTAACCAAAGGCTCAGCTTGCCGTGCCGGAACCACACTAGGGCCTGAAGCAATCCTGCGGTGTTGCGGCCAGCTCACAATAAAGAGAGTTGAAGAAAGGAGCTCAGGGTCACTGTAATTCACAAACCTGCAGAGTTATAAATGACAGCTATCGTCCAAAAATATATTGAAGTAAGGCTGCCAAGAGGACTTGAAAGCGGGGCAGAATTGCAGGAAACCGATTTCAGGAGGTAGACTGGAAATGCATGAAAAGCAATGGAAAAGAGGCAGAACGTCCACAATGATGCACTTGGCCAAAAAGGGCGTATGCGTTTTTTACTGAATATATTCAGGAAAAAACGCATACGCCCTTTTTGGCCAACCAAGCAAGCTTGCAAAGGAAATCTGCACTACAATGAAGTCTCACTGCCCCACGGGCAAAAGGGCCATCTGAAAAAAGTGTAAAATCCAGAAAGGCAGGACAGGCCATGGAAAACTGGGAGCCTTGTTATGCTGATGGGCGGGATGTCAATTGCCAACAGCCACTCTGAAGAAGTGTATGGTGTTTCCTGAAACATCTAAAAAACAAAGCAACAGAGCCTAGGGCACTTCCACTTATGCTCCTATAGCTTAGGGAAATTCAAATCAAAAAGTCACAGCCACCCCAAAGTTTGGGACGGCTCTGTTTACAAGAACCTCGTTTATGGTACAAGTTCAATATCACAGAAAGCGAAAAATGAATAAAGAATTTGTGGTACTTATGTACAATGCAATACCACTCAGCAATGAAATCTATGTCATCAGACCCGTAGCAGCATAATGAGTGGACTCAGGTACGATGATTCTAAGAGAAATAAGTCACACAGAAAAAGAAATATCATAAGGTATCACTAATACACGGAATGTAAACTTGGCTACCCAGGAACTGAATTACAAAACAGAACAGGGTCTGAAATGTAGAAAACCAACTTATGCTTGCTTAAGGGGAAAGGTGAGTTGGGGTGCTGCATAAAACCAGAGATTGAAATTAGCACAGATACCATTCCATAAGCCAAATATGTAATAGACAAGAGCTACTCCTTGCTCAATGAAGTGGACTCAACACCCCATATTAAACGCCTAAGAATATACCTGACTAGTAAGAATCTTAAAACCTATGGATTTACATGTCTCCAAAAGAGAATCAAGCGTGTGTACAGCAGCATAAACGCAGCAGTGATAGGATTAGTGAGGTTCGGTGAGCAAATGCAGACCCTTTGAAGTCATATTGCATGGTACCCATTCCATGGGTCTCAACTCTCCAGGTTTAAGGGATTCTTCCTTCAGCTAAAACATGCATGTGGAACCCAGAGTATGATCCACTGTGTGATCGGGAAACGTGTTCATATATGTCTCAGTTTTCGTCCCCTGGTACTCGGGTGCAACATTCCAGACGCTTTACTAACACTCTCCCCACTTGGAGAGTCAGTGCCTTTAACCTCCTGTTTGGCCCAGCTTGCAATTTCTGCGGGAAATGAACAGGAATAGGGAGAACCAATGAGAGACTAGCTGGAGGTGTCTGGACGGGCAAATTTAACTCTCATTTCCCACCAGGAAGAGGAATTAACCAAAGGCTCAGCTTGCCGTGCCGGAACCACACTAGGGCCTGAAGCAATCCTGCGGTGTTGCGGCCAGCTCACAATAAAGAGAGTTGAAGAAAGGAGCTCAGGGTCACTGTAATTCACAAACCTGCAGAGTTATAAATGACAGCTATCGTCCAAAAATATATTGAAGTAAGGCTGCCAAGAGGACTTGAAAGCGGGGCAGAATTGCAGGAAACCGATTTCAGGAGGTAGACTGGAAATGCATGAAAAGCATAGGAAAAGAGGCAGAACGTCCACAATGATGCACTTGGCCAAAAAGGGCGTATGCGTTTTTTCCTGAATATATTCAGGAAAAAACGCATACGCCCTTTTTGGCCAACCAAGCAAGCTTGCAAAGGAAATCTGCACTACAATGAAGTCTCACTGCCCCACGGGCAAAAGGGCCATCTGAAAAAAGTGTAAAATCCAGAAAGGCAGGACAGGCCATGGAAAACTGGGAGCCTTGTTATGCTGATGGGCGGGATGTCAATTGCCAACAGCCACTCTGAAGAAGTGTATGGTGTTTCCTGAAACATCTAAAAAACAAAGCAACAGAGCCTAGGGCACTTCCACTTATGCTCCTATAGCTTAGGGAAATTCAAATCAAAAAGTCACAGCCACCCCAAAGTTTGGGACGGCTCTGTTTACAAGAACCTCGTTTATGGTACAAGTTCAATATCACAGAAAGCGAAAAATGAATAAAGAATTTGTGGTACTTATGTACAATGCAATACCACTCAGCAATGAAATCTATGTCATCAGACCCGTAGCAGCATAATGAGTGGACTCAGGTACGATGATTCTAAGAGAAATAAGTCACACAGAAAAAGAAATATCATAAGGTATCACTAATACACGGAATGTAAACTTGGCTACCCAGGAACTGAATTACAAAACAGAACAGGGTCTGAAATGTAGAAAACCAACTTATGCTTGCTTAAGGGGAAAGGTGAGTTGGGGTGCTGCATAAAACCAGAGATTGAAATTAGCACAGATACCATTCCATAAGCCAAATATGTAATAGACAAGAGCTACTCCTTGCTCAATGAAGTGGACTCAACACCCCATATTAAACGCCTAAGAATATACCTGACTAGTAAGAATCTTAAAACCTATGGATTTACATGTCTCCAAAAGAGAATCAAGTGTGTGTACAGCAGCATAAACGCAGCAGTGATAGGATTAGTGAGGTTCGGTGAGCAAATGCAGACCCTTTGAAGTCATATTGCATGGTACCCATTCCATGGGTCTCAACTCTCCAGGTTTAAGGGATTCTTCCTTCAGCTAAAACATGCATGTGGAACCCAGAGTATGATCCACTGTGTGATCGGGAAACGTGTTCATATATGTCTCAGTTTTCGTCCCCTGGTACTCGGGTGCAACATTCCAGACGCTTTACTAACACTCTCCCCACTTGGAGAGTCAGTGCCTTTAACCTCCTGTTTGGCCCAGCTTGCAATTTCTGCGGGAAATGAACAGGAATAGGGAGAACCAATGAGAGACTAGCTGGAGGTGTCTGGACGGGCAAATTTAACTCTCATTTCCCACCAGGAAGAGGAATTAACCAAAGGCTCAGCTTGCCGTGCCGGAACCACACTAGGGCCTGAAGCAATCCTGCGGTGTTGCGGCCAGCTCACAATAAAGAGAGTTGAAGAAAGGAGCTCAGGGGCACTGTCATTCACAAACCTGCAGAGTTATAAATGACAGCTATCGTCCAAAAATATATTGAAGTAAGGCTGCCAAGAGCACTTGAAAGCGGGGCAGAATTGCAGGAAACCAATTTCAGGAGGTAGACAGGAATTGCATGAAAAGCATAGGAAAAGAGGCAGAACGTCCACAATGATGCACTTGGCCAAAAAGGGCGTATGCGTTTTTTCCCGAATATATTCAGGAAAAAACGCATACGCCCTTTTTGGCCAACCAAGCAAGCTTGCAAAGGAAATCTGCACTACAATGAAGTCTCACTGCCCCCTGGGCAAAAGGGCCATCTGAAAAAAAGTGTAAAATCCAGAAAGGCAGGACAGGCCATGGAGAACTGGGAGCCTTGTTATGCTGATGGGCGGGATGTAAATTGCCAACAGCCACTCTGGAGAAGTGTATGGTGTTTCCTGAAACATGTAAAAAACAAAGCCACAGAGCCTAGGGCACTTCCACTTATGCTCCTATAGCTTAGGGAAATTCAAATCAAAAAGTCACAGCCACCCCAAAGTTTGGGACGGCTCTGTTTACAAGAATCTCGTTTATGGTACAAGTTCAATATCATAGAAAGCCAAAAATGCATAAAGAATTTGTGGTACTTACGTACAATGCAATATCACTCAGCAATGAAATCTATGTCATCAGGCCCGTAGCAGCATAATGAGTGGACTCAGGTACGATGATTCTAAGAGAAATAGGTCACACAGAAAAAGAAATATCATAAGTTATCACTAATACACGGAATGTAAACTTGGCTACCCAGGAACTGAATTACAAAACAGAACAGGGTCTGAAATGTAGAAAACCAACTTATGCTTGCTTAAGGGGAAAGGTGAGTTGGGGTGCTTCATAAAACCAGAGCTTGAAATTAGTACAGATACCGTTCCATAAGCCAAATATGTAATAGACAAGAGCTACTCCTTGCTCAACGAAGTGGACTCAACACCCCATATTAAACGCCTAAGAATATACCTGACTAGTAAGAATCTTAAAACCTATGGATTTACATGTCTCCGAAAGAGAATCAAGCGTGTGTACAGCAGCATAAACGCAGCAGTGATAGGATTGGTGAGTTTCGGTGAGGAAATGCAGACCCTTTGAAGTCATATTGCATGGTACCCATTCCATGGGTCTCAACTCTCCAGGTTTAAGGGATTCTTCCTTCAGCTAAAACATGCATATGGAACCCAGAGTATGATCCACCGTGTGATCGGGAAACGTGTTCAAATGTGTCTCAGTTTTCGTCCCCTGGTACTCGGGTGCAACATTCCAGACGCTTTACTAACACTCTCCCCACTTGGAGAGTCAGTGCCTTTAACGTCGTGTTTGGACCAGTTTGCAATTTCTGCGGAAAATGAACAGGAATAGGGAGAACCAATGAGAGACTAGCTGGAGGTGTCTGGACGTGCAAATTTAACTCTCATTTCCCACCAGGAAGAGGAATTAACCAAAGGCTCAGCTTGCCGTGCCGGAACCACACTAGGGCCTGAAGCAATCCTGCGGTGTTGCGGCCAGCTCACAAGAAAGCGAGTTGAACAAAGGAGCTCAGGGGCACTGTCATTCACAAACCTGCAGAGTTATAAATGACAGCTACCGTCCAAAAATATATTGAAGTAAGGCTGCCAACAGCACTTGAAAGCGGGGCAGAATTGCAGGACACCGATTTCAGGAGGTAGACTGGAATTGCATGAAAAGCATAGGAAAAGAGGCAGAACGTCCACAATGATGCACTTGGCCAAAAAGGGCGTATGCGTTTTTTCCTGAATATATTCAGGAAAAAACGCATACGCCCTTTTTGGCCAACCAAGCAAGCGTGCAAAGGAAATCTGCACTACAATGAAGTCTCACTGCCCCACGGGCAAAAGGGCCATCTGAAAAAAGTGTAAAATCCAGAAAGGCAGGACAGGCCATGGAGAACTGGGAGCCTTGTTATGCTGATGGGCGGGATGTAAATTGCCAACAGCCACTCTGGAGAAGTGTATGGTGTTTCCTGAAACATGTAAAAAACAAAGCAACAGAGCCTAGGGCACTTCCACTTATGCTCCTATAGCTTAGGGAAATTCAAATCAAAAAGTCACAGCCACCCCAAAGTTTGTGACGGCTCTGTTTACAAGATCCTCGTTTATGGTACAAGTTCAATATCACAGAAAGCGAAAAATGAATAAAGAATTTGTGGTATTTACGTACAATGCAATATCACTCAGCAATGAAATCTATGTCAACAGGCCCGTAGCAGCATAATGAGTGGACTCAGGTACGATGATTCTAAGTGAAATAAGTCACACAGAAAAAGAAACATCATAAGATATCACTAATACACGGAATGTAAACTTGGCTACCCAGGAACTGAATTACAAAACAGAACAGGGTCTCAAATGTAGAAAACCAACTTATGCTTGCTTAAGGGAAAGGTGAGTTGGGGTGCTGCATAAAACCAGAGATTGAAATTAGCACAGATACCGTTCCATAAGCCAAATATGTAATAGACAAGAGCTACTCCTTGCTCAACGAAGTGGACTCAACACCCCATATTAAACGCCTAAGAATATACCTGACTAGTAAGAATCTTAAAACCTATGGATTTACATGTCTCCGAAAGAGAATCAAGCGTGTGTACAGCAGCATAAACGCAGCAGTGATAGGACTGGTGAGTTTCGGTGAGGAAATGCAGACCCTTTGAAGTCATATTGCATGGTACCCATTCCATGGGTCTCAACTCTCCAGGTTTAAGGGATTCTTCCTTCAGCTAAAACATGCATATGGAACCCAGAGTATGATCCACCGTGTGATCGGGAAACGTGTTCAAATGTGTCTCAGTTTTCGTCCCCTGGTACTCGGGTGCAACATTCCAGACGCTTTACTAACACTCTCCCCACTTGGAGAGTCAGTGCCTTTAACGTCGTGTTTGGACCAGTTTGCAATTTCTGCGGAAAATGAACAGGAATAGGGAGAACCAATGAGAGACTAGCTGGAGGTGTCTGGACGTGCAAATTTAACTCTCATTTCCCACCAGGAAGAGGAATTAACCAAAGGCTCAGCTTGCCGTGCCGGAACCACACTAGGGCCTGAAGCAATCCTGCGGTGTTGCGGCCAGCTCACAAGAAAGCGAGTTGAACAAAGGAGCTCAGGGGCACTGTCATTCACAAACCTGCAGAGTTATAAATGACAGCTATCGTCCAAAAATATATTGAAGTAAGGCTGCCAAGAGGACTTGAAAGCGGGGCAGAATTGCAAGAAACCGATTTCAGGAGGTAGACTGGAATTGCATGAAAAGCATAGGAAAAGAGGCAGAACGTCCACAATGATGCACTTGGCCAAAAAGGGCGTATGCGTTTTTTCCTGAATATATTCAGGAAAAAACGCATACGCCCTTTTTGGCCAACCAAGCAAGCGTGCAAAGGAAATCTGCACTACAATGAAGTCTCACAGCCCGCCGGGCAAAAGGGCCATCTGAAAAAAGTGTAAAATCCAGAAAGGCAGGACAGGCCATGGAGAACTGGGAGCCTTGTTATGCTGATGGGCGGGATGTAAATTGCCAACAGCCACTCTGGAGAAGTGTATGGTGTTTCCTGAAACATGTAAAAAACAAAGCAACAGAGCCTAGGGCACTTCCACTTATGCTCCTATACCTTAGGGAAATTCAAATCAAAAAGTCACAGCCACCCCAAAGTTTGTGACGGCTCTGTTTACAAGATCCTCGTTTATGGTACAAGTTCAATATCACAGAAAGCGAAAAATGAATAAAGAATTTGTGGTATTTACGTACAATGCAATATCACTCAGCAATGAAATCTATGTCAACAGGCCCGTAGCAGCATAATGAGTGGACTCAGGTACGATGATTCTAAGTGAAATAAGTCACACAGAAAAAGAAACATCATAAGATATCACTAATACACGGAATGTAAACTTGGCTACCCAGGAACTGAATTACAAAACAGAACAGGGTCTCAAATGTAGAAAACCAACTTATGCTTGCTTAAGGGGAAAGGTGAGTTGGGGTGCTGCATAAAACCAGAGATTGAAATTAGCACAGATACCGTTCCATAAGCCAAATATGTAATAGACAAGAGCTACTCCTTGCTCAACGAAGTGGACTCAACACCCCATATTAAACGCCTAAGAATATACCTGACTAGTAAGAATCTTAAAACCTATGGATTTACATGTCTCCGAAAGAGAATCAAGCGTGTGTACAGCAGCATAAACGCAGCAGTGATAGGATTGGTGAGTTTCGGTGAGGAAATGCAGACCCTTTGAAGTCATATTGCATGGTACCCATTCCATGGGTCTCAACTCTCCAGGTTTAAGGGATTCTTCCTTCAGCTAAAACATGCATATGGAACCCAGAGTATGATCCACCGTGTGATCGGGAAACGTGTTCAAATGTGTCTCAGTTTTCGTCCCCTGGTACTCGGGTGCAACATTCCAGACGCTTTACTAACACTCTCCCCACTTGGAGAGTCAGTGCCTTTAACGTCGTGTTTGGACCAGTTTGCAATTTCTGCGGAAAATGAACAGGAATAGGGAGAACCAATGAGAGACTAGCTGGAGGTGTCTGGACGTGCAAATTTAACTCTCATTTCCCACCAGGAAGAGGAATTAACCAAAGGCTCAGCTTGCCGTGCCGGAACCACACTAGGGCCTGAAGCAATCCTGCGGTGTTGCGGCCAGCTCACAAGAAAGCGAGTTGAACAAAGGAGCTCAGGGGCACTGTCATTCACAAACCTGCAGAGTTATAAATGACAGCTATCGTCCAAAAATATATTGAAGTAAGGCTGCCAAGAGCACTTGAAAGCGGGGCAGAATTGCAGGACACCGATTTCAGGAGGTAGACTGGAATTGCATGAAAAGCATAGGAAAAGAGGCAGAACGTCCACAATGATGCACTTGGCCAAAAAGGGCGTATGCGTTTTTTCCTGAATATATTCAGGAAAAAACGCATACGTCCTTTTTGGCCAACCAAGCAAGCTTGCAAAGGAAATCTGCACTACAATGAAGTCTCACTGCCCCACGGGCAAAAGGGCCATCTGAAAAAAGTGTAAAATCCAGAAAGGCAGGACAGGCCATGGAGAACTGGGAGCCTTGTTATGCTGATGGGCGGGATGTAAATTGCCAACAGCCACTCTGGAGAAGTGTATGGTGTTTCCTGAAACATCTAAAAAACAAAGCAACAGAGCCTAGGGCACTTCCACTTATGCTCCTATAGCTTAGGGAAATTCAAATCAAAAAGACACAGCCACCCCAAAGTTTGGGACGGCTCTGTTTACAAGGACCTCGTTTATGGTACAAGTTCAATATCACAGAAAGCGAAAAATGAATAAAGAATTTGTGGTACTTACGTACAATGCAATATCACTCAGCAATGAAATCTATGTCATCAGGCCCGTAGCAGCATAATGAGTGGACTCAGGTACGATGATTTTAAGAGAAATAACTAACACAGAAAAAGAAATATCATAAGGTATCACTAATACACGGAATGTAAACTTGGCTACCCAGGAACTGAATTTCAAAACAGAACAGGGTCTCAAATGTAGAAAACCAACTTATGATTGCCTAAGGGAAAGGTGAGTTGGGGTGCTGCATAAAACCAGAGATTGAAATTAGCACAGATACCGTTCCATAAGCCAAATATGTAATAGACAAGAGCTACTCCTTGCTCAACGAAGTGGACTCAACACCCCTTATTAAACGCCTAAGAATATAACTGACTAGTAAGAATCTTAAAACCTATGGATTTATATGTCTCCGAAAAGGAATCAAGCATGTGTACAGCAGCATAAACGCAGCAGTGATAGGATTCGTGAGTTTCGGTGAGGAAATGCAGACCCTTTGAAGTCATATTGTATGGTACCCATTCCATGGGTCTCAACTCTCCAGGTTTAAGGGATTCTTCCTTCAGCTAAAACACGCATGTGGAACCCAGAGTATGATCCACCGTGTGATCGGGAAACGTGTTCAAATGTGTCTCAGTTTTCGTCCCCTGGTACTCGGGTGCAACATTCCAGACGCTTTACTAACAGTCTCCCCACTTGGAGAGTCAGTGCCTTTAACCTCCTGTTTGGCCCAGTTTGCAATTTCTGCGGGAAATGAACAGGAATAGGGAGAACCAATGAGAGACTAGCTGGAGGTGTCTGGACGGGCAAATTTAACTCTCATTTCCCACCAGGAAGAGGAATTAACCAAAGGCTCAGCTTGCCGTGCCGGAACCACACTAGGGCCTGAAGCAATCCTGCGGTGTTGCGGCCAGCTCACAAGAAAGCGAGTTGAACAAAGGAGCTCAGGGGCACTGTCATTCACAAACCTGCAGAGTTATAAATGACAGCTATCGTCCAAAAATATATTGAAGTAAGGCTGCCAACAGCACTTGAAAGCGGGGCAGAATTGCAGGACACCGATTTCAGGAGGTAGACTGGAATTGCATGAAAAGCATAGGAAAAGAGGCAGAACGTCCACAATGATGCACTTGGCCAAAAAGGGCGTATGCGTTTTTTCCTGAATATATTCAGGAAAAAACGCATACGCCCTTTTTGGCCAACCAAGCAAGCTTGCAAAGGAAATCTGCACTACAATGAAGTCTCACTGCCCCACGGGCAAAAGGGCCATCTGAAAAAAGTGTAAAATCCAGAAAGGCAGGACAGGCCATGGAGAACTGGGAGCCTTGTTATGCTGATGGGCGGGATGTAAATTGCCAACAGCCACTCTGGAGAAGTGTATGGTGTTTCCTGAAACATCTAAAAAACAAAGCAACAGAGCCTAGGGCACTTCCACTTATGCTCCTATAGCTTAGGGAAATTCAAATCAAAAAGTCACAGCCACCCCAAAGTTTGGGACCGCTCTGTTTACAAGATCCTCGTTTATGGTACAAGTTCAATATCACAGAAAGCGAAAAATGAATAAAGAATTTGTGGTATTTACGTACAATGCAATATCACTCAGCAATGAAATCTATGTCAACAGGCCCGTAGCAGCATAATGAGTGGACTCAGGTACGATGATTCTAAGTGAAATAAGTCACACAGAAAAAGAAACATCATAAGATATCACTAATACACGGAATGTAAACTTGGCTACCCAGGAACTGAATTACAAAACAGAACAGGGTCTCAAATGTAGAAAACCAACTTATGCTTGCTTAAGGGAAAGGTGAGTTGGGGTGCTGCATAAAACCAGAGATTGAAATTAGCACAGATACCGTTCCATAAGCCAAATATGTAACAGAGAAGAGCTACTCCTTGCTCAACGAAGTGGACTCAACACCCCTTAT
This sequence comes from Lagenorhynchus albirostris, assembly GCF_949774975.1. Classification (NCBI taxonomy): domain Eukaryota; kingdom Metazoa; phylum Chordata; class Mammalia; order Artiodactyla; family Delphinidae; genus Lagenorhynchus; species Lagenorhynchus albirostris. The sequence goes on along the minus strand of NC_083095.1, from coordinate 101,726,964 downwards.
TAATCGCCTAAGAATATAACTGACTAGTAAGAATCTTAAAACCTATGGATTTATATGTCTCCGAAAAGGAATCAAGCATGTGTACAGCAGCATAAACGCAGCACTGATAGGATTGGTGAGGTTCGGTGAGCAAATGCAGACCCTTGGAGTCATATAGCATGGTACCCATTCCATGGGTCTCAACTCTCCAGCTTTAAGGGATTCTTCCTTCAGCTAAAACATGCATGTGGAACCCAGAGTATGATCCACCGTGTGATCGGGAAATGTGTTCAAATATGTCTCAGTTTAAGTCCCCTGGTACTCGGGTGCAACATTCCAGACGCTTTATTAACAGTCTCCCCACTTGGAGAGTCAGTGCCTTTAACCTCCTGTTTGGCCCAGTTTGCAATTTCTGCGGGAAATGAACAGGAATAGGGAGAACCAATGAGAGACTAGCTGGAGGTGTCTGGACGGGCAAATTTAACTCTCATTTCCCACCAGGAAGAGGAATTAACCAAAGGCTCAGCTTGCCGTGCCGGAACCACACTAGGGCCTGAAGCAATCCTGCGGTGTTGCGGCCAGCTCACAATAAAGAGAGTTGAAGAAAGGAGCTCAGGGTCACTGTAATTCACAAACCTGCAGAGTTATAAATGACAGCTATCGTCCAAAAATATATTGAAGTAAGGCTGCCAAGAGGACTTGAAAGCGGGGCAGAATTGCAGGAAACCGATTTCAGGAGGTAGACTGGAAATGCATGAAAAGCATAGGAAAAGAGGCAGAACGTCCACAATGATGCACTTGGCCAAAAAGGGCGTATGCGTTTTTTCCTGAATATATTCAGGAAAAAACGCATACGCCCTTTTTGGCCAACCAAGCAAGCTTGCAAAGGAAATCTGCACTACAATGAAGTCTCACTGCCCCACGGGCAAAAGGGCCATCTGAAAAAAGTGTAAAATCCAGAAAGGCAGGACAGGCCATGGAAAACTGGGAGGCTTGTTATGCTGATGGGCGGGATGTCAATTGCCAACAGCCACTCTGAAGAAGTGTATGGTGTTTCCTGAAACATCTAAAAAACAAAGCAACAGAGCCTAGGGCACTTCCACTTATGCTCCTATAGCTTAGGGAAATTCAAATCAAAAAGTCACAGCCACCCCAAAGTTTGGGACGGCTCTGTTTACAAGAACCTCGTTTATGGTACAAGTTCAATATCACAGAAAGCGAAAAATGAATAAAGAATTTGTGGTACTTATGTACAATGCAATACCACTCAGCAATGAAATCTATGTCATCAGACCCGTAGCAGCATAATGAGTGGACTCAGGTACGATGATTCTAAGAGAAATAAGTCACACAGAAAAAGAAATATCATAAGGTATCACTAATACACGGAATGTAAACTTGGCTACCCAGGAACTGAATTACAAAACAGAACAGGGTCTCAAATGTAGAAAACCAACTTATGCTTGCGTAAGGGAAAGGTGAGTTGGGGTGCTGCATAAAACCAGAGATTGAAATTAGCACAGATACCGTTCCATAAGCCAAATATGTAATAGACAAGAGCTACTCCTTGCTCAACGAAGTGGACTCAACACCCCATATTAAACGCCTAAGAATATACCTGACTAGTAAGAATCTTAAAACCTATGGATTTACATGTCTCCGAAAGAGAATCAAGCGTGTGTACAGCAGCATAAACGCAGCAGTGATAGGATTGGTGAGTTTCGGTGAGGAAATGCAGACCCTTTGAAGTCATATTGCATGGTACCCATTCCATGGGTCTCAACTCTCCAGGTTTAAGGGATTCTTCCTTCAGCTAAAACATGCATATGGAACCCAGAGTATGATCCACCGTGTGATCGGGAAACGTGTTCAAATGTGTCTCAGTTTTCGTCCCCTGGTACTCGGGTGCAACATTCCAGACGCTTTACTAACACTCTCCCCACTTGGAGAGTCAGTGCCTTTAACGTCGTGTTTGGACCAGTTTGCAATTTCTGCGGAAAATGAACAGGAATAGGGAGAACCAATGAGAGACTAGCTGGAGGTGTCTGGACGTGCAAATTTAACTCTCATTTCCCACCAGGAAGAGGAATTAACCAAAGGCTCAGCTTGCCGTGCCGGAACCACACTAGGGCCTGAAGCAATCCTGCGGTGTTGCGGCCAGCTCACAAGAAAGCGAGTTGAACAAAGGAGCTCAGGGGCACTGTCATTCACAAACCTGCAGAGTTATAAATGACAGCTATCGTCCAAAAATATATTGAAGTAAGGCTGCCAAGAGCACTTGAAAGCGGGGCAGAATTGCAGGAAACCGATTTCAGGAGGTAGACTGGAATTGCATGAAAAGCATAGGAAAAGAGGCAGAACGTCCACAATGATGCACTTGGCCAAAAAGGGCGTATGCGTTTTTTCCTGAATATATTCAGGAAAAAACGCATACGCCCTTTTTGGCCAACCAAGCAAGCTTGCAAAGGAAATCTGCACTACAATGAAGTCTCACTGCCCCACGGGCAAAAGGGCCATCTGAAAAAAGTGTAAAATCCAGAAAGGCAGGACAGGCCATGGAGAACTGGGAGCCTTGTTATGCTGATGGGCGGGATGTAAATTGCCAACAGCCACTCTGGAGAAGTGTATGGTGTTTCCTGAAACATCTAAAAAACAAAGCAACAGAGCCTAGGGCACTTCCACTTATGCTCCTATAGCTTAGGGAAATTCAAATCAAAAAGACACAGCCACCCCAAAGTTTGGGACGGCTCTGTTTACAAGGACCTCGTTTATGGTACAAGTTCAATATCACAGAAAGCGAAAAATGAATAAAGAATTTGTGGTACTTACGTACAATGCAATATCACTCAGCAATGAAATCTATGTCATCAGGCCCGTAGCAGCATAATGAGTGGACTCAGGTACGATGATTTTAAGAGAAATAAGTAACACAGAAAAAGAAATATCATAAGGTATCACTAATACACGGAATGTAAACTTGGCTACCCAGGAACTGAATTTCAAAACAGAACAGGGTCTCAAATGTAGAAAACCAACTTATGATTGCCTAAGGGAAAGGTGAGTTGGGGTGCTGCATAAAACCAGAGATTGAAATTAGCACAGATACCGTTCCATAAGCCAAATATGTAATAGACAAGAGCTATTCCATGCTCAACGAAGTGGACTCAACACCCCTTATTAAACGCCTAAGAATATAACTGACTAGTAAGAATCTTAAAACCTATGGATTTATATGTCTCCGAAAAGGAATCAAGCATGTGTACAGCAGCATAAACGCAGCAGTGATAGGATTCGTGAGTTTCGGTGAGGAAATGCAGACCCTTTGAAGTCATATTGTATGGTACCCATTCCATGGGTCTCAACTCTCCAGGTTTAAGGGATTCTTCCTTCAGCTAAAACACGCATGTGGAACCCAGAGTATGATCCACCGTGTGATCAGGAAACGTGTTCAAATGTGTCTCAGTTTTCGTCCCCTGGTACTCGGGTGCAACATTCCAGACGCTTTACTAACAGTCTCCCCACTTGGAGAGTCAGTGCCTTTAACCTCCTGTTTGGCCCAGTTTGCAATTTCTGCGGGAAATGAACAGGAATAGGGAGAACCAATGAGAGACTAGCTGGAGGTGTCTGGACGGGCAAATTTAACTCTCATTTCCCACCAGGAAGAGGAATTAACCAAAGGCTCAGCTTGCCGTGCCGGAACCACACTAGGGCCTGAAGCAATCCTGCGGTGTTGCGGCCAGCTCACAAGAAAGCGAGTTGAACAAAGGAGCTCAGGGGCACTGTCATTCACAAACCTGCAGAGTTATAAATGACAGCTATCGTCCAAAAATATATTGAAGTAAGGCTGCCAACAGCACTTGAAAGCGGGGCAGAATTGCAGGACACCGATTTCAGGAGGTAGACTGGAATTGCATGAAAAGCATAGGAAAAGAGGCAGAACGTCCACAATGATGCACTTGGCCAAAAAGGGCGTATGCGTTTTTTCCTGAATATATTCAGGAAAAAACGCATACGCCCTTTTTGGCCAACCAAGCAAGCTTGCAAAGGAAATCTGCACTACAATGAAGTCTCACTGCCCCACGGGCAAAAGGGCCATCTGAAAAAAGTGTAAAATCCAGAAAGGCAGGACAGGCCATGGAGAACTGGGAGCCTTGTTATGCTGATGGGCGGGATGTAAATTGCCAACAGCCACTCTGGAGAAGTGTATGGTGTTTCCTGAAACATCTAAAAAACAAAGCAACAGAGCCTAGGGCACTTCCACTTATGCTCCTATAGCTTAGGGAAATTCAAATCAAAAAGTCACAGCCACCCCAAAGTTTGGGACCGCTCTGTTTACAAGATCCTCGTTTATGGTACAAGTTCAATATCACAGAAAGCGAAAAATGAATAAAGAATTTGTGGTATTTACGTACAATGCAATATCACTCAGCAATGAAATCTATGTCAACAGGCCCGTAGCAGCATAATGAGTGGACTCAGGTACGATGATTCTAAGTGAAATAAGTCACACAGAAAAAGAAACATCATAAGATATCACTAATACACGGAATGTAAACTTGGCTACCCAGGAACTGAATTACAAAACAGAACAGGGTCTCAAATGTAGAAAACCAACTTATGCTTGCTTAAGGGAAAGGTGAGTTGGGGTGCTGCATAAAACCAGAGATTGAAATTAGCACAGATACCGTTCCATAAGCCAAATATGTAACAGACAAGAGCTACTCCTTGCTCAACGAAGTGGGCTCAACACCCCTAATTAATCGCCTAAGAATATAACTGACTAGTAAGAATCTTAAAACCTATGGATTTATATGTCTCCGAAAAGGAATCAAGCATGTGTACAGCAGCATAAACGCAGCACTGATAGGATTGGTGAGGTTCGGTGAGCAAATGCAGACCCTTGGAGTCATATAGCATGGTACCCATTCCATGGGTCTCAACTCTCCAGCTTTAAGGGATTCTTCCTTCAGCTAAAACATGCATGTGGAACCCAGAGTATGATCCACCGTGTGATCGGGAAATGTGTTCAAATATGTCTCAGTTTAAGTCCCCTGGTACTCGGGTGCAACATTCCAGACGCTTTATTAACAGTCTCCCCACTTGGAGAGTCAGTGCCTTTAACCTCCTGTTTGGCCCAGTTTGCAATTTCTGCGGGAAATGAACAGGAATAGGGAGAACCAATGAGAGACTAGCTGGAGGTGTCTGGACGGGCAAATTTAACTCTCATTTCCCACCAGGAAGAGGAATTAACCAAAGGCTCAGCTTGCCGTGCCGGAACCACACTAGGGCCTGAAGCAATCCTGCGGTGTTGCGGCCAGCTCACAATAAAGAGAGTTGAAGAAAGGAGCTCAGGGTCACTGTAATTCACAAACCTGCAGAGTTATAAATGACAGCTATCGTCCAAAAATATATTGAAGTAAGGCTGCCAAGAGGACTTGAAAGCGGGGCAGAATTGCAGGAAACCGATTTCAGGAGGTAGACTGGAAATGCATGAAAAGCATAGGAAAAGAGGCAGAACGTCCACAATGATGCACTTGGCCAAAAAGGGCGTATGCGTTTTTTCCTGAATATATTCAGGAAAAAACGCATACGCCCTTTTTGGCCAACCAAGCAAGCTTGCAAAGGAAATCTGCACTACAATGAAGTCTCACTGCCCCACGGGCAAAAGGGCCATCTGAAAAAAGTGTAAAATCCAGAAAGGCAGGACAGGCCATGGAAAACTGGGAGCCTTGTTATGCTGATGGGCGGGATGTCAATTGCCAACAGCCACTCTGAAGAAGTGTATGGTGTTTCCTGAAACATCTAAAAAACAAAGCAACAGAGCCTAGGGCACTTCCACTTATGCTCCTATAGCTTAGGGAAATTCAAATCAAAAAGTCACAGCCACCCCAAAGTTTGGGACGGCTCTGTTTACAAGAACCTCGTTTATGGTACAAGTTCAATATCACAGAAAGCGAAAAATGAATAAAGAATTTGTGGTACTTATGTACAATGCAATACCACTCAGCAATGAAATCTATGTCATCAGACCCGTAGCAGCATAATGAGTGGACTCAGGTACGATGATTCTAAGAGAAATAAGTCACACAGAAAAAGAAATATCATAAGGTATCACTAATACACGGAATGTAAACTTGGCTACCCAGGAACTGAATTACAAAACAGAACAGGGTCTGAAATGTAGAAAACCAACTTATGCTTGCTTAAGGGGAAAGGTGAGTTGGGGTGCTGCATAAAACCAGAGATTGAAATTAGCACAGATACCATTCCATAAGCCAAATATGTAATAGACAAGAGCTACTCCTTGCTCAATGAAGTGGACTCAACACCCCATATTAAACGCCTAAGAATATACCTGACTAGTAAGAATCTTAAAACCTATGGATTTACATGTCTCCAAAAGAGAATCAAGCGTGTGTACAGCAGCATAAACGCAGCAGTGATAGGATTAGTGAGGTTCGGTGAGCAAATGCAGACCCTTTGAAGTCATATTGCATGGTACCCATTCCATGGGTCTCAACTCTCCAGGTTTAAGGGATTCTTCCTTCAGCTAAAACATGCATGTGGAACCCAGAGTATGATCCACCGTGTGATCGGGAAACGTGTTCATATATGTCTCAGTTTTCGTCCCCTGGTACTCGGGTGCAACATTCCAGACGCTTTACTAACACTCTCCCCACTTGGAGAGTCAGTGCCTTTAACCTCCTGTTTGGCCCAGCTTGCAATTTCTGCGGGAAATGAACAGGAATAGGGAGAACCAATGAGAGACTAGCTGGAGGTGTCTGGACGGGCAAATTTAACTCTCATTTCCCACCAGGAAGAGGAATTAACCAAAGGCTCAGCTTGCCATGCCGGAACCACACTAGGGCCTGAAGCAATCCTGCGGTGTTGCGGCCAGCTCACAATAAAGAGAGTTGAAGAAAGGAGCTCAGGGTCACTGTAATTCACAAACCTGCAGAGTTATAAATGACAGCTATCGTCCAAAAATATATTGAAGTAAGGCTGCCAAGAGGACTTGAAAGCGGGGCAGAATTGCAGGAAACCGATTTCAGGAGGTAGACTGGAAATGCATGAAAAGCATAGGAAAAGAGGCAGAACGTCCACAATGATGCACTTGGCCAAAAAGGGCGTATGCGTTTTTTCCTGAATATATTCAGGAAAAAACGCATACGCCCTTTTTGGCCAACCAAGCAAGCTTGCAAAGGAAATCTGCACTACAATGAAGTCTCACTGCCCCACGGGCAAAAGGGCCATCTGAAAAAAGTGTAAAATCCAGAAAGGCAGGACAGGCCATGGAAAACTGGGAGCCTTGTTATGCTGATGGGCGGGATGTCAATTGCCAACAGCCACTCTGAAGAAGTGTATGGTGTTTCCTGAAACATCTAAAAAACAAAGCAACAGAGCCTAGGGCACTTCCACTTATGCTCCTATAGCTTAGGGAAATTCAAATCAAAAAGTCACAGCCACCCCAAAGTTTGGGACGGCTCTGTTTACAAGAACCTCGTTTATGGTACAAGTTCAATATCACAGAAAGCGAAAAATGAATAAAGAATTTGTGGTACTTATGTACAATGCAATACCACTCAGCAATGAAATCTATGTCATCAGACCCGTAGCAGCATAATGAGTGGACTCAGGTACGATGATTCTAAGAGAAATAAGTCACACAGAAAAAGAAATATCATAAGGTATCACTAATACACGGAATGTAAACTTGGCTACCCAGGAACTGAATTACAAAACAGAACAGGGTCTGAAATGTAGAAAACCAACTTATGCTTGCTTAAGGGGAAAGGTGAGTTGGGGTGCTGCATAAAACCAGAGATTGAAATTAGCACAGATACCATTCCATAAGCCAAATATGTAATAGACAAGAGCTACTCCTTGCTCAATGAAGTGGACTCAACACCCCATATTAAACGCCTAAGAATATACCTGACTAGTAAGAATCTTAAAACCTATGGATTTACATGTCTCCAAAAGAGAATCAAGCGTGTGTACAGCAGCATAAACGCAGCAGTGATAGGATTAGTGAGGTTCGGTGAGCAAATGCAGACCCTTTGAAGTCATATTGCATGGTACCCATTCCATGGGTCTCAACTCTCCAGGTTTAAGGGATTCTTCCTTCAGCTAAAACATGCATGTGGAACCCAGAGTATGATCCACTGTGTGATCGGGAAACGTGTTCATATATGTCTCAGTTTTCGTCCCCTGGTACTCGGGTGCAACATTCCAGACGCTTTACTAACACTCTCCCCACTTGGAGAGTCAGTGCCTTTAACCTCCTGTTTGGCCCAGCTTGCAATTTCTGCGGGAAATGAACAGGAATAGGGAGAACCAATGAGAGACTAGCTGGAGGTGTCTGGACGGGCAAATTTAACTCTCATTTCCCACCAGGAAGAGGAATTAACCAAAGGCTCAGCTTGCCGTGCCGGAACCACACTAGGGCCTGAAGCAATCCTGCGGTGTTGCGGCCAGCTCACAATAAAGAGAGTTGAAGAAAGGAGCTCAGGGTCACTGTAATTCACAAACCTGCAGAGTTATAAATGACAGCTATCGTCCAAAAATATATTGAAGTAAGGCTGCCAAGAGGACTTGAAAGCGGGGCAGAATTGCAGGAAACCGATTTCAGGAGGTAGACTGGAAATGCATGAAAAGCATAGGAAAAGAGGCAGAACGTCCACAATGATGCACTTGGCCAAAAAGGGCGTATGCGTTTTTTCCTGAATATATTCAGGAAAAAACGCATACGCCCTTTTTGGCCAACCAAGCAAGCTTGCAAAGGAAATCTGCACTACAATGAAGTCTCACTGCCCCACGGGCAAAAGGGCCATCTGAAAAAAGTGTAAAATCCAGAAAGGCAGGACAGGCCATGGAAAACTGGGAGCCTTGTTATGCTGATGGGCGGGATGTCAATTGCCAACAGCCACTCTGAAGAAGTGTATGGTGTTTCCTGAAACATCTAAAAAACAAAGCAACAGAGCCTAGGGCACTTCCACTTATGCTCCTATAGCTTAGGGAAATTCAAATCAAAAAGTCACAGCCACCCCAAAGTTTGGGACGGCTCTGTTTACAAGAACCTCGTTTATGGTACAAGTTCAATATCACAGAAAGCGAAAAATGAATAAAGAATTTGTGGTACTTATGTACAATGCAATACCACTCAGCAATGAAATCTATGTCATCAGACCCGTAGCAGCATAATGAGTGGACTCAGGTACGATGATTCTAAGAGAAATAAGTCACACAGAAAAAGAAATATCATAAGGTATCACTAATACACGGAATGTAAACTTGGCTACCCAGGAACTGAATTACAAAACAGAACAGGGTCTGAAATGTAGAAAACCAACTTATGCTTGCTTAAGGGGAAAGGTGAGTTGGGGTGCTGCATAAAACCAGAGATTGAAATTAGCACAGATACCATTCCATAAGCCAAATATGTAATAGACAAGAGCTACTCCTTGCTCAATGAAGTGGACTCAACACCCCATATTAAACGCCTAAGAATATACCTGACTAGTAAGAATCTTAAAACCTATGGATTTACATGTCTCCAAAAGAGAATCAAGCGTGTGTACAGCAGCATAAACGCAGCAGTGATAGGATTAGTGAGGTTCGGTGAGCAAATGCAGACCCTTTGAAGTCATATTGCATGGTACCCATTCCATGGGTCTCAACTCTCCAGGTTTAAGGGATTCTTCCTTCAGCTAAAACATGCATGTGGAACCCAGAGTATGATCCACTGTGTGATCGGGAAACGTGTTCATATATGTCTCAGTTTTCGTCCCCTGGTACTCGGGTGCAACATTCCAGACGCTTTACTAACACTCTCCCCACTTGGAGAGTCAGTGCCTTTAACCTCCTGTTTGGCCCAGCTTGCAATTTCTGCGGGAAATGAACAGGAATAGGGAGAACCAATGAGAGACTAGCTGGAGGTGTCTGGACGGGCAAATTTAACTCTCATTTCCCACCAGGAAGAGGAATTAACCAAAGGCTCAGCTTGCCGTGCCGGAACCACACTAGGGCCTGAAGCAATCCTGCGGTGTTGCGGCCAGCTCACAATAAAGAGAGTTGAAGAAAGGAGCTCAGGGTCACTGTAATTCACAAACCTGCAGAGTTATAAATGACAGCTATCGTCCAAAAATATATTGAAGTAAGGCTGCCAAGAGGACTTGAAAGCGGGGCAGAATTGCAGGAAACCGATTTCAGGAGGTAGACTGGAAATGCATGAAAAGCATAGGAAAAGAGGCAGAACGTCCACAATGATGCACTTGGCCAAAAAGGGCGTATGCGTTTTTTCCTGAATATATTCAGGAAAAAACGCATACGCCCTTTTTGGCCAACCAAGCAAGCTTGCAAAGGAAATCTGCACTACAATGAAGTCTCACTGCCCCACGGGCAAAAGGGCCATCTGAAAAAAGTGTAAAATCCAGAAAGGCAGGACAGGCCATGGAAAACTGGGAGCCTTGTTATGCTGATGGGCGGGATGTCAATTGCCAACAGCCACTCTGAAGAAGTGTATGGTGTTTCCTGAAACATCTAAAAAACAAAGCAACAGAGCCTAGGGCACTTCCACTTATGCTCCTATAGCTTAGGGAAATTCAAATCAAAAAGTCACAGCCACCCCAAAGTTTGGGACGGCTCTGTTTACAAGAACCTCGTTTATGGTACAAGTTCAATATCACAGAAAGCGAAAAATGAATAAAGAATTTGTGGTACTTATGTACAATGCAATACCACTCAGCAATGAAATCTATGTCATCAGACCCGTAGCAGCATAATGAGTGGACTCAGGTACGATGATTCTAAGAGAAATAAGTCACACAGAAAAAGAAATATCATAAGGTATCACTAATACACGGAATGTAAACTTGGCTACCCAGGAACTGAATTACAAAACAGAACAGGGTCTGAAATGTAGAAAACCAACTTATGCTTGCTTAAGGGGAAAGGTGAGTTGGGGTGCTGCATAAAACCAGAGATTGAAATTAGCACAGATACCATTCCATAAGCCAAATATGTAATAGACAAGAGCTACTCCTTGCTCAATGAAGTGGACTCAACACCCCATATTAAACGCCTAAGAATATACCTGACTAGTAAGAATCTTAAAACCTATGGATTTACATGTCTCCAAAAGAGAATCAAGCGTGTGTACAGCAGCATAAACGCAGCAGTGATAGGATTAGTGAGGTTCGGTGAGCAAATGCAGACCCTTTGAAGTCATATTGCATGGTACCCATTCCATGGGTCTCAACTCTCCAGGTTTAAGGGATTCTTCCTTCAGCTAAAACATGCATGTGGAACCCAGAGTATGATCCACTGTGTGATCGGGAAACGTGTTCATATATGTCTCAGTTTTCGTCCCCTGGTACTCGGGTGCAACATTCCAGACGCTTTACTAACACTCTCCCCACTTGGAGAGTCAGTGCCTTTAACCTCCTGTTTGGCCCAGCTTGCAATTTCTGCGGGAAATGAACAGGAATAGGGAGAACCAATGAGAGACTAGCTGGAGGTGTCTGGACGGGCAAATTTAACTCTCATTTCCCACCAGGAAGAGGAATTAACCAAAGGCTCAGCTTGCCGTGCCGGAACCACACTAGGGCCTGAAGCAATCCTGCGGTGTTGCGGCCAGCTCACAAGAAAGCGAGTTGAACAAAGGAGCTCAGGGGCACTGTCATTCACAAACCTGCAGAGTTATAAATGACAGCTACCGTCCAAAAATATATTGAAGTAAGGCTGCCAACAGCACTTGAAAGCGGGGCAGAATTGCAGGACACCGATTTCAGGAGGTAGACTGGAATTGCATGAAAAGCATAGGAAAAGAGGCAGAACGTCCACAATGATGCACTTGGCCAAAAAGGGCGTATGCGTTTTTTCCTGAATATATTCAGGAAAAAACGCATACGCCCTTTTTGGCCAACCAAGCAAGCGTGCAAAGGAAATCTGCACTACAATGAAGTCTCACTGCCCCACGGGCAAAAGGGCCATCTGAAAAAAGTGTAAAATCCAGAAAGGCAGGACAGGCCATGGAGAACTGGGAGCCTTGTTATGCTGATGGGCGGGATGTAAATTGCCAACAGCCACTCTGGAGAAGTGTATGGTGTTTCCTGAAACATGTAAAAAACAAAGCAACAGAGCCTAGGGCACTTCCACTTATGCTCCTATAGCTTAGGGAAATTCAAATCAAAAAGTCACAGCCACCCCAAAGTTTGTGACGGCTCTGTTTACAAGATCCTCGTTTATGGTACAAGTTCAATATCACAGAAAGCGAAAAATGAATAAAGAATTTGTGGTATTTACGTACAATGCAATATCACTCAGCAATGAAATCTATGTCAACAGGCCCGTAGCAGCATAATGAGTGGACTCAGGTACGATGATTCTAAGTGAAATAAGTCACACAGAAAAAGAAACATCATAAGGTATCACTAATACACGGAATGTAAACTTGGCTACCCAGGAACTGAATTACAAAACAGAACAGGGTCTCAAATGTAGAAAACCAACTTATGCTTGCTTAAGGGAAAGGTGAGTTGGGGTGCTGCATAAAACCAGAGATTGAAATTAGCACAGATACCGTTCCATAAGCCAAATATGTAATAGACAAGAGCTACTCCTTGCTCAACGAAGTGGACTCAACACCCCATATTAAACGCCTAAGAATATACCTGACTAGTAAGAATCTTAAAACCTATGGATTTACATGTCTCCGAAAGAGAATCAAGCGTGTGTACAGCAGCATAAACGCAGCAGTGATAGGATTGGTGAGTTTCGGTGAGGAAATGCAGACCCTTTGAAGTCATATTGCATGGTACCCATTCCATGGGTCTCAACTCTCCAGGTTTAAGGGATTCTTCCTTCAGCTAAAACATGCATATGGAACCCAGAGTATGATCCACCGTGTGATCGGGAAACGTGTTCAAATGTGTCTCAGTTTTCGTCCCCTGGTACTCGGGTGCAACATTCCAGACGCTTTACTAACACTCTCCCCACTTGGAGAGTCAGTGCCTTTAACGTCGTGTTTGGACCAGTTTGCAATTTCTGCGGAAAATGAACAGGAATAGGGAGAACCAATGAGAGACTAGCTGGAGGTGTCTGGACGTGCAAATTTAACTCTCATTTCCCACCAGGAAGAGGAATTAACCAAAGGCTCAGCTTGCCGTGCCGGAACCACACTAGGGCCTGAAGCAATCCTGCGGTGTTGCGGCCAGCTCACAAGAAAGCGAGTTGAACAAAGGAGCTCAGGGGCACTGTCATTCACAAACCTGCAGAGTTATAAATGACAGCTATCGTCCAAAAATATATTGAAGTAAGGCTGCCAAGAGGACTTGAAAGCGGGGCAGAATTGCAAGAAACCGATTTCAGGAAGTAGACTGGAATTGCATGAAAAGCATAGGAAAAGAGGCAGAACGTCCACAATGATGCACTTGGCCAAAAAGGGCGTATGCGTTTTTTCCTGAATATATTCAGGAAAAAACGCATACGCCCTTTTTGGCCAACCAAGCAAGCGTGCAAAGGAAATCTGCACTACAATGAAGTCTCACAGCCCGCCGGGCAAAAGGGCCATCTGAAAAAAGTGTAAAATCCAGAAAGGCAGGACAGGCCATGGAGAACTGGGAGCCTTGTTATGCTGATGGGCGGGATGTAAATTGCCAACAGCCACTCTGGAGAAGTGTATGGTGTTTCCTGAAACATGTAAAAAACAAAGCAACAGAGCCTAGGGCACTTCCACTTATGCTCCTATACCTTAGGGAAATTCAAATCAAAAAGTCACAGCCACCCCAAAGTTTGGGACGGCTCTGTTTACAAGATCCTCGTTTATGGTACAAGTTCAATATCACAGAAAGCGAAAAATGAATAAAGAATTTGTGGTATTTACGTACAATGCAATATCACTCAGCAATGAAATCTATGTCAACAGGCCCGTAGCAGCATAATGAGTGGACTCAGGTACGATGATTCTAAGTGAAATAAGTCACACAGAAAAAGAAACATCATAAGATATCACTAATACACGGAATGTAAACTTGGCTACCCAGGAACTGAATTACAAAACAGAACAGGGTCTCAAATGTAGAAAACCAACTTATGCTTGCGTAAGGGAAAGGTGAGTTGGGGTGCTGCATAAAACCAGAGATTGAAATTAGCACAGATACCGTTCCATAAGCCAAATATGTAATAGACAAGAGCTACTCCTTGCTCAACGAAGTGGACTCAACACCCCATATTAAACGCCTAAGAATATACCTGACTAGTAAGAATCTTAAAACCTATGGATTTACATGTCTCCGAAAGAGAATCAAGCGTGTGTACAGCAGCATAAACGCAGCAGTGATAGGATTGGTGAGTTTCGATGAGGAAATGCAGACCCTTTGAAGTCATATTGCATGGTACCCATTCCATGGGTCTCAACTCTCCAGGTTTAAGGGATTCTTCCTTCAGCTAAAACATGCATATGGAACCCAGAGTATGATCCACCGTGTGATCGGGAAACGTGTTCAAATGTGTCTCAGTTTTCGTCCCCTGGTACTCGGGTGCAACATTCCAGACGCTTTACTAACACTCTCCCCACTTGGAGAGTCAGTGCCTTTAACGTCGTGTTTGGACCAGTTTGCAATTTCTGCGGAAAATGAACAGGAATAGGGAGAACCAATGAGAGACTAGCTGGAGGTGTCTGGACGTGCAAATTTAACTCTCATTTCCCACCAGGAAGAGGAATTAACCAAAGGCTCAGCTTGCCGTGCCGGAACCACACTAGGGCCTGAAGCAATCCTGCGGTGTTGCGGCCAGCTCACAAGAAAGCGAGTTGAACAAAGGAGCTCAGGGGCACTGTCATTCACAAACCTGCAGAGTTATAAATGACAGCTATCGTCCAAAAATATATTGAAGTAAGGCTGCCAAGAGCACTTGAAAGCGGGGCAGAATTGCAGGACACCGATTTCAGGAGGTAGACTGGAATTGCATGAAAAGCATAGGAAAAGAGGCAGAACGTCCACAATGATGCACTTGGCCAAAAAGGGCGTATGCGTTTTTTCCTGAATATATTCAGGAAAAAACGCATACGTCCTTTTTGGCCAACCAAGCAAGCTTGCAAAGGAAATCTGCACTACAATGAAGTCTCACTGCCCCACGGGCAAAAGGGCCATCTGAAAAAAGTGTAAAATCCAGAAAGGCAGGACAGGCCATGGAGAACTGGGAGCCTTGTTATGTTGATGGGCGGGATGTAAATTGCCAACAGCCACTCTGGAGAAGTGTATGGTGTTTCCTGAAACATCTAAAAAACAAAGCAACAGAGCCTAGGGCACTTCCACTTATGCTCCTATAGCTTAGGGAAATTCAAATCAAAAAGACACAGCCACCCCAAAGTTTGGGACGGCTCTGTTTACAAGGACCTCGTTTATGGTACAAGTTCAATATCACAGAAAGCGAAAAATGAATAAAGAATTTGTGGTACTTACGTACAATGCAATATCACTCAGCAATGAAATCTATGTCATCAGGCCCGTAGCAGCATAATGAGTGGACTCAGGTACGATGATTTTAAGAGAAATAAGTAACACAGAAAAAGAAATATCATAAGGTATCACTAATACACGGAATGTAAACTTGGCTACCCAGGAACTGAATTTCAAAACAGAACAGGGTCTCAAATGTAGAAAACCAACTTATGATTGCCTAAGGGAAAGGTGAGTTGGGGTGCTGCATAAAACCAGAGATTGAAATTAGCACAGATACCATTCCATAAGCCAAATATGTAATAGACAAGAGCTACTCCTTGCTCAACGAAGTGGACTCAACACCCCTTATTAAACGCCTAAGAATATAACTGACTAGTAAGAATCTTAAAACCTATGGATTTATATGTCTCCGAAAAGGAATCAAGCATGTGTACAGCAGCATAAACGCAGCAGTGATAGGATTCGTGAGTTTCGGTGAGGAAATGCAGACCCTTTGAAGTCATATTGTATGGTACCCATTCCATGGGTCTCAACTCTCCAGGTTTAAGGGATTCTTCCTTCAGCTAAAACACGCATGTGGAACCCAGAGTATGATCCACCGTGTGATCGGGAAACGTGTTCAAATGTGTCTCAGTTTTCGTCCCCTGGTACTCGGGTGCAACATTCCAGACGCTTTACTAACAGTCTCCCCACTTGGAGAGTCAGTGCCTTTAACCTCCTGTTTGGCCCAGTTTGCAATTTCTGCGGGAAATGAACAGGAATAGGGAGAACCAATGAGAGACTAGCTGGAGGTGTCTGGACGGGCAAATTTAACTCTCATTTCCCACCAGGAAGAGGAATTAACCAAAGGCTCAGCTTGCCGTGCCGGAACCACACTAGGGCCTGAAGCAATCCTGCGGTGTTGCGGCCAGCTCACAAGAAAGCGAGTTGAACAAAGGAGCTCAGGGGCACTGTCATTCACAAACCTGCAGAGTTATAAATGACAGCTATCGTCCAAAAATATATTGAAGTAAGGCTGCCAACAGCACTTGAAAGCGGGGCAGAATTGCAGGACACCGATTTCAGGAGGTAGACTGGAATTGCATGAAAAGCATAGGAAAAGAGGCAGAACGTCCACAATGATGCACTTGGCCAAAAAGGGCGTATGCGTTTTTTCTTGAATATATTCAGGAAAAAACGCATACGCCCTTTTTGGCCAACCAAGCAAGCTTGCAAAGGAAATCTGCACTACAATGAAGTCTCACTGCCCCACGGGCAAAAGGGCCATCTGAAAAAAGTGTAAAATCCAGAAAGGCAGGACAGGCCATGGAGAACTGGGAGCCTTGTTATGCTGATGGGCGGGATGTAAATTGCCAACAGCCACTCTGGAGAAGTGTATGGTGTTTCCTGAAACATCTAAAAAACAAAGCAACAGAGCCTAGGGCACTTCCACTTATGCTCCTATAGCTTAGGGAAATTCAAATCAAAAAGTCACAGCCACCCCAAAGTTTGGGACCGCTCTGTTTACAAGATCCTCGTTTATGGTACAAGTTCAATATCACAGAAAGCGAAAAATGAATAAAGAATTTGTGGTATTTACGTACAATGCAATATCACTCAGCAATGAAATCTATGTCAACAGGCCCGTAGCAGCATAATGAGTGGACTCAGGTACGATGATTCTAAGTGAAATAAGTCACACAGAAAAAGAAACATCATAAGATATCACTAATACACGGAATGTAAACTTGGCTACCCAGGAACTGAATTACAAAACAGAACAGGGTCTCAAATGTAGAAAACCAACTTATGCTTGCTTAAGGGAAAGGTGAGTTGGGGTGCTGCATAAAACCAGAGATTGAAATTAGCACAGATACCGTTCCATAAGCCAAATATGTAACAGACAAGAGCTACTCCTTGCTCAACGAAGTGGACTCAACACCCCTTATTAATCGCCTAAGAATATAACTGACTAGTAAGAATCTTAAAACCTATGGATTTATATGTCTCCGAAAAGGAATCAAGCATGTGTACAGCAGCATAAACGCAGCACTGATAGGATTGGTGAGGTTCGGTGAGCAAATGCAGACCCTTGGAGTCATATAGCATGGTACCCATTCCATGGGTCTCAACTCTCCAGCTTTAAGGGATTCTTCCTTCAGCTAAAACATGCATGTGGAACCCAGAGTATGATCCACCGTGTGATCGGGAAATGTGTTCAAATATGTCTCAGTTTAAGTCCCCTGGTACTCGGGTGCAACATTCCAGACGCTTTATTAACAGTCTCCCCACTTGGAGAGTCAGTGCCTTTAACCTCCTGTTTGGCCCAGTTTGCAATTTCTGCGGGAAATGAACAGGAATAGGGAGAACCAATGAGAGACTAGCTGGAGGTGTCTGGACGGGCAAATTTAACTCTCATTTCCCACCAGGAAGAGGAATTAACCAAAGGCTCAGCTTGCCGTGCCGGAACCACACTAGGGCCTGAAGCAATCCTGCGGTGTTGCGGCCAGCTCACAATAAAGAGAGTTGAAGAAAGGAGCTCAGGGTCACTGTAATTCACAAACCTGCAGAGTTATAAATGACAGCTATCGTCCAAAAATATATTGAAGTAAGGCTGCCAAGAGGACTTGAAAGCGGGGCAGAATTGCAGGAAACCGATTTCAGGAGGTAGACTGGAAATGCATGAAAAGCATAGGAAAAGAGGCAGAACGTCCACAATGATGCACTTGGCCAAAAAGGGCGTATGCGTTTTTTCCTGAATATATTCAGGAAAAAACGCATACGCCCTTTTTGGCCAACCAAGCAAGCTTGCAAAGGAAATCTGCACTACAATGAAGTCTCACTGCCCCACGGGCAAAAGGGCCATCTGAAAAAAGTGTAAAATCCAGAAAGGCAGGACAGGCCATGGAAAACTGGGAGCCTTGTTATGCTGATGGGCGGGATGTCAATTGCCAACAGCCACTCTGAAGAAGTGTATGGTGTTTCCTGAAACATCTAAAAAACAAAGCAACAGAGCCTAGGGCACTTCCACTTATGCTCCTATAGCTTAGGGAAATTCAAATCAAAAAGTCACAGCCACCCCAAAGTTTGGGACGGCTCTGTTTACAAGAACCTCGTTTATGGTACAAGTTCAATATCACAGAAAGCGAAAAATGAATAAAGAATTTGTGGTACTTATGTACAATGCAATACCACTCAGCAATGAAATCTATGTCATCAGACCCGTAGCAGCATAATGAGTGGACTCAGGTACGATGATTCTAAGAGAAATAAGTCACACAGAAAAAGAAATATCATAAGGTATCACTAATACACGGAATGTAAACTTGGCTACCCAGGAACTGAATTACAAAACAGAACAGGGTCTCAAATGTAGAAAACCAACTTATGCTTGCGTAAGGGAAAGGTGAGTTGGGGTGCTGCATAAAACCAGAGATTGAAATTAGCACAGATACCGTTCCATAAGCCAAATATGTAATAGACAAGAGCTACTCCTTGCTCAACGAAGTGGACTCAACACCCCATATTAAACGCCTAAGAATATACCTGACTAGTAAGAATCTTAAAACCTATGGATTTACATGTCTCCGAAAGAGAATCAAGCGTGTGTACAGCAGCATAAACGCAGCAGTGATAGGATTGGTGAGTTTCGGTGAGGAAATGCAGACCCTTTGAAGTCATATTGCATGGTACCCATTCCATGGGTCTCAACTCTCCAGGTTTAAGGGATTCTTCCTTCAGCTAAAACATGCATATGGAACCCAGAGTATGATCCACCGTGTGATCGGGAAACGTGTTCAAATGTGTCTCAGTTTTCGTCCCCTGGTACTCGGGTGCAACATTCCAGACGCTTTACTAACACTCTCCCCACTTGGAGAGTCAGTGCCTTTAACGTCGTGTTTGGACCAGTTTGCAATTTCTGCGGAAAATGAACAGGAATAGGGAGAACCAATGAGAGACTAGCTGGAGGTGTCTGGACGTGCAAATTTAACTCTCATTTCCCACCAGGAAGAGGAATTAACCAAAGGCTCAGCTTGCCGTGCCGGAACCACACTAGGGCCTGAAGCAATCCTGCGGTGTTGCGGCCAGCTCACAAGAAAGCGAGTTGAACGAAGGAGCTCAGGGGCACTGTCATTCACAAACCTGCAGAGTTATAAATGACAGCTATCGTCCAAAAATATATTGAAGTAAGGCTGCCAAGAGCACTTGAAAGCGGGGCAGAATTGCAGGACACCGATTTCAGGAGGTAGACTGGAATTGCATGAAAAGCATAGGAAAAGAGGCAGAACGTCCACAATGATGCACTTGGCCAAAAAGGGCGTATGCGTTTTTTCCTGAATATATTCAGGAAAAAACGCATACGCCCTTTTTGGCCAACCAAGCAAGCTTGCAAAGGAAATCTGCACTACAATGAAGTCTCACTGCCCCACGGGCAAAAGGGCCATCTGAAAAAAGTGTAAAATCCAGAAAGGCAGGACAGGCCATGGAGAACTGGGAGCCTTGTTATGCTGATGGGCGGGATGTAAATTGCCAACAGCCACTCTGGAGAAGTGTATGGTGTTTCCTGAAACATCTAAAAAACAAAGCAACAGAGCCTAGGGCACTTCCACTTATGCTCCTATAGCTTAGGGAAATTCAAATCAAAAAGACACAGCCACCCCAAAGTTTGGGACGGCTCTGTTTACAAGGACCTCGTTTATGGTACAAGTTCAATATCACAGAAAGCGAAAAATGAATAAAGAATTTGTGGTACTTACGTACAATGCAATATCACTCAGCAATGAAATCTATGTCATCAGGCCCGTAGCAGCATAATGAGTGGACTCAGGTACGATGATTTTAAGAGAAATAAGTAACACAGAAAAAGAAATATCATAAGGTATCACTAATACACGGAATGTAAACTTGGCTACCCAGGAACTGAATTTCAAAACAGAACAGGGTCTCAAATGTAGAAAACCAACTTATGATTGCCTAAGGGAAAGGTGAGTTGGGGTGCTGCATAAAACCAGAGATTGAAATTAGCACAGATACCGTTCCATAAGCCAAATATGTAATAGACAAGAGCTACTCCTTGCTCAACGAAGTGGACTCAACACCCCTTATTAAACGCCTAAGAATATAACTGACTAGTAAGAATCTTAAAACCTATGGATTTATATGTCTCCGAAAAGGAATCAAGCATGTGTACAGCAGCATAAACGCAGCAGTGATAGGATTCGTGAGTTTCGGTGAGGAAATGCAGACCCTTTGAAGTCATATTGTATGGTACCCATTCCATGGGTCTCAACTCTCCAGGTTTAAGGGATTCTTCCTTCAGCTAAAACACGCATGTGGAACCCAGAGTATGATCCACCGTGTGATCGGGAAACGTGTTCAAATGTGTCTCAGTTTTCGTCCCCTGGTACTCGGGTGCAACATTCCAGACGCTTTACTAACAGTCTCCCCACTTGGAGAGTCAGTGCCTTTAACCTCCTGTTTGGCCCAGTTTGCAATTTCTGCGGGAAATGAACAGGAATAGGGAGAACCAATGAGAGACTAGCTGGAGGTGTCTGGACGGGCAAATTTAACTCTCATTTCCCACCAGGAAGAGGAATTAACCAAAGGCTCAGCTTGCCGTGCCGGAACCACACTAGGGCCTGAAGCAATCCTGCGGTGTTGCGGCCAGCTCACAAGAAAGCGAGTTGAACAAAGGAGCTCAGGGGCACTGTCATTCACAAACCTGCAGAGTTATAAATGACAGCTATCGTCCAAAAATATATTGAAGTAAGGCTGCCAACAGCACTTGAAAGCGGGGCAGAATTGCAGGACACCGATTTCAGGAGGTAGACTGGAATTGCATGAAAAGCATAGGAAAAGAGGCAGAACGTCCACAATGATGCACTTGGCCAAAAAGGGCGTATGCGTTTTTTCCTGAATATATTCAGGAAAAAACGCATACGCCCTTTTTGGCCAACCAAGCAAGCTTGCAAAGGAAATCTGCACTACAATGAAGTCTCACTGCCCCACGGGCAAAAGGGCCATCTGAAAAAAGTGTAAAATCCAGAAAGGCAGGACAGGCCATGGAGAACTGGGAGCCTTGTTATGCTGATGGGCGGGATGTAAATTGCCAACAGCCACTCTGGAGAAGTGTATGGTGTTTCCTGAAACATCTAAAAAACAAAGCAACAGAGCCTAGGGCACTTCCACTTATGCTCCTATAGCTTAGGGAAATTCAAATCAAAAAGTCACAGCCACCCCAAAGTTTGGGACGGCTCTGTTTACAAGATCCTCGTTTATGGTACAAGTTCAATATCACAGAAAGCGAAAAATGAATAAAGAATTTGTGGTATTTACGTACAATGCAATATCACTCAGCAATGAAATCTATGTCAACAGGCCCGTAGCAGCATAATGAGTGGACTCAGGTACGATGATTCTAAGTGAAATAAGTCACACAGAAAAAGAAACATCATAAGATATCACTAATACATGGAATGTAAACTTGGCTACCCAGGAACTGAATTACAAAACAGAACAGGGTCTGAAATGTAGAAAACCAACTTATGCTTGCTTAAGGGAAAGGTGAGTTGGGGTGCTGCATAAAACCAGAGATTGAAATTAGCACAGATACCGTTCCATAAGTCAAATATGTAACAGACAAGAGCTACTCCTTGCTCAACGAAGTGGACTCAACACCCCTTATTAAACGCCTAAGAATATAACTGACTAGTAAGAATCTTAAAACCTATGGATTTATATGTCTCCGAAAAGGAATCAAGTATGTGTACAGCAGCATAAACGCAGCAGTGATAGGATTGGTGAGTTTCGGTGAGGAAATGCAGACCCTTTGAAGTCATATAGCATGGTACCCATTCCATGGGTCTCAACTCTCAAGCTTTAAGGGATTCTTCCTTCAGCTAAAACATGCATGTGGAACCCAGAGTATGATCCACCATGTGATCGGGAAACGTGTTCAAATGTGTCTCAGTTTTCGTCCCCTGGTACTCGGGTGCAACATTCCAGACGCTTTACTAACACTCTCCCCACTTGGAGAGTCAGTGCCTTTAACGTCGTGTTTGGCCCAGTTTGCAATTTCTGCGGAAAATGAATAGGAATAGGGAGAACCAATGAGAGACTAGCTGGAGGTGTCTGGACGGGCAAATTTAACTCTCATTTCCCACCAGGAAGAGGAATTAACCAAAGGCTCAGCTTGCCGTGCCGGAACCACACTAGGGCCTGAAGCAATCCTGCGGTGTTGCGGCCAGCTCACAATAAAGAGAGTTGAAGAAAGGAGCTCAGGGGCACTGTCATTCACAAACCTGCAGAGTTATAAATGACAGCTATCGTCCGAAAATATACTGAAGTAAGGCTGCCAAGAGCACTTGAAAGCGGGGCAGCATTGCAGGAAACCGATTTCAGGAGGTAGACTGGAATTGCATGAAAAGCATAGGAAAAGAGGCAGAACGTCCACAATGATGCACTTGGCCAAAAAGGGCGTATGTGTTTTTTCCTGAATATATTCAGGAAAAAACGCATACGCCCTTTTTGGCCAACCAAGCAAGCTTGCAAAGGAAATCTGCACTACAATGAAGTCTCACTGCCCCCCGGTCAAAAGGGACAGCTGAAAAAAGTGTAAAATCCAGAAAGGCAGGAAAGGCTATGGAGAACTGGGAGCCTTGTTATGCTGATGGGCGGGATGAAAATTGCCAACAGCCACTCTGGAGAAGTGTATGGTGTTTCCTGAAACATCTAAAAAACAAAGCAACAGAGCCTAGGGCACTTCCACTTATGCTCCTATAGCTTAGGGAAATTCAAATCAAAAAGACACAGCCACCCCAAAGTTTGCGACGGCTCTGTTTACAAGATCCTCGTTTATGGTACAAGTTCAATATCACAGAAAGCGAAAAATGAATAAAGAATTTGTGGTACTTACGTACAATGCAATATCACTCAGCAATGAAATCTATGTCACCAGGCCCGTAGCAGCATAATGAGTGGACTCAGGTACGATGATTCTAAGAGAAATAAGTCACACAGAAAAAGAAATATCATAAGGTATCACTAATACACAGAATGTAAACTTGGCTACCCAGGAACTGAATTACAAAACAGAACAGGGTCTCAAATGTAGAAAACCAACTTATGCTTGCTTAAGGGAAAGGTGAGTTGGGGTGCTGCATAAAACCAGAGATTGAAATTAGCACATATACCGTTCCATAGCCAAATATGTAACAGACAAGAGCTACTCCTTGCTCAACGAAGTGGACTCAACACCCCTTATTAAACGCCTAAGAATATAACTGACTAGTAAGAATCTTAAAACCTATGGATTTATATGTCTCCGAAAAGGAATCAAGTATGTGTACAGCAGCATAAACGCAGCAGTGATAGGATTGGTGAGTTTCGGTGAGGAAATGCAGACCCTTTGAAGTCATATAGCATGGTACCCATTCCATGGGTCTCAACTCTCAAGATTTAAGGGATTCTTCCTTCAGCTAAAACATGCATGTGGAACCCAGAGTATGATCCACCGTGTGATCGGGAAACGTGTTCAAATGTGTCTCAGTTTTCGTCCCCTGGTACTCGGGTGCAACATTTCAGACGCTTTACTAACACTCTCCCCACTTGGAGAGTCAGTGCCTTTAACGTCGTGTTTGGACCAGTTTGCAATTTCTGCGGAAAATGAACAGGAATAGGGAGAACCAATGAGAGACTAGCTGGAGGTGTCTGGACGGGCAAATTTAACTCTCATTTCCCACCAGGAAGAGGAATTAACCAAAGGCTCAGCTTGCCGTGCCGGAACCACAGTAGGGCCTGAAGCAATACTGCGGTGTTGCGGCCAGCTCACAAGAAAGCGAGTTGAAGAAAGGAGCTCAGGGGCCCTGTCATTCACAAACCTGCAGAGTTATAAATGACAGCTATCGTCCAAAAATATATTGAAGTAAGGCTGCCAAGAGCACTTGAAAGCGGGGCAGAATTGCAGGAAACCGATTTCAGGAGGTAGACTGGAATTGCATGAAAAGCAGAGGAAAAGAGGCAGAACGTCCACAATGATGCACTTGGCCAAAAAGGGCGTATGCGTTTTTTCCTGAATATATTCAGGAAAAAACGCATACGCCCTTCTAGGCCAACCAAGCAAGCTTGCAAAGGAAATCTGCACTACAATGAAGTCTCACAGCCCGCCGGGCAAAAGGGCCATCTGATAAAAGTGTAAAATCCAGAAAGGCAGGACAGGCCATGGAGAACTGGGAGCCTTGTTTTGCTGATGGGCGGGATGTAAATTGCCAACAGCCACTCTGGAGAAGTGTATGGTGTTTCCTGAAACATCTAAAAAACAAAGCAACAGAGCCTAGGGCACTTCCACTTATGCTCCTATAGCTTAGGGAAATTAAAATCAAAAAGACACAGCCACCCCAAAATTTGGGATGGCTCTGTTTACAAGAACCTCGTTTATGGTACAAGTTCAATATCACAGAAAGCGAAAAATGAATAAAGAATTTGTGGTACTTACGTACAATGCAATATCACTCAGCAATGAAATCTATGTCATCAGACCCGTAGCAGCATAATGAGTGGACTCAGGTACGATGATTCTAAGAGAAATAAGTCACACAGAAAAAGAAATATCATAAGGTATCACTAATACACGGAATGTAAACTTGGCTACCCAGGAACTGAATTACAAAACAGAACAGGGTCTCAAATGTAGAAAACCAACTTATGCTTGCTTAAGGGGAAAGGTCAGTTGGGGTGCTGCATAAAACCAGAGATTGAAATTAGCACAGATACCGTTCCATAAGCCAAATATGTAATAGACAAGAGCTACTCCTTGCTCAACGAAGTGGACACAACACCCCATATTAAACACCTAAGAATATACCTGACTAGTAAAAATCTTAAAACCTATGGATTTATATGTCTCCGAAAAAGAATCAAGCGTGTGTACAGCAGCATAAACGCAGCAGTGATAGCATCGGTGAGTTTCGGTGAGCAAATGCATACCCTTTGAAGTCATATTGCATGGTACCCATTCCATGGGTCTCAACTCTCCAGGTTTAAGGGATTCCTCCTTCAGCTAAAACATGCATGTGGAAACCAGAGTATGATCCACCATGTGATCGGGAAACGTGTTCAAATGTGTCTCAGTTTTCGTCCCCTGGTACTCGGGTGCAACATTCCAGACGCTTTACTAACACTCTCCCCACTTGGAGAGTCAGTGCCTTTAACGTCGTGTTTGGCCCAGTTTGCAATTTCTGCGGGAAATGAACAGGAATAGGGAGAACCAATGAGAGACTAGCTGGAGGTGTCTGGACGGGCAAATTTAACTCTCATTTCCCACCAGGAAGAGGAATTAACCAAAGGCTCAGCTTGACGTGCCGGAACCACACTAGGGCCTGAAGCAATCCTGCGGTGTTGCGGCCAGCTCACAATAAAGAGAGTTGAAGAAAGGATCTCAGGGGAACTGTCATTCACAAAACTGCAGAGTTATAAATGACAGCTATCGTCCAAATATATTGAAGTAAGGCTGCCAAGAGCACTTGAAAGCGGGGCAGAATTGCAGGAAACCGATTTCAGGAGGTAGACTGGAATTGCATGAAAAGCATAGGAAAAGAGGCAGAACGTCCACAATGATGCACTTGGCCAAAAAGGGCGTATGCGTTTTTTCCTGAATATATTCAGGAAAAAACGCATACGCACTTTTTGGCCAACGAAGCAAGCTTGCAAAGGAAATCTGCACTACAATGAAGTCTCACTGCCCCCCGGTCAAAAGGGCCATCTGAAAAAAGTGTAAAATCCAGAAAGGCAGGACAGGCCATGGAGAACTGGGAGCCTTGTTATGCTGATGGGCGGGATGTAAATTGCCAACAGCCACTCTGGAGAAGTGTATGGTGTTTCCTGAAACATCTAAAAAACAAAGCAACAGAGCCTAGGGCACTTCCACTTATGCTCCTATAGCTTAGGGAAATTAAAATCAAAAAGACACAGCCACCCCAAAGTTTGGGACGGCTCTGTTTACAAGAACCTCGTTTATGATACAAGTTCATTATCACAGAAAGCGAAAAATGAATAAAGAATTTGTGGTACTTACGTACAATGCAATATCACTCAGCAATGAAATCTATGTCATCAGGCCCGTAGCAGCATAATGAGTGGATTCAGTTACGATGATTCTAAGTGAAATATGTCACACAGAAAAAGAAATATCATAAGGTATCACTAATACACGGAATGTAAACTTGGCTACCCAGGAACTGAATTACAAAACAGAACAGGGTCTCAAATGTAGAAAACCAACTTATGCTTGCTTAAGGGAAAGGTGAGTTGGGGTGCTACATAAAACCAGAGATTGAAATTAGCACAGATACCATTCCATAAGCCAAATATGTAATAGACAAGAGCTACTCCTTCCTCAACGAAGTGGACTCAACACCCCATATTAAACGCCTAAGAATATACCTGACTAGTAAGAATCTTAAAACCTATGGATTTACATGTCTCCGAAAAGTTATCAAGCGTGTGTACAGCAGCATAAACGCAGCAGTGATAGGATTGGTGAGTTTCGGTGAGCAAATGCAGACCCTTTGAAGTCATATTGCATGGTACCCATTTCATGGGTCACAACTCTCCAGGTTTAAGGGATTCCTCCTTCAGCTAAAACATGCATGTGGAACCCAGAGTATGATCCACCGTGTGATCGGGAAACGTGTTCAAATGTGTCTCAGTTTTCGTCCCCTGGTACTCGGGTGCAACATTCCAGACGCTTTACTAACACTCTCCCCACTTGGAGAGTCAGTGCCTTTAACCTCCTGTTTGGCCCAGTTTGCAATTTCTGCGGGAAATGAACAGGAATAGGGAGAACCAATGAGAGACTAGCTGGAGGTGTCTGGACGGGCAAATTTAACTCTCATTTCCCACCAGGAAGAGAAATTAACCAAAGGCTCAGCTTGCCGTGCCGGAACCACACTAGGGCCTGAAGCAATCCTGTGGTGTTGCGGCCAGCTCACAATAAAGAGAGTTGAAGAAAGGATCTCAGGGGCACTGTCATTCACAAACATGCAGAGTTATAAATGACAGCTATCGTCCAAAAATATATTGAAGTAAGGCTGCCAAGAGCACTTGTAAGCGGGGCAGAATTGCAGGAAACCGATTTCAGGAGGTAGACTGGAATTGCATGAAAAGCATAGGAAAAGAGGCAGAACGTCCACAATGATGCACTTGGCCAAAAAGGGCGTATGCGTTTTTTCCTGAATATATTCAGGAAAAAACGCATACGCACTTTTTGGCCAACCAAGCAAGCTTGCAAAGGAAATCTGCACTACAATGAAGTCTCACTGCCCCACTGGCAAAAGGGCCATCTGAAAAATGTGTAAAATCCAGAAAGGCAGGACAGGCCATGGAGAACTGGGAGCCTTGTTATGCTGATGGGCGGGATGTAAATTGCCAACAGCCACTCTGGAGAAGTGTATGGTGTTTCCTGAAACATCTAAAAAACAAAGCAACAGAGCCTAGGGCACTTCCACTTATGCTCCTATAGCTTAGGGAAATTCAAATCAAAAAGTCACAGCCACCCCAAAGTTTGGGACGGCTCTGTTTACAAGAACCTCGTTTATGGTACAAGTTCAATATCACAGAAAGCGAAAAATGAATAAAGAATTTGTGGTACTTATGTACAATGCAATACCACTCAGCAATGAAATCTATGTCATCAGACCCGTAGCAGCATAATGAGTGGACTCAGGTATGATGATTCCAACAGAAATAAGTCACACAGAAAAAGAAATATCATAAGGTATCACTAATACACGGAATGTAAACTTGGCTACCCAGGAACTGAATTACAAAACAGAACAGGGTCTCAAATGTAGAAAACCAACTTATGCTTGCTTAAGGGGAAAGGTGAGTTGGGGTGCTGCATAAAACCAGAGATTGAAATTAGCACAGATACCGTTCCATAAGCCAAATATGTAATAGACAAGAGCTACTACTTGCTCAACGAAGTGGACACAACACCCCATATTAAACACCTAAGAATATACCTGACTAGTAAAAATCTTAAAACCTATGGATTTATATGTCTCCGAAAAAGAATCAAGCGTGTGTACAGCAGCATAAACGCAGCAGTGATAGCATTGGTGAGTTTCGGTGAGCAAATGCATACCCTTTGAAGTCATATTGCATGGTACCCATTCCATGGGTCTCAACTCTCCAGGTTTAAGGGATTCCTCCTTCAGCTAAAACATGCATGTGGAAACCAGAGTATGATCCACCATGTGATCGGGAAACGTGTTCAAATGTGTCTCAGTTTTCGTCCCCTGGTACTCGGGTGCAACATTCCAGACGCTTTACTAACACTCTCCCCACTTGGAGAGTCAGTGCCTTTAACGTCGTGTTTGGCCCAGTTTGCAATTTCTGCGGGAAATGAACAGGAATAGGGAGAACCAATGAGAGACTAGCTGGAGGTGTCTGGACGGGCAAATTTAACTCTCATTTCCCACCAGGAAGAGGAATTAACCAAAGGCTCAGCTTGACGTGCCGGAACCACACTAGGGCCTGAAGCAATCCTGCGGTGTTGCGGCCAGCTCACAATAAAGAGAGTTGAAGAAAGGATCTCAGGGGAACTGTCATTCACAAAACTGCAGAGTTATAAATGACAGCTATCGTCCAAATATATTGAAGTAAGGCTGCCAAGAGCACTTGAAAGCGGGGCAGAATTGCAGGAAACCGATTTCAGGAGGTAGACTGGAATTGCATGAAAAGCATAGGAAAAGAGGCAGAACGTCCACAATGATGCACTTGGCCAAAAAGGGCGTATGCGTTTTTTCCTGAATATATTCAGGAAAAAACGCATACGCACTTTTTGGCCAACGAAGCAAGCTTGCAAAGGAAATCTGCACTACAATGAAGTCTCACTGCCCCCCGGTCAAAAGGGCCATCTGAAAAAAGTGTAAAATCCAGAAAGGCAGGACAGGCCATGGAGAACTGGGAGCCTTGTTATGCTGATGGGCGGGATGTAAATTGCCAACAGCCACTCTGGAGAAGTGTATGGTGTTTCCTGAAACATCTAAAAAACAAAGCAACAGAGCCTAGGGCACTTCCACTTATGCTCCTATAGCTTAGGGAAATTAAAATCAAAAAGACACAGCCACCCCAAAGTTTGGGACGGCTCTGTTTACAAGAACCTCGTTTATGATACAAGTTCATTATCACAGAAAGCGAAAAATGAATAAAGAATTTGTGGTACTTACGTACAATGCAATATCACTCAGCAATGAAATCTATGTCATCAGGCCCGTAGCAGCATAATGAGTGGATTCAGTTACGATGATTCTAAGTGAAATATGTCACACAGAAAAAGAAATATCATAAGGTATCACTAATACACGGAATGTAAACTTGGCTACCCAGGAACTGAATTACAAAACAGAACAGGGTCTCAAATGTAGAAAACCAACTTATGCTTGCTTAAGGGAAAGGTGAGTTGGGGTGCTGCATAAAACCAGAGATTGAAATTAGCACAGATACCATTCCATAAGCCAAATATGTAATAGACAAGAGCTACTCCTTCCTCAACGAAGTGGACTCAACACCCCATATTAAACGCCTAAGAATATACCTGACTAGTAAGAATCTTAAAACCTATGGATTTACATGTCTCCGAAAAGTTATCAAGCGTGTGTACAGCAGCATAAACGCAGCAGTGATAGGATTGGTGAGTTTCGGTGAGCAAATGCAGACCCTTTGAAGTCATATTGCATGGTACCCATTTCATGGGTCACAACTCTCCAGGTTTAAGGGATTCCTCCTTCAGCTAAAACATGCATGTGGAACCCAGAGTATGATCCACCGTGTGATCGGGAAACGTGTTCAAATGTGTCTCAGTTTTCGTCCCCTGGTACTCGGGTGCAACATTCCAGACGCTTTACTAACACTCTCCCCACTTGGAGAGTCAGTGCCTTTAACCTCCTGTTTGGCCCAGTTTGCAATTTCTGCGGGAAATGAACAGGAATAGGGAGAACCAATGAGAGACTAGCTGGAGGTGTCTGGACGGGCAAATTTAACTCTCATTTCCCACCAGGAAGAGAAATTAACCAAAGGCTCAGCTTGCCGGGCCGGAACCACACTAGGGCCTGAAGCAATCCTGTGGTGTTGCGGCCAGCTCACAATAAAGAGAGTTGAAGAAAGGATCTCAGGGGCACTGTCATTCACAAACATGCAGAGTTATAAATGACAGCTATCGTCCAAAAATATATTGAAGTAAGGCTGCCAAGAGCACTTGTAAGCGGGGCAGAATTGCAGGAAACCGATTTCAGGAGGTAGACTGGAATTGCATGAAAAGCATAGGAAAAGAGGCAGAACGTCCACAATGATGCACTTGGCCAAAAAGGGCGTATGCGTTTTTTCCTGAATATATTCAGGAAAAAACGCATACGCACTTTTTGGCCAACCAAGCAAGCTTGCAAAGGAAATCTGCACTACAATGAAGTCTCACTGCCCCACTGGCAAAAGGGCCATCTGAAAAATGTGTAAAATCCAGAAAGGCAGGACAGGCCATGGAGAACTGGGAGCCTTGTTATGCTGATGGGCGGGATGTAAATTGCCAACAGCCACTCTGGAGAAGTGTATGGTGTTTCCTGAAACATCTAAAAAACAAAGCAACAGAGCCTAGGGCACTTCCACTTATGCTCCTATAGCTTAGGGAAATTCAAATCAAAAAGTCACAGCCACCCCAAAGTTTGGGACGGCTCTGTTTACAAGAACCTCGTTTATGGTACAAGTTCAATATCACAGAAAGCGAAAAATGAATAAAGAATTTGTGGTACTTATGTACAATGCAATACCACTCAGCAATGAAATCTATGTCATCAGACCCGTAGCAGCATAATGAGTGGACTCAGGTATGATGATTCCAACAGAAATAAGTCACACAGAAAAAGAAATATCATAAGGTATCACTAATACACGGAATGTAAACTTGGCTACCCAGGAACTGAATTACAAAACAGAACAGGGTCTCAAATGTAGAAAACCAACTTATGCTTGCTTAAGGGGAAAGGTGAGTTGGGGTGCTGCATAAAACCAGAGATTGAAATTAGCACAGATACCGTTCCATAAGCCAAATATGTAATAGACAAGAGCTACTCCTTGCTCAACGAAGTGGACTCAACAACCCATATTAAACGCCTAAGAATATACCTGACTAGTAAGAATCTTAAAACCTATGGATTTACATGTCTCCAAAAGAGAATCAAGCGTGTGTACAGCAGCACAAACGCAGCAGTGATAGGATTAGTGAGGTTCGGTGAGCAAATGCAGACCCTTTGAAATCATATTGCATGGTACCCATTCCATGGGTCTCAACTCTCCAGGTTTAAGGGATTCTTCCTTCAGCTAAAACATGCATGTGGAACCCAGAGTATGATCCACCGTGTGATCGGGAAACGTGTTCATATATGTCTCAGTTTTCGTCCCCTGGTACTCGGGTGCAACATTCCAGACGCTTTACTAACACTCTCCCCACTTGGAGAGTCAGTGCCTTTAACGTCGTGTTTGGCCCAGTTTGCAATTTCTGCGGGAAATGAACAGGAATAGGGAGAACCAATGAGAGACTAGCTGGAGGTGTCTGGACGGGCAAATTTAACTCTCATTTCCCACCAGGAAGAGGAATTAACCAAAGGCTCAGCTTGCCGTGCCGGAACCACACTAGGGCCTGAAGCAATCTTGCGGTGTTGCGGCCAGCTCACAAGAAAGCGAGTTGAACAAAGGAGCTCAGGGGCACTGTAATTCCCAAACCTGCAGAGTTATAAATAACAGCTATCGTCCAAAAATATATTGAAGTAAGGCTGCCAAGAGGACTTGAAAGTGGGGCAGAATTGCAGGAAACCGATTTCAGGAGGTAGACTGGAATTGCATGAAAAGCATAGGAAAAGAGGCAGAACGTCCACAATGATGCACTTGGCCAAAAAGGGCGTATGCGTTTTTTCCTGAATATATTCAGGAAAAAACGCATACGCCCTTTTTGGCCAACCAAGCAAGCGTGCAAAGGAAATCTGCACTACAATGAAGTCTCTCTGCCCCACGGGCAAAAGGGCCATCTGAAAAAAGTGTAATATCCAGAAAGGCAGGACAGGCCATGGAGAACTGGGAGCCTTGTTATGCTGATGGGCGGGATGTAAATTGCCAACAGCCACTCTGGAGAAGTGTATGGTGTTTCCTGAAACATGTAAAAAACAAAGCAACAGAGCCTAGGGCACTTCCACTTATGGTCCTATAGCTTAGGGAAATTCAAATCAAAAAGTCACAGCCACCCCAAAGTTTGGGACGGCTCTGTTTACATGATCCTCGTTTATGGTACAAGTTCAATATCACAGAAAGCGAAAAATGAATAAAGAATTTGTGGTACTTACGTACAATGCAATACCACTCAGCAATGAAATCTATGTCAACAGGCCCGTAGCAGCATAATGAGTGGACTCAGGTACGATGATTCTAAGTGAAATAAGTCACACAGAAAAAGAAACATCATAAGATATCACTAATACACGGAATGTAAACTTGGCTACCCAGGAACTGAATTACAAAACAGAACAGGGTCTCAAATGTAGAAAACCAACTTATGCTTGCTTAAGGGAAAGGTGAGTTGGGGTGCTGCATAAAACCAGAGATTGAAATTAGCACAGATACCGTTCCATAAGCCAAATATGTAATAGACAAGAGCTACTCCTTGCTCAACGAAGTGGACTCAACACCCCATATTAAACGCCTAAGAATATACCTGACTAGTAAGAATCTTAAAACCTATGGATTTACATGTCTCCGAAAGAGAATCAAGCGTGTGTACAGCAGCATAAACGCAGCAGTGATAGGATTGGTGAGTTTCGGTGAGGAAATGCAGACCCTTTGAAGTCATATTGCATGGTACCCATTCCATGGGTCTCAACTCTCCAGGTTTAAGGGATTCTTCCTTCAGCTAAAACATGCATATGGAACCCAGAGTATGATCCACCGTGTGATCGGGAAACGTGTTCAAATGTGTCTCAGTTTTCGTCCCCTGGTACTCGGGTGCAACATTCCAGACGCTTTACTAACACTCTCCCCACTTGGAGAGTCAGTGCCTTTAACGTCGTGTTTGGACCAGTTTGCAATTTCTGCGGAAAATGAACAGGAATAGGGAGAACCAATGAGAGACTAGCTGGAGGTGTCTGGACGTGCAAATTTAACTCTCATTTCCCACCAGGAAGAGGAATTAACCAAAGGCTCAGCTTGCCGTGCCGGAACCACACTAGGGCCTGAAGCAATCCTGCGGTGTTGCGGCCAGCTCACAAGAAAGCGAGTTGAACAAAGGAGCTCAGGGGCACTGTCATTCACAAACCTGCAGAGTTATAAATGACAGCTATCGTCCAAAAATATATTGAAGTAAGGCTGCCAAGAGGACTTGAAAGCGGGGCAGAATTGCAGGAAACCGATTTCAGGAGGTAGACTGGAATTGCATGAAAAGCATAGGAAAAGAGGCAGAACGTCCACAATGATGCACTTGGCCAAAAAGGGCGTATGCGTTTTTTCCTGAATATATTCAGGAAAAAACGCATACGCCCTTTTTGGCCAACCAAGCAAGCTTGCAAAGGAAATCTGCACTACAATGAAGTCTCACTGCCCCACGGGCAAAAGGGCCATCTGAAAAAAGTGTAAAATCCAGAAAGGCAGGACAGGCCATGGAGAACTGGGAGCCTTGTTATGCTGATGGGCGGGATGTAAATTGCCAACAGCCACTCTGGAGAAGTGTATGGTGTTTCCTGAAATATCTAAAAAACAAAGCAACAGAGCCTAGGGCACTTCCACTTATGCTCCTATAGCTTAGGGAAATTCAAATCAAAAAGTCACAGCCACCCCAAAGTTTGGGACCGCTCTGTTTACAAGATCCTCGTTTATGGTACAAGTTCAATATCACAGAAAGCGAAAAATGAATAAAGAATTTGTGGTATTTACGTACAATGCAATATCACTCAGCAATGAAATCTATGTCAACAGGCCCGTAGCAGCATAATGAGTGGACTCAGGTACGTTGATTCTAAGTGAAATAAGTCACACAGAAAAAGAAACATCATAAGATATCACTAATACACGGAATGTAAACTTGGCTACCCAGGAACTGAATTACAAAACAGAACAGGGTCTCAAATGTAGAAAACCAACTTATGCTTGCTTAAGGGAAAGGTGAGTTGGGGTGCTGCATAAAACCAGAGATTGAAATTAGCACAGATACCGTTCCATAAGCCAAATATGTAACAGACAAGAGCTACTCCTTGCTCAACGAAGTGGACTCAACACCCCTTATTAAACGCCTAAGAATATAACTGACTAGTAAGAATCTTAAAACCTATGGATTTATATGTCTCAGAAAAGGAATCAAGCATGTGTACAGCAGCATAAACGCAGCACTGATAGGATTGGTGAGGTTCGGTGAGCAAATGCAGACCCTTGGAGTCATATAGCATGGTACCCATTCCATGGGTCTCAACTCTCCAGCTTTAAGGGATTCTTCCTTCAGCTAAAACATGCATGTGGAACCCAGAGTATGATCCACCGTGTGATCGGGAAATGTGTTCAAATATGTCTCAGTTTAAGTCCCCTGGTACTCGGGTGCAACATTCCAGACGCTTTACTAACAGTCTCTCCACTTGGAGAGTCAGTGCCTTTAACCTCCTGTTTGGCCCAGTTTGCAATTTCTGCGGGAAATGAACAGGAATAGGGAGAACCAATGAGAGACTAGCTGGAGGTGTCTGGACGGGCAAATTTAACTCTCATTTCCCACCAGGAAGAGGAATTAACCAAAGGCTCAGCTTGCCGTGCCGGAACCACACTAGGGCCTGAAGCAATCCTGCGGTGTTGCGGCCAGCTCACAATAAAGAGAGTTGAAGAAAGGATCTCAGGGGCCCTGTCATTCACAAACCTGCAGAGTTATAAATGACAGCTATCGTCCAAAAATATATTGAAGTAAGGCTGCCAAGAGGACTTGAAAGCGGGGCAGAATTGCAGGAAACCGATTTCAGGAGGTAGACTGGAAATGCATGAAAAGCATAGGAAAAGAGGCAGAACGTCCACAATGATGCACTTGGCCAAAAAGGGCGTATGCGTTTTTTCCTGAATATATTCAGGAAAAAACGCATACGCCCTTTTTGGCCAACCAAGCAAGCTTGCAAAGGAAATCTGCACTACAATGAAGTCTCACTGCCCCACGGGCAAAAGGGCCATCTGAAAAAAGTGTAAAATCCAGAAAGGCAGGACAGGCCATGGAAAACTGGGAGCCTTGTTATGCTGATGGGCGGGATGTCAATTGCCAACAGCCACTCTGAAGAAGTGTATGGTGTTTCCTGAAACATCTAAAAAACAAAGCAACAGAGCCTAGGGCACTTCCACTTATGCTCCTATAGCTTAGGGAAATTCAAATCAAAAAGTCACAGCCACCCCAAAGTTTGGGACGGCTCTGTTTACAAGAACCTCGTTTATGGTACAAGTTCAATATCACAGAAAGCGAAAAATGAATAAAGAATTTGTGGTACTTATGTACAATGCAATACCACTCAGCAATGAAATCTATGTCATCAGACCCGTAGCAGCATAATGAGTGGACTCAGGTACGATGATTCTAAGAGAAATAAGTCACACAGAAAAAGAAATATCATAAGGTATCACTAATACACGGAATGTAAACTTGGCTACCCAGGAACTGAATTACAAAACAGAACAGGGTCTCAAATGTAGAAAACCAACTTATGCTTGCTTAAGGGGAAAGGTGAGTTGGGGTGCTGCATAAAACCAGAGATTGAAATTAGCACAGATACCATTCCATAAGCCAAATATGTAATAGACAAGAGCTACTCCTTGCTCAACGAAGTGGACTCAACACCCCATATTAAACGCCTAAGAATATACCTGACTAGTAAGAATCTTAAAACCTATGGATTTACATGTCTCCAAAAGAGAATCAAGCGTGTGTACAGCAGCATAAACGCAGCAGTGATAGGATTAGTGAGGTTCGGTGAGCAAATGCAGACCCTTTGAAGTCATATTGCATGGTACCCATTCCATGGGTCTCAACTCTCCAGGTTTAAGGGATTCTTCCTTCAGCTAAAACATGCATGTGGAACCCAGAGTATGATCCACTGTGTGATCGGGAAACGTGTTCAAATGTGTCTCAGTTTTCGTCCCCTGGTACTCGGGTGCAACATTCCAGACGCTTTACTAACACTCTCCCCACTTGGAGAGTCAGTGCCTTTAACCTCCTGTTTGGCCCAGCTGGCAATTTCTGCGGGAAATGAACAGGAATAGGGAGAACCAATGAGAGACTAGCTGGAGGTGTCTGGACGGGCAAATTTAACTCTCATTTCCCACCAGGAAGAGGAATTAACCAAAGGCTCAGCTTGCCGTGCCGGAACCACACTAGGGCCTGAAGCAATCCTGCGGTGTTGCGGCCAGCTCACAATAAAGAGAGTTGAAGAAAGGAACTCAGGGGCACTGTCATTCACAAACCTGCAGAGTTATAAATGACAGCTATCGTCCAAAAATATATTGAAGTAAGGCTGCCAAGAGCACTTGAATGCGGGGCAGAATTGCAGGACACAGATTTCAGGAGGTAGACTGGAATTGCATGAAAAGCAGAGGAAAAGAGGCAGAACGTCCACAATGATGCACTTGGCCAAAAAGGGCGTATTCGTTTTTTCCTGACTATATTCAGGAAAAAACGCATACGCCCTTTTTGGCCAACCAAGCAAGCTTGCAAAGGAAATCTGCACTACAATGAAGTCTCACTGCCCCCTGGGCAAAAGGGCCATCTGAAAAAAGTGTAAAATCCAGAAAGGCAGGACAGGCCATGGAGAACTGGGAGCCTTGTTATGCTGATGGGCGGGATGTAAATTGCCAACAGCCACTCTGGAGAAGTGTATGGTGTTTCCTGAAACATGTAAAAAACAAAGCAACAGAGCCTAGGGCACTTCCACTTATGCTCCTATAGCTTAGGGAAATTCAAATCAAAAAGTCACAGCCACCCCAAAGTTTGGGACGGCTCTGTTTACAAGAACCTCGTTTATGGTACAAGTTCAATATCATAGAAAGCCAAAAATGCATAAAGAATTTGTGCTACTTACGTACAATGCAATATCACTCAGCAATGAAATCTGTGTCATCAGGCCCGTAGCAGCATAATGAGTGGACTCAGGTACGATGATTCTAAGAGAAATAGGTCACACAGAAAAAGAAATATCATAAGTTATCACTAATACACGGAATGTAAACTTGGCTACCCAGGAACTGAATTACAAAACAGAACAGGGTCTGAAATGTAGAAAACCAACTTATGCTTGCTTAAGGGCAAAGGTGAGTTGGGGTGCTGCATAAAACAAGAGATTGAAATTAGCACAGATACCGTTCCATAAGCCAAATATGTAATAGACAAGAGCTACTCCTTGCTCAACGAAGTGGACTCAACACCCCATATTAAACGCCTAAGAATATACCTGACTAGTAAGAATCTTAAAACCTATGGATTTACATGTCTCCGAAAGAGAATCAAGCGTGTGTACAGCAGCATAAACGCAGCAGTGATAGGATTGGTGAGTTTCGGTGAGGAAATGCAGACCCTTTGAAGTCATATTGCATGGTACCCATTCCATGGGTCTCAACTCTCCAGGTTTAAGGGATTCTTCCTTCAGCTAAAACTTGCATATGGAACCCAGAGTATGATCCACCGTGTGATCGGGAAACGTGTTCAAATGTGTCTCAGTTTTCGTCCCCTGGTACTCGGGTGCAACATTCCAGACGCTTTACTAACACTCTCCCCACTTGGAGAGTCAGTGCCTTTAACGTCGTGTTTGGACCAGTTTGCAATTTCTGCGGAAAATGAACAGGAATAGGGAGAACCAATGAGAGACTAGCTGGAGGTGTCTGGACGTGCAAATTTAACTCTCATTTCCCACCAGGAAGAGGAATTAACCAAAGGCTCAGCTTGCCGTGCCGGAACCACACTAGGGCCTGAAGCAATCCTGCGGTGTTGCGGCCAGCTCACAAGAAAGCGAGTTGAACAAAGGAGCTCAGGGGCACTGTCATTCACAAACCTGCAGAGTTATAAATGACAGCTATCGTCCAAAAATATATTGAAGTAAGGCTGCCAACAGCACTTGAAAGCGGGGCAGAATTGCAGGACACCGATTTCAGGAGGTAGACTGGAATTGCATGAAAAGCATAGGAAAAGAGGCAGAACGTCCACAATGATGCACTTGGCCAAAAAGGGCGTATGCGTTTTTTCCTGAATATATTCAGGAAAAAACGCATACGCCCTTTTTGGCCAACCAAGCAAGCGTGCAAAGGAAATCTGCACTACAATGAAGTCTCACTGCCCCACGGGCAAAAGGGCCATCTGAAAAAAGTGTAAAATCCAGAAAGGCAGGACAGGCCATGGAGAACTGGGAGCCTTGTTATGCTGATGGGCGGGATGTAAATTGCCAACAGCCACTCTGGAGAAGTGTATGGTGTTTCCTGAAACATGTAAAAAACAAAGCAACAGAGCCTAGGGCACTTCCACTTATGCTCCTATAGCTTAGGGAAATTCAAATCAAAAAGTCACAGCCACCCCAAAGTTTGGGACGGCTCTGTTTACAAGATCCTCGTTTATGGTACAAGTTCAATATCACAGAAAGCGAAAAATGAATAAAGAATTTGTGGTATTTACGTACAATGCAATATCACTCAGCAATGAAATCTATGTCAACAGGCCCGTAGCAGCATAATGAGTGGACTCAGGTACGATGATTCTAAGTGAAATAAGTCACACAGAAAAAGAAACATCATAAGATATCACTAATACACGGAATGTAAACTTGGCTACCCAGGAACTGAATTACAAAACAGAACAGGGTCTCAAATGTAGAAAACCAACTTATGCTTGCTTAAGGGAAAGGTGAGTTGGGGTGCTGCATAAAACCAGGGATTGAAATTAGCACAGATACCGTTCCATAAGCCAAATATGTAATAGACAAGAGCTACTCCTTGCTCAACGAAGTGGACTCAACACCCCATATTAAACGCCTAAGAATATACCTGACTAGTAAGAATCTTAAAACCTATGGATTTACATGTCTCCGAAAGAGAATCAAGCGTGTGTACAGCAGCATAAACGCAGCAGTGATAGGATTGGTGAGTTTCGGTGAGGAAATGCAGACCCTTTGAAGTCATATTGCATGGTACCCATTCCATGGGTCTCAACTCTCCAGGTTTAAGGGATTCTTCCTTCAGCTAAAACATGCATATGGAACCCAGAGTATGATCCACCGTGTGATCGGGAAACGTGTTCAAATGTGTCTCAGTTTTCGTCCCCTGGTACTCGGGTGCAACATTCCAGACGCTTTACTAACACTCTCCCCACTTGGAGAGTCAGTGCCTTTAACGTCGTGTTTGGACCAGTTTGCAATTTCTGCGGAAAATGAACAGGAATAGGGAGAACCAATGAGAGACTAGCTGGAGGTGTCTGGACGTGCAAATTTAACTCTCATTTCCCACCAGGAAGAGGAATTAACCAAAGGCTCAGCTTGCCGTGCCGGAACCACACTAGGGCCTGAAGCAATCCTGCGGTGTTGCGGCCAGCTCACAAGAAAGCGAGTAAAACAAAGGAGCTCAGGGGCACTGTCAATCACAAACCTGCAGAGTTATAAATGACAGCTATCGTCCAAAAATATATTGAAGTAAGGCTGCCAACAGCACTTGAAAGCGGGGCAGAATTGCAGGACACCGATTTCAGGAGGTAGACTGGAATTGCATGAAAAGCATAGGAAAAGAGGCAGAACGTCCACAATGATGCACTTGGCCAAAAAGGGCGTATGCGTTTTTTCCTGAATATATTCAGGAAAAAACGCATACGCACTTTTTGGCCAACCAAGCAAGCGTGCAAAGGAAATCTGCACTACAATGAAGTCTCACAGCCCGCCGGGCAAAAGGGCCATCTGAAAAAAGTGTAAAATCCAGAAAGGCAGGACAGGCCATGGAGAACTGGGAGCCTTGTTATGCTGATGGGCGGGATGTAAATTGCCAACAGCCACTCTGGAGAAGTG
The DNA here is from genome assembly GCF_949774975.1 of Lagenorhynchus albirostris. Lineage (NCBI taxonomy): Eukaryota > Metazoa > Chordata > Mammalia > Artiodactyla > Delphinidae > Lagenorhynchus > Lagenorhynchus albirostris. The sequence goes on along the minus strand of NC_083095.1, from coordinate 101,686,463 downwards.
TATGGTGTTTCCTGAAACATCTAAAAAACAAAGCAACAGAGCCTAGGGCACTTCCACTTATGCTCCTATACCTTAGGGAAATTCAAATCAAAAAGTCACAGCCACCCCAAAGTTTGTGACGGCTCTGTTTACAAGATCCTCGTTTATGGTACAAGTTCAATATCACAGAAAGCGAAAAATGAATAAAGAATTTGTGGTATTTACGTACAATGCAATATCACTCAGCAATGAAATCTATGTCAACAGGCCCGTAGCAGCATAATGAGTGGACTCAGGTACGATGATTCTAAGTGAAATAAGTCACACAGAAAAAGAAACATCATAAGATATCACTAATACACGGAATGTAAACTTGGCTACCCAGGAACTGAATTACAAAACAGAACAGGGTCTCAAATGTAGAAAACCAACTTATGCTTGCTTAAGGGAAAGGTGAGTTGGGGTGCTGCATAAAACCAGAGATTGAAATTAGCACAGATACCGTTCCATAAGCCAAATATGTAATAGACAAGAGCTACTCCTTGCTCAACGAAGTGGACTCAACACCCCATATTAAACGCCTAAGAATATACCTGACTAGTAAGAATCTTAAAACCTATGGATTTACATGTCTCCGAAAGAGAATCAAGCGTGTGTACAGCAGCATAAACGCAGCAGTGATAGGATTGGTGAGTTTCGGTGAGGAAATGCAGACCCTTTGAAGTCATATTGCATGGTACCCATTCCATGGGTCTCAACTCTCCAGGTTTAAGGGATTCTTCCTTCAGCTAAAACATGCATATGGAACCCAGAGTATGATCCACCGTGTGATCGGGAAACGTGTTCAAATGTGTCTCAGTTTTCGTCCCCTGGTACTCGGGTGCAACATTCCAGACGCTTTACTAACACTCTCCCCACTTGGAGAGTCAGTGCCTTTAACGTCGTGTTTGGACCAGTTTGCAATTTCTGCGGAAAATGAACAGGAATAGGGAGAACCAATGAGAGACTAGCTGGAGGTGTCTGGACGTGCAAATTTAACTCTCATTTCCCACCAGGAAGAGGAATTAACCAAAGGCTCAGCTTGCCGTGCCGGAACCACACTAGGGCCTGAAGCAATCCTGCGGTGTTGCGGCCAGCTCACAAGAAAGCGAGTTGAACAAAGGAGCTCAGGGGCACTGTCATTCACAAACCTGCAGAGTTATAAATGACAGCTATCGTCCAAAAATATATTGAAGTAAGGCTGCCAACAGCACTTGAAAGCGGGGCAGAATTGCAGGACACCGATTTCAGGAGGTAGACTGGAATTGCATGAAAAGCATAGGAAAAGAGGCAGAACGTCCACAATGATGCACTTGGCCAAAAAGGGCGTATGCGTTTTTTCCTGAATATATTCAGGAAAAAACGCATACGTCCTTTTTGGCCAACCAAGCAAGCTTGCAAAGGAAATCTGCACTACAATGAAGTCTCACTGCCCCACGGGCAAAAGGGCCATCTGAAAAAAGTGTAAAATCCAGAAAGGCAGGACAGGCCATGGAGAACTGGGAGCCTTGTTATGCTGATGGGCGGGATGTAAATTGCCAACAGCCACTCTGGAGAAGTGTATGGTGTTTCCTGAAACATCTAAAAAACAAAGCAACAGAGCCTAGGGCACTTCCACTTATGCTCCTATAGCTTAGGGAAATTCAAATCAAAAAGTCACAGCCACCCCAAAGTTTGGGACGGCTCTGTTTACAAGAACCTCGTTTATGGTACAAGTTCAATATCACAGAAAGCGAAAAATGAATAAAGAATTTGTGGTACTTACGTACAATGCAACATCACTCAGCAATGAAATCTATGTCATCATGCCCGTAGCAGCATAATGAGTGGACTCAGGTACGATGATTCTCAGTGAAATATGTCACACAGATAAAGAAATATCATAAGGTATCACTAATACACGGAATGTAAACTTGGCTACCCAGGAACTGAATTACAAAACAGAACAGGGTCTCAAATGTAGAAAACCAACTTATGCTTGCTTAAGGGAAAGGTGAGTTGGGGTGCTGCATAAAACCAGAGATTGAAATTAGCACAGATACCGTTCCATAAGCCAAATATGTAACAGACAAGAGCTACTCCTTGCTCAACGAAGTGGACTCAACACCCCTTATTAAACGCCTAAGAATATAACTGACTAGTAAGAATCTTAAAACCTATTGATTTATATGTCTCCGAAAAGGAATCAAGCATGTGTACAGCAGCATAAACGCAGCAGTGATAGGATTGGTGAGTTTCGGTGAGGAAATGCAGACCCTTTGAAGTCATATAGCATGGTACCCATTCCATGGGTCTCAACTCTCAAGCTTTAAGGGATTCTTCCTTCAGCTAAAACATGCATGTGGAACCCAGAGTATGATCCACCGTGTGATCGGGAAACGTGTTCAAATGTGTCTCAGTTTTCGTCCCCTGGTACTCGGGTGCAACATTCCAGACGCTTTACTAACACTCTCCCCACTTGGAGAGTCAGTGCCTTTAACGTCGTGTTTGGACCAGTTTGCAATTTCTGCGGAAAATGAACAGGAATAGGGAGAACCAATGAGAGACTAGCTGGAGGTGTCTGGACGTGCAAATTTAACTCTCATTTCCCACCAGGAAGAGGAATTAACCAAAGGCTCAGCTTGCCGTGCCGGAACCACACTAGGGCCTGAAGCAATCCTGCGGTGTTGCGGCCAGCTCACAAGAAAGCGAGTTGAACAAAGTAACTCAGGGGCACTGTCATTCACAAACCTGCAGAGTTATAAATGACAGCTATCGTCCAAAAATATATTGAAGTAAGGCTGCCAAGAGCACTTGAAAGCGGGGCAGAATTGCAGGAAACCAATTTCAGGAGGTAGACTGGAATTGCATGAAAAGCATAGGAAAACAGGCAGAACGTCCACAATGATGCACTTGGCCAAAAAGGGCGTATGCGTTTTTTCCTGAATATATTCAGGAAAAAACGCATACGCCCTTTTTGGCCAACCAAGCAAGCTTGCAAAGAAAATCTGCACTACAATGAAGTCTCACTGCCCCCCGGGCAAAAGGGCCATCTGAAAAAAGTGTAAAATCCAGAAAGGCAGGACAGGCCATGGAGAACTGGGAGCCTTGTTATGCTGATGGGCGGGATGTAAATTGCCAACAGCCACTCTGGAGAAGTGTATGGTGTTTCCTGAAACATCTAAAAAACAAAGCAACAGAGCCTAGGGCACTTCCACTTATGCTCCTATAGCTTAGGGAAATTCAAATCAAAAAGACACAGCCACCCCAAAGTTTGGGACGGCTCTGTTTACAAGGACCTCGTTTATGGTACAAGTTCAATATCACAGAAAGCGAAAAATGAATAAAGAATTTGTGGTACTTACGTACAATGCAATATCACTCAGCAATGAAATCTATGTCATCAGGCCCGTAGCAGCATAATGAGTGGACTCAGGTACGATGATTTTAAGAGAAATAAGTCACACAGAAAAAGAAATATCATAAGGTATCACTAATACACGGAATGTAAACTTGGCTACCCAGGAACTGAATTTCAAAACAGAACAGGGTCTCAAATGTAGAAAACCAACTTATGATTGCCTAAGGGAAAGGTGAGTTGGGGTGCTGCATAAAACCAGAGATTGAAATTAGCACAGATACCGTTCCATAAGCCAAATATGTAATAGACAAGAGCTACTCCTTGCTCAACGAAGTGGACTCAACACCCCTTATTAAACGCCTAAGAATATAACTGACTAGTAAGAATCTTAAAACCTATGGATTTATATGTCTCCGAAAAGGAATCAAGCATGTGTACAGCAGCATAAACGCAGCAGTGATAGGATTCGTGAGTTTCGGTGAGGAAATGCAGACCCTTTGAAGTCATATTGTATGGTACCCATTCCATGGGTCTCAACTCTCCAGGTTTAAGGGATTCTTCCTTCAGCTAAAACATGCATGTGGAACCCAGAGTATGATCCACCGTGTGATCGGGAAACGTGTTCAAATGTGTCTCAGTTTTCGTCCCCTGGTACTCGGGTGCAACATTCCAGACGCTTTACTAACACTCTCCCCACTTGGAGAGTCAGTGCCTTTAACGTCGTGTTTGGACCAGTTTGCAATTTCTGCGGAAAATGAACAGGAATAGGGAGAACCAATGAGAGACTAGCTGGAGGTGTCTGGACGTGCAAATTTAACTCTCATTTCCCACCAGGAAGAGGAATTAACCAAAGGCTCACCTTGCCGTGCCGGAACCACACTAGGGCCTGAAGCAATCCTGCGGTGTTGCGGCCAGCTCACAAGAAAGCGAGTTGAACAAAGGAGCTAAGGGGCACTGTCATTCACAAACCTGCAGAGTTATAAATGACAGCTATCGTCCAAAAATATATTGAAGTAAGGCTGCCAAGAGCACTTGAAAGCGGGGCAGAATTGCAGGAAACCAATTTCAGGAGGTAGACTGGAACTGCATGAAAAGCATAGGAAAAGAGGCAGAACGTCCACAATGATGCACTTGGCCAAAAAGGGCTTATGCGTTTTTTCCTGAATATATTCAGGAAAAAACGAATACGCCCTTTTTGGCCAACCAAGCAAGCTTGAAAGGAAATCTGCACTACAATGAAGTCTCACTGCCCCCCGGGCAAAAGGGCCATCTGAAAAAAGTGTAAAATCCAGAAAGGCAGGACAGGCCATGGAGAACTGGGAGCCTTGTTATGCTGATGGGCGGGATGTAAATTGCCAACAGCCACTCTGGAGAAGTGTATGGTGTTTCCTGAAACATGTAAAAAACAAAGCAACAGAGCCTAGGGCACTTCCACTTATGGTCCTATAGCTTAGGGAAATTCAAATCAAAAAGTCACAGCCACCCCAAAGTTTGGGACGGCTCTGTTTACAAGATCCTCGTTTATGGTACAAGTTCAATATCACAGAAAGCGAAAAATGAATAAAGAATTTGTGGTATTTACGTACAATGCAATATCACTCAGCAATGAAATCTATGTCAACAGGCCCGTAGCACCATAATGAGTGGATTCAGATACGATGATTCTAAGTGAAATAAGTCACACAGAAAAAGAAACATCATAAGATATCACTAATACACGGAATGTAAACTTGGCTACACAGGAACTGAATTACAAAACAGAACAGGGTCTGAAATGTAGAAAACCAACTTATGCTTGCTTAAGGGGAATGGTGAGATGGGGTGCTGCATAAAACCAGAGATTGAAATTAGCACAGATACCGTTCCATAAGCCAAATATGTAACAGACAAGAGCTACTCCTTGCTCAACGAAATGGACTCAACACCCCATATTAAACACCTAAGAATATACCTGACTAGTAAGAATCTTAAAACCTATGGAATTACATGTCTCCAAAAGAGAATCAAGCGTGTGTACAGCAGCATAAACGCAGCAGTGATAGGATTGGTGAGGTTTGGTGAGCAAATGCAGACCCTTTGAAGTCATATTGTATGGTACCCATTCCATGGGTCTCAACTCTCCAGGTTTAAGGGATTCTTCCTTCAGCTAAAACATGCATGTGGAACCCAGAGTATGATCCACCGTGTGATCGGGAAACGTGTTCAAATATGTCTCAGTTTTCGTCCCCTGGTACTTGGGTGCAACATTCCAGACGCTTTACTAACACTCTCCCCACTTGGAGAGTCAGTGCCTTTAACGTCGTGTTTGGCCCAGTTTGCAATTTCTGCGGAAAATGAACAGGAATAGGGAGAACCAATGAGAGACTAGCTGGAGGTGTCTGGACGGGCAAATTTAACTCTCATTTCCCACCAGGAAGAGGAATTAACCAAAGGCTCAGCTTGCCGTGCCGGAACCACACTAGGGCCTGAAGCAATCCTGCGGTGTTGCGGCCAGCTCACAAGAAAGCGAGTTGAACAATGGAGCTCAGGGGCACTGTCATTCACAAACCTGAAGAGTTATAAATGACAGCTATCGTCCAAAAATATATTGAAGTAAGGCTGCCAAGAGGACTTGAAAGCGGGGCAGAATTGCAAGAAACCGTTTTCAGGAGGTAGACTGGAATTGCATGAAAAGCATAGGAAAAGAGGCAGAACGTCCACAATGATGCACTTGGCCAAAAAGGGCGTATGCGTTTTTTCCTGAATATATTCAGGAAAAAACGCATACGCCCTTTTTGGCCAACCAAGCAAGCTTGCAAAGGAAATCTGCACTACAATGAAGTCTCACTGCCCCCCGGGCAAAAGGGCCATCTGAAAAAAGTGTAAAATCCAGAAAGGCAGGACAGGCCATGGAGAACTGGGAGCCTTGTTATGCTGATGGGCGGCATGTAAATTGCCAACAGCCACTCTGGAGAAGTGTATGGTGTTTCCTGAAACATCTAAAAAACAAAGCAACAGAGCCTAGGGCACTTCCACTTATGATCCTATAGCTTAGAGAAATTCAAATCAAAAAGTCACAGCCACCCCAAAGTTTGGGACGGCTCTGTTTACAAGATCCTCGTTTATGGTACAAGTTCAATATCACAGAAAGCGAAAAATGAATAAAGAATTTGTGGTACTTACGTACAATGCAATATCACTCAGCAATGAAATCTATGTCACCAGGCCCGTAGCAGCATAATGAGTGGACTCAGGTACGATGATTCTAAGAGAAATAAGTCACACAGAAAAAGAAATATCATAAGGTATCACTAATACACGGAATGTAAACTTGGCTACCCAGGAACTGAATTACAAAACAGAACAGGGTCTCAAATGTAGAAAACCAACTTATGCTTGCTTAAGGGAAAGGTGAGTTGGGGTGCTGCATAAAACCAGAGATTGAAATTAGCACAGATACCGTTCCATAGCCAAATATGTAACAGACAAGAGCTACTCCTTGCTCAACGAAGTGGACTCAACACCCCTTATTAAACGCCTAAGAATATAACTGACTAGTAAGAATCTTAAAACCTATGGATTTATATGTCTCCGAAAAGGAATCAAGTATGTGTACAGCAGCATAAACGCAGCAGTGATAGGATTGGTGAGTTTCGGTGAGGAAATGCAGACCCTTTGAAGTCATATAGCATGGTACCCATTCCATGGGTCTCAACTCTCAAGCTTTAAGGGATTCTTCCTTCAGCTAAAACATGCATGTGGAACCCAGAGTATGATCCACCGTGTGATCGGGAAACGTGTTCAAATGTGTCTCAGTTTTCGTCCCCTGGTACTCGGGTGCAACATTCCAGACGCTTTACTAACACTCTCCCCACTTGGAGAGTCAGTGCCTTTAACGTCGTGTTTGGACCAGTTTGCAATTTCTGCGGAAAATGAACAGGAATAGGGAGAACCAATGAGAGACTAGCTGGAGGTGTCTGGACGGGCAAATTTAACTCTCATTTCCCACCAGGAAGAGGAATTAACCAAAGGCTCAGCTTGCCGTGCTGGAACCACACTAGGGCCTGAAGCAATCCTGCGGTGTTGCGGCCAGCTCACAATAAAGAGAGTTGAAGAAAGGAGCTCAGGGGCACTGTCATTCACAAACCTGCAGAGTTATAAATGACAGCTATCGTCCAAAAATATATTGAAGTAAGGCTGCCAAGAGCACTTGAAAGCGGGGCAGAATTGCAGGAAACCGATTTCAGGAGGTAGACTGGAATTGCATGAAAAGCAGAGGAAAAGAGGCAGAACGTCCACAATGATGCACTTGGCCAAAAAGGGCGTATGCGTTTTTTCCTGAATATATTCAGGAAAAAACGCATACGCACTTCTAGGCCAACCAAGCAAGCTTGCAAAGGAAATCTGCACTACAATGAAGTCTCACAGCCCGCCGGGCAAAAGGGCCATCTGATAAAAGTGTAAAATCCAGAAAGGCAGGACAGGCCATGGAGAACTGGGAGCCTTGTTTTGCTGATGGGCGGGATGTAAATTGCCAACAGCCACTCTGGAGAAGTGTATGGTGTTTCCTGAAACATCTAAAAAACAAAGCAACAGAGTCTAGGGCACTTCCACTTATGCTCCTATAGCTTAGGGAAATTAAAATCAAAAAGACACAGCCACCCCAAAAATTGGGATGGCTCTGTTTACAAGAACCTCGTTTATGGTACAAGTTCAATATCACAGAAAGCGAAAAATGAATAAAGAATTTGTGGTACTTACGTACAATGCAATATCACTCAGCAATGAAATCTATGTCATCAGACCCGTAGCAGCATAATGAGTGGACTCAGGTACGATGATTCTAAGAGAAATAAGTCACACAGAAAAAGAAATATCATAAGGTATCACTAATACACGGAATGTAAACTTGGCTACCCAGGAACTGAATTACAAAACAGAACAGGGTCTCAAATGTAGAAAACCAACTTATGCTTGCTTAAGGGGAAAGGTGAGTTGGGGTGCTGCATAAAACCAGAGATTGAAATTAGCACAGATACCGTTCCATAAGCCAAATATGTAATAGACAAGAGCTACTCCTTGCTCAACGAAGTGGACACAACACCCCATATTAAACACCTAAGAATATACCTGACTAGTAAAAATCTTAAAACCTATGGATTTATATGTCTCCGAAAAAGAATCAAGCGTGTGTACAGCAGCATAAACGCAACAGTGATAGCATTGGTGAGTTTCGGTGAGCAAATGCATACCCTTTGAAGTCATATTGCATGGTACCCATTCCATGGGTCTCAACTCTCCAGGTTTAAGGGATTCCTCCTTCAGCTAAAACATGCATGTGGAAACCAGAGTATGATCCACCATGTGATCGGGAAACGTGTTCAAATGTGTCTCAGTTTTCGTCCCCTGGTACTCGGGTGCAACATTCCAGACGCTTTACTAACACTCTCCCCACTTGGAGAGTCAGTGCCTTTAACGTCGTGTTTGGCCCAGTTTGCAATTTCTGCGGGAAATGAACAGGAATAGGGAGAACCAATGAGAGACTAGCTGGAGGTGTCTGGACGGGCAAATTTAACTCTCATTTCCCACCAGGAAGAGGAATTAACCAAAGGCTCAGCTTGACGTGCCGGAACCACACTAGGGCCTGAAGCAATCCTGCGGTGTTGCGGCCAGCTCACAATAAAGAGAGTTGAAGAAAGGATCTCAGGGGAACTGTCATTCACAAAACTGCAGAGTTATAAATGACAGCTATCGTCCAAATATATTGAAGTAAGGCTGCCAAGAGCACTTGAAAGCGGGGCAGAATTGCAGGAAACCGATTTCAGGAGGTAGACTGGAATTGCATGAAAAGCATAGGAAAAGAGGCAGAACGTCCACAATGATGCACTTGGCCAAAAAGGGCGTATGCGTTTTTTCCTGAATATATTCAGGAAAAAACGCATACGCCCTTTTTGGCCAACCAAGCAAGCTTGCAAAGGAAATCTGCACTACAATGAAGTCTCACTGCCCCCCGGTCAAAAGGGCCATCTGAAAAAAGTGTAAAATCCAGAAAGGCAGGACAGGCCATGGAGAACTGGGAGCCTTGTTATGCTGATGGGCGGGATGTAAATTGCCAACAGCCACTCTGGAGAAGTGTATGGTGTTTCCTGAAACATGTAAAAAACAAAGCAACAGAGCCTAGGGCACTTCCACTTATGCTCCTATAGCTTAGGGAAATTCAAATCAAAAAGACACAGCCACCCCAAAGTTTGGGACGGCTCTGTTTACAAGAACCTCGTTTATGATACAAGTTCATTATCACAGAAAGCGAAAAATGAATAAAGAATTTGTGGTACTTACGTACAATGCAATATCACTCAGCAATGAAATCTATGTCATCAGGCCCGTAGCAGCATAATGAGTGGATTCAGTTACGATGATTCTAAGTGAAATATGTCACACAGAAAAAGAAATATCATAAGGTATCACTAATACACGGAATGTAAACTTGGCTACCCAGGAACTGAATTACAAAACAGAACAGGGTCTCAAATGTAGAAAACCAACTTATGCTTGCTTAAGGGAAAGGTGAGTTGGGGTGCTGCATAAAACCAGAGATTGAAATTAGCACAGATACCATTCCACAAGCCAAATATGTAATAGACAAGAGCTACTCCTTCCTCAACGAAGTGGACTCAACACCCCATATTAAACGCCTAAGAATATACCTGACTAGTAAGAATCTTAAAACCTATGGATTTACATGTCTCCGAAAAGTTATCAAGCGTGTGTACAGCAGCATAAACGCAGCAGTGATAGGATTGGTGAGTTTCGGTGAGCAAATGCAGACCCTTTGAAGTCATATTGCATGGTACCCATTTCATGGGTCACAACTCTCCAGGTTTAAGGGATTCCTCCTTCAGCTAAAACATGCATGTGGAACCCAGAGTATGATCCACCGTGTGATCGGGAAACGTGTTCAAATGTGTCTCAGTTTTCGTCCCCTGGTACTCGGGTGCAACATTCCAGACGCTTTACTAACACTCTCCCCACTTGGAGAGTCAGTGCCTTTAACCTCCTGTTTGGCCCAGTTTGCAATTTCTGCGGGAAATGAACAGGAATAGGGAGAACCAATGAGAGACTAGCTGGAGGTGTCTGGACGGGCAAATTTAACTCTCATTTCCCACCAGGAAGAGAAATTAACCAAAGGCTCAGCTTGCCGTGCCGGAACCACACTAGGGCCTGAAGCAATCCTGCGGTGTTGCGGCCAGCTCACAATAAAGAGAGTTGAAGAAAGGATCTCAGGGGCACTGTCATTCACAAACATGCAGAGTTATAAATGACAGCTATCGTCCAAAAATATATTGAAGTAAGGCTGCCAAGAGCACTTGTAAGCGGGGCAGAATTGCAGGAAACCGATTTCAGGAGGTAGACTGGAATTGCATGAAAAGCATAGGAAAAGAGGCAGAACGTCCACAATGATGCACTTGGCCAAAAAGGGCGTATGCGTTTTTTCCTGAATATATTCAGGAAAAAACGCATACGCCCTTTTTGGCCAACCAAGCAAGCTTGCAAAGGAAATCTGCACTACAATGAAGTCTCACTGCCCCACTGGCAAAAGGGCCATCTGAAAAAAGTGTAAAATCCAGAAAGGCAGGACAGGCCATGGAGAACTGGGAGCCTTGTTATGCTGATGGGCGGGATGTAAATTGCCAACAGCCACTCTGGAGAAGTGTATGGTGTTTCCTGAAACATCTAAAAAACAAAGCAACAGAGCCTAGGGCACTTCCACTTATGCTCCTATAGCTTAGGGAAATTCAAATCAAAAAGTCACAGCCACCCCAAAGTTTGGGACGGCTCTGTTTACAAGAACCTCGTTTATGGTACAAGTTCAATATCACAGAAAGCGAAAAATGAATAAAGAATTTGTGGTACTTATGTACAATGCAATACCACTCAGCAATGAAATCTATGTCATCAGACCCGTAGCAGCATAATGAGTGGACTCAGGTATGATGATTCCAACAAAAATAAGTCACACAGAAAAAGAAATATCATAAGGTATCACTAATACACGGAATGTAAACTTGGCTACCCAGGAACTGAATTACAAAACAGAACAGGGTCTCAAATGTAGAAAACCAACTTATGCTTGCTTAAGGGGAAAGGTGAGTTGGGGTGCTGCATAAAACCAGAGATTGAAATTAGCACAGATACCGTTCCATAAGCCAAATATGTAATAGACAAGAGCTACTCCTTGCTCAACGAAGTGGACTCAACAACCCATATTAAACGCCTAAGAATATACCTGACTAGTAAGAATCTTAAAACCTATGGATTTACATGTCTCCAAAAGAGAATCAAGCGTGTGTACAGCAGCACAAACGCAGCAGTGATAGGATTAGTGAAGTTCGGTGAGCAAATGCAGACCCTTTGAAATCATATTGCATGGTACCCATTCCATGGGTCTCAACTCTCCAGGTTTAAGGGATTCTTCCTTCAGCTAAAACATGCATGTGGAACCCAGAGTATGATCCACCGTGTGATCGGGAAACGTGTTCATATATGTCTCAGTTTTCGTCCCCTGGTACTCGGGTGCAACATTCCAGACGCTTTACTAACAGTCTCCCCACTTGGAGAGTCAGTGCCTTTAACCTCCTGTTTGGCCCAGCTTGCAATTTCTGTGGGAAATGAACAGGAATAGGGAGAACCAATGAGAGACTAGCTGGAGGTGTCTGGACGGGCAAATTTAACTCTCATTTCCCACCAGGAAGAGGAATTAACCAAAGGCTCAGCTTGCCGTGCCGGAACCACACTAGGGCCTGAAGCAATCTTGCGGTGTTGCGGCCAGCTCACAAGAAAGCGAGTTGAACAAAGGAGCTCAGGGGCACTGTAATTCCCAAACCTGCAGAGTTATAAATAACAGCTATCGTCCAAAAATATATTGAAGTAAGGCTGCCAAGAGGACTTGAAAGTGGGGCAGAATTGCAGGAAACCGATTTCAGGAGGTAGACTGGAATTGCATGAAAAGCATAGGAAAAGAGGCAGAACGTCCACAATGATGCACTTGGCCAAAAAGGGCGTATGCGTTTTTTCCTGAATATATTCAGGAAAAAACGCATACGCCCTTTTTGGCCAACCAAGCAAGCGTGCAAAGGAAATCTGCACTACAATGAAGTCTCTCTGCCCCACGGGCAAAAGGGCCATCTGAAAAAAGTGTAATATCCAGAAAGGCAGGACAGGCCATGGAGAACTGGGAGCCTTGTTATGCTGATGGGCGGGATGTAAATTGCCAACAGCCACTCTGGAGAAGTGTATGGTGTTTCCTGAAACATGTAAAAAACAAAGCAACAGAGCCTAGGGCACTTCCACTTATGGTCCTATAGCTTAGGGAAATTCAAATCAAAAAGTCACAGCCACCCCAAAGTTTGGGACGGCTCTGTTTACATGATCCTCGTTTATGGTACAAGTTCAATATCACAGAAAGCGAAAAATGAATAAAGAATTTGTGGTACTTACGTACAATGCAATACCACTCAGCAATGAAATCTATGTCAACAGGCCCGTAGCAGCATAATGAGTGGACTCAGGTACGATGATTCTAAGTGAAATAAGTCACACAGAAAAAGAAACATCATAAGATATCACTAATACACGGAATGTAAACTTGGCTACCCAGGAACTGAATTACAAAACAGAACAGGGTCTCAAATGTAGAAAACCAACTTATGCTTGCTTAAGGGAAAGGTGAGTTGGGGTGCTGCATAAAACCAGAGATTGAAATTAGCACAGATACCGTTCCATAAGCCAAATATGTAACAGACAAGAGCTACTCCTTGCTCAACGAAGTGGACTCAACACCACTTATTAAACGCCTAAGAATATAACTGACTAGTAAGAATCTTAAAACCTATGGATTTATATGTCTCCGAAAAGGAATCAAGCATGTGTACAGCAGCATAAACGCAGCACTGATAGGATTGGTGAGTTTCGGTGAGCAAATGCAGACCCTTGGAGTCATATAGCATGGTACCCATTCCATGGGTCTCAACTCTCCAGCTTTAAGGGATTCTTCCTTCAGCTAAAACATGCATGTGGAACCCAGAGTATGATCCACCGTGTGATCGGGAAATGTGTTCAAATATGTCTCAGTTTAAGTCCCCTGGTACTCGGGTGCAACATTCCAGACGCTTTACTAACAGTCTCCCCACTTGGAGAGTCAGTGCCTTTAACCTCCTGTTTGGCCCAGTTTGCAATTTCTGCGGGAAATGAACAGGAATAGGGAGAACCAATGAGAGACTAGCTGGAGGTGTCTGGACGGGCAAATTTAACTCTCATTTCCCACCAGGAAGAGGAATTAACCAAAGGCTCAGCTTGCCGTGCCGGAACCACACTAGGGCCTGAAGCAATCCTGCGGTGTTGCGGCCAGCTCACAATAAAGAGAGTTGAAGAAAGGAGCTCAGGGGCACTGTAATTCACAAACCTGCAGAGTTATAAATGACAGCTATCGTCCAAAAATATATTGAAGTAAGGCTGCCAAGAGGACTTGAAAGCGGGGCAGAATTGCAGGACACCGATTTCAGGAGGTAGACTGGAAATGCATGAAAAGCATAGGAAAAGAGGCAGAACGTCCACAATGATGCACTTGGCCAAAAAGGGCGTATGCCTTTTTTCCTGAATATATTCAGGAAAAAACGCATACGCCCTTTTTGGCCAACCAAGCAAGCGTGCAAAGGAAATCTGCACTACAATGAAGTCTCACTGCCCCACGGGCAAAAGGGCCATCTGAAAAAAGTGTAAAATCCAGAAAGGCAGGACAGGCCATGGAGAACTGGGAGCCTTGTTATGCTGATGGGCGGGATGTAAATTGCCAACAGCCACTCTGGAGAAGTGTATGGTGTTTCCTGAAACATCTAAAAAACAAAGCAACAGAGCCTAGGGCACTTCCACTTATGCTCCTATAGCTTAGGGAAATTCAAATCAAAAAGTCACAGCCACCCCAAAGTTTGGGACGGCTCTGTTTACAAGAACCTCGTTTATGGTACAAGTTCAATATCACAGAAAGCGAAAAATGAATAAAGAATTTGTGGTACTTACGTACAATGCAACATCACTCAGCAATGAAATCTATGTCATCATGCCCGTAGCAGCATAATGAGTGGACTCAGGTACGATGATTCTCAGTGAAATATGTCACACAGATAAAGAAATATCATAAGGTATCACTAATACACGGAATGTAAACTTGGCTACCCAGGAACTGAATTACAAAACACAACAGGGTCTCAAATGTAGAAAACCAACTTATGCTTGCTTAAGGGAAAGGTGAGTTGGGGTGCTGCATAAAACCAGAGATTGAAATTAGCACAGATACCGTTCCATAAGCCAAATATGTAACAGACAAGAGCTACTCCTTGCTCAACGAAGTGGACTCAACACCCCTTATTAAACGCCTAAGAATATAACTGACTAGTAAGAATCTTAAAACCTATGGATTTATATGTCTCCGAAAAGGAATCAAGCATGTGTACAGCAGCATAAACGCAGCAGTGATAGGATTGGTGAGTTTCGGTGAGGAAATGCAGACCCTTTGAAGTCATATAGCATGGTACCCATTCCATGGGTCTCAACTCTCAAGCTTTAAGGGATTCTTCCTTCAGCTAAAACATGCATGTGGAACCCAGAGTATGATCCACCGTGTGATCGGGAAACGTGTTCAAATGTGTCTCAGTTTTCGTCCCCTGGTACTCGGGTGCAACATTCCAGACGCTTTACTAACACTCTCCCCACTTGGAGAGTCAGTGCCTTTAACGTCGTGTTTGGACCAGTTTGCAATTTCTGCGGAAAATGAACAGGAATAGGGAGAACCAATGAGAGACTAGCTGGAGGTGTCTGGACGGGCAAATTTAACTCTCATTTCCCACCAGGAAGAGGAATTAACCAAAGGCTCAGCTTGCCGTGCCGGAACCACACTAGGGCCTGAAGCAATCCTGCGGTGTTGCGGCCAGCTCACAAGAAAGCGAGTTGAACAAAGTAGCTCAGGGGCACTGTCATTCACAAACCTGCAGAGTTATAAATGACAGCTATCGTCCAAAAATATATTGAAGTAAGGCTGCCAAGAGCACTTGAAAGCGGGGCAGAATTGCAGGAAACCAATTTCAGGAGGTAGACTGGAATTGCATGAAAAGCATAGGAAAAGAGGCAGAACGTCCACAATGATGCACTTGGCCAAAAAGGGCGTATGCGTTTTTTCCTGAATATATTCAGGAAAAAACGCATACGCCCTTTTTGGCCAACCAAGCAAGCTTGCAAAGGAAATCTGCACTACAATGAAGTCTCACTGCCCCCCGGGCAAAAGGGCCATCTGAAAAATGTGTAAAATCCAGAAAGGCAGGACAGGCCATGGAGAACTGGGAGCCTTGTTATGCTGATGGGCGGGATGTAAATTGCCAACAGCCACTCTGGAGAAGTGTATGGTGTTTCCTGAAACATCTAAAAAACAAAGCAACAGAGCCTAGGGCACTTCCACTTATGCTCCTATAGCTTAGGGAAATTCAAATCAAAAAGACACAGCCACCCCAAAGTTTGGGACGGCTCTGTTTACAAGAACCTCGTTTATGGTACAAGTTCAATATCACAGAAAGCGAAAAATGAATAAAGAATTTGTGGTACTTACGTACAATGCAATATCACTCAGCAATGAAATCTATGTCATCAGGCCCGTAGCAGCATAATGAGTGGACTCAGGTACGATGATTCTAAGAGAAATAAGTCACACAGAAAAAGAAATATCATAAGGTATCACTAATACACGGAATGTAAACTTGGCTACCCAGGAACTGAATTTCAAAACAGAACAGGGTCTCAAATGTAGAAAACCAACTTATGATTGCCTAAGGGAAAGGTGAGTTGGGGTGCTGCATAAAACCAGAGATTGAAATTAGCACAGATACCGTTCCATAAGCCAAATATGTAATAGACAAGAGCTACTCCTTGCTCAACGAAGTGGACTCAACACCCCTTATTAAACGCCTAAGAATATAACTGACTAGTAAGAATCTTAAAACCTATGGATTTATATGTCTCCGAAAAGGAATCAAGCATGTGTACAGCAGCATAAACGCAGCAGTGATAGGATTCGTGAGTTTCGGTGAGGAAATGCAGACCCTTTGAAGTCATATTGTATGGTACCCATTCCATGGGTCTCAACTCTCCAGGTTTAAGGGATTCTTCCTTCAGCTAAAACATGCATGTGGAACCCAGAGTATGATCCACCGTGTGATCGGGAAACGTGTTCAAATGTGTCTCAGTTTTCGTCCCCTGGTACTCGGGTGCAACATTCCAGACGCTTTACTAACACTCTCCCCACTTGGAGAGTCAGTGCCTTTAACGTCGTGTTTGGACCAGTTTGCAATTTCTGCGGAAAATGAACAGGAATAGGGAGAACCAATGAGAGACTAGCTGGAGGTGTCTGGACGGGCAAATTTAACTCTCATTTCCCACCAGGAAGAGGAATTAACCAAAGGCTCAGCTTGCCGTGCCGGAACCACACTAGGGCCTGAAGCAATCCTGCGGTGTTGCGGCCAGCTCACAAGAAAGCGAGTTGAACAAAGTAGCTCAGGGGCCCTGTCATTCACAAACCTGCAGAGTTATAAATGACAGCTATCGTCCAAAAATATATTGAAGTAAGGCTGCCAAGAGCACTTGAAAGCGGGGCAGAATTGCAGGAAACCAATTTCAGGAGGTAGACTGGAATTGCATGAAAAGCATAGGAAAAGAGGCAGAACGTCCACAATGATGCACTTGGCCAAAAAGGGCGTATGCGTTTTTTCCTGAATATATTCAGGAAAAAACGCATACGCCCTTTTTGGCCAACCAAGCAAGCTTGCAAAGGAAATCTGCACTACAATGAAGTCTCACTGCCCCCCGGGCAAAAGGGCCATCTGAAAAATGTGTAAAATCCAGAAAGGCAGGACAGGCCATGGAGAACTGGGAGCCTTATTATGCTGATGGGCGGGATGTAAATTGCCAACAGCCACTCTGGAGAAGTGTATGGTGTTTCCTGAAACATCTAAAAAACAAAGCAACAGAGCCTAGGGCACTTCCACTTATGCTCCTATAGCTTAGGGAAATTCAAATCAAAAAGACACAGCCACCCCAAAGTTTGGGACGGCTCTGTTTACAAGAACCTCGTTTATGGTACAAGTTCAATATCACAGAAAGCGAAAAATGAATAAAGAATTTGTGGTACTTACGTACAATGCAATATCACTCAGCAATGAAATCTATGTCATCAGGCCCGTAGCAGCATAATGAGTGGACTCAGGTACGATGATTCTAAGAGAAATAAGTCACACAGAAAAAGAAATATCATAAGGTATCACTAATACACGGAATGTAAACTTGGCTACCCAGGAACTGAATTTCAAAACAGAACAGGGTCTCAAATGTAGAAAACCAACTTATGATTGCCTAAGGGAAAGGTGAGTTGGGGTGCTGCATAAAACCAGAGATTGAAATTAGCACAGATACCGTTCCATAAGCCAAATATGTAATAGACAAGAGCTACTCCTTGCTCAACGAAGTGGACTCAACACCCCTTATTAAACGCCTAAGAATATAACTGACTAGTAAGAATCTTAAAACCTATGGATTTATATGTCTCCGAAAAGGAATCAAGCATGTGTACAGCAGCATAAACGCAGCAGTGATAGGATTCGTGAGTTTCGGTGAGGAAATGCAGACCCTTTGAAGTCATATTGTATGGTACCCATTCCATGGGTCTCAACTCTCCAGGTTTAAGGGATTCTTCCTTCAGCTAAAACATGCATGTGGAACCCAGAGTATGATCCACCGTGTGATCGGGAAACGTGTTCAAATGTGTCTCAGTTTTCGTCCCCTGGTACTCGGGTGCAACATTCCAGACGCTTTACTAACACTCTCCCCACTTGGAGAGTCAGTGCCTTTAACGTCGTGTTTGGACCAGTTTGCAATTTCTGCGGAAAATGAACAGGAATAGGGAGAACCAATGAGAGACTAGCTGGAGGTGTCTGGACGTGCAAATTTAACTCTCATTTCCCACCAGGAAGAGGAATTAACCAAAGGCTCACCTTGCCGTGCCAGAACCACACTAGGGCCTGAAGCAATCCTGCGGTGTTGCGGCCAGCTCACAAGAAAGCGAGTTGAACAAAGGAGCTAAGGGGCACTGTCATTCACAAACCTGCAGAGTTATAAATGACAGCTATCGTCCAAAAATATATTGAAGTAAGGCTGCCAAGAGCACTTGAAAGCGGGGCAGAATTGCAGGAAACCAATTTCAGGAGGTAGACTGGAACTGCATGAAAAGCATAGGAAAAGAGGCAGAACGTCCACAATGATGCACTTGGCCAAAAAGGGCTTATGCTTTTTTTCCTGAATATATTCAGGAAAAAACGCATACGCCCTTTTTGGCCAACCAAGCAAGCTTGCAAAGGAAATCTGCACTACAATGAAGTCTCACTGCCCCCCGGGCAAAAGGGCCATCTGAAAAAAGTGTAAAATCCAGAAAGGCAGGACAGGCCATGGAGAACTGGGAGCCTTGTTATGCTGATGGGCGGGATGTAAATTGCCAACAGCCACTCTGGAGAAGTGTATGGTGTTTCCTGAAACATGTAAAAAACAAAGCAACAGAGCCTAGGGCACTTCCACTTATGGTCCTATAGCTTAGGGAAATTCAAATCAAAATGTCACAGCCACCCCAAAGTTTGGGACGGCTCTGTTTACAAGATCCTCGTTTATGGTACAAGTTCAATATCACAGAAAGCGAAAAATGAATAAAGAATTTGTGGTATTTACGTACAATGCAATATCACTCAGCAATGAAATCTATGTCAACAGGCCCGTAGCACCATAATGAGTGGATTCAGATACGATGATTCTAAGTGAAATAAGTCACACAGAAAAAGAAACATCATAAGATATCACTAATACACGGAATGTAAACTTGGCTACACAGGAACTGAATTACAAAACAGAACAGGGTCTGAAATGTAGAAAACCAACTTATGCTTGCTTAAGGGGAATGGTGAGATGGGGTGCTGCATAAAACCAGAGATTGAAATTAGCACAGATACCGTTCCATAAGCCAAATATGTAACAGACAAGAGCTACTCCTTGCTCAACGAAGTGGACTCAACACCCCATATGAAACACCTAAGAATATACCTGACTAGTAAGAATCTTAAAACCTATGGAATTACATGTCTCCAAAAGAGAATCAAGCGTGTGTACAGCAGCATAAACGCAGCAGTGATAGGATTGGTGAGGTTTGGTGAGCAAATGCAGACCCTTTGAAGTCATATTGTATGGTACCCATTCCATGGGTCTCAACTCTCCAGGTTTAAGGGATTCTTCCTTCAGCTAAAACATGCATGTGGAACCCAGAGTATGATCCACCGTGTGATCGGGAAACGTGTTCAAATATGTCTCAGTTTTCGTCCCCTGGTACTTGGGTGCAACATTCCAGACGCTTTACTAACACTCTCCCCACTTGGAGAGTCAGTGCCTTTAACGTCGTGTTTGGCCCAGTTTGCAATTTCTGCGGAAAATGAACAGGAATAGGGAGAACCAATGAGAGACTAGCTGGAGGTGTCTGGACGGGCAAATTTAACTCTCATTTCCCACCAGGAAGAGGAATTAACCAAAGGCTCAGCTTGCCGTGCCGGAACCACACTAGGGCCTGAAGCAATCCTGCGGTGTTGCGGCCAGCTCACAAGAAAGCGAGTTGAACAATGGAGCTCAGGGGCACTGTCATTCACAAACCTGAAGAGTTATAAATGACAGCTATCGTCCAAAAATATATTGAAGTAAGGCTGCCAAGAGGACTTGAAAGCGGGGCAGAATTGCAAGAAACCGATTTCAGGAGGTAGACTGGAATTGCATGAAAAGCATAGGAAAAGAGGCAGAACGTCCACAATGATGCACTTGGCCAAAAAGGGCGTATGCGTTTTTTCCTGAATATATTCAGGAAAAAACGCATATGCCCTTTTTGGCCAACCAAGCAAGCTTGCAAAGGAAATCTGCACTACAATGAAGTCTCACTGCCCCCCGGGCAAAAGGGCCCTCTGAAAAAAGTGTAAAATCCAGAAAGGCAGGACAGGCCATGGAGAACTGGGAGCCTTGTTATGCTGATGGGCGGGATGTAAATTGCCAACAGCCACTCTGAAGAAGTGTATGGTGTTTCCTGAAACATCTAAAAAACAAAGCAACAGAGCCTAGGGCACTTCCACTTATGCTCCTATAGCTTAGGGAAATTAAAATAAAAAAGACACAGCCACCCCAAAATTTGGGATGGCTCTGTTTACAAGAACCTCGTTTATGGTACAAGTTCATTATCACAGAAAGCGAAAAATGAATAAAGAATTTGTGGTACTTGCGTACAATGCAATATCATTCAGCAATGAAATCTATGTCATCAGGCCCGTAGCAGCATAATGAGTGGATTCAGGTACGATGATTCTAAGTGAAATATGTCACACAGAAAAAGAAATATCATAAGGTATCACTAATACACGGAATGTAAACTTGGCTACACAGGAACTGAATTACGAAACAGAACAGGGTCTCAAATGTAGAAAACCAACTTATGCTTGCTTAAGGGCAAAGGTGAGTTGGGGTGCTGCATAAAACAAGAGATTGAAATTAGCACAGATACCGTTCCATAAGCCAAATATGTAATAGACAAGAGATACTCCTTGCTCAACGAAGTGGACTCAACACCCCATATTAAACGCCTAAGAATATACCTGACTAGTAAGAATCTTAAAACCTATGGATTTACATGTCTCCAAAAGAGAATCAAGCGTGTGTACAGCAGCATAAACGCAGCAGTGATAGGATTAGTGAGGTTCGGTGAGCAAATGCAGACCCTTTGAAGTCATATTGCATGGTACCCATTCCATGGGTCTCAACTCTCCAGGTTTAAGCGATTCTTCCTTCAGCTAAAACATGCATGTGGAACCCAGAGTATGATCCACCGTGTGATCGGGAAACGTGTTCAAATGTGTCTCAGTTTTCGTCCCCTGGTACTCGGGTGCAACATTCCAGACGCTTTACTAACACTCTCCCCACTTGGAGAGTCAGTGCCTTTAACGTCCTGTTTGACCCAGTTTGCAATTTCTGCGGGAAATGAACAGGAATAGGGAGAACCAATGAGAGACTAGCTGGAGGTGTCTGGACGTGCAAATTTAACTCTCATTTCCCACCAGGAAGAGGAATTAACCAAAGGCTCAGCTTGCCGTGCCGGAACCACACTAGGGCCTGAAGCAATCCTGCGGTGTTGCGGCCAGCTCACAATAAAGAGAGTTGAAGAACGGAGTTCAGGGGCACTGTCATTCACAAACCTGCAGAGTTAAAAATCACAGCTATCGTCCAAAAATATATTGAAGTAAGGCTGCCAAGAGGACTTGAAAGCGGGGCAGAATTGCAGGAAACCGATTTCAGGAGGTAGACTGGAATTGCATGAAAAGCATAGGAAAAGAGGCAGAACGTCCACAATGATGCACTTGGCCAAAAAGGGCGTATGCGTTTTTTCCTGAATATATTCAGGAAAAAACGCATACGCCCTTTTTGGCCAACCAAGCAAGCTTGCAAAGGAAATCTGCACTACAATGAAGTCTCACAGCCCGCCGGGCAAAAGGGCCATCTGATAAAAGTGTAAAATCCAGAAAGGCAGGACAGGCCATGGAGAACTGGGAGCCTTGTTTTGCTGATGGGCGGGATGTAAATTGCCAACAGCCACTCTGGAGAAGTGTATGGTGTTTCCTGAAACATCTAAAAAACAAAGCAACAGAGCCTAGGGCACTTCCACTTATGCTCCTATAGCTTAGGGAAATTAAAATCAAAAAGACACAGCCACCCCAAAATTTGGGACGGCTCTGTTTACAAGAACCTCGTTTATGGTACAAGTTCAATATCACAGAAAGCGAAAAATGAATAAAGAATTTGTGGTACTTACGTACAATGCAATATCACTCAGCAATGAAATCTATGTCATCAGGTCCGTAGCAGCATAATGAGTGGACTCAGGTACGATGATTCTAAGAGAAATAAGTCACACAGAAAAAGAAATATCATAAGGTATCACTAATACACGGAATGTAAACTTGGCTACCCAGGAACTGAATTACAAAACAGAACAGGGTCTCAAATGTAGAAAACCAACTTATGCTTGCTTAAGGGAAAGGTGAGTTGGGGTGCTGCATAAAACCAGAGATTGAAATTAGCACAGATACCGTTCCATAAGCCAAATATGTAATAGACAAGAGCTACTCCTTGCTCAACGAAGTGGACTCAACACCCCATATTAAACGCCTAAGAATATACCTGACTAGTAAGAATCTTAAAACCTATGGATTTACATGTCTCCGAAAGAGAATCAAGCGTGTGTACAGCAGCATAAACGCAGCAGTGATAGGATTGGTGAGTTTCGGTGAGGAAATGCAGACCCTTTGAAGTCATATTGCATGGTACCCATTCCATGGGTCTCAACTCTCCAGGTTTAAGGGATTCTTCCTTCAGCTAAAACATGCATATGGAACCCAGAGTATGATCCACCGTGTGATCGGGAAACGTGTTCAAATGTGTCTCAGTTTTCGTCCCCTGGTACTCGGGTGCAACATTCCAGACGCTTTACTAACACTCTCCCCACTTGGAGAGTCAGTGCCTTTAACGTCGTGTTTGGACCAGTTTGCAATTTCTGCGGAAAATGAACAGGAATAGGGAGAACCAATGAGAGACTAGCTGGAGGTGTCTGGACGTGCAAATTTAACTCTCATTTCCCACCAGGAAGAGGAATTAACCAAAGGCTCAGCTTGCCGTGCCGGAACCACACTAGGGCCTGAAGCAATCCTGCGGTGTTGCGGCCAGCTCACAAGAAAGCGAGTTGAACAAAGGAGGTCAGGGGCACTGTCATTCACAAACCTGCAGAGTTATAAATGACAGCTATCGTCCAAAAATATATTGAAGTAAGGCTGCCAACAGCACTTGAAAGCGGGGCAGAATTGCAGGACACCGATTTCAGGAGGTAGACTGGAATTGCATGAAAAGCATAGGAAAAGAGGCAGAACGTCCACAATGATGCACTTGGCCAAAAAGGGCGTATGCGTTTTTTCCTGAATATATTCAGGAAAAAACGCATACGCCCTTTTTGGCCAACCAAGCAAGCTTGCAAAGGAAATCTGCACTACAATGAAGTCTCACTGCCCCACGGGCAAAAGGGCCATCTGAAAAAAGTGTAAAATCCAGAAAGGCAGGACAGGCCATGGAGAACTGGGAGCCTTGTTATGCTGATGGGCGGGATGTAAATTGCCAACAGCCACTCTGGAGAAGTGTATGGTGTTTCCTGAAACATCTAAAAAACAAAGCAACAGAGCCTAGGGCACTTCCACTTATGCTCCTATAGCTTAGGGAAATTCAAATCAAAAAGTCACAGCCACCCCAAAGTTTGGGACCGCTCTGTTTACAAGATCCTCGTTTATGGTACAAGTTCAATATCACAGAAAGCGAAAAATGAATAAAGAATTTGTGGTATTTACGTACAATGCAATATCACTCAGCAATGAAATCTATGTCAACAGGCCCGTAGCAGCATAATGAGTGGACTCAGGTACGATGATTCTAAGTGAAATAAGTCACACAGAAAAAGAAACATCATAAGATATCACTAATACACGGAATGTAAACTTGGCTACCCAGGAACTGAATTACAAAACAGAACAGGGTCTCAAATGTAGAAAACCAACTTATGCTTGCTTAAGGGAAAGGTGAGTTGGGGTGCTGCATAAAACCAGAGATTGAAATTAGCACAGATACCGTTCCATAAGCCAAATATGTAACAGACAAGAGCTACTCCTTGCTCAACGAAGTGGACTCAACACCCCTTATTAAACGCCT
Source organism: Lagenorhynchus albirostris (assembly GCF_949774975.1). Taxonomy (NCBI): domain Eukaryota; kingdom Metazoa; phylum Chordata; class Mammalia; order Artiodactyla; family Delphinidae; genus Lagenorhynchus; species Lagenorhynchus albirostris. Next base: position 101,662,216 of record NC_083095.1, on the reverse strand, counting down.
AAGAATATAACTGACTAGTAAGAATCTTAAAACCTATGGATTTATATGTCTCCGAAAAGGAATCAAGCATGTGTACAGCAGCATAAACGCAGCACTGATAGGATTGGTGAGGTTCGGTGAGCAAATGCAGACCCGTGGAGTCATATAGCATGGTACCCATTCCATGGGTCTCAACTCTCCAGCTTTAAGGGATTCTTCCTTCAGCTAAAACATGCATGTGGAACCCAGAGTATGATCCACCGTGTGATCGGGAAATGTGTTCAAATATGTCTCAGTTTAAGTCCCCTGGTACTCGGGTGCAACATTCCAGACGCTTTACTAACAGTCTCCCCACTTGGAGAGTCAGTGCCTTTAACCTCCTGTTTGGCCCAGTTTGCAATTTCTGCGGGAAATGAACAGGAATAGGGAGAACCAATGAGAGACTAGCTGGAGGTGTCTGGACGGGCAAATTTAACTCTCATTTCCCACCAGGAAGAGGAATTAACCAAAGGCTCAGCTTGCCGTGCCGGAACCACACTAGGGCCTGAAGCAATCCTGCGGTGTTGCGGCCAGCTCACAATAAAGAGAGTTGAAGAAAGGAGCTCAGGGGCACTGTAATTCACAAACCTGCAGAGTTATAAATGACAGCTATCGTCCAAAAATATATTGAAGTAAGGCTGCCAAGAGGACTTGAAAGCGGGGCAGAATTGCAGGAAACCGATTTCAGGAGGTAGACTGGAAATGCATGAAAAGCATAGGAAAAGAGGCAGAACGTCCACAATGATGCACTTGGCCAAAAAGGGCGTATGCGTTTTTTCCTGAATATATTCAGGAAAAAACGCATACGCCCTTTTTGGCCAACCAAGCAAGCTTGCAAAGGAAATCTGCACTACAATGAAGTCTCACTGCCCCAGGGGCAAAAGGGCCATCTGAAAAAAGTGTAAAATCCAGAAAGGCAGGACAGGCCATGGAAAACTGGGAGCCTTGTTATGCTGATGGGCGGGATGTAAATTGCCAACAGCCACTCTGAAGAAGTGTATGGTGTTTCCTGAAACATCTAAAAAACAAAGCAACAGAGCCTAGGGCACTTCCACTTATGCTCCTATAGCTTAGGGAAATTCAAATCAAAAAGTCACAGCCACCCCAAAGTTTGGGACGGCTCTGTTTACAAGAACCTCGTTTATGGTACAAGTTCAATATCACAGAAAGCGAAAAATGAATAAAGAATTTGTGGTACTTATGTACAATGCAATACCACTCAGCAATGAAATCTATGTCATCAGACCCGTAGCAGCATAATGAGTGGACTCAGGTACGATGATTCTAAGAGAAATAAGTCACACAGAAAAAGAAATATCATAAGGTATCACTAATACACGGAATGTAAACTTGGCTACCCAGGAACTGAATTACAAAACAGAACAGGGTCTCAAATGTAGAAAACCAACTTATGCTTGCTTAAGGGGAAAGGTGAGTTGGGGTGCTGCATAAAACCAGAGATTGAAATTAGCACAGATACCATTCCATAAGCCAAATATGTAATAGACAAGAGCTACTCCTTCCTCAACGAAGTGGACTCAACACCCCATATTAAACGCCTAAGAATATACCTGACTAGTAAGAATCTTAAAACCTATGGATTTACATGTCTCCGAAAGAGAATCAAGCGTGTGTACAGCAGCATAAACGCAGCAGTGATAGGATTGGTGAGTTTCGGTGAGGAAATGCAGACCCTTTGAAGTCATATTGCATGGTACCCATTCCATGGGTCTCAACTCTCCAGGTTTAAGGGATTCTTCCTTCAGCTAAAACATGCATATGGAACCCAGAGTATGATCCACCGTGTGATCGGGAAACGTGTTCAAATGTGTCTCAGTTTTCGTCCCCTGGTACTCGGGTGCAACATTCCAGACGCTTTACTAACACTCTCCCCACTTGGAGAGTCAGTGCCTTTAACGTCGTGTTTGGACCAGTTTGCAATTTCTGCGGAAAATGAACAGGAATAGGGAGAACCAATGAGAGACTAGCTGGAGGTGTCTGGACGTGCAAATTTAACTCTCATTTCCCACCAGGAAGAGGAATTAACCAAAGGCTCAGCTTGCCGTGCCGGAACCACACTAGGGCCTGAAGCAATCCTGCGGTGTTGCGGCCAGCTCACAAGAAAGCGAGTTGAACAAAGGAGCTCAGGGGCACTGTCATTCACAAACCTGCAGAGTTATAAATGACAGCTATCGTCCAAAAATATATTGAAGTAAGGCTGCCAACAGCACTTGAAAGCGGGGCAGAATTGCAGGACACCGATTTCAGGAGGTAGACTGGAATTGCATGAAAAGCATAGGAAAAGAGGCAGAACGTCCACAATGATGCACTTGGCCAAAAAGGGCGTATGCGTTTTTTCCTGAATATATTCAGGAAAAAACGCATACGCCCTTTTTGGCCAACCAAGCAAGCGTGCAAAGGAAATCTGCACTACAATGAAGTCTCACTGCCCCACGGGCAAAAGGGCCATCTGAAAAAAGTGTAAAATCCAGAAAGGCAGGACAGGCCATGGAGAACTGGGAGCCCTGTTATGCTGATGGGCGGGATGTAAATTGCCAACAGCCACTCTGGAGAAGTGTATGGTGTTTCCTGAAACATGTAAAAAACAAAGCAACAGAGCCTAGGGCACTTCCACTTATGCTCCTATAGCTTAGGGAAATTCAAATCAAAAAGTCACAGCCACCCCAAAGTTTGGGACGGCTCTGTTTACAAGATCCTCGTTTATGGTACAAGTTCAATATCACAGAAAGCGAAAAATGAATAAAGAATTTGTGGTATTTACGTACAATGCAATATCACTCAGCAATGAAATCTATGTCAACAGGCCCGTAGCAGCATAATGAGTGGACTCAGGTACGATGATTCTAAGTGAAATAAGTCACACAGAAAAAGAAACATCATAAGATATCACTAATACACGGAATGTAAACTTGGCTACCCAGGAACTGAATTACAAAACACAACAGGGTCTCAAATGTAGAAAACCAACTTATGCTTGCTTAAGGGAAAGGTGAGTTGGGGTGCTGCATAAAACCAGAGATTGAAATTAGCACAGATACCGTTCCATAAGCCAAATATGTAATAGACAAGAGCTACTCCTTGCTCAACGAAGTGGACTCAACACCCCATATTAAACGCCTAAGAATATACCTGACTAGTAAGAATCTTAAAACCTATGGATTTACATGTCTCCGAAAGAGAATCAAGCGTGTGTACAGCAGCATAAACGCAGCAGTGATAGGATTGGTGAGTTTCGGTGAGGAAATGCAGACCCTTTGAAGTCATATTGCATGGTACCCATTCCATGGGTCTCAACTCTCCAGGTTTAAGGGATTCTTCCTTCAGCTAAAACATGCATATGGAACCCAGAGTATGATCCACCGTGTGATCGGGAAACGTGTTCAAATGTGTCTCAGTTTTCGTCCCCTGGTACTCGGGTGCAACATTCCAGACGCTTTACTAACACTCTCCCCACTTGGAGAGTCAGTGCCTTTAACGTCGTGTTTGGACCAGTTTGCAATTTCTGCGGAAAATGAACAGGAATAGGGAGAACCAATGAGAGACTAGCTGGAGGTGTCTGGACGTGCAAATTTAACTCTCATTTCCCACCAGGAAGAGGAATTAACCAAAGGCTCAGCTTGCCGTGCCGGAACCACACTAGGGCCTGAAGCAATCCTGCGGTGTTGCGGCCAGCTCACAAGAAAGCGAGTTGAACAAAGGAGCTCAGGGGCACTGTCATTCACAAACCTGCAGAGTTATAAATGACAGCTATCGTCCAAAAATATATTGAAGTAAGGCTGCCAACAGCACTTGAAAGCGGGGCAGAATTGCAGGACACCGATTTCAGGAGGTAGACTGGAATTGCATGAAAAGCATAGGAAAAGAGGCAGAACGTCCACAATGATGCACTTGGCCAAAAAGGGCGTATGCGTTTTTTCCTGAATATATTCAGGAAAAAACGCATACGTCCTTTTTGGCCAACCAAGCAAGCTTGCAAAGGAAATCTGCACTACAATGAAGTCTCACTGCCCCACGGGCAAAAGGGCCATCTGAAAAAAGTGTAAAATCCAGAAAGGCAGGACAGGCCATGGAGAACTGGGAGCCTTGTTATGCTGATGGGCGGGATGTAAATTGCCAACAGCCACTCTGGAGAAGTGTATGGTGTTTCCTGAAACATCTAAAAACAAAGCAACAGAGCCTAGGGCACTTCCACTTATGCTCCTATAGCTTAGGGAAATTCAAATCAAAAAGTCACAGCCACCCCAAAATTTGGGACGGCTCTGTTTACAAGAACCTCGTTTATGGTACAAGTTCATTATCACAGAAAGCGAAAAATGAATAAAGAATTTGTGGTACTTACGTACAATGCAATATCACTCAGCAATGAAATCTATGTCATCAGTCCCGTAGCAGCATATTGAGAGGATTCAGGTACGATGAATCTAAGTGAAATAAGTCACACAGAAAATGAAATATCATAAGGTATCACTAATACACGGAATGTAAACTTGGCTACACAGGAACTGAATTACAAAACAGAACAGGGTCTCAAATGTAGAAAACCAACTTATGCTTGCTTAAGGGAAAGGTGAGTTGGGGTGCTGCATAAAACCAGAGATTGAAATTAGCACAGATACCGTTCCATAAGCCAAATATGTAATAGAAAAGAGCTACTCCTTGCTCAACGAAGTGGACTCAACACCCCATATTAAACGCCTAAGAATATACCTGACTAGTAAGAATCTTAAAACCTATGGATTTACATGTCTCCGAAAAGTTATCAAGCGTGTGTACAGCAGCATAAACGCAGCAGTGATAGGATTAGTGAGGTTCGGTGAGCAAATGCAGACCCTTTGAAGTCATATTGCATGGTACCCAATCCATGGGTCTCAACTCTCCAGGTTTAAGGGATTCTTCCTTCAGCTAAAACATGCATGTGGAACCCAGAGTATGATCCACGGTGTGATTGGGAAACGTGTTCAAATATGTCTCAGTTTTCGTCCCCTGGTACTCGGGTGCAACATTCCAGACGCTTTACTAACACTCTCCCCACTTGGAGAGTCAGTGCCTTTAACCTCCTGTTTGGCCCAGCTTGCAATTTCTGCGGGAAATGAACAGGAATAGGGAGAACCAATGAGAGACTAGCTGGAGGTGTCTGGACGGGCAAATTTAACTCTCATTTCCCACCAGGAAGAGGAATTAACCAAAGGCTCAGCTTGCCGTGCCGGAACCACACTAGCGCCTGAAGCAATCCTGCGGTGTTGCGGCCAGCTCACAATAAAGAGAGTTGAAGAAAGGATCTCAGGGGCACTGTCATTCACAAACCTGCAGAGTTATAAATGACAGCTATTGTCCAAAAATATATTGAAGTAAGGCTGCCAAGAGCACTTGAAAGAGGGGCAGAATTGCAGGAAACCGATTTCAGGAGGTAGACTGGAATTGCATGAAAAGCATAGGAAAAGAGGCAGAACGTCCACAATGATGCACTTGGCCAAAAAGGGCGTATGCGTTTTTTCCTGAATATATTCAGGAAAAAACGCATACGCCCTTTTTGGCCAACCAAGCAAGCTTGCTAAGAAATCTGCACTACAATGAAGTCTCACTGCCCCACTGGCAAAAGGGTCATCTGAAAAAAGTGTAAAATCCAGAAAGGCAGGACAGGCCATGGAGAACTGGGAGCCTTGTTATGCTGATGGGCGGGATGTAAATTGCCAACAGCCACTCTGGAGAAGTGTATGGTGTTTCCTGAAACATCTAAAAAACAAAGCAACAGAGCCTAGGGCACTTCCACTTATGCTCCTATAGCTTAGGGAAATTCAAATCAAAAAGACACAGCCACCCCAAAGTTTGGGACGGCTCTGTTTACAAGATCCTCGTTTATGGTACAAGTTCAATATCACAGAAAGCGAAAAATGAATAAAGAATTTGTGGTATTTACGTACAATGCAATACAACTCAGCAATGAAATCTATGTCATCAGGCCCGTAGCACCATAATGAGTGGATTCAGATATGATGATTCTAAGAGAAATAAGTCACACAGAAAAAGAAACATCATAAGATATCACTAATACACGGAATGTAAACTTGGCTACCCAGGAACTGAATTACAAAACAGAACAGGGTCTCAAATGTAGAAAACCAACTTATGCTTGCTTAAGGGCAAAGGTGAGTTGGGGTGCTGCATAAACAAGAGATTGAAATTAGCACAGATACCGTTCCATAAGCCAAATATGTAATAGACAAGAGCTACTCCTTGCTCAACGAAGTGGACTCAACACCCCATATTAAACGCCTAAGGATATACCTGACTAGTAAGAATCTTAAAACCTATGGATTTACATGTCTCCAAAAGAGAATCAAGCGTGTGTACAGCAGCATAAACGCAGCAGTGATAGGATTAGTGAGTTTCGGTGAGCAAATGCAGACCCTTTGAAGTCATATTGCATGGTACCCATTCCATGGGTCTCAACTCTCCAGGTTTAAGGGATTCTTCCTTCAGCTAAAACATGCATGTGGAACCCAGAGTATGATCCACCGTGTGATTGGGAAACGTGTTCAAATATGTCTCAGTTTAAGTCCCCTGGTACTCGGGTGCAACATTCCAGACGCTTTACTAACACTCTCCCCACTTGGAGAGTCAGTGCCTTTAACCTCCTGTTTGGCCCAGCTTGCAATTTCTGCGGGAAATGAACAGGAATAGGGAGAACCAATGAGAGACTAGCTGGAGGTGTCTGGACGGGCAAATTTAACTCTCATTTCCCACCAGGAAGAGGAATTAACCAAAGGCTCAGCTTGCCGTGCCGGAACCACACTAGCGCCTGAAGCAATCCTGCGGTGTTGCGGCCAGCTCACAATAAAGAGAGTTGAAGAAAGGATCTCAGGGGCACTGTCATTAACAAACCTTCAGAGTTATAAATGACAGCTATTGTCCAAAAATATATTGAAGTAAGGCTGCCAAGAGCACTTGAAAGAGGGGCAGAATTGCAGGAAACCGATTTCAGGAGGTAGACTGGAATTGCATGAAAAGCATAGGAAAAGAGGCAGAACGTCCACAATGATGCACTTGGCCAAAAAGGGCGTATGCGTTTTTTCCTGAATATATTCAGGAAAAAACGCATACGCCCTTTTTGGCCAACCAAGCAAGCTTGCAAAGGAAATCTGCACTACAATGAAGTCTCACTGCCCCCCAGTCAAAAGGGACATCTGAAAAAAGTGTAAAATCCAGAAAGGCAGGAGAGGCCATGGAGAACTGGGAGCCTTGTTATGCTGATGGGCGGGATGTAAATTGCCAACAGCCACTCTGGAGAAGTGTATGGTGTTTCCTGAAACATCCAAAAAACAAAGCAACCTAGCCTAGGGCACTTCCACTTATGGTCCTATAGCTTAGGGAAATTAAAATCAAAAAGACACAGCCACCCCAAAATTTGGGATGGCTCTGTTTAAAAGCACCTCGTTTACGGTACAAGTGCAATATCACAGAAAGCGAAAAATGAATAAAGAATCTGTGGTACTTACGTACAATGCAACATCACTCAGCAATGAAATCTATGTCATCATGCCCGTAGCAGCACAATGAGTGGATTCAGGTACGATGATTCTAAGTGAAATAAGTCACACAGAAAAAGAAACATCATAAGATATCACTAATACACGGAATGTAAACTTGGCTACCCAGGAACTGAATTACAAAACAGAACAGGGTCTCAAATGTAGAAAACCAACTTATGCTTGCTTAAGGGAAAGGTGAGTTGGGGTGCTGCATAAAACCAGAGATTGAAATTAGCACAGATACCGTTCCATAAGCCAAATATGTAATAGACAAGAGCTACTCCTTGCTCAACGAAGTGGACTCAACACCCCATATTAAACGCCTAAGAATATAGCTGACTAGTAAGAATCTTGAAACCTATGGATTTATATGTCTCTGAAAAGGAATCAAGCGTGTGTACAGCAGCATAAACGCAGCAGTGATAGCATTGGTGAGGTTCGGTGAGCAAATGCAGACCCTTTGAAGTCATATTGCATGGTACCCATTCCATGGGTCTCAACTCTCCAGGTTTAAGGGATTCTTCCTTCAGCTAAAACATGTATGTGGAACCCAGAGTATGATCCACCGGGTGATCGGGAAACGTGTTCAAATGTGTCTCAGTTTTCGTCCCCTGGTACTCGGGTGCAACATTCCAGACGCTTTACTAACACTCTCCCCACTTAGAGAGTCAGTGCCTTTAACCTCCTGTTTGGCCCAGTTGACAATTTATGCGTAAGATGAACAGGAATAGGGAGAACCAATGAGAGACTAGCTGGAGGTGTCTGGACGTGCAAATTTAACTCTCATTTCCCACCAGGAAGAGGAATTAACCAAAGGCTCAGCTTGCCATGCCGGAAACACACGAGGGCCTGTAGCAATCTTGCGGTGTTGCGGTTAGCTCACAAAAAAGCGAGTTGAAGAAAGGAGCTCAGCGGCACTGTCATTCACAAACCTGCAGAGTTATAAATGACAGCTATCGTCCAAAAATATATTGAAGTAAGTTTGCCAAGAGGACTTGAAAGCGGGGCAGAATTGCAGGAAACCGATTTCAGGAGGTAGACTGGAATTGCATGAAAAGCATAGGTAAAGAGGCAGAACGTCCACAATGATGCACTTGGCCAAAAAGGGCGTATGCGTTTTTTCCTGAATATATTCAGGAAAAAACGCATACGCCCTTTTTGGCCAACCAAGCAAGCTTGCAAAGGAAATCTGTACTACAATGAAGTCTCACTGCCCCACGGGCAAAAGGGCCATCTGAAAAAAGTGTAAAATCCAGAAAGGCAGGACAGACCATGGAGAACTGGGAGCCTTGTTTTGCTGATGGGAGGGATGTAAATTGCCAACAGCCACACTGGAGAAGTGTATGGTGTTTTCTGAAAGATCTAAAAAACAAAGCAACAGAGCCTAGGGCACTTCCACTTATGGTCCTATAGCTTAGGGAAATTAAAATCAAAAAGACACAGCCACCCAAAAGTTTGGGACGGCTCTGTTTACAAGAACCTCGTTTATGGTACTAGTTGATTATCACAGAAAGAGAAAAATGAATAAAGAATTTGTGGTACTTACGTACAATGCAATATCACTCAGCAATGAAATCTATGTCATCAGGCCCGTAGCACCATAATGAGTGGATTCAGATACAATGATTCTAAGTGAAATAAGTCACACAGAAAAAGAAACATCATAAGATATCACTAATACACGGAATGTAAACTTGGCTACACAGGAACTGAATTACAAAACAGAACAGGGTCTCAAATGTAGAAAACCAGCTTATGCTTGCTTAAGGGGAAAGGTGAGTTGGGGTGCTGCATAAAACAAGAGATTGAAATTAGCACAGATACCGTTCCATAAGCCAAATATGTAATAGACAAGAGCTACTCCTTGCTCAACGAAGTGGACTCAACACCCCATATTAAACGCCTAAAAATATACCTGAATAGTAAGAATCTTAAAACCTATGGATTTATATGTCTCCGAAAAGGAATCAAGCGTGTGTACAGCAGCATAAACGCAGCAGTGATAGGATTGGTGAGTTTTGGTGAGCAAATGCAGACCCTTTGAAGTCATATTGCATGGTACCCATTCCATGGGTCACAACTCTCCAGGTTTAAGGGATTCCTCCTTCAGCTAAAACATGCATGTGGAACCCAGAGTATGATCCACCGTGTGATCGGGAAACGTGTTCAAATGTGTCTCAGTTTTCGTCCCCTGGTACTCGGGTGCAACATTCCAGACGCTTTACTAACACTCTCCCCACTTGGAGAGTGAGTGCCTTTAACCTCCTGTTTGGCCCAGTTTGCAATTTCTGTGGGAAATGAACAGGAATAGGGAGAACCAATGAGAGACTAGCTGGAGGTGTCTGGACGGGCAAATTTAACTCTCATTTCCCACCAGGAAGAGGAATTAACCAAAGGCTCAGCTTGCCGTCCGGGAACCACACTAGGGCCTGAAGCAATCCTGCGGTGTTGCGGCCAGCTCACAATAAAGAGAGTTGAAGAAAGGATCTCAGGGGCCCTGTCATTCACAAACCTGCAGAGTTATAAATGACAGCTATCGTCCAAAAATATATTGAAGTAAGGCTGCCAAGAGGACTTGAAAGCGGGGCAGAATTGCAGGAAACCGATTTCAGGAGGTAGACTGGAATTGCATGAAAAGCATAGGAAAAGAGGCAGAACGTCCACAATGATGCACTTGGCCAAAAAGTGCGTATGCGTTTTTTCCTGAATATATTCAGGAAAAAACGCATACGCCCTTTTTGGCCAATCAAGCAAGCTTGCAAAGGAAATCTGCACTACAATGAAGTCTCACTGCCCCACGGGCAAAAGGGCCATCTGAAAAAAGTGTAAAATCCAGAAAGGCAGGACAGGCCATGGAGAACAGGGAGCCTTGTTATGCTGATGGGCGGGATGTAAATTGCCAACAGCCACTCTGGAGAACTGTATGGTGTTTCCTGAAACATCTAAAAAACAAAGCAACAGAGCCTAGGGCACTTCCACTTATGCTCCTATAGCTTAGGGAAATTCAAATCAAAAAGACACAGCCACCCCAACGTTTGGGACGGCTCTGTTTACAAGATCCTCGTTTACGGTACAAGTTCAATATCACAGAAAGCGAAAAATGAATAAAGAATTTGTGGTATTTACGTACAATGCAATATCACTCAGCAATGAAATCTATGTCATCAGGCCCGTAGCACCATAATGAGTGGATTCAGATACAATGATTCTAAGTGAAATAAGTCACACAGAAAAAGAAACATCATAAGATATCACTAATACACGGAATGTAAACTTGGCTACACAGGAACTGAATTACAAAACAGAACAGGGTCTCAAATGTAGAAAACCAGCTGATGCTTGCTTAAGGGGAAAGGTGAGTTGGGGTGCTGCATAAAACAAGAGATTGAAATTAGCACAGATACCGTTCCATAAGCCAAATATGTAATAGACAAGAGCTACTCCTTGCTCAACGAAGTGGACTCAACACCCCATATTAAACGCCTAAAAATATACCTGAATAGTAAGAATCTTAAAACCTATGGATTTATATGTCTCCGAAAAGGAATCAAGCATGTGTACAGCAGCATAAACGCAGCAGTGAGGATTGGTGAGTTTTGGTGAGCAAATGCAGACCCTTTGAAGTCATATTGCATGGTACCCATTCCATGGGTCACAACTCTCCAGGTTTAAGGGATTCCTCCTTCAGCTAAAACATGCATGTGGAACCCAGAGTATGATCCACCGTGTGATCGGGAAACGTGTTCAAATGTGTCTCAGTTTTCGTCCCCTGGTACTCGGGTGCAACATTCCAGACGCTTTACTAACACTCTCCCCACTTGGAGAGTGAGTGCCTTTAACCTCCTGTTTGGCCCAGTTTGCAATTTCTGTGGGAAATGAACAGGAATAGGGAGAACCAATGAGAGACTAGCTGGAGGTGTCTGGACGGGCAAATTTAACTCTCATTTCCCACCAGGAAGAGGAATTAACCAAAGGCTCAGCTTGCCGTCCGGGAACCACACTAGGGCCTGAAGCAATCCTGCGGTGTTGCGGCCAGCTCACAATAAAGAGAGTTAAAGAAAGGATCTCAGGGGCCCTGTCATTCACAAAAATGCAGAGTTATAAATGACAGCTATCGTCCAAAAATATATTGAAGTAAGGCTGCCAAGAGGACTTGAAAGCGGGGCAGAATTGCAGGAAACAGATTTCAGGAGGTAGACTGGAATTGCATGAAAAGCATAGGAAAAGAGGCAGAACGTCCACAATGATGCACTTGGCCAAAAAGTGCGTATGCGTTTTTTCCTGAATATATTCAGGAAAAAACGCATACGCCCTTTTTGGCCAATCAAGCAAGCTTGCAAAGGAAATCTGCACTACAATGAAGTCTCACTGCCCCACGGGCAAAAGGGCCATCTGAAAAAAGTGTAAAATCCAGAAAGGCAGGACAGGCCATGGAGAACAGGGAGCCTTGTTATGCTGATGGGCGGGATGTAAATTGCCAACAGCCACTCTGGAGAACTGTATGGTGTTTCCTGAAACATCTAAAAAACAAAGCAACAGAGCCTAGGGCACTTCCACTTATGCTCCTATAGCTTAGGGAAATTCAAATCAAAAAGACACAGCCACCCCAACGTTTGGGACGGCTCTGTTTACAAGATCCTCGTTTACGGTACAAGTTCAATATCACAGAAAGCGAAAAATGAATAAAGAATTTGTGGTATTTACGTACAATGCAATATCACTCAGCAATGAAATCTATGTCATCAGGCCCGTAGCAGCATAATGAGTGGATTCAGATACAATGATTCTAAGTGAAATAAGTCACACAGAAAAAGAAACATCATAAGATATCACTAATACACGGAATGTAAACTTGGCTACACTGGACCTGAATTACAAAACAGAACAGGGTCTCAAATGTAGAAAACCAACTTATGCTTGCTTAAGGGGAAAGGTGAGTTGGGGTGCTGCATAAAACCAGATATTGAAATTAACACAGATACCGTTCCATAAGCCAAATATGTAATAGACAACAACTACTCCTTGCTCAACGAAGTGGACTCAACACCCCATATTAAACCCCTAAAAATATACCTGAATAGTAAGAATCTTAAAACCTATGGATTTATATGTCTCCGAAAAGGAATCAAGCGTGTGTACAGCAACATAAACGCAGCAGTGATAGGATTGGTGAGTTTCAGTGAGCAAATGCAGACCCTTTGAAGTCATATTGCATGGTACCCATTCCATGGGTCACAACTCTCCAGGTAAGGGATTCTTCCTTCAGCTAAAACATGCATTTGGAACCCAGATTATGATCCACCATGTGATCGGGAAACGTGTTCAAATGTGTCTCAGTTTTCGTCCCCTGGTACTCGGGTGCAACATTCCAGACGCTTTACTAACACTCTCCCCACTTGGAGAGTCAGTGCCTTTAACGGCCTGTTTGGCCCAGTTTGCAATTTCTGCGGGAAATGAACAGGAATAGGGAGAACCAATGAGAGACTAGCTGGAGGTGTCTGGACGTGCAAATTTAACTCTCATTTCACACCAGGAAGAGGAATTAACCAAAGGCTCATCTTGCCGTGCCGGAACCACACTAGGGCCTGAAGCAATCCTGCGATGTTGCAGCCAGCTCACAATAAAGAGAGTTGAAGAAAGGATCTCAGGGGCACTGTCATTCACAAACCTGCAGAGTTATAAATGACAGCTATCGTCCAAAAATATATGGAAGTAAGGCTGCCAAGAGGACTTGAAAGCGGGGCAGAATTGCAGGAAACCGATTTCAGGAGGTAGACTGGAATTGCATGAAAAGCATAGGAAAAGAGGCAGAACGTCCACAATGATGCACTTGGCCAAAAAGGGCCTATGCGTTTTTTCCTGAATATATTCAGGGAAAAACGCATACGCCCTTTTTGGCCAACCAAGCAAGCTTGCAAAGGAAATCTGCACTACTATGAAGTCTCACTGCCTTCTGGTCAAAAGGGCCATCTGAAAAAAGTGTAAAATCCAGAAAGGCAGGACAGGCCATGGAGAACTGGGAGCCTTGTTATGCTGATGGGCGGGATGTAAATTGCCAACAGCCACTCTGGAGAAATGTATGGTGTTTCCTGAAACATCTAAAAAACAAAGCAACAGAGCCTAGGGCACTTCCACTTATGCTCCTATAGCTTAGGGAAATTCAAATCAAAAAGACACAGCCACCCCAACGTTTGGGACGGCTCTGTTTACAAGATCCTCGTTTACGGTACAAGTTCAATATCACAGAAAGCGAAAAATGAATAAAGAATTTGTGGTATTTACGTACAATGCAATATCACTCAGCAATGAAATCTATGTCATCAGGCCCGTAGCACCATAATGAGTGGATTCAGATACAATGATTCTAAGTGAAATAAGTCACACAGAAAAAGAAACATCATAAGATATCACTAATACACGGAATGTAAACTTGGCTACCCAGGAACTGAATTACAAAACAGAACAGGGTCTCAAATGTAGAAAACCAGCTTATGCTTGCTTAAGGGGAAAGGTGAGTTGGGGTGCTGCATAAAACCAGAGATTGAAATTAGCACAGATACCGTTCCATAAGCCAAATATGTAATAGACAAGAGCTACTCCTTGCTCAACGAAGTGGACTCAACACCCCATATTAAACGCCTAAAAATATACCTGAATAGTAAGAATCTTAAAACCTATGGATTTATATGTCTCCGAAAAGGAATCAAGCGTGTGTACAGCAGCATAAACGCAGCAGTGATAGGATTGGTGAGTTTTGGTGAGCAAATGCAGACCCTTTGAAGTCATATTGCATGGTACCCATTCCATGGGTCACAACTCTCCAGGTTTAAGGGATTCCTCCTTCAGCTAAAACATGCATGTGGAACCCAGAGTATGATCCACCGTGTGATCGGGAAACGTGTTCAAATGTGTCTCAGTTTTCGTCCCCTGGTACTCGGGTGCAACATTCCAGACGCTTTACTAACACTCTCCCCACTTGGAGAGTGAGTGCCTTTAACCTCCTGTTTGGCCCAGTTTGCAATTTCTGTGGGAAATGAACATGAATAGGGAGAACCAATGAGAGACTAGCTGGAGGTGTCTGGATGGGCAAATTTAACTCTCATTTCCCACCAGGAAGAGGAATTAACCAAAGGCTCAGCTTGCCGTCCGGGAACCACACTAGGGCCTGAAGCAATCCTGCGGTGTTGCGGCCAGCTCACAATAAAGAGAGTTGAAGAAAGGTTCTCAGGGGCCCTGTCATTCACAAACCTGAAGAGTTATAAATGACAGCTATCGTCCAAAAATATATTGAAGTAAGGCTGCCAAGAGGACTTGAAAGCGGGGCAGAATTGCAGGAAACAGATTTCAGGAGGTAGACTGGAATTGCATGAAAAGCATAGGAAAAGAGGCAGAACGTCCACAATGATGCACTTGGCCAAAAAGGGCATATGCGTTTTTTCCTGAATATATTCAGGAGAAAACGCATACGCCCTTTTTGGCCAACCAAGCAAGCTTGCAAAGGAAATCTGCACTACAATGAAGTCTCACTGCCCCACGGGCAAAAGGGCCATCTGCAAAAAGTGTAAAATCCAGAAAGGCAGGACAGGCCATGGAGAATTGGGAGCCTTGTTATGCTGATGGGCGGGATGTAAATTGCCAACAGCCACTCTGGAGAACTGTATGGTGTTTCCTGAAACATCTAAAAAACAAAGCAACAGAGCCTAGGGCACTTCCACTTATGGTCCTATAGCTTAGGGAAATTAAAATAAAAAAGACACAGCCACCCCAAAGTTTGGGACGGCTCTGTTTACAAGAACCTCGTTTATGGTACAAGTTCAATATCACAGAAAGCGAAAAATGAATAAAGAATTTGTGGTACTTACGTACAATGCAATATCACTCAGCAATGAAATCTATGTCATCAGACCCGTAGCAGCATAATGAGTGGACACAGGTACGATGATTCTAAGAGAAATAAGTCACACAGAAAAAGAAATATCATAAGGTATCACTAATACACGGAATGTAAACTTGGCTACCCAGGAACTGAATTACAAAACAGAACAGGGTCTCAAATGTAGAAAACCAACTTATGCTTGCTTAAGGGGAAAGGTGAGTTGGGGTGCTGCATAAAACCAGAGATTGAAATTAGCACAGATACCATTCCATAAGCCAAATATGTAATAGACAAGAGCTACTCCTTCCTCAACGAAGTGGACTCAACACACCATATTAAACGCCTAAGAATATACCTGACTAGTAAGAATCTTAAAACCTATGGATTTACATGTCTCCGAAAGAGAATCAAGCATGTGTACAGCAGCATAAACGCAGCAGTGATAGGATTAGTGAGGTTCTGAGCAAATACAGACCCTTTGAAGTCATATTGCATGGTACCCATTCCATGGGTCTCAACTCTCCAGGTTTAAGGAATTGTACCTTCAGCTAAAACATGCATGTGGAACCCAGAGTATGATCCACCATGTGATTGGGAAACGTGTTCAAATGTGTCTCAGTTTTCGTCCCCTGGTACTCGGGTGCAACATTCCAGACGCTTTACTAACACTCTCCCCACTTGGTGAGTCAGTGCCTTTAACCTCCTGTTTGGCCCAGTTTGCAATTTCTGCGGGAAATGAACAGGAATAGGGAGAACCAATGAGAGACTAGCTGGAGGTGTCTGGACGTGCAAATTTAACTCTCATTTCCCACCAGGAAGAGGAATTAACCAAAGGCTCAGCTTGCCGTGCCGGAACCACACTAGGGCCTGAAGCAATCCTGCGGTGTTGCGGCCAGCTCACAATAAAGAGAGTTGAAGAAAGGAGCTCAGGGGCACTGTCATTCACAAACCTGCAGAGTTATAAATGACAGCTATCGTCCAAAAATATATTGAAGTAAGGCTGCCAAGAGGACTTGAAAGCGGGGCAGAATTGCAGGAAACCGATTTCAGGAGGTAGACTGGAATTGCATGAAAAGCATAGGAAAAGAGGCAGAACGTCCACAATGATGCACTTGGCCAAAAAGGGCGTATGCGTTTTTTCCTGAATATATTCAGGAAAAAACGCATACGCCCTTTTTGGCCAACCAAGCAAGCGTGCAAAGGAAATCTGCACTACAATGAAGTCTCACTGCCTTCTGGTCAAAAGGGCCATCTGCAAAAAGTGTAAAATCCAGAAAGGCAGGACAGGCCATGGAGAACTGGGAGCCTTGTTATGCTGATGGGCGGGATGTAAATTGCCAACAGCCACTCTGGAGAAATGTATGGTGTTTCCTGAAACATCTGAAAAACAAAGCAACAGAGCCTAGGGCACTTCCACTTATGCTCCTATAGCTTAGGGAAATTCAAATCAAAAAGACACAGCCACCCCAACGTTTGGCACGGCTCTGTTTACAAGATCCTCGTTTACGGTACAAGTTCAATATCACAGAAAGCGAAAAATGAATAAAGAATTTGTGGTATTTACGTAGAATGCAATATCACTCAGCAATGAAATCTATGTCATCAGGCCCGTAGCAGCCTAATGAGTGGATTCAGGTACGATGATTCTAAGTGAAATAAGTCACACAGAAAAAGAAACATCATAAGATATCACTAATACACGGAATGTAAACTTGGCTACACAGGAACTGAATTACAAAACAGAACAGGGTCTCAAATGTAGAAAACCAACTTATGCTTACTTAAGGGGAAAGGTGAGTTGTGGTGCTGCGTAAAACAAGAGATTGAAATTAGCAGAGATACCGTTCCATAAGCCAAATATGTAATAGACAAGAGCTACTCCTTGCTCAACGAAGTGGACTCAACACACCATATTAAACGCCTAAGAATATACCTGACTAGTAAGAATCTTAAAACCTATGGATTTATATGTCTCCGAAAAGGAATCAAACCTGTGCACAGCAGCATAAACGCAGCAGTGATAGGATTGGTGAGTTTCGGTGAGCAAATGCAGACCCTTTGAAGTCATATTGCATGGTACCCATTCCATGGATCACAGCTCTCCAGGTTTAAGGGATTCCTCCTTCAGCTAAAACATGCATGTGGCACCCAGAGTATGAACCAACGTGTGATCGGGAAACGTGTTCAAATGTGTCTCAGTTTTCATCCCCTGCTACTCGGGTGCAACATTCCAGACGCTTTACTTACACTCTCCCCACTTGGAGAGTCAGTGCCTTAACGTCCTGTTTGGCCCAGTTTGCAATTTCTGCGGGAAATGATCAGGAATAGGGAGAACCAATGAGAGACTAGCTGGAGGTGTCTGGACGTGAAAATTTAACTCTCATTTCCCACCAAGAAGAGGAATTCACCAAAGGCTCAGCTTGCCATGCCGGAACCACACTAGGGCCTGAAGCAATCCTGCGGTGTTGCGGCCAGCTCACAATAAAGAGAGTTGAAGAAAGGATCTCAGGGGCCCTGTCATTCACAAACCTGCAGAGTTATAAATGACAGCTATCATCCAAAAATATATTGAAGTAAGGCTGCCAAGAGGACTTGAAAGCGGGGCAGAATTGCAGGAACCCGATTTCAGGAGGTAGACTGGAATTGCATGAAAAGCATAGGAAAAGAGGCAGAACGTCCACAATGATGCACTTGGCCAAAAAGGGCGTATGCGTTTTTTCCTGAATATATTCAGGAAAAAACGCATACGCCCTTTTTGGCCAACCAAGCAAGCTTGCAAAGGAAATCTGCACTACAATGAAGTCTCACTGCCCCACCGGCAAAAGGGCCATCTGAAAGAAGTGTAAAATCCAGAAAGACAGGACAGGCCATGGAGAATTGGGAGCCTTGTTATGCTGATGGGCGGGATGTAAATTGCCAACAGCCACTCTGGAGAAGTGTATGGTGTTTCCTGAAACATCTAAAAAACAAAGCAACAGAGCCTAGGGCACTTCCACTTATGCTCCTATAGCTTAGGGAAATTAAAATCAAAAAGACACAGCCACCCCAAAATTTGGGATGGCTCTGTTTACAAGAACCTCGTTTATGGTACAAGTTCATTATCACAGAAAGCGAAAAATGAATAAAGAATTTGTGGTACTTACGTACAATGCAATATCACTCAGCAATGAAATCTATGTCATCAGGCCCGTAGCAGCATAATGAGTGGATTCAGGTACGATGATTCTAAGAGAAATATGTCACACAGAAAAAGAAATATCATAAGGTATCACTAATACACGGAATGTAAACTTGGCTACACAGGAACTGAATTACAAAACAAAACAGGGTCTCAAATTAGAAAACCAACTTATGCTTGCTTAAGGGAAAGGTGAGTTGGGGTGCTGCATAAAACCAGAGATTGAAATTAGCACAGATACCATTCCATAAGCCAAATATGTAATAGACAAGAGCTACTCCTTGCTCAACGAAGTGGACTCAACACCCCATATTAAACGCCTAATAATATACCTGACTAGTAAGAATCTTAAAACCTATGGATTTACATGTCTCCAAAAGAGAATCAAGCGTGTGTACAGCAGCATAAACGCAGCAGTGATAGGATTTGTGAGATTCGGTGAGCAAATGCAGAGCCTTTGAAGTCATATTGCATGGTACCCATTCCATGGGTCTCAACTCTCCAGGTTTAAGGGATTCTTCCTTCAGCTAAAACATGCATGTGGAACCCAGAGTATGATCCACCGTGTGATCGGGAAACGTGTTCAAATGTGTCTCAGTTTTCGTCCCCTGGTACTCGGGTGCAACATTCCAGACGCTTTACTAACACTCTCCCCACTTGGAGAGTCAGTGCCTTTAACGTCCTGTTTGGCCCAGTTTGCAATTTCTGCGGGAAATGAACAGGAATAGGGAGAACCAATGAGAGACTAGCTGGAGGTGTCTGGACGTGCAAATTTAACTCTCATTTCCCACCAGGAAGAGGAATTAACCAAAGGCTCAGCTTGCCGTGCTGGAACCACACTAGGGCCTGAAGCAATCCTGCGGTGTTGCGGCCAGCTCACAATAAAGAGAGTTGAAGAAAGGATCTCAGGGGCCCTGTCATTCACAAACCTGCAGAGTTATAAATGACAGCTATCGTCCAAAAATATATTGAAGTAAGGCTGCCAAGAGGACTTGAAAGCGGGGCAGAATTGCAGGAAACCGATTTCAGGAGGTAGACTGGAATTGCATGAAAAGCATAGGAAAAGAGGCAGAACGTCCACAATGATGCACTTGGCCAAAAAGGGCGTATGCGTTTTTTCCTGAATATATTCAGGAAAAAACGCATACGCCCTTTTTGGCCAACCAAGCAAGCTTGCAAAGGAAATCTGCACTACAATGAAGTCTCACTGCCTTCTGGTCAAAAGGGCCATCTGCAAAAAGTGTAAAATCCAGAAAGGCAGGACAGGCCATGGAGAACTGGGAGCCTTGTTATGCTGATGGGCGGGATGTAAATTGCCAACAGCCACTCTGGAGAAGTGTATGGTGTTTCCTGAAACATCTAAAACACAAAGCAACAGAGCCTAGGGCACTTCCACTTATGCTCCTATAGCTTAGGGAAATTCAAACCAAAAAGACACAGCCACCCCAACGTTTGGGACGGCTCTGTTTACAAGATCCTCGTTTATGGTACAAGTTCAATATCACAGAAAGCGAAAAATGAATAAAGAATTTGTGGTATTTACGTACAATGCAATATCACTCAGCAATGAAATCTATGTCATCAGGCCCGTAGCAGCCTAATGAGTGGATTCAGGTACGATGATTCTAAGTGAAATAAGTCACACAGAAAAAGAAACATCATAAGATATCACTAATACACGGAATGTAAACTTGGCTACACAGGAACTGAATTACAAAGCAGAACAGGGTCTCAAATGTAGAAAACCAACTTATGCTTACTTAAGGGGAAAGGTGAGTTGTGGTGCTGCGTAAAACAAGAGATTGAAATTAGCAGAGATACCGTTACATAAGCCAAATATGTAATAGACAAGAGCTACTCCTTGCTCAACGAAGTGGACTCAACACACCATATTAAACGCCTAAGAATATACCTGACTAGTAAGAATCTTAAAACCTATGGATTTATATGTCTCCGAAAAGGAATCAAACCTGTGCACAGCAGCATAAACGCAGCAGTGATAGGATTGGTGAGTTTCGGTGAGCAAATGCAGACCCTTTGAAGTCATATTGCATGGTACCCATTCCATGGGTCACAGCTCTCCAGGTTTAAGGGATTCCTCCTTCAGCTAAAACATGCATGTGGCACCCAGAGTATGATCCAACGTGTGATCGGGAAACGTGTTCAAATGTGTCTCAGTTTTCATCCCCTGCTACTCGGGTGCAACATTCCAGACGCTTTACTTACACTCTCCCCACTTGGAGAGTCAGTGCCTTAACGTCCTGTTTGGCCCAGTTTGCAATTTCTGCGGGAAATGAACAGGAATAGGGAGAACCAATGAGAGACTAGCTGGAGGTGTCTGGACGTGAAAATTTAACTCTCATTTCCCACCAAGAAGAGGAATTCACCAAAGGCTCAGCTTGCCATGCCGGAACCACACTAGGGCCTGAAGCAATCCTGCGGTGTTGCGACCAGCTCACAATAAAGAGAGTTGAAGAAAGGATCTCAGGGGCCCTGTCATTCACAAACCTGCAGAGTTATAAATGACAGCTATCATCCAAAAATATATTGAAGTAAGGCTGCCAAGAGGACTTGAAAGCGGGGCAGAATTGCAGGAACCCGATTTCAGGAGGTAGACTGGAATTGCATGAAAAGCATAGGAAAAGAGGCAGAACGTCCACAATGATGCACTTGGCCAAAAAGGGCGTATGCGTTTTTTCCTGAATATATTCAG
The DNA here is from genome assembly GCF_949774975.1 of Lagenorhynchus albirostris. Lineage (NCBI taxonomy): Eukaryota > Metazoa > Chordata > Mammalia > Artiodactyla > Delphinidae > Lagenorhynchus > Lagenorhynchus albirostris. Next base: position 101,640,881 of record NC_083095.1, on the reverse strand, counting down.
GAAAAAACGCATACGCCCTTTTTGGCCAACCAAGCAAGCTTGCAAAGGAAATCTGCACTACAATGAAGTCTCACTGCCCCACCGGCAAAAGGGCCATCTGAAAGAAGTGTAAAATCCAGAAAGACAGGACAGGCCATGGAGAATTGGGAGCCTTGTTATGCTGATGGGCGGGATGTAAATTGCCAACAGCCACTCTGGAGAAGTGTATGGTGTTTCCTGAAACATCTAAAAAACAAAGCAACAGAGCCTAGGGCACTTCCACTTATGCTCCTATAGCTTAGGGAAATTAAAATCAAAAAGACACAGCCACCCCAAAATTTGGGATGGCTCTGTTTACAAGAACCTCGTTTATGGTACAAGTTCATTATCACAGAAAGCGAAAAATGAATAAAGAATTTGTGGTACTTACGTACAATGCAATATCACTCAGCAATGAAATCTATGTCATCAGGCCCGTAGCAGCATAATGAGTGGATTCAGGTACGATGATTCTAAGAGAAATATGTCACACAGAAAAAGAAATATCATAAGGTATCACTAATACACGGAATGTAAACTTGGCTACACAGGAACTGAATTACAAAACAAAACAGGGTCTCAAATTAGAAAACCAACTTATGCTTGCTTAAGGGGAAAGGTGAGTTGGGGTGCTGCATAAAACCAGAGATTGAAATTAGCACAGATACCATTCCATAAGCCAAATATGTAATAGACAAGAGCTACTCCTTGCTCAACGAAGTGGACTCAACACCCCATATTAAACGCCTAAGGATATACCTGACTAGTTAGAATCTTAAAACCTATGGATTTACATGTCTCCAAAAGAGAATCAAGCGTGTGTACAGCAGCATAAACGCAGCAGTGATAGGATTAGTGAGGTTCGGTGAGCAAATGCAGAGCCTTTGAAGTCATATTGCATGGTACCCATTCCATGGGTCTCAACTCTCCAGGTTTAAGGGATTCTTCCTTCAGCTAAAACATGCATGTGGAACCCAGAGTATGATCCACCGTGTGATCGGGAAACGTGTTCAAATGTGTCTCAGTTTTCGTCCCCTGGTACTCGGGTGCAACATTCCAGACGCTTTACTAACACTCTCCCCACTTGGAGAGTCAGTGCCTTTAACGTCCTGTTTGGCCCAGTTTGCAATTTCTGCGGGAAATGAACAGGAATAGGGAGAACCAATGAGAGACTAGCTGGAGGTGTCTGGACGTGCAAATTTAACTCTCATTTCCCACCAGGAAGAGGAATTAACCAAAGGCTCAGCTTGCCGTGCTGGAACCACACTAGGGCCTGAAGCAATCCTGCGGTGTTGCGGCCAGCTCACAATAAAGAGAGTTGAAGAAAGGATCTCAGGGGCCCTGTCATTCACAAACCTGCAGAGTTATAAATGACAGCTATCGTCCAAAAATATATTGAAGTAAGGCTGCCAAGAGGACTTGAAAGCGGGGCAGAATTGCAGGAAACCGATTTCAGGAGGTAGACTGGAATTGCATGAAAAGCATAGGAAAAGAGGCAGAACGTCCACAATGATGCACTTGGCCAAAAAGGGCGTATGCGTTTTTTCCTGAATATATTCAGGAAAAAACGCATACGCCCTTTTTGGCCAACCAAGCAAGCTTGCAAAGGAAATCTGCACTACAATGATGTCTCACTGCCTTCTGGTCAAAAGGGCCATCTGCAAAAAGTGTAAAATCCAGAAAGGCAGGACAGGCCATGGAGAACTGGGAGCCTTGTTATGCTGATGGGCGGGATGTAAATTGCCAACAGCCACTCTGGAGAAATGTATGGTGTTTCCTGAAACATCTAAAAAACAAAGCAACAGAGCCTAGGGCACTTCCACTTATGCTCCTATAGCTTAGGGAAATTCAAATCAAAAAGACACAGCCACCCCAACGTTTGGGACGGCTCTGTTTACAAGATCCTCGTTTATGGTACAAGTTCAATATCACAGAAAGCGAAAAATGAATAAAGAATTTGTGGTATTTACGTAAAATGCAATATCACTCAGCAATGAAATCTATGTCATCAGGCCCGTAGCAGCCTAATGAGTGGATTCAGGTACGATGATTCTAAGTGAAATAAGTCACACAGAAAAAGAAACATCATAAGATATCACTAATACACGGAATGTAAACTTGGCTACACAGGAACTGAATTACAAAACAGAACAGGGTCTCAAATGTAGAAAACCAACTTATGCTTACTTAAGGGGAAAGGTGAGTTGTGGTGCTGCGTAAAACAAGAGATTGAAATTAGCAGAGATACCGTTACATAAGCCAAATATGTAATAGACAAGAGCTACTCCTTGCTCAACGAAGTGGACTCAACACACCATATTAAACGCCTAAGAATATACCTGACTAGTAAGAATCTTAAAACCTATGGATTTATATGTCTCCGAAAAGGAATCAAACCTGTGCACAGCAGCATAAACGCAGCAGTGATAGGATTGGTGAGTTTCGGTGAGCAAATGCAGACCCTTTGAAGTCATATTGCATGGTACCCATTCCATGGGTCACAGCTCTCCAGGTTTAAGGGATTCCTCCTTCAGCTAAAACATGCATGTGGCACCCAGAGTATGATCCAACGTGTGATCGGGAAACGTGTTCAAATGTGTCTCAGTTTTCATCCCCTGCTACTCGGGTGCAACATTCCAGACGCTTTACTTACACTCTCCCCACTTGGAGAGTCAGTGCCTTAACGTCCTGTTTGGCCCAGTTTGCAATTTCTGCGGGAAATGAACAGGAATAGGGAGAACCAATGAGAGACTAGCTGGAGGTGTCTGGACGTGAAAATTTAACTCTCATTTCCCACCAAGAAGAGGAATTCACCAAAGGCTCAGCTTGCCATGCCGGAACCACACTAGGGCCTGAAGCAATCCTGCGGTGTTGCGGCCAGCTCACAATAAAGAGAGTTGAAGAAAGGATCTCAGGGGCCCTGTCATTCACAAACCTGCAGAGTTATAAATGACAGCTATCATCCAAAAATATATTGAAGTAAGGCTGCCAAGAGGACTTGAAAGCGGGGCAGAATTGCAGGAACCCGATTTCAGGAGGTAGACTGGAATTGCATGAAAAGCATAGGAAAAGAGGCAGAACGTCCACAATGATGCACTTGGCCAAAAAGGGCGTATGCGTTTTTTCCTGAATATATTCAGGAAAAAACGCATACGCCCTTTTTGGCCAACCAAGCAAGCTTGCAAAGGAAATCTGCACTACAATGAAGTCTCACTGCCCCACCGGCAAAAGGGCCATCTGAAAGAAGTGTAAAATCCAGAAAGACAGGACAGGCCATGGAGAATTGGGAGCCTTGTTATGCTGATGGGCGGGATGTAAATTGCCAACAGCCACTCTGGAGAAGTGTATGGTGTTTCCTGAAACATCTAAAAAACAAAGCAACAGAGCCTAGGGCACTTCCACTTATGCTCCTATAGCTTAGGGAAATTCAAATCAAAAAGACACAGCCACCCCAAAATTTGGGATGGCTCTGTTTACAAGAACCTCGTTTATGGTACAAGTTCATTATCACAGAAAGCGAAAAATGAATAAAGAATTTGTGGTACTTATGTACAATGCAATATCACTCAGCAATGAAATCTATGTCATCAGGCCCGTAGCAGCATAATGAGTGGATTCAGGTACGATGATTCTAAGAGAAATATGTCACACAGAAAAAGAAATATCATAAGGTATCACTAATACACGGAATGTAAACTTGGCTACACAGGAACTGAATTACAAAACAAAACAGGGTCTCAAATTAGAAAACCAACTTATGCTTGCTTAAGGGAAAGGTGAGTTGGGGTGCTGCATAAAACCAGAGATTGAAATTAGCACAGATACCATTCCATAAGCCAAATATGTAATAGACAAGAGCTACTCCTTGCTCAACGAAGTGGACTCAACACCCCATATTAAACGCCTAATAATATACCTGACTAGTAAGAATCTTAAAACCTATGGATTTACATGTCTCCAAAAGAGAATCAAGCGTGTGTACAGCAGCATAAACGCAGCAGTGATAGGATTTGTGAGATTCGGTGAGCAAATGCAGAGCCTTTGAAGTCATATTGCATGGTACCCATTCCATGGGTCTCAACTCTCCAGGTTTAAGGGATTCTTCCTTCAGCTAAAACATGCATGTGGAACCCAGAGTATGATCCACCGTGTGATCGGGAAACGTGTTCAAATGTGTCTCAGTTTTCGTCCCCTGGTACTCGGGTGCAACATTCCAGACGCTTTACTAACACTCTCCCCACTTGGAGAGTCAGTGCCTTTAACGTCCTGTTTGGCCCAGTTTGCAATTTCTGCGGGAAATGAACAGGAATAGGGAGAACCAATGAGAGACTAGCTGGAGGTGTCTGGACGTGCAAATTTAACTCTCATTTCCCACCAGGAAGAGGAATTAACCAAAGGCTCAGCTTGCCGTGCTGGAACCACACTAGGGCCTGAAGCAATCCTGCGGTGTTGCGGCCAGCTCACAATAAAGAGAGTTGAAGAAAGGATCTCAGGGGCCCTGTCATTCACAAACCTGCAGAGTTATAAATGACAGCTATCGTCCAAAAATATATTGAAGTAAGGCAGCCAAGAGGAGTTGAAAGCGGGGCAGAATTGCAGGAAACCGATTTCAGGAGGTAGACTGGAATTGCATGAAAAGCATAGGAAAAGAGGCAGAACGTCCACAATGATGCACTTGGCCAAAAAGGGCGTATGCGTTTTTTCCTGAATATATTCAGGAAAAAACGCATACGCCCTTTTTGGCCAACCAAGCAAGCTTGCAAAGGAAATCTGCACTACAATGAAGTCTCACTGCCTTCTGGTCAAAAGGGCCATCTGCAAAAAGTGTAAAATCCAGAAAGGCAGGACAGGCCATGGAGAACTGGGAGCCTTGTTATGCTGATGGGCGGGATGTAAATTGCCAACAGCCACTCTGGAGAAATGTATGGTGTTTCCTGAAACATCTAAAAAACAAAGCAACAGAGCCTAGGGCACTTCCACTTATGCTCCTATAGCTTAGGGAAATTCAAATCAAAAAGACACAGCCACCCCAACGTTTGGGACGGCTCTGTTTACAAGATCCTCGTTTATGGTACAAGTTCAATATCACAGAAAGCGAAAAATGAATAAAGAATTTGTGGTATTTACGTACAATGCAATATCACTCAGCAATGAAATCTATGTCATCAGGCCCGTAGCAGCCTAATGAGTGGATTCAGGTACGATGATTCTAAGTGAAATAAGTCACACAGAAAAAGAAACATCATAAGATATCACTAATACACGGAATGTAAACTTGGCTACACAGGAACTGAATTACAAAACAGAACAGGGTCTCAAATGTAGAAAACCAACTTATGCTTACTTAAGGGGAAAGGTGAGTTGTGGTGCTGCGTAAAACAAGAGATTGAAATTAGCAGAGATACCGTTACATAAGCCAAATATGTAATAGACAAGAGCTACTCCTTGCTCAACGAAGTGGACTCAACACACCATATTAAACGCCTAAGAATATACCTGACTAGTAAGAATCTTAAAACCTATGGATTTATATGTCTCCGAAAAGGAATCAAACCTGTGCACAGCAGCATAAACGCAGCAGTGATAGGATTGGTGAGTTTCGGTGAGCAAATGCAGACCCTTTGAAGTCATATTGCATGGTACCCATTCCATGGGTCACAGCTCTCCAGGTTTAAGGGATTCCTCCTTCAGCTAAAACATGCATGTGGCACCCAGAGTATGATCCAACGTGTGATCGGGAAACGTGTTCAAATGTGTCTCAGTTTTCATCCCCTGCTACTCGGGTGCAACATTCCAGACGCTTTACTTACACTCTCCCCACTTGGAGAGTCAGTGCCTTAACGTCCTGTTTGGCCCAGTTTGCAATTTCTGCGGGAAATGAACAGGAATAGGGAGAACCAATGAGAGACTAGCTGGAGGTGTCTGGACGTGAAAATTTAACTCTCATTTCCCACCAAGAAGAGGAATTCACCAAAGGCTCAGCTTGCCATGCCGGAACCACACTAGGGCCTGAAGCAATCCTGCGGTGTTGCGGCCAGCTCACAATAAAGAGAGTTGAAGAAAGGATCTCAGGGGCCCTGTCATTCACAAACCTGCAGAGTTATAAATGACAGCTATCATCCAAAAATATATTGAAGTAAGGCTGCCAAGAGGACTTGAAAGCGGGGCAGAATTGCAGGAACCCGATTTCAGGAGGTAGACTGGAATTGCATGAAAAGCATAGGAAAAGAGGCAGAACGTCCACAATGATGCACTTGGCCAAAAAGGGCGTATGCGTTTTTTCCTGAATATATTCAGGAAAAAACGCATACGCCCTTTTTGGCCAACCAAGCAAGCTTGCAAAGGAAATCTGCACTACAATGAAGTCTCACTGCCCCACCGGCAAAAGGGCCATCTGAAAGAAGTGTAAAATCCAGAAAGACAGGACAGGCCATGGAGAATTGGGAGCCTTGTTATGCTGATGGGCGGGATGTAAATTGCCAACAGCCACTCTGGAGAAGTGTATGGTGTTTCCTGAAACATCTAAAAAACAAAGCAACAGAGCCTAGGGCACTTCCACTTATGCTCCTATAGCTTAGGGAAATTAAAATCAAAAAGACACAGCCACCCCAAAATTTGGGATGGCTCTGTTTACAAGAACCTCGTTTATGGTACAAGTTCATTATCACAGAAAGCGAAAAATGAATAAAGAATTTGTGGTACTTATGTACAATGCAATATCACTCAGCAATGAAATCTATGTCATCAGGCCCGTAGCAGCATAATGAGTGGATTCAGGTACGATGATTCTAAGAGAAATATGTCACACAGAAAAAGAAATATCATAAGGTATCACTAATACACGGAATGTAAACTTGGCTACACAGGAACTGAATTACAAAACAAAACAGGGTCTCAAATTAGAAAACCAACTTATGCTTGCTTAAGGGAAAGGTGAGTTGGGGTGCTGCATAAAACCAGAGATTGAAATTAGCACAGATACCATTCCATAAGCCAAATATGTAATAGACAAGAGCTACTCCTTGCTCAACGAAGTGGACTCAACACCCCATATTAAACGCCTAATAATATACCTGACTAGTAAGAATCTTAAAACCTATGGATTTACATGTCTCCAAAAGAGAATCAAGCGTGTGTACAGCAGCATAAACGCAGCAGTGATAGGATTTGTGAGATTCGGTGAGCAAATGCAGAGCCTTTGAAGTCATATTGCATGGTACCCATTCCATGGGTCTCAACTCTCCAGGTTTAAGGGATTCTTCCTTCAGCTAAAACATGCATGTGGAACCCAGAGTATGATCCACCGTGTGATCGGGAAACGTGTTCAAATGTGTCTCAGTTTTCGTCCCCTGGTACTCGGGTGCAACATTCCAGACGCTTTACTAACACTCTCCCCACTTGGAGAGTCAGTGCCTTTAACGTCCTGTTTGGCCCAGTTTGCAATTTCTGCGGGAAATGAACAGGAATAGGGAGAACCAATGAGAGACTAGCTGGAGGTGTCTGGACGTGCAAATTTAACTCTCATTTCCCACCAGGAAGAGGAATTAACCAAAGGCTCAGCTTGCCGTGCTGGAACCACACTAGGGCCTGAAGCAATCCTGCGGTGTTGCGGCCAGCTCACAATAAAGAGAGTTGAAGAAAGGATCTCAGGGGCCCTGTCATTCACAAACCTGCAGAGTTATAAATGACAGCTATCGTCCAAAAATATATTGAAGTAAGGCTGCCAAGAGGACTTGAAAGCGGGGCAGAATTGCAGGAAACCGATTTCAGGAGGTAGACTGGAATTGCATGAAAAGCATAGGAAAAGAGGCAGAACGTCCACAATGATGCACTTGGCCAAAAAGGGCGTATGCGTTTTTTCCTGAATATATTCAGGAAAAAACGCATACGCCCTTTTTGGCCAACCAAGCAAGCTTGCAAAGGAAATCTGCACTACAATGAAGTCTCACTGCCCCACCGGCAAAAGGGCCATCTGAAAGAAGTGTAAAATCCAGAAAGACAGGACAGGCCATGGAGAATTGGGAGCCTTGTTATGCTGATGGGCGGGATGTAAATTGCCAACAGCCACTCTGGAGAAGTGTATGGTGTTTCCTGAAACATCTAAAAAACAAAGCAACAGAGCCTAGGGCACTTCCACTTATGCTCCTATAGCTTAGGGAAATTAAAATCAAAAAGACACAGCCACCCCAAAATTTGGGATGGCTCTGTTTACAAGAACCTCGTTTATGGTACAAGTTCATTATCACAGAAAGCGAAAAATGAATAAAGAATTTGTGGTACTTATGTACAATGCAATATCACTCAGCAATGAAATCTATGTCATCAGGCCCGTAGCAGCATAATGAGTGGATTCAGGTACGATGATTCTAAGAGAAATATGTCACACAGAAAAAGAAATATCATAAGGTATCACTAATACACGGAATGTAAACTTGGCTACACAGGAACTGAATTACAAAACAAAACAGGGTCTCAAATTAGAAAACCAACTTATGCTTGCTTAAGGGAAAGGTGAGTTGGGGTGCTGCATAAAACCAGAGATTGAAATTAGCACAGATACCATTCCATAAGCCAAATATGTAATAGACAAGAGCTACTCCTTGCTCAACGAAGTGGACTCAACACCCCATATTAAACGCCTAATAATATACCTGACTAGTAAGAATCTTAAAACCTATGGATTTACATGTCTCCAAAAGAGAATCAAGCGTGTGTACAGCAGCATAAACGCAGCAGTGATAGGATTTGTGAGATTCGGTGAGCAAATGCAGAGCCTTTGAAGTCATATTGCATGGTACCCATTCCATGGGTCTCAACTCTCCAGGTTTAAGGGATTCTTCCTTCAGCTAAAACATGCATGTGGAACCCAGAGTATGATCCACCGTGTGATCGGGAAACGTGTTCAAATGTGTCTCAGTTTTCGTCCCCTGGTACTCGGGTGCAACATTCCAGACGCTTTACTAACACTCTCCCCACTTGGAGAGTCAGTGCCTTTAACGTCCTGTTTGGCCCAGTTTGCAATTTCTGCGGGAAATGAACAGGAATAGGGAGAACCAATGAGAGACTAGCTGGAGGTGTCTGGACGTGCAAATTTAACTCTCATTTCCCACCAGGAAGAGGAATTAACCAAAGGCTCAGCTTGCCGTGCTGGAACCACACTAGGGCCTGAAGCAATCCTGCGGTGTTGCGGCCAGCTCACAATAAAGAGAGTTGAAGAAAGGATCTCAGGGGCCCTGTCATTCACAAACCTGCAGAGTTATAAATGACAGCTATCGTCCAAAAATATATTGAAGTAAGGCAGCCAAGAGGAGTTGAAAGCGGGGCAGAATTGCAGGAAACCGATTTCAGGAGGTAGACTGGAATTGCATGAAAAGCATAGGAAAAGAGGCAGAACGTCCACAATGATGCACTTGGCCAAAAAGGGCGTATGCGTTTTTTCCTGAATATATTCAGGAAAAAACGCATACGCCCTTTTTGGCCAACCAAGCAAGCTTGCAAAGGAAATCTGCACTACAATGAAGTCTCACTGCCTTCTGGTCAAAAGGGCCATCTGCAAAAAGTGTAAAATCCAGAAAGGCAGGACAGGCCATGGAGAACTGGGAGCCTTGTTATGCTGATGGGCGGGATGTAAATTGCCAACAGCCACTCTGGAGAAATGTATGGTGTTTCCTGAAACATCTAAAAAACAAAGCAACAGAGCCTAGGGCACTTCCACTTATGCTCCTATAGCTTAGGGAAATTCAAATCAAAAAGACACAGCCACCCCAACGTTTGGGACGGCTCTGTTTACAAGATCCTCGTTTATGGTACAAGTTCAATATCACAGAAAGCGAAAAATGAATAAAGAATTTGTGGTATTTACGTACAATGCAATATCACTCAGCAATGAAATCTATGTCATCAGGCCCGTAGCAGCCTAATGAGTGGATTCAGGTACGATGATTCTAAGTGAAATAAGTCACACAGAAAAAGAAACATCATAAGATATCACTAATACACGGAATGTAAACTTGGCTACACAGGAACTGAATTACAAAACAGAACAGGGTCTCAAATGTAGAAAACCAACTTATGCTTACTTAAGGGGAAAGGTGAGTTGTGGTGCTGCGTAAAACAAGAGATTGAAATTAGCAGAGATACCGTTACATAAGCCAAATATGTAATAGACAAGAGCTACTCCTTGCTCAACGAAGTGGACTCAACACACCATATTAAACGCCTAAGAATATACCTGACTAGTAAGAATCTTAAAACCTATGGATTTATATGTCTCCGAAAAGGAATCAAACCTGTGCACAGCAGCATAAACGCAGCAGTGATAGGATTGGTGAGTTTCGGTGAGCAAATGCAGACCCTTTGAAGTCATATTGCATGGTACCCATTCCATGGGTCACAGCTCTCCAGGTTTAAGGGATTCCTCCTTCAGCTAAAACATGCATGTGGCACCCAGAGTATGATCCAACGTGTGATCGGGAAACGTGTTCAAATGTGTCTCAGTTTTCATCCCCTGCTACTCGGGTGCAACATTCCAGACGCTTTACTTACACTCTCCCCACTTGGAGAGTCAGTGCCTTAACGTCCTGTTTGGCCCAGTTTGCAATTTCTGCGGGAAATGAACAGGAATAGGGAGAACCAATGAGAGACTAGCTGGAGGTGTCTGGACGTGAAAATTTAACTCTCATTTCCCACCAAGAAGAGGAATTCACCAAAGGCTCAGCTTGCCATGCCGGAACCACACTAGGGCCTGAAGCAATCCTGCGGTGTTGCGACCAGCTCACAATAAAGAGAGTTGAAGAAAGGATCTCAGGGGCCCTGTCATTCACAAACCTGCAGAGTTATAAATGACAGCTATCATCCAAAAATATATTGAAGTAAGGCTGCCAAGAGGACTTGAAAGCGGGGCAGAATTGCAGGAACCCGATTTCAGGAGGTAGACTGGAATTGCATGAAAAGCATAGGAAAAGAGGCAGAACGTCCACAATGATGCACTTGGCCAAAAAGGGCGTATGCGTTTTTTCCTGAATATATTCAGGAAAAAACGCATACGCCCTTTTTGGCCAACCAAGCAAGCTTGCAAAGGAAATCTGCACTACAATGAAGTCTCACTGCCCCACCGGCAAAAGGGCCATCTGAAAGAAGTGTAAAATCCAGAAAGACAGGACAGGCCATGGAGAATTGGGAGCCTTGTTATGCTGATGGGCGGGATGTAAATTGCCAACAGCCACTCTGGAGAAGTGTATGGTGTTTCCTGAAACATCTAAAAAACAAAGCAACAGAGCCTAGGGCACTTCCACTTATGCTCCTATAGCTTAGGGAAATTAAAATCAAAAAGACACAGCCACCCCAAAATTTGGGATGGCTCTGTTTACAAGAACCTCGTTTATGGTACAAGTTCATTATCACAGAAAGCGAAAAATGAATAAAGAATTTGTGGTACTTACGTACAATGCAATATCACTCAGCAATGAAATCTATGTCATCAGGCCCGTAGCAGCATAATGAGTGGATTCAGGTACGATGATTCTAAGAGAAATATGTCACACAGAAAAAGAAATATCATAAGGTATCACTAATACACGGAATGTAAACTTGGCTACACAGGAACTGAATTACAAAACAAAACAGGGTCTCAAATTAGAAAACCAACTTATGCTTGCTTAAGGGAAAGGTGAGTTGGGGTGCTGCATAAAACCAGAGATTGAAATTAGCACAGATACCATTCCATAAGCCAAATATGTAATAGACAAGAGCTACTCCTTGCTCAACGAAGTGGACTCAACACCCCATATTAAACGCCTAATAATATACCTGACTAGTAAGAATCTTAAAACCTATGGATTTACATGTCTCCAAAAGAGAATCAAGCGTGTGTACAGCAGCATAAACGCAGCAGTGATAGGATTTGTGAGATTCGGTGAGCAAATGCAGAGCCTTTGAAGTCATATTGCATGGTACCCATTCCATGGGTCTCAACTCTCCAGGTTTAAGGGATTCTTCCTTCAGCTAAAACATGCATGTGGAACCCAGAGTATGATCCACCGTGTGATCGGGAAACGTGTTCAAATGTGTCTCAGTTTTCGTCCCCTGGTACTCGGGTGCAACATTCCAGACGCTTTACTAACACTCTCCCCACTTGGAGAGTCAGTGCCTTTAACGTCCTGTTTGGCCCAGTTTGCAATTTCTGCGGGAAATGAACAGGAATAGGGAGAACCAATGAGAGACTAGCTGGAGGTGTCTGGACGTGAAAATTTAACTCTCATTTCCCACCAGGAAGAGGAATTAACCAAAGGCTCAGCTTGCCGTGCCGGAACCACACTAGGGCCTGAATCAATCTTGCGGTGTTGCGGCCAGCTCACAAGAAAGCGAGTTGAACAAAGGAGCTCAGGGGCACTGTCATTCACAAACCTGCAGAGTTATAAATGACAGCTATCGTCCAAAAATATATTGAAGTAAGGCTGCCAAGAGGACTTGAAAGCGGGGCAGAATTGCAGGAAACCGATTTCAGGAGGTAGACTGGAATTGCATGAAAAGCATAGCAAAAGAGGCAGAACGTCCACAATGATGCACTTGGCCAAAAATGGCGTATGCGTTTTTTCCTGAATATATTCAGGAAAAAACGCATACGCCCTTTTTGGCCAACCAAGCAAGCTTGCAAAGGAAATCTGCACTACAATGAAGTCTCACTGCTCCCTGGTCAAAAGGGCCATCTGCAAAAAGTGTAAAATCCAGAAAGGCAGGACAGGCCATGGAGAACTGGGAGCCTTGTTATGCTGATGGGCGGGATGTAAATTGCCAACAGCCACTCTGGAGAAATGTATGGTGTTTCCTGAAACATCTAAAAAACAAAGCAACAGAGCCTAGGGCACTTCCACTTATGCTCCTATAGCTTAGGGAAATTCAAATCAAAAAGACACAGCCACCCCAATGTTTGGGACGGCTCTGTTTACATGTTCCTCGTTTATGGTACAAGTTCAATATCACAGAAAGCGAAAAATGAATAAAGAATTTGTGGTATTTACGTACAATGCAATATCACTCAGCAATGAAATCTATGTCATCAGGCCCGTAGCACCATAATGAGTGGATTCAGATACAATGATTCTAAGTGAAATAAGTCACACAGAAAGAGAAACATCATAAGATATCACTAATACACGGAATGTAAACTTGGCTACACAGGAACTGAATTACAAATCAGAACAGGGTCTCAAATGTAGAAAACCAACATATGTTTGCTTAAGGGGAAAGGTGAGTTGGGGTGCTGCATAAAACCAGATATTGAAATTAGCACAGATACCGTTCCATAAGCCAAATATGTAATAGACAAGAGCTACTCCTTGCTCAACGAAGTGGACTCAACACCCCATATTAAACGCCTAAAAATATACCTGAATAGTAAGAATCTTAAAACCTATGGATTTATATGTCTCCGAAAAGGAATCAAGCATGTGTACAGCAGCATAAACGCAGCAGTGATAGGATTGGTGAGTTTCAGTGAGCAAATGCAGACCATTTGAAGTCATATTGCATGGTACCCATTCCATGGGACACAACTCTCCAGGTAAGGGATTCTTCCTTCAGCTAAAACATGCATGTGGAACCCAGAGTATGATCCACCATGTGATCGGGAAACGTGTTCAAATGTGTCTCAGTTTTCGTCCCCTGGTACTCGGGTGCAACATTCCAGACGCTTTACTAACACTCTCCCCACTTGGAGAGTCAGTGCCTTTAACCTCCTGTTTGGCCCAGTTTGCAATTTCTGTGGGAAATGGACAGGAATAGGGAGAACCAATGAGAGACTAGCTGGAGGTGTCTGGACGGGCAAATTTAACTCTCATTTCCCACCAGGAAGAGGAATTAACCAAAGGGTCAGCTTGCCGTCCGAGAACCACACTAGGGCCTGAAGCAATCCTGCGGTGTTGCGGCCAGCTCACAATAAAGAGAGTTGAAGAAAGGATCTCAGGGGCCCTGTCATTCACAAACCTGCAGAGTTATAAATGACAGCTATCGTCCAAAAATATATTGAAGTAAGGCTGCCAAGAGCACTTGAAAGCGGGGCAGAATTGCAGGAAACCGATTTCAGGAGGTACACAGGAATTGCATGAAAAGCATAGGAAAAGAGGCAGAACGTCCACAATGATGCACTTGGCCAAAAAGGGCGTATGCGTTTTTTCCTGAATATATTCAGGTGAAAACGCATACACACTTTTTGGCCAACCAAGCAAGCTTGCAAAGGAAATCTGCACTACAATGAAGTCTCACTGCCCAACGGGCAAAAGGGCCATCTGAAAAAAGTGTAAAATCCAGAAAGGCAGGACAGGCCATGGAGAACTGGGAGCCTTGTTATGCTGATGGGCAGGATGTCAATTGCCAACAGCCACTCTGGAGAAGTGTATGGTGTTTCCTGAAACATCTAAAAAACAAAGCAACAGAGCCTAGGGCACTTCCACTTATGCTCCTATAGCTTAGGGAAATTAAAATCAAAAAGACACAGCCACCCCAAAGTTTGGGACGGCTCTGTTTACAAGAACCTCGTTTATGGTACAAGTTCAATATCACAGAAAGCGAAAAATGAATAAAGAATTTGTGGTATTTACGTACAATGCAATATCACTCAGCAATGAAATCTATGTCATCAGACCCGTAGCAGCATAATGAGTGGACTCAGGTACGATGATTCTAAGAGAAATAAGTCACACAGAAAAAGAAATATCAGAAGGTATCACTAATACACGGAATGTAAACTTGGCTACACAGGAACTGAATTACAAAACAGAACAGGGTCTCAAATGTAGAAAACCAACTTATGCTTGCTTAAGGGGAAAGGTGAGTTGGGGTGCTGCATAAAACCAGAGATTGAAATTAGCACAGATACCGTTCCATAAGCCAAATATGTAATAGACAAGAGCTACTCCTTCCTCAACGAAGTGGACTCAACACCCCATATTAAACGCCTAAGGATATACCTGACTAGTAAGAATCTTAAAACCTATGGATTTACATGTCTCCAAAAGAGAATCAAGCGTGTGTACAGCAGCATAAATGCAGCAGTGATAGGATTAGTGAGGTTCGGTGAGCAAACGCAGAGCCTTTGAAGTCATATTGCATGGTACCCATTCCATGGGTCTCAACCCTCCAGGTTTAAGGGATTCTTCCTTCAGCTAAATCATGCATGTGGAACCCAGAGTATGATCCACCGTGTGATCGGGAAACGTGTTCAAATGTGTCTCAGTTTTCGTCCTCTGCTACTCGGGTGCAACATTCCAGACGCTTTACTAACACTCTCCCCACTTGGAGAGTCAGTGCCTTTAACGTCCTGTTTGGCCCAGTTTGCAATTTCTGCGGGAAATGAACAGGAATAGGGAGAACCAATGAGAGACTAGCTGGAGGTGTCTGGACGTGAAAATTTAACTCTCATTTCCCACCAGGAAGAGGAATTAACCAAAGGCTCAGCTTGCCGTGCCGGAACCACACTAGGGCCTGAAGCAATCCTGCGGTGTTGCGGCCAGCTCACAAGAAAAAGAGTTGAAGAAAGGATCTCAGGGGCCCTGTCATTCACAAACCTGCAGAGTTATAAATGACAGCTATCGTCCAAAAATATATTGAAGTAAGGCTGCCAAGAGCACTTGAAAGCGGGGCAGAATTGCAGGAAACCGATTTCAGGAGGTAGACTGGAATTGCATGAAAAGCATAGGAAAAGAGGCAGAACGTCCACAATGATGCACTTGGTCAGAAAGGGCGTATGCGTTTTTTCCTGAATATATTCAGGAAAAAACGCATACGTCCTTTTTGGCCAACCAAGCAAGCTTGCAAAGGAAATCTGCACTACAATGAAGTCTCACTGCCCCCTGGTCAAAAGGGCCATCTGCAAAAAGTGTAAAATCCAGAAAGGCAGGAAAGGCCATGGAGAACTGGGAGACTTGTTATGCTGATGGGTGGGATGTAAATTGCCAACAGCCACTCTGGAGAAATGTATGGTGTTTCCTGAAACATCTAAAAAACAAAGCAACAGAGCCTAGGGCACTTCCACTTATGGTCCTATAGCTTAGGGAAATTCAAATCAAAAAGACACAGCCACCCCAACGTTTGGGACGGCTCTGTTTACAAGATCCTCGTTTACGGTACAAGTTCAATATCACAGAAAGCGAAAAATGAATAAAGAATTTGTGGTATTTACGTACAATGCAATATCACTCAGCAATGAAATCTATGTCATCAGGCCCGTAGCACCATAATGAGTGGATTCAGATACAATGATTCTAAGTGAAATAAGTCACACAGAAAAAGAAACATCATAAGATATCACTAATACACGGAATGTAAACTTGGCTACCCAGGAACTGAATTTCAAAACAGAACAGGGTCTCAAATGTAGAAAACCAACTTATGCTTGCTTAAGGGGAAAGGTGAGTTGGGGTGCTGCATAAAACCAGAGATTGAAATTAGCACAGATACCATTCCATAAGCCAAATATGTAATAGACAAGAGCTACTCCTTGCTCAACGAAGTGGACTCAACACCCCTTATTAAACGCCTAAGAATATACCTGACTAGTAAGAATCTTAAAACCTGTGGATTTACATGTCTCCAAAAGAGAATCAAGCGTGTGTACAGCAGCATAAACGCAGCAGTGATAGGATTAGTGAGGTTCGGTGAGCAAATGCAGAGCCTTTGAAGTCATATTGCATGGTACCCGTTCCATGGGTCTCAACTCTCCAGGTTTAAGGGATTCTTCCTTCAGCTAAAACATGCATGTGGCACCCAGAGTATGATACACCGTGTGATCGGGAAATGTGTTCAAATATGTCTCAGTTTTCGTCCCCTGGTACTCGGGTGCAACATTCCAGACGCTTTACTAACACTCTCCCCACTTGGAGAGTCAGTGCCTTTAAACTCCTGTTTGGCCCAGTTTGAAATTTCTGCGGGAAATGAACAGTAATAGGGAGAACCAATGAGAGACTAGCTGGAGGTGTCTGGACGTGCAAATTTAACTCTCATTTCCCACCAGGAAGAGGAATTAACCAAAGTCTCAGCTTGCCGTCCGGGAACCACACTAGGGCCTGAAGCAATCCTGCGGTGTTGCGGCCAGCTCACAATAAAGAGAGTTGAAGAAAGGATCTCAGGGGCCCTGTCATTCACAAACCTGCAGAGTTATAAATGACAGCTATCGTCCAAAAATATATTGAAGTAAGGCTGCCAAGAGGACTTGAAAGCGGGGCAGAATTGCAGGAAACCGATTTCAGGAGGTAGACTGGAATTGCATGAAAAGCATAGGAAAAGAGGCAGAACGTCCACAATGATGCACTTGGCCAAAAAGGGCGTATGCGTTTTTTCCTGAATATATTCAGGAAAAAACGCATACGCCCTTTTTGGCCAACCAAGCAAGCTTGCAAAGGAAATCTGCACTACAATGAAGTCTCACTGCCCCACTGGCAAAAGGGCCATCTGAAAAAAGTGTAAAATCCAGAAAGGCAGGACAGGCCATGGAGAACTGGGAGCCTTGTTATGCTGATGGGCGGGATGTAAATTGCCAACAGCCACTCTGGAGAAGTGTATGGTGTTTCCTGAAACATCTAAAAAACAAAGCAACAGAGCCTAGGGCACTTCCACTTATGCTCCTATAGCTTAGGGAAATTCAAATCAAAAAGACACAGCCACCCCAAAGTTTGGGACGGCTCTGTTTACAAGAACCTCGTTTATGGTACAAGTTCAATATCACAGAAAGCGAAAAATGAATAAAGAATTTGTGGTACTTACGTACAATGCAATATCACTCAGCAATGAAATCTATGTCATCAGACCCGTAGCAGCATAATGAGTGGACTCAGGTACGATGATTCTAAGAGAAATAAGTCACACAGAAAAAGAAATATCATAAGGTATCACTAATACACGGAATGTAAACTTGGCTACCCAGGAACTGAATTACAAAACAGAACAGGGTCTCAAATGTAGAAAACCAACTTATGCTTGCTTAAGGGGAAAGGTGAGTTGGGGTGCTGCATAAAACCAGAGATTGAAATTAGCACAGATACCATTCCATAAGCCAAATATGTAATAGGCAAGAGCTACTCCTTCCTCAACGAAGTGGACTCAACACCCCATATTAAACGCCTAAGAATATACCTGACTAGTAAGAATCTTAAAACCTATGGATTTACATGTCTCCAAAAGAGAATCAAGCGTGTGTACAGCAGCATAAACGCAGCAGTGATAGGATTAGTGAGGTTCGGTGAGCAAATGCAGACCCTTTGAAGTCATATTGCATGGTACCCATTCCATGGGTCTCAACTCTCCAGGTTTAAGGGATTCTTCCTTCAGCTAAAACATGCATGTGGAACCCAGAGTATGATCCACCGTGTGATCGGGAAACGTGTTCAAATGTGTCTCAGTTTTCGTCCCCTGGTACTCGGGTGCAACATTCCAGACGCTTTACTAACACTCTCCCCACTTGGAGAGTCAGTGCCTTTAACGTCCTGTTTGGCCCAGTTTGCAATTTCTGCGGGAAATGAACAGGAATAGGGAGAACCAATGAGAGACTAGCTGGAGGTGTCTGGACGGGCAAATTTAACTCTCATTTCCCACCAGGAAGAGGAATTAACCAAAGGCTCAGCTTGCCGTGCCGGAACCACACTAGGGCCTGAAGCAATCCTGCGGTGTTGCGGCCAGCTCACAAGAAAAAGAGTTGAAGAAAGGATCTCAGGGGCCCTGTCATTCACAAACCTGCAGAGTTATAAATGACAGCTATCGTCCAAAAATATATTGAAGTAAGGCTGCCAAGAGCACTTGAAAGCGGGGCAGAATTGCAGGAAACCGATTTCAGGAGGTAGACTGGAATTGCATGAAAAGCATAGGAAAAGAGGCAGAACGTCCACAATGATGCACTTGGTCAGAAAGGGCGTATGCGTTTTTTCCTGAATATATTCAGGAAAAAACGCATACGTCCTTTTTGGCCAACCAAGCAAGCTTGCAAAGGAAATCTGCACTACAATGAAGTCTCACTGCCCCCTGGTCAAAAGGGCCATCTGCAAAAAGTGTAAAATCCAGAAAGGCAGGAAAGGCCATGGAGAACTGGGAGACTTGTTATGCTGATGGGTGGGATGTAAATTGCCAACAGCCACTCTGGAGAAATGTATGGTGTTTCCTGAAACATCTAAAAAACAAAGCAACAGAGCCTAGGGCACTTCCACTTATGGTCCTATAGCTTAGGGAAATTCAAATCAAAAAGACACAGCCACCCCAACGTTTGGGACGGCTCTGTTTACAAGATCCTCGTTTACGGTACAAGTTCAATATCACAGAAAGCGAAAAATGAATAAAGAATTTGTGGTATTTACGTACAATGCAATATCACTCAGCAATGAAATCTATGTCATCAGGCCCGTAGCACCATAATGAGTGGATTCAGATACAATGATTCTAAGTGAAATAAGTCACACAGAAAAAGAAACATCATAAGATATCACTAATACACGGAATGTAAACTTGGCTACCCAGGAACTGAATTTCAAAACAGAACAGGGTCTCAAATGTAGAAAACCAACTTATGCTTGCTTAAGGGGAAAGGTGAGTTGGGGTGCTGCATAAAACCAGAGATTGAAATTAGCACAGATACCATTCCATAAGCCAAATATGTAATAGACAAGAGCTACTCCTTGCTCAACGAAGTGGACTCAACACCCCTTATTAAACGCCTAAGAATATACCTGACTAGTAAGAATCTTAAAACCTGTGGATTTACATGTCTCCAAAAGAGAATCAAGCGTGTGTACAGCAGCATAAACGCAGCAGTGATAGGATTAGTGAGGTTCGGTGAGCAAATGCAGAGCCTTTGAAGTCATATTGCATGGTACCCGTTCCATGGGTCTCAACTCTCCAGGTTTAAGGGATTCTTCCTTCAGCTAAAACATGCATGTGGCACCCAGAGTATGATACACCGTGTGATCGGGAAATGTGTTCAAATATGTCTCAGTTTTCGTCCCCTGGTACTCGGGTGCAACATTCCAGACGCTTTACTAACACTCTCCCCACTTGGAGAGTCAGTGCCTTTAAACTCCTGTTTGGCCCAGTTTGAAATTTCTGCGGGAAATGAACAGTAATAGGGAGAACCAATGAGAGACTAGCTGGAGGTGTCTGGACGTGCAAATTTAACTCTCATTTCCCACCAGGAAGAGGAATTAACCAAAGTCTCAGCTTGCCGTCCGGGAACCACACTAGGGCCTGAAGCAATCCTGCGGTGTTGCGGCCAGCTCACAATAAAGAGAGTTGAAGAAAGGATCTCAGGGGCCCTGTCATTCACAAACCTGCAGAGTTATAAATGACAGCTATCGTCCAAAAATATATTGAAGTAAGGCTGCCAAGAGGACTTGAAAGCGGGGCAGAATTGCAGGAAACCGATTTCAGGAGGTAGACTGGAATTGCATGAAAAGCATAGGAAAAGAGGCAGAACGTCCACAATGATGCACTTGGCCAAAAAGGGCGTATGCGTTTTTTCCTGAATATATTCAGGAAAAAACGCATACGCCCTTTTTGGCCAACCAAGCAAGCTTGCAAAGGAAATCTGCACTACAATGAAGTCTCACTGCCCCACTGGCAAAAGGGCCATCTGAAAAAAGTGTAAAATCCAGAAAGGCAGGACAGGCCATGGAGAACTGGGAGCCTTGTTATGCTGATGGGCGGGATGTAAATTGCCAACAGCCACTCTGGAGAAGTGTATGGTGTTTCCTGAAACATCTAAAAAACAAAGCAACAGAGCCTAGGGCACTTCCACTTATGCTCCTATAGCTTAGGGAAATTCAAATCAAAAAGACACAGCCACCCCAAAGTTTGGGACGGCTCTGTTTACAAGAACCTCGTTTATGGTACAAGTTCAATATCACAGAAAGCGAAAAATGAATAAAGAATTTGTGGTACTTACGTACAATGCAATATCACTCAGCAATGAAATCTATGTCATCAGACCCGTAGCAGCATAATGAGTGGACTCAGGTCCGATGATTCTAAGAGAAATAAGTCACACAGAAAAAGAAATATCATAAGGTATCACTAATACACGGAATGTAAACTTGGCTACCCAGGAACTGAATTACAAAACAGAACAGGGTCTCAAATGTAGAAAACCAACTTATGCTTGCTTAAGGGGAAAGGTGAGTTGGGGTGCTGCATAAAACCAGAGATTGAAATTAGCACAGATACCATTCCATAAGCCAAATATGTAATAGGCAAGAGCTACTCCTTCCTCAACGAAGTGGACTCAACACCCCATATTAAACGCCTAAGAATATACCTGACTAGTAAGAATCTTAAAACCTATGGATTTACATGTCTCCAAAAGAGAATCAAGCGTGTGTACAGCAGCATAAACGCAGCAGTGATAGGATTAGTGAGGTTCGGTGAGCAAATGCAGACCCTTTGAAGTCATATTGCATGGTACCCATTCCATGGGTCTCAACTCTCCAGGTTTAAGGGATTCTTCCTTCAGCTAAAACATGCATGTGGAACCCAGAGTATGATCCACCGTGTGATCGGGAAACGTGTTCAAATGTGTCTCAGTTTTCGTCCCCTGGTACTCGGGTGCAACATTCCAGACGCTTTACTAACACTCTCCCCACTTGGAGAGTCAGTGCCTTTAACGTCCTGTTTGGCCCAGTTTGCAATTTCTGCGGGAAATGAACAGGAATAGGGAGAACCAATGAGAGACTAGCTGGAGGTGTCTGGACGGGCAAATTTAACTCTCATTTCCCACCAGGAAGAGGAATTAACCAAAGGCTCAGCTTGCCGTGCCGGAACCACACTAGGGCCTGAAGCAATCCTGCGGTGTTGCGGCCAGCTCACAATAAAGAGAGTTGAAGAAAGGAGCTCAGGGGCACTGTCATTCACAAACCTGCAGAGTTATAAATGACAGCTATCGTCCAAAAATATATTGAAGTAAGGCTGCCAAGAGGACTTGAAAGTGGGGCAGAATTGCAGGAAACCGATTTCAGGAGGTAGACAGGAATTGCATGAAAAGCATAGGAAAAGAGGCAGAACGTCCACAATGATGCACTTGGCCAAAAAGGGCGTATGCGTTTTTTCCTGAATATATTCAGGAAAAAACGCATACGCCCTTTTTGGCCAACCAAGCAAGCTTGCAAAGGACATCTACACTACAATGAAGTCTCACTGCCCCACGGGCAAAAGGGCCATCTGAAAAAAGTGTAAAATCCAGAAAGGCAGGTCAGGCCACGGAGAACTGGGAGCCTTGTTATGCTGATGGGCGGGATGTAAATTGCCAACAGCCACTCTGGAGAAGTGTATGGTGTTTCCTGAAATATCAAAAAAACAAAGCAACAGAGCCTAGAGCACTTACACTTATGGTCCTATAGCTTAGGGAAATTAAAATCTAAAAGACACAGCCACCCCAAAGTTTGGGACGGCTCTGTTTACAAGAACCTCGTTTACGGTACAAGTTCAATATCGCAGAAAGCGAAAAATGGATAAAGAAGTTTTGGTACTTACGTACAATGCAATATCACTAAACAATGAAATCTATGTCATCAGGCCCGTAGCAACATAATGAGTGGATTCAGGTATGATGATTCTAATTGAAATAAGTCACATAGAAAAAGAAACATCATAATATATCACTAATACCCGGAATGTAAACTTGGCTACCCAGGAACTGAATTACAAAACAGAACAGGGTCTCAAATGTAGAAAACCAACTTATGCTTGCTTAAGGGGAAAGGTGAGTTGGGGTGCTGCATAAAACCAGAGATTGAAATTAGCACAGATACCGTTCCATAAGCCAAATATGTAATAGACAAGAGCTACTCCTTCCTCAACGAAGTGGACTCAACACCCCATATTAAACGCCTAAGAATATACCTGACTAGTAAGAATCTTAAAACCTATGGATTTATATGTCTCCAAAAAGGAATCAAGCATGTGTACAGCAGCATAAACGCAGCAGTGATAGGATTGGTGAGTTTCAGTGAGCAAATGCAGACCATTTGAAGTCATATTGCATGGTACCCATTCCATGGGACACAACTCTCCAGGTAAGGGATTCTTCCTTCAGCTAAAACATGCATGTGGAACCCAGAGTATGATCCACCATGTGATCGGGAAACGTGTTCAAATGTGTCTCAGTTTTCGTCCCCTGGTACTCGGGTGCAACATTCCAGACGCTTTACTAACACTCTCCCCACTTGGAGAGTCAGTGCCTTTAACCTCCTGTTTGGCCCAGTTTGCAATTTCTGTGGGAAATGGACAGGAATAGGGAGAACCAATGAGAGACTAGCTGGAGGTGTCTGGACGGGCAAATTTAACTCTCATTTCCCACCAGGAAGAGGAATTAACCAAAGGCTCAGCTTGCCGTCCGAGAACCACACTAGGGCCTGAAGCAATCCTGCGGTGTTGCGGCCAGCTCACAATAAAGAGAGTTGAAGAAAGGATCTCAGGGGCCCTGTCATTCACAAACCTGCAGAGTTATAAATGACAGCTATCGTCCAAAAATATATTGAAGTAAGGCTGCCAAGAGCACTTGAAAGCGGGGCAGAATTGCAGGAAACCGATTTCAGGAGGTACACAGGAATTGCATGAAAAGCATAGGAAAAGAGGCAGAACGTCCACAATGATGCACTTGGCCAAAAAGGGCGTATGCGTTTTTTCCTGAATATATTCAGGTGAAAACGCATACACCCTTTTTGGCCAACCAAGCAAGCTTGCAAAGGAAATCTGCACTACAATGAAGTCTCACTGCCCAACGGGCAAAAGGGCCATCTGAAAAAAGTGTAAAATCCAGAAAGGCAGGACAGGCCATGGAGAACTGGGAGCCTTGTTATGCTGATGGGCAGGATGTCAATTGCCAACAGCCACTCTGGAGAAGTGTATGGTGTTTCCTGAAACATCTAAAAAACAAAGCAACAGAGCCTAGGGCACTTCCACTTATGCTCCTATAGTTTAGGGAAATTAAAATCAAAAAGACACAGCCACCCCAAAGTTTGGGACGGCTCTGTTTACAAGAACCTCGTTTATGGTACAAGTTCAATATCACAGAAAGCGAAAAATGAATAAAGAATTTGTGGTATTTACGTACAATGCAATATCACTCAGCAATGAAATCTATGTCATCAGACCCGTAGCAGCATAATGAGTGGACTCAGGTACGATGATTCTAAGAGAAATAAGTCACACAGAAAAAGAAATATCAGAAGGTATCACTAATACACGGAATGTAAACTTGGCTACACAGGAACTGAATTACAAAACAGAACAGGGTCTCAAATGTAGAAAACCAACTTATGCTTGCTTAAGGGGAAAGGTGAGTTGGGGTGCTGCATAAAACCAGAGATTGAAATTAGCACAGATACCGTTCCATAAGCCAAATATGTAATAGACAAGAGCTACTCCTTCCTCAACGAAGTGGACTCAACACCCCATATTAAACGCCTAAGGATATACCTGACTAGTAAGAATCTTAAAACCTATGGATTTACATGTCTCCAAAAGAGAATCAAGCGTGTGTACAGCAGCATAAATGCAGCAGTGATAGGATTAGTGAGGTTCGGTGAGCAAATGCAGAGCCTTTGAAGTCATATTGCATGGTACCCATTCCATGGGTCTCAACCCTCCAGGTTTAAGGGATTCTTCCTTCAGCTAAATCATGCATGTGGAACCCAGAGTATGATCCACCGTGTGATCGGGAAACGTGTTCAAATGTGTCTCAGTTTTCGTCCTCTGCTACTCGGGTGCAACATTCCAGACGCTTTACTAACACTCTCCCCACTTGGAGAGTCAGTGCCTTTAACGTCCTGTTTGGCCCAGTTTGCAATTTCTGCGGGAAATGAACAGGAATAGGGAGAACCAATGAGAGACTAGCTGGAGGTGTCTGGACGTGAAAATTTAACTCTCATTTCCCACCAGGAAGAGGAATTAACCAAAGGCTCAGCTTGCCGTGCCGGAACCACACTAGGGCCTGAAGCAATCCTGCGGTGTTGCGGCCAGCTCACAAGAAAAAGAGTTGAAGAAAGGATCTCAGGGGCCCTGTCATTCACAAACCTGCAGAGTTATAAATGACAGCTATCGTCCAAAAATATATTGAAGTAAGGCTGCCAAGAGCACTTGAAAGCGGGGCAGAATTGCAGGAAACCGATTTCAGGAGGTAGACTGGAATTGCATGAAAAGCATAGGAAAAGAGGCAGAACGTCCACAATGATGCACTTGGTCAGAAAGGGCGTATGCGTTTTTTCCTGAATATATTCAGGAAAAAACGCATACGCCCTTTTTGGCCAACCAAGCAAGCTTGCAAAGGAAATCTGCACTACAATGAAGTCTCACTGCCCCCTGGTCAAAAGGGCCATCTGCAAAAAGTGTAAAATCCAGAAAGGCAGGAAAGGCCATGGAGAACTGGGAGACTTGTTATGCTGATGGGTGGGATGTAAATTGCCAACAGCCACTCTGGAGAAATGTATGGTGTTTCCTGAAACATCTAAAAAACAAAGCAACAGAGCCTAGGGCACTTCCACTTATGGTCCTATAGCTTAGGGAAATTCAAATCAAAAAGACACAGCCACCCCAAAGTTTGGGACGGCTCTGTTTACAAGATCCTCGTTTACGGTACAAGTTCAATATCACAGAAAGCGAAAAATGAATAAAGAATTTGTGGTATTTACGTACAATGCAATATCACTCAGCAATGAAATCTATGTCATCAGGCCCGTAGCACCATAATGAGTGGATTCAGATACAATGATTCTAAGTGAAATAAGTCACACAGAAAAAGAAACATCATAAGATATCACTAATACACGGAATGTAAACTTGGCTACCCAGGAACTGAATTTCAAAACAGAACAGGGTCTCAAATGTAGAAAACCAACTTATGCTTGCTTAAGGGGAAAGGTGAGTTGGGGTGCTGCATAAAACCAGAGATTGAAATTAGCACAGATACCATTCCATAAGCCAAATATGTAATAGACAAGAGCTACTCCTTGCTCAACGAAGTGGACTCAACACCCCTTATTAAACGCCTAAGAATATACCTGACTAGTAAGAATCTTAAAACCTGTGGATTTACATGTCTCCAAAAGAGAATCAAGCGTGTGTACAGCAGCATAAACGCAGCAGTGATAGGATTAGTGAGGTTCGGTGAGCAAATGCAGAGCCTTTGAAGTCATATTGCATGGTACCCGTTCCATGGGTCTCAACTCTCCAGGTTTAAGGGATTCTTCCTTCAGCTAAAACATGCATGTGGCACCCAGAGTATGATACACCGTGTGATCGGGAAATGTGTTCAAATATGTCTCAGTTTTCGTCCCCTGGTACTCGGGTGCAACATTCCAGACGCTTTACTAACACTCTCCCCACTTGGAGAGTCAGTGCCTTTAAACTCCTGTTTGGCCCAGTTTGAAATTTCTGCGGGAAATGAACAGTAATAGGGAGAACCAATGAGAGACTAGCTGGAGGTGTCTGGACGTGCAAATTTAACTCTCATTTCCCACCAGGAAGAGGAATTAACCAAAGTCTCAGCTTGCCGTCCGGGAACCACACTAGGGCCTGAAGCAATCCTGCGGTGTTGCGGCCAGCTCACAATAAAGAGAGTTGAAGAAAGGATCTCAGGGGCCCTGTCATTCACAAACCTGCAGAGTTATAAATGACAGCTATCGTCCAAAAATATATTGAAGTAAGGCTGCCAAGAGGACTTGAAAGCGGGGCAGAATTGCAGGAAACCGATTTCAGGAGGTAGACTGGAATTGCATGAAAAGCATAGGAAAAGAGGCAGAACGTCCACAATGATGCACTTGGCCAAAAAGGGCGTATGCGTTTTTTCCTGAATATATTCAGGAAAAAACGCATACGCCCTTTTTGGCCAACCAAGCAAGCTTGCAAAGGAAATCTGCACTACAATGAAGTCTCACTGCCCCACTGGCAAAAGGGCCATCTGAAAAAAGTGTAAAATCCAGAAAGGCAGGACAGGCCATGGAGAACTGGGAGCCTTGTTATGCTGATGGGCGGGATGTAAATTGCCAACAGCCACTCTGGAGAAGTGTATGGTGTTTCCTGAAACATCTAAAAAACAAAGCAACAGAGCCTAGGGCACTTCCACTTATGCTCCTATAGCTTAGGGAAATTCAAATCAAAAAGACACAGCCACCCCAAAGTTTGGGACGGCTCTGTTTACAAGAACCTCGTTTATGGTACAAGTTCAATATCACAGAAAGCGAAAAATGAATAAAGAATTTGTGGTACTTACGTACAATGCAATATCACTCAGCAATGAAATCTATGTCATCAGACCCGTAGCAGCATAATGAGTGGACTCAGGTACGATGATTCTAAGAGAAATAAGTCACACAGAAAAAGAAATATCATAAGGTATCACTAATACACGGAATGTAAACTTGGCTACCCAGGAACTGAATTACAAAACAGAACAGGGTCTCAAATGTAGAAAACCAACTTATGCTTGCTTAAGGGGAAAGGTGAGTTGGGGTGCTGCATAAAACCAGAGATTGAAATTAGCACAGATACCATTCCATAAGCCAAATATGTAATAGGCAAGAGCTACTCCTTCCTCAACGAAGTGGACTCAACACCCCATATTAAACGCCTAAGAATATACCTGACTAGTAAGAATCTTAAAACCTATGGATTTACATGTCTCCAAAAGAGAATCAAGCGTGTGTACAGCAGCATAAACGCAGCAGTGATAGGATTAGTGAGGTTCGGTGAGCAAATGCAGACCCTTTGAAGTCATATTGCATGGTACCCATTCCATGGGTCTCAACTCTCCAGGTTTAAGGGATTCTTCCTTCAGCTAAAACATGCATGTGGAACCCAGAGTATGATCCACCGTGTGATCGGGAAACGTGTACAAATGTGTCTCAGTTTTCGTCCCCTGGTACTCGGGTGCAACATTCCAGACGCTTTACTAACACTCTCCCCACTTGGAGAGTCAGTGCCTTTAACGTCCTGTTTGGCCCAGTTTGCAATTTCTGCGGGAAATGAACAGGAATAGGGAGAACCAATGAGAGACTAGCTGGAGGTGTCTGGACGGGCAAATTTAACTCTCATTTCCCACCAGGAAGAGGAATTAACCAAAGGCTCAGCTTGCCGTGCCGGAACCACACTAGGGCCTGAAGCAATCCTGCGGTGTTGCGGCCAGCTCACAATAAAGAGAGTTGAAGAAAGGAGCTCAGGGGCACTGTCATTCACAAACCTGCAGAGTTATAAATGACAGCTATCGTCCAAAAATATATTGAAGTAAGGCTGCCAAGAGCACTTGAAAGCGGGGCAGAATTGCAGGAAACCGATTTCAGGAGGTACACAGGAATTGCATGAAAAGCATAGGAAAAGAGGCAGAACGTCCACAATGATGCACTTGGCCAAAAAGGGCGTATGCGTTTTTTCCTGAATATATTCAGGTGAAAACGCATACACCCTTTTTGGCCAACCAAGCAAGCTTGCAAAGGAAATCTGCACTACAATGAAGTCTCACTGCCCAACGGGCAAAAGGGCCATCTGAAAAAAGTGTAAAATCCAGAAAGGCAGGACAGGCCATGGAGAACTGGGAGCCTTGTTATGCTGATGGGCAGGATGTCAATTGCCAACAGCCACTCTGGAGAAGTGTATGGTGTTTCCTGAAACATCTAAAAAACAAAGCAACAGAGCCTAGGGCACTTCCACTTATGCTCCTATAGTTTAGGGAAATTAAAATCAAAAAGACACAGCCACCCCAAAGTTTGGGACGGCTCTGTTTACAAGAACCTCGTTTATGGTACAAGTTCAATATCACAGAAAGCGAAAAATGAATAAAGAAT
Source organism: Lagenorhynchus albirostris (assembly GCF_949774975.1). NCBI lineage: Eukaryota > Metazoa > Chordata > Mammalia > Artiodactyla > Delphinidae > Lagenorhynchus > Lagenorhynchus albirostris. Next base: position 101,612,061 of record NC_083095.1, on the reverse strand, counting down.
TTGTGGTATTTACGTACAATGCAATATCACTCAGCAATGAAATCTATGTCATCAGACCCGTAGCAGCATAATGAGTGGACTCAGGTACGATGATTCTAAGAGAAATAAGTCACACAGAAAAAGAAATATCAGAAGGTATCACTAATACACGGAATGTAAACTTGGCTACCCAGGAACTGAATTACAAAACAGAACAGGGTCTCAAATGTAGAAAACCAACTTATGCTTGCTTAAGGGGAAAGGTGAGTTGGGGTGCTGCATAAAACCAGAGATTGAAATTAGCACAGATACCGTTCCATAAGCCAAATATGTAATAGACAAGAGCTACTCCTTCCTCAACGAAGTGTACTCAACACCCCATATTAAACGCCTAAGGATATACCTGACTAGTAAGAATCTTAAAACCTATGGATTTACATGTCTCCAAAAGAGAATCAAGCGTGTGTACAGCAGCATAAATGCAGCAGTGATAGGATTAGTGAGGTTCGGTGAGCAAATGCAGAGCCTTTGAAGTCATATTGCATGGTACCCATTCCATGGGTCTCAACCCTCCAGGTTTAAGGGATTCTTCCTTCAGCTAAATCATGCATGTGGAACCCAGAGTATGATCCACCGTGTGATCGGGAAACGTGTTCAAATGTGTCTCAGTTTTCGTCCTCTGCTACTCGGGTGCAACATTCCAGACGCTTTACTAACACTCTCCCCACTTGGAGAGTCAGTGCCTTTAACGTCCTGTTTGGCCCAGTTTGCAATTTCTGCGGGAAATGAACAGGAATAGGGAGAACCAATGAGAGACTAGCTGGAGGTGTCTGGACGTGAAAATTTAACTCTCATTTCCCACCAGGAAGAGGAATTAACCAAAGGCTCAGCTTGCCGTGCCGGAACCACACTAGGGCCTGAAGCAATCCTGCGGTGTTGCGGCCAGCTCACAAGAAAAAGAGTTGAAGAAAGGATCTCAGGGGCCCTGTCATTCACAAACCTGCAGAGTTATAAATGACAGCTATCGTCCAAAAATATATTGAAGTAAGGCTGCCAAGAGCACTTGAAAGCGGGGCAGAATTGCAGGAAACCGATTTCAGGAGGTAGACTGGAATTGCATGAAAAGCATAGGAAAAGAGGCAGAACGTCCACAATGATGCACTTGGTCAGAAAGGGCGTATGCGTTTTTTCCTGAATATATTCAGGAAAAAACGCATACGCCCTTTTTGGCCAACCAAGCAAGCTTGCAAAGGAAATCTGCACTACAATGAAGTCTCACTGCCCCCTGGTCAAAAGGGCCATCTGCAAAAAGTGTAAAATCCAGAAAGGCAGGAAAGGCCATGGAGAACTGGGAGACTTGTTATGCTGATGGGTGGGATGTAAATTGCCAACAGCCACTCTGGAGAAATGTATGGTGTTTCCTGAAACATCTAAAAAACAAAGCAACAGAGCCTAGGGCACTTCCACTTATGGTCCTATAGCTTAGGGAAATTCAAATCAAAAAGACACAGCCACCCCAACGTTTGGGACGGCTCTGTTTACAAGATCCTCGTTTACGGTACAAGTTCAATATCACAGAAAGCGAAAAATGAATAAAGAATTTGTGGTATTTACGTACAATGCAATATCACTCAGCAATGAAATCTATGTCATCAGGCCCGTAGCACCATAATGAGTGGATTCAGATACAATGATTCTAAGTGAAATAAGTCACACAGAAAAAGAAACATCATAAGATATCACTAATACACGGAATGTAAACTTGGCTACCCAGGAACTGAATTTCAAAACAGAACAGGGTCTCAAATGTAGAAAACCAACTTATGCTTGCTTAAGGGGAAAGGTGAGTTGGGGTGCTGCATAAAACCAGAGATTGAAATTAGCACAGATACCATTCCATAAGCCAAATATGTAATAGACAAGAGCTACTCCTTGCTCAACGAAGTGGACTCAACACCCCTTATTAAACGCCTAAGAATATACCTGACTAGTAAGAATCTTAAAACCTGTGGATTTACATGTCTCCAAAAGAGAATCAAGCGTGTGTACAGCAGCATAAACGCAGCAGTGATAGGATTAGTGAGGTTCGGTGAGCAAATGCAGAGCCTTTGAAGTCATATTGCATGGTACCCGTTCCATGGGTCTCAACTCTCCAGGTTTAAGGGATTCTTCCTTCAGCTAAAACATGCATGTGGCACCCAGAGTATGATACACCGTGTGATCGGGAAATGTGTTCAAATATGTCTCAGTTTTCGTCCCCTGGTACTCGGGTGCAACATTCCAGACGCTTTACTAACACTCTCCCCACTTGGAGAGTCAGTGCCTTTAAACTCCTGTTTGGCCCAGTTTGAAATTTCTGCGGGAAATGAACAGGAATAGGGAGAACCAATGAGAGACTAGCTGGAGGTGTCTGGACGTGCAAATTTAACTCTCATTTCCCACCAGGAAGAGGAATTAACCAAAGTCTCAGCTTGCCGTCCGGGAACCACACTAGGGCCTGAAGCAATCCTGCGGTGTTGCGGCCAGCTCACAATAAAGAGAGTTGAAGAAAGGATCTCAGGGGCCCTGTCATTCACAAACCTGCAGAGTTATAAATGACAGCTATCGTCCAAAAATATATTGAAGTAAGGCTGCCAAGAGGACTTGAAAGCGGGGCAGAATTGCAGGAAACCGATTTCAGGAGGTAGACTGGAATTGCATGAAAAGCATAGGAAAAGAGGCAGAACGTCCACAATGATGCACTTGGCCAAAAAGGGCGTATGCGTTTTTTCCTGAATATATTCAGGAAAAAACGCATACGCCCTTTTTGGCCAACCAAGCAAGCTTGCAAAGGAAATCTGCACTACAATGAAGTCTCACTGCCCCACTGGCAAAAGGGCCATCTGAAAAAAGTGTAAAATCCAGAAAGGCAGGACAGGCCATGGAGAACTGGGAGCCTTGTTATGCTGATGGGCGGGATGTAAATTGCCAACAGCCACTCTGGAGAAGTGTATGGTGTTTCCTGAAACATCTAAAAAACAAAGCAACAGAGCCTAGGGCACTTCCACTTATGCTCCTATAGCTTAGGGAAATTCAAATCAAAAAGACACAGCCACCCCAAAGTTTGGGACGGCTCTGTTTACAAGAACCTCGTTTATGGTACAAGTTCAATATCACAGAAAGCGAAAAATGAATAAAGAATTTGTGGTACTTACGTACAATGCAATATCACTCAGCAATGAAATCTATGTCATCAGACCCGTAGCAGCATAATGAGTGGACTCAGGTACGATGATTCTAAGAGAAATAAGTCACACAGAAAAAGAAATATCATAAGGTATCACTAATACACGGAATGTAAACTTGGCTACCCAGGAACTGAATTACAAAACAGAACAGGGTCTCAAATGTAGAAAACCAACTTATGCTTGCTTAAGGGGAAAGGTGAGTTGGGGTGCTGCATAAAACCAGAGATTGAAATTAGCACAGATACCATTCCATAAGCCAAATATGTAATAGGCAAGAGCTACTCCTTCCTCAACGAAGTGGACTCAACACCCCATATTAAACGCCTAAGAATATACCTGACTAGTAAGAATCTTAAAACCTATGGATTTACATGTCTCCAAAAGAGAATCAAGCGTGTGTACAGCAGCATAAACGCAGCAGTGATAGGATTAGTGAGGTTCGGTGAGCAAATGCAGACCCTTTGAAGTCATATTGCATGGTACCCATTCCATGGGTCTCAACTCTCCAGGTTTAAGGGATTCTTCCTTCAGCTAAAACATGCATGTGGAACCCAGAGTATGATCCACCGTGTGATCGGGAAACGTGTTCAAATGTGTCTCAGTTTTCGTCCCCTGGTACTCGGGTGCAACATTCCAGACGCTTTACTAACACTCTCCCCACTTGGAGAGTCAGTGCCTTTAACGTCCTGTTTGGCCCAGTTTGCAATTTCTGCGGGAAATGAACAGGAATAGGGAGAACCAATGAGAGACTAGCTGGAGGTGTCTGGACGGGCAAATTTAACTCTCATTTCCCACCAGGAAGAGGAATTAACCAAAGGCTCAGCTTGCCGTGCCGGAACCACACTAGGGCCTGAAGCAATCCTGCGGTGTTGCGGCCAGCTCACAATAAAGAGAGTTGAAGAAAGGAGCTCAGGGGCACTGTCATTCACAAACCTGCAGAGTTATAAATGACAGCTATCGTCCAAAAATATATTGAAGTAAGGCTGCCAAGAGGACTTGAAAGTGGGGCAGAATTGCAGGAAACCGATTTCAGGAGGTAGACAGGAATTGCATGAAAAGCATAGGAAAAGAGGCAGAACGTCCACAATGATGCACTTGGCCAAAAAGGGCGTATGCGTTTTTTCCTGAATATATTCAGGAAAAAACGCATACGCCCTTTTTGGCCAACCAAGCAAGCTTGCAAAGGACATCTACACTACAATGAAGTCTCACTGCCCCACGGGCAAAAGGGCCATCTGAAAAAAGTGTAAAATCCAGAAAGGCAGGTCAGGCCACGGAGAACTGGGAGCCTTGTTATGCTGATGGGCGGGATGTAAATTGCCAACAGCCACTCTGGAGAAGTGTATGGTGTTTCCTGAAATATCAAAAAAACAAAGCAACAGAGCCTAGAGCACTTACAGTTATGGTCCTATAGCTTAGGGAAATTAAAATCTAAAAGACACAGCCACCCCAAAGTTTGGGACGGCTCTGTTTACAAGAACCTCGTTTACGGTACAAGTTCAATATCGCAGAAAGCGAAAAATGGATAAAGAAGTTTTGGTACTTACGTACAATGCAATATCACTAAACAATGAAATCTATGTCATCAGGCCCGTAGCAACATAATGAGTGGATTCAGGTATGATGATTCTAATTGAAATAAGTCACATAGAAAAAGAAACATCATAATATATCACTAATACCCGGAATGTAAACTTGGCTACCCAGGAACTGAATTACAAAACAGAACAGGGTCTCAAATGTAGAAAACCAACTTATGCTTGCTTAAGGGGAAAGGTGAGTTGGGGTGCTGCATAAAACAAGAGATTGAAATTAGCACAGATACCGTTCCATAAGCCAAATATGTAATAGACAAGAGCTACTCCTTCCTCAACGAAGTGGACTCAACACCCCATATTAAACGCCTAAGAATATACCTGACTAGTAAGAATCTTAAAACCTATGGATTTATATGTCTCCAAAAAGGAATCAAGCATGTGTACAGCAGCATAAACGCAGCAGTGATAGGATTGGTGAGTTTTGGTGAGCAAATGCAGACCCTTTGAAGTCATATTGCATGGTACCCATTCCATGGGTCACAACTCTCCAGGTTTAAGGGATTCCTCCTTCACCTAAAACATGCATGTGGAACCCAGAGTATGATCCACCGTGTGATCGGGAAACGTGTTCAAATGTGTCTCAGTTTTCGTCCCCTGCTACTCGGGTGCAACATTACAGACGCTTTACTAACACTCTCCCCACTTGGAGAGTCAGTGCCTTTAACCTCCTGTTTGGCCCAGTTTGCAGTTTCTGCGGGAAATGAACAGGAATAGGGAGAACCAATGAGAGACTAGCTGGAGGTTTCTGGACGGGCAAATTTAACTCTCATTTCCCACCAGGAAGAGGAATTAACCAAAGGCTCAGCTTGCCGTGCCGGAACCACACTAGGGCCTGAAGCAATCCTGCGGTGTTGCGGCCAGCTCACAATAAAGAGAGTTGAAGAAAGGATCTCAGGGGCCCTGTCATTCACAAACCTGCAGAGTTATAAATGACAGCTATCGTCCAAAAATATATTGAAGTAAGGCTGCCAAGAGCACTTGAAAGCGGGGCAGAATTGCAGGAAACCGATTTCAGGAGGTAGACTGGAATTGCATGAAAAGCATAGGAAAAGAGGCAGAACGTCCACAATGATGCACTTGGCCAAAAAGGGCGTATGCGTTTTTTCCTGAATATATTCAGGAAAAAACGCATACGCCCTTTTTGGCCAACCAAGCAAGCTTGCAAAGGACATCTGCACTACAATGAAGTCTCACTGCCCCACGGGCAAAAGGGCCATCTGAAAAAAGTGTAAAATCCAGAAAGGCAGGACAGGCCATGGAGAACTGGGAGCCTTGTTATGCTGATGGGCGGGATGTAAATTGTCAACAGCCACTCTGGAGAAGTGTATGGTGTTTCCTGAAACATCTAAAAAACAAAGCAACAGAGCCTAGGGCACTTCCACTTATGCTCCTATAGCTTAGGGAAATTAAAATCAAAAAGACACAGCCACCCAAAACTTTGGGACGGCTCTGTTTACAAGATCCTCGTTTATGGTACAAGTTCAATATCACAGAAAGCGAAAAATGAATAAAGAATTTGTGGTACTTACGTACAATGCAATATCACTCAGCAATGAAATCTATGTCATCAGGCCCGTAGCACCATAATGAGTGGATTCAGATTCGATGATTCTAAGTGAAATAAGTCACACAGAAAAAGAAACATCATAAGATATCACTAATACACGGAATGTAAACTTGGCTACACAGGAACTGAATTACAAAACAGAACAGGGTCTCAAATGTAGAAAACGAACTTATGCTTACTTAAGGGGAAAGGTGAGTTGGGGTGCTGCATAAAACCAGAGATTGAAATTAGCACGGATACCGTTCCATAAGCCAAATATGTAATAGACAAGAGCTACTCCTTGCTCAACGAAGTGGACTCAACACCCCATATTAAACGCCTAAGAATATACCTGACTAGTAAGAATCTTAAAACCTATGGATTTATATGTCTCCGAAAAGGAATCAAGCGTGTGTACAGCAGCATAAACGCAGCAGTGATAGGATTGGTGAGTTTCGGTGAGCAAATGCACACCCTTTGAAGTCATATTGCATGGTACCCATTCCATGGGTCACAACTCTCCAGGTTTAAGGGATTCCTCCTTCAGCTAAAACATGCATGTGGAACCCAGAGTATGATCCACCATGTGATCGGGAAACGTATTCAAATGTGTCTCAGTTTTCGTCCCCTGGTACTCGGGTGCAACATTCCAGACGCTTTACTAACACTCTCCCCACTTGGAGAGTCAGTGCCTTTAACCTCCTGTTTGGCCCAGTTTGCAATTTCTGCGGGAAATGAACAGGAATAAGGAGAACCAATGAGAGACTAGCTGGAGGTGTCTGGACGTGCAAATTTAACTCTCATTTCCCACCAGGAAGAGGAATTAACCAAAGGCTCAGCTTGCCGTGCCGGAACCACACTAGGGCCTGAAGCAATCTTGCGGTGTTGCGGCCAGCTCACAAGAAAGCGAGTTGAACAAAGGAGCTCAGGGGTACTGTAATTCACAAACCTGCAGAGTTATAAATGACAGCTATCGTCCAAAAATATATTGAAGTAAGGCTGCCAAGAGGACTTGAAAGCGGGGCAGAATTGCAGGAAACCGATTTCAGGAGGTAGACTGGAATTGCATGAAAAGCATAGGAAAAGAGGCAGAACGGCCACAATGATGCACTTGGCCAAAAAGGGCGTATGCGTTTTTTCCTGAATATATTCAGGAAAAAACGCATACGCCCTTTTTGGCCAACCAAGCAAGCTTGCAAAGGAAATCTGCACTACAATGAAGTCTCACTGCCCCACGGGCAAAAGGGCCATCTGAAAAAAGTGTAAAATCCAGAAAGGCAGGACAGGCCATGGAGAACTGGGAGCCTTGTTATGCTGATGGGCGGGATGTAAATTGCCAACAGCCACTCTGGAGAAGTGTATGGTGTTTCCTGAAACATCTAAAAAACAAAGCAACAGAGCCTAGGGCACTTCCACTTATGCTCCTATAGCTTAGGGAAATTCAAATCAAAAAGACACAGCCACCCCAAAGTTTGGGACGGCTCTGTTTACAAGATCCTCGTTTATGGTACAAGTTCAATATCACAGAAAGCGAAAAATGAATAAAGAATTTGTGGTATTTACGTACAATTCAATATCACTCAGCAATGAAATCTATGTCATCAGGCCCGTAGCACCATAATGAGTGGATTCAGATACGATGATTCTAAGTGAAATAAGTCACACTGAAAAAGCAACATCATAAGATATCACTAATACACGGAAT